>NC_136071.1:406725687-407325687 GCF_964261635.1 Lissotriton helveticus
CCTGGCCAAAACCTAAACTAAATGTTTTATTCCTTTCAATACTGAGCCCATCATGCGCTGAAAAACTCCAGCGGCAGATGCCAGCCCGAAAGGCATTCGAGTAAACTGAAATACGCCTTCAGTAGTGATAAAGGCAGTCAAGGCCTTTGACTCCTCGTGCAGCTTAATCTGATGGTACGCACTGCGTAAATCAAGTTTAAAAAAAAACTAACTCCTTTCAGTGACAATACCAACTCATTTGTTAGGTAACGGGAAATTATCCACAACTATGTTCTGATTTAATGTGCGCAAGACCACACAAAATCTGTAATTTCCGTCGATTTTGTCGTGATCACCACTGGTGAAACCCATCTGGATGTCTCTATCTGTTCGATAACGCCCCGCTCAAGCTTCTCACTTAACATCTTCTTGACCTCATGTCTCGCAATGAATGGTACCTTCCTAACCTTATCTTGCATAGGGACCGCATTATCCTTTAACATGATCTTGTGTACGTAACCTTTTAATTCACCGATGTCTTCAGAGAACAAAGTAGACATCCCTTCAACTATCGACTCGGTAGTTGTCTCATCGACAACCATCACCTGGTTCTTTGCTCTGGGATTAATCATAATGTGCAAATCATACTGATGTCCCCATCCCAGTATCGGTGGTCCAGACTGAGCAACATACACCTTCCCACATACACAACGTCCCTGAAACCCAATATCGGTCAACAAATACCCAATTATATCAATCTTTTGACCTTGATACCCACATGGATTAATATCTTTGGATGACAACTCCACACCTTTCCAGTTCTCCTTAAACAGCCACTCTGGAATGATGGTCCAAAATGAACCTCAATCTACCATCAAGTCTATCTCTTTCCCATCTATAATGAACTTTGCTTTCGGTCTATTCTTCCTCCCTAGTTCCATTTCTTTTGTATCTTCATCCCCAAACATAATATCTTATTCGCACCTTCCACATTCTCTTCTATGATATTACGCACTCTCTCGCTCTCTACTACAGCAACTTTCTCATTAGTCATTGACTTACACATTTTATAAAAATGGCCATTCCTCACACATTTTTTACACTCCTTGTCCAGTGCAAAGCATTTCTTGTAGTCTGCAGTGTGGTACGTACTCCCACACCTGCTACACATTTTCCCTTGGTTCTTATATCTATCCGCATTATTATAACCACTGCTGAACCTCTTCACATTCCTCTCCTTCGTTTCACAACTTTTTTTACTTAACACCGCAACATCCTCTTGAGTTACACTCGATACTTCTGTCGCACCTCCATTTTCCTTCACACACTCCTCCTTCTCCATCTCTTTCATACACGCACTCGACTCCTCTACTACTTTCGCGATATCAATAGCATCTTGAAGTGATGGGTTTTTTGCCGCCCATAACTTCTCCTGCATATTTTTGTTCTTGCATTGTACTTTCATTTGATCCCTTATCATTTCATCCCTCATTGTCCCGAAAC
Organism: Lissotriton helveticus; assembly: GCF_964261635.1. NCBI lineage: Eukaryota > Metazoa > Chordata > Amphibia > Caudata > Salamandridae > Lissotriton > Lissotriton helveticus. The sequence goes on from NC_136071.1 coordinate 406,727,170, forward strand.
TGCATTTAATTGACAATTCCCGCAACCGGTTCACAAACTGATACACAGACTCATCCTGCCTTTGCGGTTGCATATAGAATTTGTGCCTAGCCATGACAATGTACACTTCCTTTGAGTACTGTTTCTTCATCCTCGCCTTCGCTTCACAATACACGTTAGTGACAGCCCTTCCATCTGCACTCAATCCAAGTGGTAAAAATATGAACGCGTGTTGTCCTTCCTTTTCTAAAGTGCTGAGTAATAGTGCTTTCTTCCTTGTTGCGCTAAAGTCCTTCCCATCCAAAGCTTCTCTATAATTCTCAAAGATCTCAATCCATTCATCCCACTCTATTGGAGGATCCCCACTTTGTTGTTGAAACATTAGAGGCACCAACACACTTTGATTCTCCATAATCAACGAGACTTCTTCCCAGCTTGTCTCTCCTCCTGTTAAACACCACAGTCCTTCTCCTCCACAATGTCTTCCTTTCTCTTTTATATTCTACCTATCCTCTCCTTTCCTTACACTGACGCTATATCATCCAATAATTTTTAAAATAAAGATGGTTGCAATACCCTTGTCCTCCGTTTTCTCCTTAGCTCGTGTTCCAATGTCCAAGTCCTCCGTTTCCTCCTTCGTTCGTGATACTAGCATCCGTTCCCCTTGGTTACTTGACTTCCAAGGCCAATTCTCAAAATGGATGCACCGTTGAGCACATAAGCTCGTTGTTCTCCGCTCCGCACTGATCACACAGACGCTGTCTTGCGCCTATTCGTCATCGCGCACATGACGTAATCCTTGCTACTCCGGTAAACACACCAGGCGGCCGCTCGAGCAATGGAACGAAACGGTACGTTTGTAAACCGCACTCAACGTTCCGCTCTATGTTTCTTTGAATGAATAGTAAATATCTTGTTTATGCACATAAACCACTTCCCATGCGCTTTCACACTCTCCGCCCATGGCCGGTCTCCTGCTTCATTACTGTGTGAAACCACTTCTCCACTGGGTTTCTCTTCTTTACCGCGATGTGTGCAACCGCTCCTCAACTGGATTTCTCCTCGTTTTCGCGATTATACATTCAAATTTCCAAGCTACCTTGCTCCATATTCATCAGCTTGCTTCTTATTCTTGCCTTCCTTCGCAAGACGTCCCTGTAATTCTATTTCACCTTCTTTCCGAATATCTGCGTGATTCTTTTCCACCAGTCGAGTATCCAACTCACTCTGTACTCCTTATGCCTCGCTAACTAATCATCGCCATCTGATAGTAGCTTATTTAGGTAGTATATTTGCTTCATTTGTATGTCCTTTAGTTTTTTTTATTATTTGTTTAATATTTAGTCTAGGAAGAGAAGAGGATATGTTGTATTCGGTCATCTTTTATTCGTGTGCTTTTCACTTTAAATGGAACATTCTATGTGGTTTCTATGTTATGATGTAGCTTCCAGTCTTTGCATTATAACTTATCAGTTGCTCGCTAGCTATTGATGGGAACACCCGTTATTCTCTTGTACTTGGAATAAACACCATTTAATATATTCCTAGCAGTCCAGTTTCGTCTATAACAGATGGCGAAGATTAGTTAGCGAGGTATAAGGAGTAAGGACTTTAGAGCAACAAGGAAGAAAGCGCTATTACTCAGCACTTTAGGAAAGGAAGGACAACACGCCTTCAAATTTTTACCACTTGGTATGAGTGCAGATGGAAGGGCTATCACTAACGTGTATGGTGAAGCGAAGGTGATGCTTGGCACTACGTGATGATAGGAGGAGCTGCTGCGCTCCATTCAACAAAACAGCGCAAGTCTGGTGCACGGAGTTATTGTTTTTTACTGACATTTTAATAATGTCAATGTCATAATCATTTTGTGACACTGGCTACGACTTGTTTTAGCTTTCCCTTCCAGGCTCTCTGGTGGGAAATGTTGACAGACACTTGTGCTTGTTCCCAAAAGCAGTTTATGGCAGCACGTCCCAGAAGGCGTCTTCCAGTCTGCGACAATTTCCTTTCTATTAGGGTACTTTGTTAGGAACTTCAGTGTATGTCTTTAACCAGCTAATGTTAAAGTTTGTGCCAGGTACATCCGCACTTGAAAGAATTACTTAAATAACGCGCTTCACGACAGGAACCAAACTGCCAACTACAACTCTGAACACTCTTTTTTAGGTCTCGCCTGTCGATGCGCATGCGCATCGAGCAAGGCGAGAGTATTGCGAGTTATCCACTCTTTATCCACACTGCAAGGAATCGTGGCGATTCCTTGCAGTGCCCGTGACTTTTAAGGTCAATGCGCATGCGCATTAAGCTTATGCGCATGCGCATTGACCTTAAAAGTCACGGGCGCGTGCATGTCCGTCTTTGTTTACCCGCTCCGCCCCCTCCCGCCGTGTCGCCTTGCCTACTCTCTTCCACAGCCTCCCCCAGCTCCGCCCCCTCACTACTTGATTGCACGGCCGCTAGGCCGTGCCTCCCCTACTCTCCTCCCCCCTCCTCCCCTGCCTGCCGCTAGCTGTAGCGCATGTGTATTTAGTTAACGCCTTCGATCAACAGGCTGTGCCAGTTTAAAAGGGTTTATCTTAACGCTTTGTACTCAGGCCAAGCTCATGGTTAAATAAAGAATTATTTCTTGAATCTCTAGAAGCTTTTTCTCCGCACCCGAAGAATAATTAATGTCCTTTGAAAATCAATAAAAGCGCCAACCGTATGCACAAGCTGGGTCAAAGACTGAAGTAATCACACCAAATCTTGGAAGTTGAAAAGTTAATATGTAACAAGCACGCTTGACGCGCTACCAAAACATAGCACTATTGTATTGTAATTGCATTTATATAGCGCTTACTACCCCTGACGAGGCGAGAAGCGCTTACTATGAGAACTATTGCAGACCCCACTGATAACAATAATAAAGCACCTATTTTAACATTGCACAGACAGGTCTTTTGGACGCCTTTTTAAAAGGTGTGAGTTCCAGACCGAACGACCTTCGCGTGCAAACGATTGATTAGCTCACTTCCGGTTAGCATTCCAGGGACACTAATGGGCTGGGAAGGGCCAGTCCAGAAACCAACGAAGAGAAGCTCATGTGTTGCAGTTGCCACTTCCTGTCCAACTCGGAGAGGCGCACCAGGGACCGCGGGACCCGCTGTATGTGAGGTAAGAGACATATACCAGGGCACAGTACTGGCTAAAGCGCCTCCATGGTGGAGTTTTCCTTTACTGCGCAGGGTAGTTAGCGAACTCCCCTGACGTTTTGCACAGAACGCAGATGTTATGAAAGAGGGCGGGGGCTTATGTAAGGCACGCTTTGCGGGCTGCAGCCCCGGTGTCCTCGGTCCCCATGCACTCCACGGATACCGGTTTATTTGGGAACTTCTGCACCTTAAGACTGCATTTGCTTGCGGGGACGCTTCCTTTCACTAAATAAGTCGGCATTTAAGTTTAGAATGTGTTTTTGTTGTTACGCAAGACACTCCTGCGTGGCATTGTGCTTTGGGGATTGTGGGCGGCACCTTTCCTCACCTGGAGGAGCAGGTTTGGGAGTAAGATTAAGGGACGTATTTTTTTAGAGGTTTGATAAAGTTCAGCGGTTCTTCTGGTGAATGACATGCTAATAGAAGCTATTTTTATTTAACGTCCGTTTCTATGTTCTGTAAATAAGAGATTATTACCCACTTAGGTGGCTGTATTGTATTTCAGCATTTATATAGCGCTTACTACTCCTATGTGGGGCACTTAATTGCCTGTCTGCATTGGCAGCCAGCCGCGTTATGCAGGGTGTGTGTTGGGGATTGTGTTGTCTTTCTTTTTTGATCCTGTGTAGTAAGTGTTTCCATGTCGTGCTTGAGGACCACCGAAGTGCGGTCCTTGTGTCACTAGACTTTGTGCCTAATAGTGTGGTTCATGAAGAAGTGGTGGTGAGACAGACACACAGTTTATGTTTTTCTGTAAACTTGCAGGTCCCTCTATAAGGTACTTATTATAATCCTAGTCCATACACAGCTGGTTACTGCACTGGATTGTCCAACCTAAGATTTTGTTTTAAGCATGTTTGGTCCTAAGCAGGCCTGGTTAAAGAGAGAGGTGGTGGGAGATCTGCTGGGATGAGCCTTGTTACTATCCTCCTATATCTGAATGACATTGTGAGAGCCCTCAACCCCTCACTCACCCTCACTCTCACTCATCCTCACTCACCCTCAACCCCTCACCCTCACTCACCCTCAACCCCTCACCCTAACTCACCCTCACCCTCACTCACCCTCAACCCCTCACTCACCCTCTCACCCTCAACCCCTCAACATCAACCCCTCACCCTCACTCACCCTCACCCTCACTCACCCTCACCCACCCTCACTCACCCTCACCCTCACTCACCCTCACCCTCACTCACCCTCACCCACCCTCACCCTCACCCTCACTCACCCTCACTCACCCTCACCCTCACTCTCACTCACCCTCACTCACCCTCACTCACCCTCGCTCTCACTCACCCTCAACCCCTCACCCTCACTCACCCTCAACCCCTCACTCACCCTCACTCACCCTCACCCACCCTCACCCTCACTCACCCTCACTCACCCTCAACCCCTCACCCTCACACAGTGCAATAGGTCTCGGAGCATTTGAGTTAGAGCTTTTAGAAATGTTTATGGCTTTTTTTTTTAATTCTTTAGCATTGGCTACAGGAAACAAAAATGCTAAAGATTTACACAAAAACCCATAAACAATTCTAAAAGCACTAACTCTAATGCTGCGAGACCTATTGCATTTCCAATGCTTGTCTTATCACGGTGCTGGACGCAGGCACAGGTACACAGAAAGTGGGGGGCCGGAGTGTGCGTGTGCTGCTGACCAGCCTTTACATTGCTGTCAGCGCTGGAATTGCAGAGCTGCTAAAATGCATATTTTTCATTTTACCGGCGTTGCTGCCCTCCCCAAGAAGGCATTGCTGGGGCTCTGGCGGGCTCCCATGAAACAGCATGCAGAGGGTCCTGTAAACAGTAACAACTGCAAACACCCCTGGGCGAGGAACTCCAGAAGAGAACAGACTATGGCTCTTCCCGTGCTCCGATACATTTTCATTAGAGCTGTAGCCGTTTACTCTCATGCCTGCCTGAAGCAGCAAGACACAAAGCTAGCCGGCAAGGCTGTCAGCTTTGAGACGCATTCCCAGGCACTGTGGAAATGTAGCTCTCAGTTGAGTCACCTTAGAACTGATACCTTTCGAAGAGAGACATTACTGATCATTAATTGTTGTTAAAAAAAAGTCTGCAAAGGCCTAGAGAGGATGCTAAATAGAACTGGAAACAAAATGTTATTTATTGATTTGAAACGTGCCATTTCTGTATATGTTTACTTTGAGTATTATTAATGGATCACCTCTGCAATACCTTTTAATAGTGCTTAAAAGTAGGTATGTGGCGCGCTCTCTTTGGAGAACATCCGGTAATACAAACAGATTTGTAGTGTCCTTGGAACACGTCGTAGTGCAGCCCTTTCTGCCAGAGCGTTGACCCTACAGTTACAGACACTCATCCCTCAGTCCAGGTACTGCCAGGTTTGTGTGTCTGCTTGGTTCCCCAGTCGTTGCCCACAACTCTTGAGTGCTATTGAGGTAGCTGAATCCCAGCCTTTTACCCTGCTTTTGGAGAAACTGGCTCAGAGACTGAGTAGTGGACCATCACCATTGACTGTCACTCATAATTGTGCCGATATTATAAAAATGCCACATATAGCCATTGGAAACTATGACAGCTATGTGGATGCCATGCAGCCCCGATGCAGGATTTTAGGTTGTTTTGTTTTCCTTAAGGCCTGAACCACAGTGCCAGCAGGTGAATGCATGGCTCTCATGCTCCTGTCCCTACCTTCCCCCATAACAACATAATGACTGTCAGTGATGCTGCTGGCCACCCTTCTGTCATATTGTTCACACCCAGGGAGCCGAGAGGCCCCATGTACATTATACCGCTTACAAATTGTCTTGAGCGATAAAACTGAAACTTTGCCCGCCCACTGTATCACGTTGTCTGCAGCCAAAGGGAGCCTTTCTGCAGCTCTGGGAACAGCAGCCATTCTGGGACCACAATAATGAAGAAGTCCGTAAAAATTAATCATATCCCAAAGAGCAGCACTGAGCGAAATGCATGTTGCAAAGATCAGTTGCTTTGCACCAGTTTTAAGAGTTTCTTGTTCTTCAAATGGGTGAAACGACTGGTATATGTTTCCCTCACTGTCATTGCTTGATTTTGCTCGAGAGAAAGTGTCACTCGAAGTAATTGAAATATCACTCATAATTACACTGAAATTATGAAACTGTCCCACATAGCAATTAGTATTTTGGCAGCTATGCATCACTGGATTTACTAGTATTCTTTTTAATCGACCCGACCAACACAAATAAACACCAGCAAAAACCAGCAGAATGAGGGGGTAGGTGGGTTAAAAGGAGAGGGGCGTGCGCAACTGCTTTTTTTAGTTGTGTTGGCATTTCACGTTGCCCACAGTAATATAATCGAATGTGTTCATTTCTGAGCAGCAGTTTCTTCACAAGTGTGCCATACACATATCTTTTGACATCAGAACTCTGCCAGCAGCAGAATGAGGGCGAACGGGTTCCCATTGGGAAGCCTCTTGTTACTTTATTAAGATCTAATGTTGAAGGTCGCAGCATTGACAACATAATTCCTATTATTTCACTTCTTTCGGAATCTAAAGAGTATACGCTTATGAAGTAGTGTTGTTAAGAAAAGTAGTTTGGGCCTCAGAAACAAAAGGTAGGTCTAATCTGAAAGGTTTTATGAACATACACATCTCTTTTCGCGGGCGCATGTACAATTATTGAGGATGTTCCTGATGGAGACATAATGCAATGTGGGGCTCGGGCATGGAACAGATGATTCCATACAATTGCACTCCCCCCTGCCTATACTCAACAAGTCGTTGGCCATCATTACGAGATTGACGGTAACAAGTGAGTCCCACAATAACCAGGTCCATTAGTGCATGAAATTTTCAGCACTCATCTTAATGCATTTTGCTTCCACATATACGTTCCTTTTCCAAGTAAAACGTGTAATCGTTGCAGGTGATAATTTTTACAACAACAAATGCAGCACTCGTCATAGGGACATAATATGCATTTAGAAATATGTATTATGTTATGTTATGTTATGTTAAGTCCACTTGTAGCGTGCATGGATACTCATGAGTGTCCCGGCGCGGCGCCTGATGGGAACAAGAGGAGATTAACAAACAAAGAGGTGAGTTTTGAGTTTCTTTTTAAAAATGGCAAGGTTCTGAAAAGACCGCAGGGAAAATGGGAGGGCATTTCAGGCAACACTGGCCTTCACGGTGAGGGAGCTACCCCCCATCCTCTGAAGCCTGAAGCGAGGCACCCAGGCAAAACATTGGGTCGCAGAACGAAGAACACGAGCCGGGGAGTAAAAGGAGAACCGCTTCTGAAGAGAGAAGGGACCAAGACCATGGATGGAACGATGGGCCAGAACTAGACATTTAATCCTAACCCTATCGGCAATAGGAAGCCAGTGAAGAGAACGTAATTGAGCGGTCACACTATTCCTTGCCGAGAGGCCAAATAACAATCTAGTAGAAGGGTAAATATGCCGTCAAGGGAATTTGTTTGAGTAGTATTTAGTAAGTTGAAAACTGACTTGATAGGATTAACCAATATATCCAATGTGAATTTAATTCATCAACATTAATTAAACCAACAAAAAAATATATATAACACGTGAAACATGAAAAACGAACACAAAGGTGTAATGAAAAAGAAATTTATCAAGTTCAATGGTCAGAGCTATAATATACAGGTGAAATTCATTCAGAAATACTTAGGTTTTGTGGGCACAGAAACAAATTAATTGAAAAAAAGACTCAACAAAACCTAAATACACCTATCTAAAATCAATATGAAATAAAACAAGAAATAGATGAGGTGAAAGTCGACGTTTCGGTCTCTTAGATGATACTTGGTGAGACCATCTTCAGGACAGAAGTCATATGTGTACTGTATAAAAGACCAGCGTAATCTGAAAATATAAATATTTACAATTACATATCCATATTTAATATGTACATATTAATAGCACCTTTGTGGACAAACAGTTGACACTAACTAAAGACAAAACTATTACAAACATAAAAGGAATGTGCATGTTCACTGAGATACATTACACAGATGTTATTTCTAAACATTTAGACAAAGCCAACACTTGTGGTTATGTCGAGTAGTTTATAAAGAATCTACATATGACATTTTTACATATGCCTAGGAAAAACTTGCATTCAATCAAAGGTTAACATATATGTAGATCATTATTGGAAATTGCATTTCAGCATTTTTTGGAGGAAGCATTCCAGCACATGTAGTTTATGCATTTGCGCCAGAGACATTATGACAGGAAAGAATTATTGTCTCATTGACGTCTTGCGTTTAAAAACGAAGTCAGTTATACTTTTTCATGTCTATAAGTGGTACATTTCTTCAAAACCATAGAGTGAATCAATGCGGATGCCTTAGATAAGAGGTATTTTGGTTTACCTTAATCAATTGGAGAACGTCTTGTATTCATAGAATAGCGCCTTTTGCAAGGAGGGCGATTGGATCTTTACCGCTCCTAGAGGAACCATACATAGAATCACAAACATGGATATCAGAGTTCTTGGCCGTCATTACGAACTAATTGTCATATTTATTTTAGTTCAGTCTCATGGAGATCTGTGGCCCGCTATGAATTTAAGAAAGGAAGTCAAATTTATGCTTAATTGGCAGAGATTCGGACATTTTGAAGGCGGCGACATACCTATTCTTTTATGTGGAGAAAGCTCCTCGGTATATCCGGCAACTATGTATATTAGAGTTCGTCCGCAGGTCATGAGAATCAAAGCGGACACCTCGAGTCTAGAGGGAATTATTAACATACGGACATTTTTAGTGTGTAGCCTTTAGCTGCTTGAAGTTAAAGGGTCAGAGCTTGAGAAAAACGTACCTAGCGTAACAATGCAGGGAGCAGTCCAATAGATTTTCAATATAATTTTCAAAACAAGTAGTGGCGATCTCGTAATCTTATTTTTTGGAAAGGAGTTGCGCCAAGGTCCCAGCGAGGGTCACGGACCCGAGGAATCAGAGGTAATATACACTCTGAAAGCAAAAACACAAAAGGAATCTGTTATCAGTTTAAACGATCTAACTGCCCGAGAAAATAACCTCGGAGCACTAGACTCTCATCAGCTTACCTGGCGTCTCTATGCACAGCGGTCATAGAACGGGAAGTCGAATGCAACGAGCAGGAGCCCGCCAGATTCGTTCAATTTAAAGCCGATTTGAAACGCAAAGACGGACTAACGTCCACCCGCCATGTTTGAGGGGAATTTATAACCCATCTCGACCATATAGGTCAAATTGCAGAAGCAGTCGAATGAATCATGTTACAAAGAGATTTATTCTAGGCAAGAGCCAAATCACGACTCATGACTGTGTACAAAACGAGCATTTATTTAAACGGGACCTAAATGGGTTTTTGTTTAATCAACTAGGGTCCCGCCATCTTGCAACGGGTTGGTAAAAGCCTAAATGGGTCATAGTTTCGTCAACATGGGGCCGCCATCTTGGACAGGGGTTTTTTATAAAACAGAGTCAAAACAACTTTATCTGCCATTCGCAATTGATTCAGTCCATTTACAAAAAATAGAATCACAATTATAAACATATGTATATATGAACAAAAATAGGGTTGTTCAGACATTAAATAAATATGACAGATGGTTAGCAGATATTTTATGCAAATATAATCTTACTCATCCTCAATAGAGCTGCAGATACTATTGGGGCAATTTAGGTTAGGCATGCAAGGGCATGCCATTCACTCGCCGAATTAAGGCCAGATTTAACAGTGTTAGTGAGACAAATCAGTTTACCCTCCCTGAGTGAGAGGACTTTATCAATGTTATTTTGGCGTTTATTCGGTTTGATGACCTCAAGGACCCACCATACCATCTCAGTCTCTTTATGGCCTAGTCGGATATAGTGTTCAACCAGGGGTGCATTCTCTTTTTTACACCTGATACGCGATTGGTGTTGTAGGATACGTTTCTTAATGGGTTGAATCGTTTTGCCCAAGTAGTGTAACAGGCATGGGCATTGGATACAATACACGACGTTTGAAGTGTTGCAATTTGAAAAGGTCTTAGCTGTAAACGTGATATCGTTAATCCTACAGGTTTTTACAGTCTTTGTAGTCGCACAGGCTGCACAGTTGTTACATTTGTGGTGGCCTATTAGTGGAACTATTTGTCTCATATTATCAACCATATTCTCAGGGGAGGTGTCTTGGTAGGCATGAATCAGCCTGTCCTGCAGGTTTGTGCCCCTTTTAAAAGCAAACATTGGTTTTTGCACAAATTCTGGGATAGCTTGCAATAGTTTCCATTGTCTAGATATGATTTGTTTAATTGCATTGGACTGAGTACCAAAAGTGGATACACATACAATATTTGGTTTGCTCTTTCGTTCTTTATTGGTTAGTAGAGCCTCACGGTCATTGTACCAGGCCCTCTTCATTGATTTTCTAAGGAGTCTAGATGGATAGCCTCGACTCTGTAATTTATCTTTTAATTTTTTAGCTTCACAAAAATAGTCATCCTTGAACGTACAATTGCGGCGAAGGCGGAGGAACTGCCCAAAGGGCAGTCCATCCTTCAACGCCTGAGGATGATGGCTTGTGTAGCGCAAGAGGGTATTTCTGGCTGTTTTTTTAGTGAATAGCGTTGTGTATAGATGATGTTCGGTGTCTACTTTGATGTTAATATCAAGGAATGGCATCTCATTGGTACTGTGGTCCAATGTGAACTGTAAATTGATGTTTCTAGTGTTTAGCCATAGATGAAATTCAGTAAGTAAGTCAACAGTACCGTGCCAGACCATAAACACATCATCTATATAGCGTAGCCACTTATAGATGTTGGAAATAAATGGATTAGTGGGCTGCCATATAAATTTATCTTCAAAGCAAGCTACATAGATGTTAGCTATGTCCGGGGCAAAAATTGCCCCCATTGCCACACCCTTCTGTTGTTGGTAGAAGGTGTTCTGATAGAGAAAGAAATTCTCACATAAAGGAATTCTGACACATTCCAATATGAAAGATGTTGGGACAGCATGAGGTCTTAATCGTGATTCCAGAAGTGTGTTTAGAATGTCCAATACCTCCATTTGGGGAATGTTTGTATACAAACTCTCTATGTCCATAGAGACTAGTATATCGGTTGTTGGATCAAACTGGAATTTCTCAATTTCATTGATTACAGCCGTCGTATCTCTGATATAGGTGGAACGCTCAATTGCAAAAGGCCTGATAAAATAGTCGGAATATTGAGCAAGAGGCTTTAAAATTGAGTTACACCCCGATACGATCGGACGACCTGGTGGGTTGTGCAAATCTTTATGCACTTTCGGGAGCATATAGATCACAGGAACTGTGGGTGTTTTGTTCACTAGGAATGTCGCCTCTTTTTCATTAAGCCACCCGCCTTCAAGACCTAATTTGCTTAAGGCCATGATTTCAGTGGTAAGCCTTTGGGTTGGATTGCAGGTTAGTTTTTTATAATGACTTACAACAGACAATTGTCTTGACATTTCTGCATCGTATTTGGATTTCTCCCATAGTACAATCCCGCCACCCTTGTCTGCTGGTTTGAATAGGGCTTGTGGTAGATTTTGAAGGTTTTGAAGGGCCTGTTGTTGGTCTTTAGGTAGATTAGATTTATATTTACAGGGATTCTTAAAGAGATGTTCAATCTCAATAAGGATGGCATTTTCAAAGGTGATAACATCCTTACTGACCATTGCATTCGATGGATAGAATGTTGATGGATTTCTCAAGCCTGAGAAGCCATTCTTAGGGTCAGAATCGTGATTCGCAAAGAAGTTTTTCAGACGGACTGTACGAAAAAAACGATACAGTTCGAGTTTCGTTTGAAATAAATCGTTTTTGTATGTGGGAACAAAACTCAGCCCATTGGAGAGAACTGCCACCTCTTTCTCAGAAAGATTGTATGTGGACAAGTTAAAAATGGGTATAGTGAGATCTTCATCTACCATTCGTAATAACGGTTCCGTGTATGTCTGAACCCCGGGGTGTACTGTTTGCGGAACCATCCCCGCTTCTGTTGTTGAGGTCTCCCCGGTGGTCTGGAGCCTCGTGAGTCCTGTCCTAAAAAAGATTGATGGGATGTAGATGGTTGTTGATCGTTCTGGCGGAAATTAGAGTTAAATGATCTTTCACTGCCAGAGTCAGAGCCAGAGCCTGTGTCAGAGAAAGTTGTTCGTTTCGTCTGTTGCTGATTAGGGCCTTGAGAGGTATAAAAATCCTTCCTTAAGTATGGGTAAGTTCTCTCTTTATTATATCTCTTGATGTCACTTTGGAGTTTCTCTGTTTTTTTATTACAGTTGAACTCCTCAAACTCCTTCACAGTTTGTTGGATTTTGTCCAGAAGAAGTTTACTGTTACTTATTGTGCTGTCTTCTGAGATTTTCTTCTCTAAAGACTCTATTTCTTTAGTCAAGATTTTAATTTGACGCAGGGCAGTTTCTATACTAAGGACCATCCACGTCCGTGAGCATCGATTTGCTGAAAAACTAAACCCAATTTTGAATTCTTCGTCGTCTACGAATATGATGGGGATATTTCGTATTTGTAACCCTGCCGGAATGATGTTAGCGTTAAGGCAGTCAGTTAGAAACTTCGCATGCAATTCAGTGCGTACGAGTTTCTTTTTCAATCTTTCAAGCTGATTTAAGTCTGGCTCACACGGTAGATTTGTGGCCGGGCCTTTGTTCCCTAATAAAGAGGGGCCAGAGGCAACCTTGAGAATATATTCATCTGAGTAGACTAATGTTTCAGCCTCAGACATTGATTATAAATAAAAATGTATAAAAACGACCACTGGTTAGAGCGGCTCACAACAGGCTATTGCCTGCGCAAGAGGAATAGAAAAACAGTGAGCAACCCAATAAACCCTTGAGGGCTTGGGTAATTAAATAGAAGGGTAAATATGCCGTCAAGGGAATTTGTTTGAGTAGTATTTAGTAAGTTGAAAACTGACTTGATAGGATTAACCAATATATCCAATGTGAATTTAATTCATCAACATTAATTAAACCAACAAAAAAATATATATAACACGTGAAACATGAAAGACGAACACAAAGGTGTAATGAAAAAGAAATTTATCAAGTTCAATGGTCAGAGCTATAATATACAGGTGAAATTCATTCAGAAATACTTAGGTTTTGTGGGCACAGAAACAAATTAATTGAAAAAAAGACTCAACAAAACCTAAATACACCTATCTAAAATCAATATGAAATAAAACAAGAAATAGATGAGGTGAAAGTCGACGTTTCGGTCTCTTAGATGATACTTGGTGAGACCATCTTCAGGACAGAAGTCATATGTGTACTGTATAAAAGACCAGCGTAATCTGAAAATATAAATATTTACAATTACATATCCATATTTAATATGTACATATTAATAGCACCTTTGTGGACAAACAGTTGACACTAACTAAAGACAAAACTATTACAAACATAAAAGGAATGTGCATGTTCACTGAGATACATTACACAGATGTTATTTCTAAACATTTAGACAAAGCCAACACTTGTGGTTATGTCGAGTAGTTTATAAAGAATCTACATATGACATTTTTACATATGCCTAGGAAAAACTTGCATTCAATCAAAGGTTAACATATATGTAGATCATTATTGGAAATTGCATTTCAGCATTTTTTGGAGGAAGCATTCCAGCACATGTAGTTTATGCATTTGCGCCAGAGACATTATGACAGGAAAGAATTATTGTCTCATTGACGTCTTGCGTTTAAAAACGAAGTCAGTTATACTTTTTCATGTCTATAAGTGGTACATTTCTTCAAAACGATAGAGTGAATCAATGCGGATGCCTTAGATAAGAGGTATTTTGGTTTACCTTAATCAATTAGAGAGCGTCTTGTATTCATAGAATAGCGCCTTTTGCATGGAGGGCGATTGGATCTTTACTGCTCCTAGAGGAACCATACATAGAATCACAAACATGGATATCAGAGTTCTTGGCCGTCATTACGAACTAATTGTCATATTTATTTTAGTTCAGTCTCATGGAGATCTGTGGCCTTTGCTTTCAGAGTGTATATTACCTCTGATTCCTCGGGTCCGTGACCCTCGCTGGGACCTTGGCGCAACTCCTTTCCAAAAAATAAGATTACCAGATCGCCACTACTTGTTTTGAAAATTATATTGAAAATCTATTGGACTGCTCCCTGCATTGTTACGCTAGGTACGTTTTTCTCAAGCTCTGACCCTTTAACTTCAAGCAGCTAAAGGCTACACACTAAAAATGTCCGTATGTTAATAATTCCCTCTAGACTCGAGGTGTCCGCTTTGATTCTCATGACCTGCGGACGAACTCTAATATACATAGTTGCCGGATATACCAAGGAGCTTTCTCCACATAAAAGAATAGGTATGTCGCCGCCTTCAAAATGTTCGAATCTCTGCCAATTAAGCATAAATTTGACATCCTTTCTTAAATTCATAGCGGGCCACAGATCTCCATGAGACTGAACTAAAATAAATATGACAATTAGTTCGTAATGTCGGCCAAGAACTCTGATATCAATGTTTGTGATTCTATGTATGGTTCCTCTAGGAGCGGTAAAGATCCAATCGCCCTCCTTGCAAAAGGCGCTATTCTATGAATACAAGACGTTCTCCAATTGATTAAGGTAAACCAAAATACCTCTTATCTAAGGCATCCGCATTGATTCACTCTATGGTTTTGAAGAAATGTACCACTTATAGACATGAAAAAGTATAACTGACTTCGTTTTTAAACGCAAGACGTCAATGAGACAATAATTCTTTCCTGTCATAATGTCTCTGGCGCAAATGCATGAACTACATGTGCTGGAATGCTTCCTCCAAAAAATGCTGAAATGCAATTTCCAATAATGATCTACATATATGTTAACCTTTGATTGAATGCAAGTTTTTCCTAGGCATATGTAAAAATGTCATATGTAGATTCTTTATAAACTACTCGACATAACCACAAGTGTTGGCTTTGTCTAAATGTTTAGAAATAACATCTGTGTAATGTATCTCAGTGAACATGCACATTCCTTTTATGTTTGTAATAGTTTTGTCTTTAGTTAGTGTCAACTGTTTGTCCACAAAGGTGCTATTAATATGTACATATTAAATATGGATATGTAATTGTAAATATTTATATTTTCAGATTACGCTGGTCTTTTATACAGTACACATATGACTTCTGTCCTGAAGATGGTCTCACCAAGTATCATCTAAGAGACCGAAACGTCGACTTTCACCTCATCTATTTCTTGTTTTATTTCATATTGATTTTAGATAGGTGTATTTAGGTTTTGTTGAGTCTTTTTTTCAATTAATTTGTTTCTGTGCCCACAAAACCTAAGTATTTCTGAATGAATTTCACCTGTATATTATAGCTCTGACCATTGAACTTGATAAATTTCTTTTTCATTACACCTTTGTGTTCGTCTTTCATGTTTCACGTGTTATATATATTTTTTTGTTGGTTTAATTAATGTTGATGAATTAAATTCACATTGGATATATTGGTTAATCCTATCAAGTCAGTTTTCAACTTACTAAATACTACTCAAACAAATTCCCTTGACGGCATATTTACCCTTCTATTTAATTACGCAAGCCCTCATGGGTTTATTGGGTTGCTCACTGTTTTTCTATTCCTCTTGCGCAGGCAATAGCCTGTTGTGAGCCGCTCTAACCAGTGGTCGTTTTTATACATTTGTATTTATAATCAATGTCTGAGGCTGAAACATTAGTCTACTCAGATGAATATATTCTCAAGGTTGCCTCTGGCCCCTCTTTATTAGGGAACAAAGGCCCGGCCACAAATCTACCGTGTGAGCCAGACTTAAATCAGCTTGAAAGATTGAAAAAGAAACTCGTACGCACTGAATTGCATGCGAAGTTTCTAACTGACTGCCTTAACGCTAACATCATTCCGGCAGGGTTACAAATACGAAATATCCCCATCATATTCGTAGACGACGAAGAATTCAAAATTGGGTTTAGTTTTTCAGCAAATCGATGCTCACGGACGTGGATGGTCCTTAGTATAGAAACTGCCCTGCGTCAAATTAAAATCTTGACTAAAGAAATAGAGTCTTTAGAGAAGAAAATCTCAGAAGACAGCACAATAAGTAACAGTAAACTTCTTCTGGACAAAATCCAACAAACTGTGAAGGAGTTTGAGGAGTTCAACTGCAATAAAAAAACAGAGAAACTCCAAAGTGACATCAAGAGATATAATAAAGAGAGAACTTACCCATACTTAAGGAAGGATTTTTATACCTCTCAAGGCCCTAATCAGCAACAGACGAAACGAACAACTTTCTCTGACACAGGCTCTGGCTCTGACTCTGGCAGTGAAAGATCATTTAACTCTAATTTCCGCCAGAACGATCAACAACCATCTACATCCCATCAATCTTTTTTAGGACAGGACTCACGAGGCTCCAGACCACCGGGGAGACCTCAACAACAGAAGCGGGGATGGTTCCGCAAACAGTACACCCCGGGGTTCAGACAAACACGGAACCGTTATTACGAATGGTAGATGAAGATCTCACTATACCCATTTTTAACTTGTCCACATACAATCTTTCTGAGAAAGAGGTGGCAGTTCTCTCCAATGGGCTGAGTTTTGTTCCCACATACAAAAACGATTTATTTCAAACGAAACTCGAACTGTATCGTTTTTTTCGTACAGTCCGTCTGAAAAACTTCTTTGCGAATCACGATTCTGACCCTAAGAATGGCTTCTCAGGCTTGAGAAATCCATCAACATTCTATCCATCGAATGCAATGGTCAGTAAGAATGTTATCACCTTTGAAAATGCCATCCTTATTGAGATTGAACATCTCTTTAAGAATCCCTGTAAATATAAATCTAATCTACCTAAAGACCAACAACAGGCCCTTCAAAACCTTCAAAATCTACCACAAGCCCTATTCAAACCAGCAGACAAGGGTGGCGGGATTGTACTATGGGAGAAATCCAAATACGATGCAGAAATGTCAAGACAATTGTCTGTTGTAAGTCATTATAAAAAACTAACCTGCAATCCAACCCAAAGGCTTACCACTGAAATCATGGCCTTAAGCAAATTAGGTCTTGAAGGCGGGTGGCTTAATGAAAAAGAGGCGACATTCCTAGTGAACAAAACACCCACAGTTCCTGTGATCTATATGCTCCCGAAAGTGCATAAAGATTTGCACAACCCACCAGGTCGTCCGATCGTATCGGGGTGTAACTCAATTTTAAAGCCTCTTGCTCAATATTCCGACTATTTTATCAGGCCTTTTGCAATTGAGCGTTCCACCTATATCAGAGATACGACGGCTGTAATCAATGAAATTGAGAAATTCCAGTTTGATCCAACAACCGATATACTAGTCTCTATGGACATAGAGAGTTTGTATACAAACATTCCCCAAATGGAGGTATTGGACATTCTAAACACACTTCTGGAATCACGATTAAGACCTCATGCTGTCCCAACATCTTTCATATTGGAATGTGTCAGAATTCCTTTATGTGAGAATTTCTTTCTCTATCAGAACACCTTCTACCAACAACAGAAGGGTGTGGCAATGGGGGCAATTTTTGCCCCGGACATAGCTAACATCTAAGTAGCTTGCTTTGAAGATAAATTTATATGGCAGCCCACTAATCCATTTATTTCCAACATCTATAAGTGGCTACGCTATATAGATGATGTGTTTATGGTCTGGCACGGTACTGTTGACTTACTTACTGAATTTCATCTATGGCTAAACACTAGAAACATCAATTTACAGTTCACATTGGACCACAGTACCAATGAGATGCCATTCCTTGATATTAACATCAAAGTAGACACCGAACATCATCTATACACAACGCTATTCACTAAAAAAACAGCCAGAAATACCCTCTTGCGCTACACAAGCCATCATCCTCAGGCGTTGAAGGATGGACTGCCCTTTGGGCAGTTCCTCCGCCTTCGCCGCAATTGTACGTTCAAGGATGACTATTTTTGTGAAGCTAAAAAATTAAAAGATAAATTACAGAGTCGAGGCTATCCATCTAGACTCCTTAGAAAATCAATGAAGAGGGCCTGGTACAATGACCGTGAGGCTCTACTAACCAATAAAGAACGAAAGAGCAAACCAAATATTGTATGTGTATCCACTTTTGGTACTCAGTCCAATGCAATTAAACAAATCATATCTAGACAATGGAAACTATTGCAAGCTATCCCAGAATTTGTGCAAAAACCAATGTTTGCTTTTAAAAGGGGCACAAACCTGCAGGACAGGCTGATTCATGCCTACCAAGACACCTCCCCTGAGAATATGGTTGATAATATGAGACAAATAGTTCCACTAATAGGCCACCACAAATGTAACAACTGTGCAGCCTGTGCGACTACAAAGACTGTAAAAACCTGTAGGATTAACGATATCACGTTTACAGCTAAGACCTTTTCAAATTGCAACACTTCAAACGTCGTGTATTGTATCCAATGCCCATGCCTGTTACACTACTTGGGCAAAACGATTCAACCCATTAAGAAACGTATCCTACAACACCAATCGCGTATCAGGTGTAAAAAAGAGAATGCACCCCTGGTTGAACACTATATCCGACTAGGCCATAAAGAGACTGAGATGGTATGGTGGGTCCTTGAGGTCATCAAACCGAATAAATGCCAAAATAACATTGATAAAGTCCTCTCACTCAGGGAGGGTAAACTGATTTGTCTCACTAACACTGTTAAATCTGGCCTTAATTCGGCGAGTGAATGGCATGCCCTTGCATGCCTAACCTAAATTGCCCCAATAGTATCTGCAGCTCTATTGAGGATGAGTATGATTATATTTGCATAAAATATCTGCTAACCATCTGTCATGTTTATTTAATGTCTGAACAACCCTATTTTTGTTCATATATACATATGTTTATAATTGTGATTCTATTTTTTGTAAATGGACTGAATCAATTGCGAATGGCAGATAAAGTTGTTTTGACTCTGTTTTATAAAAAACCCCTGTCCAAGATGGCGGCCCCATGTTGACGAAACTATGACCCATTTAGGCTTTTACCAACCCGTTGCAAGATGGCGGTACCCTAGTGGATTAAACAAAAAGCCATTTAGGTCCCGTTTAAATAAATGCTCGTTTTGTACACAGTCATGAGTCGTGATTTGGCTCTTGCCTAGAATAAATCTCTTTGTAACATGATTCATTCGACTGCTTCTGCAATTTGACCTATATGGTCGAGATGGGTTATAAATTCCCCTCAAACATGGCGGGTGGACGTTAGTCCGTCTTTGCGTTTCAAATCGGCTTTAAATTGAACGAATCCGGCGGGCTCCTGCTCGTTGCATTCGACTTCCCGTTCTATGACCGCTCTGCATAGAGACGCCAGGTAAGCTGATGAGAGTCTAGTGCTCCGAGGTTATTTTCTCGGGCAGTTAGATCGTTTCAACTGATAACAGATTCCTTTTGTGTTTTTGCTTTCAGAGTGTATATTACCTCTGATTCCTCGGGTCCGTGACCCTCGCTGGGACCTTGGCGCAACTCCTTTCCAAAAAATAAGATTACCAGATCGCCACTACTTGTTTTGAAAATTATATTGAAAATCTATTGGACTGCTCCCTGCATTGTTACGCTAGGTACGTTTTTCTCAAGCTCTGACCCTTTAACTTCAAGCAGCTAAAGGCTACACACTAAAAATGTCCGTATGTTAATAATTCCCTCTAGACTCGAGGTGTCCGCTTTGATTCTCATGACCTGCGGACGAACTCTAATATACATAGTTGCCGGATATTCTGAGGAGCTTTCTCCACATAAAAGAATAGGTATGTCGCCGCCTTCAAAATGTCCGAATCTCTGCCAATTAAGCATAAATTTGACTTCCTTTCTTAAATTCATAGCGGGCCACAGATCTCCATGAGACTGAACTAAAATAAATATGACAATTAGTTCGTAATGACGGCCAAGAACTCTGATATCCATGTTTGTGATTCTATGTATGGTTCCTCTAGGAGCGGTAAAGATCCAATCGCCCTCCTTGCAAAAGGCGCCATTCTATGAATACAAGACGTTCTCCAATTGATTAAGGTAAACCAAAATACCTCTTATCTAAGGCATCCGCATTGATTCACTCTATGGTTTTGAAGAAATGTACCACTTATAGACATGAAAAAGTATAACTGACTTCGTTTTTAAACGCAAGACGTCAATAAGACAATAATTCTTTCCTGTCATAATGTCTCTGGCGCAAATGCATAAACTACATGTGCTGGAATGCTTCCTCCAAAAATGCTGAAATGCAATTTCCAATAATGATCTACATTTATGTTAACCTTTGATTGAATGCAAGTTTTTCCTAGGCATATGTAAAAATGTCATATGTAGATTCTTTATAAACTACTCGACATAACCACAAGTGTTGGCTTTGTCTAAATGTTTAGAAATAACATCTGTGTAATGTATCTCAGTGAACATGCACATTCCTTTTATGTTTGGAATAGTTTTGTCTTTAGTTAGTGTCAACTGTTTGTCCACAAAGGTGCTATTAATATGTACATATTAAATATGGATATGTAATTGTAAATATTTATATTTTCAGATTACGCTGGTCTTTTATACAGTACACATATGACTTCTGTCCTGAAGATGGTCTCACCAAGTATCATCTAAGAGACCGAAACGTTGACTTTCACCTCATCTATTTCTTGTTTTATTTCATATTGATTTTAGATAGGTGTATTTAGGTTTTGTTGAGTCTTTTTTTCAGTTAATTTGTTTCTGTGCCCACAAAACCTAAGTATTTCTGAATGAATTTCACCTGTATATTATAGCTCTGACCATTGAACTTGATAAATTTCTTTTTCATTACACCTTTGTGTTCGTCTTTCATGTTTCACGTGTTATATATATTTTTTTGTTGGTTTAATTAATGTTGATGAATTAAATTCACATTGGATATATTGGTTAATCCTATCAAGTCAGTTTTCAACTTACTAAATACTACTCAAACAAATTCCCTTGACGGCATATTTACCCTTCTATTTAATTACCCAAGCCCTCAAGGGTTTATTGGGTTGCTCACTGTTTTTCTATTACAAATAACAATCTGGCAGCCATATTCTGGACTACCTGAAGTTTTTTAAGCAGATATCCAGGGTACCCAGCAAAGAGAGCATTGGCATAATCCAGACGGGAAAGGATCAGAGCACAGGTGACGGTTTCTCTAGCCGCTTGAGGGAGAAGCGGGAAAAAGGTCAGCAGGGTCTTAAGGAGGCCAAAACAGCAACCAGCCAGTTTCTTAATATGAGCAGAAAAGGAGAGACTCTCATCAAACCATACTCCCAGGTTTTTTGCAGGCTGTCCCGACACAGGGGGGAGCGGGGAGTCAGGGGGTCATAGCTGCTCACGAAAATCAGTGGGGAACCTGCCGAACAATAAGAACTCAGATTTTTGTTCATTGCATTTCAGCTGTGCATCAGCCAGCCATTTAAAGATGGAGACTCGGCACTGTTGGGCTGCTGAGACTGAGCTGGAGGTCTTATCCCAGGTGAACAGCAGCTGTGTGTCATCAGCATAGGCCATCACCTTGGCCCCAAGCTCCTCTGCCAGATATAAAAGAGGCGTAACATAAATGTTAAAAAGGAGCGGGCTAAGGGAAGAGCCCTGAGGAACTCCAGTGGTGACCACTGCTCAACCCGTTCTTCCAGAAAGGACCTAAGCCAGCCCCAAGCCGCTCCACATACCCCAATCTCAGCCAGTCGGGCAAGAAGGAGGGCATGAGGGACCATGTCGAACGCGGCCGAGAGGTCAAGCAAAATTAATGCTGCCCTCCCGCCCGCGTCCAGACACTCCCGAATAGCCTCCACCACCTCCACTAAGACAGTCTCAGTGCTGTGAGAGGAGCGAAAACCTGATTGTGCAGGATGCAGGAGTCTCTCAGTCTCCACATACTCTGTGAGTTGGTTGTTAACAAACAACCTTCTCACAGACCTTAGCAATGGCTGGGAGAAGGGAGATGGGAAGATAGTTCCCTGGAGTAAGGGGATCTAAAGAGGCTTTCTTAAGAAGCGGCAGTATCATCACCTGCTTCCACCTCAGAGGAACCACAGCAGTCTGAAGGGACAAATTGACAATACAGTTAACCTCAGTGTTCAAGCTCTCAGCCACTGACGCCAGGAGCCTGGCCGGGCAGGAGTCGGAAGGGGAGCCCGACTTAATGCCCCTGAGGATTTTAAGAAATTCCAGGGGGACCACTGCTCTAAAAGCTGAAAGAGAGCAGGCAGGGGCGGCAGGTTGGACAGCCAAAAGACCCAAGCAACTGCCATTGCCCGAAGAAAAGGAAGCCTGAATGGCCTGAATTTTCTCTCTAAAACAGCGGGAGAGTGTATTACACCAGGCGAGAGAAGAACGAATGACACTCGCCTGGGCCCGAAGAGACGTAAAATTCTGCACTATGGAGAAAATGTATTTTGCATTGTTTCTAGCTGAATCAATGCGGGCAGCAAAGAATTGCCCTTTAGCCACAGTGATGGCCTCATAGTAAATTTTTTGCATAGCTCTCAATTTCCTCTTAGCTATAGGGCAATATCCGCTCTGGCGCCAGGCACGCTCCAAAACCTTGCAATCATGCTTGGCACTTTTGAGATACAAAAGGGGATGATGGACGGAGCGCCTGAACAAATCAAACACTCACCCCCAGTCAACTGATCTGGGTTTAATCCATCACCATTCTTTAGTTCACTCAGCCACCCCAGTTCAGACATGGCTATATGCAAATCAGTCTGACCCTGTGCCTCATGGGAACAGTGCAGCCCGAACTGCCAAGCCATGTCTTCCCTGGACCGGAAACAAGCATCCTGGGACCGGTTTCAGATTCATAATCCTCATCAGCCAGGCTATCTTGAATCCAGTGGCCAAGTGAACAAGGGACTCACGTCTGAGCATACCCTGCCACACTTAGGGCGAACAAAGCGATACAAAAGGGGATGATGGACGGAGCGCCTGAACAAATCAAACACTCACCCCCAGTCAACTGATCTGGGTTTAATACATCACCATTCTTTAGTTCACTCAGCCACCCCAGTTCAGACATGGGGCACAGGGTCAAGACTGATTTGCATATAGCTGGGTTCAAACTGGAAAGGGATGGTGAGCAAAAAAATGATGCATTTAGGCCCAGATCTTTGTACTGGGGTGAATGTATGACATTGTTCTGCATTCTGTCCATCACCTGTTGTTTTGCATTTGGCACTTTTGAGAGTCGCATTAAACCACGGTTTAGACGGGGAATCTCGGACAGGTGTAAAAGGCCGAGAAGGGGCAGCGGAGGCCGCCGCCTTGGCGACCTACGTGGTGAACCCTGACAGACACTCTTCCAGATCTCCAGACAGAACAGGTCTGGATTGGTCAAGAGCCCGCTTAAATTTCAGAGGATCAATCCTACCAGGAGCAGGATTCTGGTAGGGAAGGGTCCGTGGGGCAGCACTAGATAGCACCCAGGAAAAATGAGATAAAAAATGATCAGACCAAGGCACAGGACAGGGATCTCCTATGAGGAGGGGGAAATTAGAGCAGATATGGTCTAAAAGATGGCCCGCCTGATGGGTAGGAAGACGGACATGCTGGACAAGTTGAGTCAGATGGAAAATATTCAGCAAGTCAGCCGCTTCCCTAGAATCAGGGCAATCCAAGTGAATGTTAAGGTCCCCCAAGATCAAATAATGCGTGAATCCAACCGCCCTAGAGGCAATAGCAACCCCGCAGCTCAGAAGAAATGGTCCCGCAGGGCCAGGAGGTCTATAGATCAAGGAGGCCCCCAGAGTAAAGTGTGCTGAGAAGCGCACACTAAAGTCAAGTACCTCGCAGTTAGCCCAAGCAGAAAAATCCCCTAGACGGAGTTCCCAAATGTCTTTAATGTTATTCCAAGTGGCATGTACCTGTTATTGGTATGACCCTATCCGCTCTGGGTTCGCTTGTTTGTGACTTCTTATGTGGACATGATTTATTATCCTGAATAATTATAAATTGGGAGCTAAAATTGTCTCAGAGGTCATCGATGTTACATTTCAGAGTAGAGAGGATAAGTTTGCCATTGGCAGGGATGTTAGCAATATGAAATTTAAATGCTGGAATGTGCCACATAGCAAGCAGTAGGACTCTTAATGTTGTGGTGTTTGCAAAATAATGTGTTGTAGGTGTATCTAAGGTGTACTTTTGTGTTGTCATCTGGAACTATTTGTTACTGTGTCAGTCGTTCTTAGTCTTTAGTTGTCTCTTTGGATTATTGACCAGCTAATATGCATATATATAGCTACTACATAGCCAAAGAGAAAATAAAGAATTTTCTTATTTACACCCAAAAAAGTGTCAAAACAATAGACACAGGGAGATTAGCGCAGCAGCGTTTGCACTCAATAATCTAGTTAATCTTTTACTCAATTATTCTGTTCGGCATTCAATAGTTTAACCGCGGCGTGCATCGGTTACAGGGGTTCTGCTAGGACCCTTATTCTAGAAGTATAGTGGAATTCTAATTCTCTGGATGAGTGATTAGAGCAGTGCATCAGTGTCCTGGACAGTGTCCAGGAATTCCACTATACTTCTAGAATAAGGGTCCTAGCAGAACCCCTGTAACCGATGCACGCCGCGGTTAAACTATTGAATGCCGAACAGAATAATTGAGTAAAAGATTAACTAGATTATTGAGTGCAAACGCTGCTGCGCTAATCTCCCTGTTTCACGTTCACTGCCTAGCAGACAGCAACTGCACCACTTTGTTCACAGTTTAAATATGGCCACTTTCGATGACATTTTACACTTGACAGAAAATAAAGCACAAACTAAAGTATACTCAGCGGAAGAAGCGACAGACATATATGGTCTCATTAAAGAGGTCAGGAAATTCGATGTCACAGCAGGTCCAGTACAACAACAAATAAAACAACTAGAATACCTCATGAGACGCGAAGTCAACCAACGCCTGCACGCCACCACACTAATCCAATATCACCGAGCCAGCCGCATCCCTAGGGGATTACGCCTGGCTATCAAACCTATGTTGTTCAAGATGAATAAGAAATTCATGGATAAATGGTACGCCATTTTGAACAAGTGTTCACTCGACCTAATCCTTTTAATTGTAGAGGAGTTATCTCAAGTACTAGTAGGGCTAGAGACAGAAATCAAAGATTTACAAAATGTACTCACACAACGCATGGAAAGTGATGTGTGGACAACCACGTTAGAAGAGATCAACAATAGACTAGATGGCTATGCTAAAGACATCCATGAACGTAAGGTATGAAAGTTCCGCCGGGACACTATTGATTATAAGCTGGACGAGGTCTACTCGTGGGCTGAAGTATACGCACAAAAGCGAACTTGGAGTCAACCAGGAAAAACTTCCTCTGAGGAAAGTGTAGTATCCGACACTGACACTCGCACTACGCGTCCACCACCTAAAGTAGGAGTTAGCATAGAAAAAGACCCCCCTACCACCTCGACCACTGCTCAACCGGCTTTTTTGGCGAAAAGCCCAGCCTCAAACGAACCACCTCAAGGGTTAAACACCAAACAAGGAGAGGCGGCAGGTTCAGGAAAACCAAGCAGGAAAAAGAATCGCTAGTAGTCAATATATCGTCCAAACCGCTTACACCACTTCAAACACAGGTGTTAAACAAAGGTTGCTCTTTTGTACCTACCAACCAAGCGAATAGTCTTGAGGCACAAATTGATGTGTTTAAATTCACTAGAAAATTAAGATTAAGACACTTTTTCTCTACTATTGATAGCACTAAATCCACTGAAAAAGAGACAGAATACCAAGAATTTAGACCGAAAAGTACATTTATTTCGCCTATCTCGCACAAGACCATTGACCTATTTGAGACTCTTGTTAAACAAGACATCTCCAAACTACCAAAACAGACAAAATCTACGCCTAACATGAGTTTTGGCGAAAAGTCAGCTCTACGTTCTCTGCAGACTAATCAAACTTTACACTTTACTAAGGCAGATAAAGGTGGAGCTCTGGTTATCATGGATAAAGACAAATACGAAACCAAGGTCACAACTATGATATCTGACACTAACACTTATTTACCTCTACCAAAAGATCCGACCCATGAATTTCAGGCAGTCTTGAACACCATCTTTGATAATGCTCTAGAAATGAAATGGATAAGCCCAAAAACTAAAGAGTACTTGCACACTACTTTTCCACGTAGACCTAGGCTTTATATGGTGCCAAAAATCCATAAATCTTTGCAA
This sequence comes from Lissotriton helveticus, assembly GCF_964261635.1. Classification (NCBI taxonomy): domain Eukaryota; kingdom Metazoa; phylum Chordata; class Amphibia; order Caudata; family Salamandridae; genus Lissotriton; species Lissotriton helveticus. The sequence continues at coordinate 406,753,592 of NC_136071.1, forward strand.
AACCCCCCCCTAAGACCAATAGTCTCAGGGTGCGGCTCCATACATGACCCGTTGGGACGTTACCTGGACACGTTTTTACAACCTATTGTTCAAGCAGGAGACACGTACATACAAGATACCACCCACTTTTTGAACATTCTAGGTAACATCAATCTACCCAACAATAAAGAAATTCTATTGTGCACAATCGACGTTGTCGCACTGTACACCTCCATCCCTCACAATGAGGGACTGGAGGCTGTAGAATGGGCACTTCTGAGAGCAGACACTGCGAAAGCAAACCAAGTTTTCTTGATGGAAATTTTACAGTTTTGCTTGTTCCACAGCTACTTTACTTGGAAGGACTGTTATTTCCTCCAATCCAATGGGACCTCCATGGGTTTTTCTGGAGCTCCCAGCTACGCGAACATCTTTATGATGAAATATGAACAAGATCACATCCTCTCTCAGCCCCGATGGAACACTCGATTGCTCACATATAAACGCTATATCGATGATATTTTCATCATGTGGCAGGGAACGAAGCATGAGTTGGAACAAAACATTTCGCAGCTCAACAACATCAATCCCCGGATACAGTTTACTCATCACATTTCCAATGAGCAAATAGCATTTTTGGATGTGCTTGTTAAACTATCAGATTCAAGCATAACCACTTCCATTTACACCAAGCCCACTGACAGGAATAATGCTTTACTGTACCACAGTTTTCACCCTTGGCCTTTGAAAAAACACCTTCCGTACTCTCAGTTTCTTCGCATTAAAAGAATTCATTCAGAGCATAGTGAAGGCCTGCAGATGGTTGAAGTCGCCAGAAACAAATACAGACAGAGAGGTTACCCTGACCCTGTCTTGGACCAAGCTACAAACAGAATTTCGCAAGTGACCCGTGAGTCACTACTTGAGAAGAAACAAATGACTACAACTTCCAGTAGAGAAGTTTTTGTGTCAACATATTCAACTCAATCACGACACGTAAAATCCATCATTCTCAATCGATGGACCCTCATGCAATCAGAACCTGATTTCGCTGGCATGTTCAATGCTCCCCCACTATTTGCATACAAGAGGGCGAGTAATTTAAAGGAGATTCTCAATAAGAAACAACCTAAACCCAAGGCCATACCCAAAGGTTTCAGTAAATGTTTCAATTGCTCTAATTGTAATAATGCAGTCACTGGGAAAACGATGAACCACCCGAGATCGGGCAAAACCATCACCTTTTCACACGCAACAAATTGCAACAGTGACTTTGTTGTTTATTACATTAAATGTCCTTGTGACCTTTATTATGTTGGGAAGACAGAACGCAGTGTGCGTACAAGGATCACAGAGCACAAGAGTCGAATACGTACACAGAATACGACTTCCCCTTTGGCAACACATTGGGTTTCATTGAAACACAACATATCACAATTGAGATTCGGGGTTCTCCAAGCCATTGAACCCAATACTGAACATGATCGCGCTAAGATTCTGTCTCAACGTGAGTCACACTGGATCTGGTATTTACAAACACTGATACCGACAGGGCTTAATGATAAGTTCGAACTGGCATGTTTCATGTGAATGAAAATTGTATTTAATTCAGTCAAACAGATTGTGCACACCTACAGTGGCAGATTTAACTTAAAAGTCCCTGTAACAACTCTGGTACGATTGGTGTTTTTTAAAGTTCCACTTCTCACAAACTGAAACATTCTGTTTAATAGTGTCTCTGAATCTAGATTGTTACGCTATTTTTAGCGAGAATTGTCATTCTGCTGTGACATAGTTACTTTCTTTAATTTCCATCATTTACATTTTGTCCTACCCCGTGCTAACATGGCGCGTTAAACTCACAGTCCCCTATTTTTATGTATGTGTCCCATTGCGTTAAGAATTAGATCTGGTTTGTTATAGAAGAGTGTGCACACTTACAGTGGCAGATTTTAATGAACAGCCCTCACAATTATTGCGCCTGACTTATTTAATGCATTCTGCACAGTATTGCCTCCAATTTCAGTCCCCATTCACATTTTCCCCATTCCAACATGGCGCGCCTAACAGATAGTCCTACACTTATGTTTGCTATTCCACTCGCGTTTATCATCTCCCTCGAGCGAGTCATTTCCGGCTAGTTCCTTACCACACCGGCACTGTTGAGTACTTGCATGAACACACGCGTCTACGAATAACGGTAAGAACACCTTCTCGATTTTGCATTTAGTCGCCTCCGTTTTTATTGACAAATGACAAATAACAGCCCCGCACTCTTTGTTTTCAACAGAGAGACACTCAAGGAAGTCAACGCGGTAATAGTGCATTTCAATCTTTTAACACGGGTGTACATTAACAACCACACCGACTATAACTGTTTGGGTTAATTCATCCCCCGCAGGTTCTCGATTTCGGAAAGGTATCGTCCGACACCCTGAACGTTTCTTGCGCACTAAGAAAGTTTCTTGCGCATGTAAGTTTATTTCACGCATGCCCCTCATAGACTTTTTCACCCGCTGGACATTATTCCCGTTTTTGTTTTTTAAAGGTCACGCATGGCATGATGAAAACACTTAGTATCACTCACGCACACAGAATGCATGGTCTGAAACTGCACGATATAAGTATAGTTTACCACAGGCGAGGCAATCCCTCTCAAGGGTTCAAGCACGGGACATTTTTCCCTGTTGTTCTTCCACACGTCCAAGCATGTGATATTGCGCACTCAGAACGTGATGTTTAATTGTTTATGTTCTCTGGGTTTTTAGTTTGTACATGTAACAAGGTCATGCTCTACCAATCCTGACCCCTCTCTATTGTAACCCTGTATACTCTGCCGCTATGAGAGATTTAATACCATGTTGTATTGTCCTGCAGATTCCCCTGACGAAGGGCACAACACTTTGCCCGAAATGCATTGGGATGCGCTGTATAACAATGCTGCTCAATATTGATGCTTGTGAACTGTCAACAACATCATATAATGTTTTTTCTAGAAAATGTGCAAAGGAACCATAAATTGAATAAAATAAGAATGTTTTGAAATGTCTATTCATGCATGATTACAATGTTTAAAGTTATGAATTTGAGTTGAACAGACTGCAAACTATTTGAACTTTTGATTTACACTCTGGATGAGTGATTAGAGCAGTGCATCAGTGTCCAAAACAATAGACACAGCAATCAACAAACAAAACCTATGAGGTTGTTCTGATGTTTTACCTGATTCACCGAAGCAATAGGCTTACAAGAGGTAGCTCTACATCTTTCCTTACTTTTCTGGGAGAGGCCTTTCTCAATGATTTTTGCTTTTTCGCGCTCTGAAAAAACAAAACATATAGGGCTGGGATATGTTTAAAACTGCATACAGCCTTGAAAGTTGGGAATGTTACATGCACTTTTTTACACTTCCGAGACCACTTGTGCCTAATACATGCCTTTGGTGCCTCGGTGGGCTCTGCGATTGCATTCGCAATTAAAATGTCACACATAAGCAATCTTAAAAACTTGACTGCAATGCCGCAGGTATATGTGCACATTATTTCAAGTGTTGTTGGCTAATGCAGCCGGCTTGCTAGTGTGTGGCATGCAGATAATTCACCAGTCTATTTCTCTTGTCTTTCGCAAGATACTACGTTATATCTTGTGTACTTCTTATGTATACTGTCGGTTGAAGTTTTTATTGAATTGCAGGTTTGGGTTTGTCTTTCAAATTTTCACATTACTGTCCATTAATGTCAATTCTAATTCAAACCCTTCATTGTTATTCTTCAGCCATAGGCAGTTCCTGAGACAATGGATTGCTTCTTGGCATGGTTCTGATTGGTGCCTCAGTTAAATAATCCGCTTTTGACAGTATTGTTACAAATGGCATAGCTTATGTGTTAAGATGGTTTCCCACTTTCTCATTAGCATTCAGAAAGGCAATATAGAGGCATTTCATTTAAATGTTGGAGGTTTCAAATAAAAATATGCCAGATTTTTGGGATGGCAGTGCAAAGTGGTAGGTGGTGGGCTGGGCCGCCGGGGGGCCCCCTCAAGTTTTGTTACACCTGGGACCCGCAGAGTAAAGTCTGGAAAAAGGGTGACTTTGCTGTAAACTATGGCCAGCAGTGGGACGAACTTGCCAATTGAAGAATGAAATCCCTGTCACAAAAGTTGAAGACTCTTGCCTAAAGAGGTTGGGCGGTGCGCCAGGTCTGGCTTTTCCCCCCTGCACTCAGTGTGCACTTTCAATGGAAAAATGTTGGATAGTCCCTTCGGCTGAAGGCGTTTCAGGATTAAGTTCTCGACAAAGAGGTCTACTGTGGTGCCCTTTGGCCCGCTCTGTCACCCCTAAAATGCGGATAATATTGCGCTGCATGCGTCCTTCATAGTCATCGAGTTGCAGTACCATTGCTTCCTGGGTGGTTTGGAGATCAGCGACCTGGCACTTGAGAAGGTCAGTATCTGTTGACAGGTCCTTGATCGTGATTTCAACTTTGTGCATGCGTTCCGCCATTTTCCTCATGTCTGTTCTCATCAACAAGACCTCCGAGGCGATGGGATCAATACGGCCTTCCAGGGAGGTGCGCACCGACGTTTTAGCTGTTAAAATATCCTGTAACGTGGAGTCTGGTTGCTCCCCGCTAGATTTGGGGTTAGATTGCTTCTCATCCTGGCCTTTCTGTCACGCATATTTTTCTGGCTTAGTTTGAAGTGTGCCACGTCTGCTGGTGTTGCTCGTCATGATGTTGCCCGAGGGTGTGGTGTATCTAAGATGGGGGCCGGGCCATACAAGCTACTCGCTGCCGCCTGCTTGTGAGACTAGCCCACAATGGCCCTTCTGTTTCCGCCAGTCAGTACCAGACCCAAGGTTGCCGCAGTTCCAGTGGAGACCCACACCAGCGAGTGAAGGGGGCGGACGTACAGCTAACTCACTAAGGGCAGCTCCTGCTGGTCAAACGTGTGACAATACATCCAATATGAACTGTTATAAGAATGGTGGCCCGAGTTTAGGAGCAATGGGGTCCAACTCCCCTCCTCTTGCAGAGAGTTCATATGTCCACTGCCAAACAGCCAGAGTAGTGGAGTCCGGTCAGATCCGATCATGTCCGTTGCTCCCAACGCCAGTAGTGTCAAGTGGCTCGGGCCTCTTAGGCGTCGCCCAAAACCAAGGTTCTTAATTCAGTGCAGACTAGGGTCTGCCCCACGCTGTTGCATCATTACCCCCCAGCACCGAAGCTCCCAAAATGGCCTCAGGGTCCACACATAGAGCCCAGTTGGATCAATGGTTCTCGAGCTGCTCAGTAGGGCGCACTCGAGTGCACCGCAGCGGCGATGCACAGTGCCTCACTATTGGGGCCTGGAGGGGCCGAGAGAGCAGAGCGCATCACGGCGGTGCTGATCGTCTGGCTCTCTGGGTGTGCCCTGGTGTCTTGGTGAGTCCGGGCTGGTCCGCAGGACAGGAGGGTGCTGCACACGTCTTCATGGCCCACACATATAAGCTCAAGCCAATGGCCTGGGATTTAATGGCAGATATGGGCCTCCAGCGGCCCAAGGGGCACACTGGCAATCAGGCTGGCCTTTGTGGGGCTGGCGGGGGGGCAGCGCACTCACCGGTGAAACCTCTGATTGTGGTGATCGCTGTATGGCCCTTCTGGCACCTGCATGGGCCTTGGATCTTCGATGCAGCCACTTCGTTAATTAGGTGCTTGCCGTCGGAGTGTGATGCGGCACGCCCAACATCGTCCAGCTCCGTGGCACAGCTCTGCTATCGTTCAGCCACTCAGCAGGGGCATAACACAGGCCTTCGCAGCCCACGTGGTACAGGGGGCCCGAAGCTCCAGGCGGCCCCCTCGGCACTCCACTCTGTCCAGAGAGCTCCTAATTGAGCCCGGTGGGGGCCTCTCTACATCCCCTGTAGGGAGGCCCCCTCAGTTTTCGTTATCCCAGTGCTACCCAGGTGCCACAGATCGGAGCAGTCTTTGGTCCAGCAGACAGGCATGGTACCTGGGCCAGGTGAGCTCCTCAGCTAGCAAATTTGGCCGGGGCAAGTCGTGATTTTCAGGATTTACCAGGAGTGGTGCGACAAAGCAAAGCTACAGTGCGGCCATTTCTCTCAGCTGTCGGCCATGCCCCCCTGTTTTCTTCCCTTCTTGATTCACTTCTTACAAAGCCATTTTGTTTTAAACCAGAAAAGGAAATGATTTTCTAAGTAGAGATTTAGCTGAAAAGGGACAGAATATTTGTAAGAACTAGTAGTTTTTCAGAATTGTGGGCCTTCTCCCTGGGCTATGACATCTCATTACAATTGCTTGTGAGAACAGATCTTCCATTTGGGCACGTGCTAATGTAACTGCTCTCATCTGTCTTGAATAAGTGCATGTAAAGAGTATCCTGAAGTCACTGATTACTTCTTTTTTGTGCTGCTTGGCCAGGCCACCTAACCGTCCTATGAAAAACATCAGCTCTACATGGTGACGGTTTGAGAGTGCCTTTAGGGGCTAATTCACCAGTAAAATGGTCTGCTACACAGGTGTAATGTTATTGCTATGTACTTATACACTTGACTAATATTAGCAATACATTAGATAAACAGTTCATTACTTATCCTATCACAAATACAATAATTTTGTATAACTTAATATGAAATACAAAATCAGTGCCAGTTATCCCAGAACACGGGTCATATCTGAAGTATTTTGGAAATGGTTAATCACCCATCTGTCTGGATTCCTTGTTATGACGCTACATCATTGTCAAGTGCTTTGAAGTGACCAAAAGAAAACATTTGGGGGTCAGATGTACGCAGAGCACAAGTCGTAAAAAAAAAATGTGGGGGGACGCTGTCACCAGAAGTGACGTCACGACAGGAAGTGACGTCACGAAAGGTGCCGAGCTCCTCGTCCCAGAGTGGCCAAAGAGTGAAGTCCAGCTGTTTGGCAGGGGGGGATGGCGTCCCCCCTGGTAAAATAAGTGGGGGGACGTCGTCCACCCGCGTGGTACCCCGACTCGAGCCCTGGATGTACGTATGATACACGTTGCGATTCCCAAATAGCTATTCCATCCAAAACACTATTAGGAAATCACTAATACTAATGTACGAAAGTTCACCTTCCACAATTTGTGTAACGGTAAGAGTCGCAGTCGATATTTTGTGCTTTTCTAATAGGTATTAGGAAATCGCAAATAGGAAAAGTCTATTTTTGGGAACAGAATGATTACATCACTACCAGAAAGTGTTCAAATGAATGCTCTATTACTTACCGGTAATCTTCATTACTCAGGGTCCTCGTCCCATTCATAACTATGTGGAGATTACCATCTCCCGACAGAAAAAAATATCAGAAGAATGCTAGGACACTATCCCTGCCCCTCCCACCGGGAGTACCTAAGGGGTACTTACCCAGCATTCCACCTGAACAACCAAGCCCCCAACAGGAAGGCCGGCTGTCAGGGAGGGAGGGCGGGTCGTATGAATGGGACGAGGACAACGGGACCCGGAGTAATGAAGATTACCGGTAAGTAATAGAGCATTACCCCCAGGTCCCTCCTGTCCTCGTCCCATTCATAACTATGTGGAGAATACCAAAGAAGAAAAAGCCGGCCTTCCCAAACCAAACAGAAGCCAACCCAGGAAACCAACCAAAGGCAGCAACCGCAGGAAGCACAAGGCAGCACCAGCAAAACACCAGGCAGAGCCCCCGACAAGAGGGACCCCCACCAAACCAGCATGCACCCAGCAAAACAAAGTGAGCACAGCCAGAAGCCAACACAGGCAAGAGTAAAACAACAACAAGGAGGCCACCCAAAGAGAAAGGCCAAGACCCACCAGGCCAGTAAGCCAGAACCAGGCCAAAGAAGCCAAAACCAGGCACCGAAAACCCCAGCCAACCAGACCCGGGCCCCGGAAAGAAAGAAACATCCAGGGGAAAAGAACGCCAGAGAAACGCAAAGACACAACCAAAGCCAAACCAGGGACAAAGGGCCCAGGAGCCCAACAAGGGCAGGACCTAACCAGAAGAGAAAGGAAGCAAACGACCCGACTCCAGAGCGAACAGAGAAAAAAAACCCGGATCCATACAAAAGAGCAGCAGGCCAGAAGAGAAAGGGACCAGCAGCAGACGACAGACCACCAGCACCCAGACCGAAAGGCGAGACAGAGCCCACGGACAGAGAAAGAGGGAACCAAGGCACTGGGGAACGAAGAACAATCCCCGGAAGCCAAACCACCAGACCGAAATACGAGGAAACAAGGTACCAAAGGGAACCAGCACCCCCAGGAAACCGAAGCAGCAAGAACCAACAAGGTATCCAACCAGGACAAAGAGACCCGGAAAAAAGAGGCACACCACCATGCCAAACCGGAGGAAGAACGGAGCAGGAAGCAACAGCCCGAAGAAGGCACCCCCTGAACACCAGAGAAGGAGCGCAACCGGACAGACAAAGGACCCGGAGAACCCCAAACAAAAGCAAGGGAACTCGGTGGGAGCCAACAACAACCACAGCCAAGCCCAAGCAGAGACAGGCCAGGCAGAGATGATCCCAAACAGCCAAGCAGAAGGCCGGGTCAAAACACAGAGGCCAGCAACCCAGAGGGACCCCACAGAAGCAACAGAAGCCAGGGAGTTAAGCACAAGCAAACCAAATCCCACAGCCCGGCACGACCCAAGAAGGGCAAGCGGCACAGCTGGGAAGCCAAAGCAACCCCCAGGACCAGAAGGACCCGAAGGCCCAAAACCAAACCAGAGGAAGGCAAAAGAGGCGAAGACCCCAGCAGAGCAAAGGGCAGAGAGCAAACAGCCCCAGCAACGCCCAAACCAAACTCAAGACAAGGTAAGACGGGAAACAGGAGGGGGAGGAGCCACAAAGGCAGGAAAACACCACACCCGCCAGGGACCGGAATCCGCAACACAGTCCCATCAGACAGGCCAGGACAGGTGCAAGAGCACAACCAGGCAACCCCGAGCAGGTCGCACTAAACAGGAATCAGCAGCCCAGCCAAGAACAGGAGCCAACAGGGAGGAAGGTGGAAGGACAAGCAGAAGCAACATCAAGACCGCAGACCAGGAGCCACCAAAACGCAGCCCCCTAGAACAACAGGAGCACAGGGAAAGCTGAAGCACCATGACGGCAAAAAGAACCACCAGAAAGGCAGGGACAACAGCCCCCTCCACAGCCAACCAAGCCGGAGAAGAACACCGCAGGCCAGAAGAGACCCAACGGAGGCCAACAGAACCTGAGGAAACATCCAAGCACCAAAGAACGACCACCCAGCAGCACCACCGAGACCAGACCAGACCAGACGAAGCAGGCAGGAAAGGCCCAGCCAGCAGCCAAGGGGCCAAACAGAAGACAACCCAGGGGAAGCCAAAAGCCACCAAGGCACCACAGCCGACGAGGAGACCAGAACACCATGCAGCACGGAGGAACAAAGAGGAAGGAACAGAGCAACCCAAGCACACTTGCAAGGGAAACAGACTCCGAAAGGAGGCCATACAGGGACCACAGAGCTCGCCAAGAACCAGCAGTCCGGGGGCCCGAAAAAGAGGGAACAAACCTCGACCAATGGGAGACCCCACACAGGAGAAAATCCAACCCCAGAGAGGAAAGGGCCCAGGCAAAAAACCCGGAAGCCAGGGCCACAACAACCATGTCCAGGACACAGCCAAGATTCACGCAGAAGTGCAGGAAAAGGCAACATGGAAAGGGACCACGAGAGGCAGAGCAGCAGCAGGAAGACAGAGGCAACAACTGGCCCTGCAGCCAACGGCACACCATCCAGTGGAAGCCACAGGCCCAGCCCTCCAGAAGCACAGGACCCCAGAGCACCAACCCAGAGACACAGGGAAGGTCCAAGCCCAGGCGAGGCCGAGAAAACCCAGACTGGAGGCCGAGCCCCACCAGCAACAAGGCCCCCTCCCCAACAGACAGCCCAAGGCAGCCACGAAGGCAAAGCCAGAGCCGAGAAGACAGAGCCAGGCCCGAAAGACAACAGGAAACACAAGAGCCACCGCGCCCTAGCCAAAAGGCACCAAGGGGGTAGACACAGGACCCGAGAAGAGCTCAACAACAGGCCCAGGCCCCGAGAAGTCCAAAAAAAAGAACACGCGGAAAAGCGCAGCAGCCCAAGGGACAAGAAGCAAAAACACAGTTTGTCCAAGGCAGTCGGAGCAAAGGCACGAGCGCAAGCTCAAGGACGCCAACCACGGGCAAGCACACACAGCAGGGAGCACACAAACACAGCACACCCCAAACTGCAGAAACAAGGAAAAGCAAGGGATACACCCAGAATCCCATGATTCCTAAGGAAGAGCACCGTCACTCACAATAAAGAAGCCCCCGGAAAAACTGTGACCAAAAAGCAGCACAGGAGGCAGAAAAAGACCAGCCACGTGGAAAGTCCCATCCAACAAGGTGCAAAAGAAGAGACACAGCCCCTCGCAGCAAGAAGAGGAGGGTAGAAAATGGGAACAAAGCACAGATGCAGAGCCCATGGTCAACAGGGACGAGACCATCGGGTCCAAACTGCGACAAATCCAGGAGCCCCCGAAGAGGTACGTGCAAAAGGAAAGCACACGGACAACGAGGCGCCGAACAACAGATGTGGAGAAGCACCCACAATGACACACCTCAACAACCTCAGAAGGATGAAAGGCTGAGCGGACCACCGGGATCCGAGCCATGTTACCATAAGGGGAAACAGAGGCCCGCACAGTGGATGCAGAAGCCCACCGAGCGACCAGACCCATACACAACGCGGCGAACAGCAGAAGCGGGAGTGAAAAAGGAGAAACCATGGCAGCACCAGACTCAGCGCCCTCCGAAAAAAAGGGGGACAGCACACAAGCAGGAGACATGCATACACATGACACCGGGCGTGTAGCAAGGACGCCTTCAACCGTCCGTCATCCCACACATGGCACCACGCTCCCCAGTGTCCGTGAAGAATAGCCACCATGCACCCCAGCGTCCATTTCCTGCAAAAGAACAGCAGCAAAGCACAGCAAAGGCAGGAAAACATGTGAAATTACCAACACGGGGGAAACTTCGACATGAATGGCAGGACACAAAAACCAACCCTGCAGCGGTAGTGACACCAGAGGCACAAGCCTGGCAGAGGAGAAGCGCTGAAGCCCATGGCAGGAAGAGCCCGCAGCACCGCACTCCATATACACACCCTGTAGGAGGAAGCAGCCCAGGACACGGCAGTGCAGTGTCAAAAGGTAAGACACGGAGACCTGAGTGACCCCATACAAACGCAAACACAGTAGCGCCACCTTACAGGGTACTGGCAGCGAAGCGCAGCTTACGTAGACCCGCCCATGGTTCATGGGAAGATTTATGCGCACAGTACAGCAGAAACTACAGTGCACCACAGTGAGCGACATTACCGAGACTCGAACCCGGCTCCTCCGGGTCCGAGGCCGAGCACCCCAGCCGCTAGGCCAACTCCTCTCCCAGAAGCAGGGACTTGTGAAGGCCAGCGGAAGAGCCCTTGCCACGCAGAAATGAGGCCCGGGACTCAACCCTGACAGCACATGGAGCCATTCGATGCACAATGCGGCGCAAACCAGAAGCCCAACCTGCCATCGAGCAGGAGAAAAAGAGGAGCAATCCCCGGCATCCCCAGCTCCTCCGACATGCTCCAGCCCATACAATGACCGGGCAGGCTGGGAAGCGGAAAGCAGCGTGCCCGTAAATAAGGCGGAATGCAAGTGCAGGGAGTCAACGAGTCACAATGAAGGACACAAAAACTCCGCTATGCGGGACTCACCCGGAGTGTGGGCCGGCACAGGAACAAGGCCCCCACTCCTACACCCAGCTCCGAACATCCAACGGAACACCAGACGCATCGCATCTTCACCCGGCCAGTCCAAGGAAAGACTCTCCCAGCGACCCGGAAGCAACCGGGAGGCGGCGCACCAGCCGCAAAGGGCCGGCAACCCCGATATCCAGCCAGGAACAGCCCTGCCTCCCAGCAAGCCCGGCAGGCCGGGAGGCAGAGCAACAAAAATCCCTCGCCCACGAAGCCAGGCAGCCGGGCGGGGGGAGAAGAGAAGAAGTGCATGCCGCCCCAGCCCAGCAGGAGCAGCACCAACATCCAAGTCTAATCTGTCGAAAGACAGAAAAAAAGAACAGGTGTAATGCTGGGTAAGCACCCCTTATGTATTCCCGATGGGAGGGGCAGGGATAGTGTCCCAGCATTCTTCTGATCTTTTTTTCTGTCGGGAGATGGTAATCTCCACATAATTATGAATGGGACGAGGACAGGAGGGACCTGGGTGTAATGCCCCTCCTGGTGCGCTGTAACACGGAGGAAGTGGGTGCTGTTGCAGGAGAAGTTACTCTGTTTGCCCTTGTGGGAATCTTTGGCTGCAAACCAGTACACATATGCCGAGAGAAGAGGCAGATAAAGATCTTGCTATTAGAAAGCGCAAGCTCAAGTTTTTTTAGAATAAGCTGGAGGTCCTCACCAAGGAGTGTGTTGCTCTTATTGAGGAGCTGTTTTGTAAGAGCTTTTTCACTGTGCCAGAAGCTACACCCTAATAAATCGGGAATGACATCTTGGAGAAATACTGTTCCCTTGTAGTGATGCACCGTACCATTCCAGAAATCTGGAAAAGATGGTAAGATTGAATTCGGAAGAGAAGGTAGCAAGTAGCTTGGTGGAAGTACGTGGGACAAGGGAAGGACCATCTCAGTAGCCACCATCAACACCCATGGAAATCATGGGAAACGGCCTTTACAACGAAGCCGTTTCCCCGAAATCTGTAACCACGCATGCAGTACAACGCATGCGTGGTTACCACTAATGCCTTTACCACGCATACCTTTACTACGATGTTTGTAGTAAAGGCATATGTGGTAAAGGTAAAAAGAAAAAAAGGGGGGCTTGGGGGGGTCTCCCCCCCAAATAAAACAACTCACCATAAGTCACGTCGGCGTCAGCGTCGTTTGAGAGAAATCGGAAAAAAATGCCGTTTTCTCTTAACGACGTATGACGTCACCACGCAATTATTCGAGGAAAAGTTTATCCGTGGTAAACGAATTCCGTTGTAACGCATGCGTGGTAAAGGCATGCGTTGCAACGGAATTCGTTGTATCATCATATATTCGGAAATCATAATTGAGGCAACAATTCAGTCGGGGAGTGTTGTTGGTGTGCCCATTACCTCAAATCAATCATCTACATTATAAGGTACGATTTCATAAGATTTTTCATTAAATCATGATAGTATAAGAAATACAGATCTTATGTTAATGTATATCAGAAAAGTCATTCCTTTTAATGGTTGTTTTGACTTTTCAAAGCATTATGGGAGTTGTAGTAACAATAATCATTAATTTATCATATGTAGAAAACACATGTAAAATAGTTTGCTCTCAAAAATATTGTCATTAAATTTATCCAATAATGAGAGAAGTGAATTTAGAGTTACAAAGTATCTTTAATTTTTAAGAACAAAATCTGTGTACTAAAGTACATCTATATATGTTTCTCAGTTGTATCACAGCAGATACAGCATGACACAGACCAAGATGGCACGGATGAAAATCCTTGTGAAATTGAGCAATTCACAGACAGAGCAAGTTACAACCAGAAGAAGAGCTACAGTTTCACCACTCCCTCACTTCCCAAATATAGGAGATGAGCCAACCCCAGCCAGGGAAAGCAATGCAACATATTTGTGATACAAACAGATGTGTCGGACATTTTTGCAGCAGCATCATCATGCCACAGCTTTTCGTAATGCTGGTCTCCTTGCTGCAGAAAATGTCTGTTGGGTTAGAGGCCTCTATGCTGTTGGTGCAGTGGCTGCAAGCAAACAATATTAAAAATGTAAATCCCAAAGCTAATGTGTACTAATGTCAAAATATCACAATAGCTCGATGGGCAAGAAACTTTTAGAAAAACAGTGGAGGATGGTCAAACCATAATGAAGAACAACTTTGAGAGACTTACTGAATCTATAGTATGTGTACCATCAACACATCCAATTACATTAGCAAAATGTGCCATATGATAAAATAGCAGTTTGGTATGTCGTAAGTCCTGCTGTCACAATTAGGAAATGCTTCATACATGCAAATTGTGGCTCACAATTTGAAAATCCCAATTTGTGATTCCCTATTTGGAGTTGCAAAACTAGTGATTTCCAAAAGGAAGGAATCGCAATTGGTACATGCAAATTGACTTCTGTACATACTGAACGGGGCTTTTCAATTCACAAACAGCTCAAAATAGTTATTTGAACATTTTGCGACTGCAAAAACTTTTCGTACACCTGGCCCTTAGGGCTTGATGTATGAAAGTGTCTGTTTGTGATTTCCAAATAGGGATTTCGTGGAAATCGATATATGGAAATCACATAATGGTATGTACGAAGTTAAGTATTCCACTATTAGCGACTCTGTCAAATTCACGCTCACAATTAGGACATTTCCGATTTGGAAATTGCAATTTGGAAAAGTCGCATTTTGGATGCAAATTGATGATGTAAGAACCAGGAAGTTTAGAAATCAAGGGGCAGATTTACAAGCCCCTTGCACTACTTTTGTATCAATTTTTCCATGTTACAAATGACGCAAAAGTGACGCAAGGGGCTTGTAAATCTTCCCCTTAGGGTGTGGCCAATACTCAGAAGCCTAGGAAGATGCTTGAAGGAAGGTGTGCTCCTGTGTGATTACTGGCAGTGACATTTACAATTGCCTACAACATGACGTCTAAAGAAGAACGCGATAAGGACCTAGGCTTGGCAGAACTTGACATTTTGGGATAAAGAGCTGGAGCTGTTGACTGAGGAATGTATGGCACATACAAACCAACTGTTTGGCAAATCATCTTTTTCTGTACCTGAGGCCCAAAAAACAAAAATATGTTAGAGCATCTTTGAAAACATGAACTTGCTTGTTGTCACCCTGACAACTATACCAGAAATAAGGAAACACTGGTATGAACAAAGACCCTGTACCGTGAACAAGTCGCATATTCTAATGTGTACAAGAAGCGACAAAACACGTGTTGGCTTGCCTTGAAAATACATCGACACCCGAACTCCGGGATGTCGGATTAAATGAGAAAGAAGAGAAAAGAACAAGACTCATCGCGTTTTTTTGCATCGACTTTGTCTGAATTAGACTGTATTAACTTTACTTGTGCTAGGGTACCTGAAATGTGCTTTGTTCTGTTGGTTTTCCAATCAGAGGTTTTGGGAGTCAGGTGGTTCTTCTCTACCTTTTAGCACCGTCAATAAATAGTATCAGAACACAAGAATAACGATTAGTGTACTGCCCTTCAGCGCCTATTAACCTATCAAAAATACCACCCTTTTTCGCCACAATTAAAATTGTCTGGATCTGGTTATCAACTGCAAACACTGCCCTGATTAAACAATAAACTAACAGCCAAAAGACTGGGATGAAAATGTATAAAAGGCTTGTAAGCTGCAGAGTGAAGCAGCAGCCTCCTCTGTCTTCTCTCTGACTACCTTGGGACTCTGTTCCATAGCCTGGGCTATTGAATAAATCTGGGTTCCTCCTGCAGACAAAGGCTCCTGTGTCTCCTTTTACTAAGTATGGAAGGTATGGAAGACATGGGCGGTTCCCCCGCCGCCGAGACCCAGTAAGTGGGTTTAACCGGTTCTTCATGTCCTCGGGTGTCTGTGTGTCTTCCGGGTCGCTGCCTCCCTCTGGAACCTCTGTCCACTCCTGGGGCACTCCTAGCTGCCCCCACCTGCAGGGTGGCCATGCCGGCCAGCAGCCTGCGCAGCTCCTGCTCCTTGTCCTCCCGCACCGGCTGGCTGCGCCCCAGGTCGCCCCGGAGGGCTTCAAGGTCCGTGTTGAGCCGCAGCCTGATAAAAAGGCTGGATAAAAAGGCTGGTAATAAGCTCCGTGGTCACCCGCTCCCTCTCCATGAAGAGATCACTGCCGCTGTCCCCCTGCTCGTGAAAGGGCCCCTCGCTGTCCGCGGCCTCCGTGGCTCGGAGCTCCCCCTTCCTCCGCTCCTTCCACCGGTGGTTCAGCTCCTCTGGTATCTCCACGTTCATCTGCTCCACGAGCTGCTCCAGGCGGGCCAGCTCCTCCTGCAACCCCAGCACCTCGTCGTACTGCCGGGCAGTCAAATTGCAGTTACCTTTTAGTTCAAAAAGGCTTTACTTAGATGGTGCAGCAGGTGTAGTGACATTGCGGCCCAAAGCTCTAGGAGCCCCTCTAACCGCCAGCTATTGCAATATTTTACTACTAAACAGGCAGTCACAAGTGCTCTACAACATAGCTTAAACACATTAACAAAGCGAATAGCTCTGCAAAAGACTTTTTTAGTATGTGTCTCATGTCTTTTTTCCATTCCACGAGAACATTTGCAGTGTGGAATGAAAGATTAATAAACTCTGCCTATTTGGGAGCTATCGTTTCCATAGCAAGGTCTTACATTTTGACCATATACGGGTCTAAGGGAGATTTGCGTTTTACATTTATAGCAGAACTATGTCCACCTCCACCAATCCGGGGGAACATTTTAATATTTTGTTAGGCAGGATTTACTTGAATTTGCATTAGTTTGATCTTGTTTGCTGAAATAAACTATAAATGGTCCTAGTTTTATCATAGAAATCTGTTACCAAGGAATCACATGATTCTGATGCCGTAGCTATTGAGATGGAACAACAGTTGATATTACGCAGTTTATTTGCAATTATTTTCAAAACCTCAAGGCTTATTATTTGCCTATAGTGTTCTGTTTGGACGCCCTTGTTTCCTTTACTAGATTTGTATATTTAGTGAATGATTCAGCTTAATTTGCTTTTTCAGGGCACATACTCCGGCATTCTTGATCTTAGCAAGTCACTGTACCATGTTGCGGAAGGATATTTTCTAAAAGACCTTTGTACTTTTAAATTGCTGGGTTTCTCAGTACAGCGATTAGATTTTTTTTTCCTGCCAAATCTACATCATCAGTAATAATGGGTACTGCTCCTACAGCTAATTTATGAGGAATGGTTTCTTTTGTCTCTTTTGATAATGCTATAAATGTCATAATTTTATGGCGATGTTTGGGCCTAACTATAGGCACCTTTAGACATAACTCAGCTAGAATTAAATAGTGGTGATTCCTGACCCTCGGAACTGCATTAACAATTTTGAAGGAATCAAAGTGAACAGAAATGTGATCTAAAGAGTACCCAGGCCCTGGTGTAGGTTACTCAATTAACTGAGTTAGCCCTGGTATTGTTACAGAATCGATGACCTCTTTAGCTATGCTTGAGTCATTTTGGCTAGTCTGCGGTAGCAACCATGCCCATACCTAACAGGTGGTGTGGCCGATCCTGCGGCGTGGCCCTGTAATCCACTTGGCAGCCTGACTCTCCCAGGACTCTGTCCCAGATCAATGAGTGGGCACGGACAAGGAAGGCAAGGAGCGAGTGGGCCGCCCTAGGGCATTAGGCACCACTGTGTCTGGATGCTCCCTGCCGCATAGTGTTCTGCAGGGACTCCAGGCTCCGATCCAATCCACACCGATGGTGACCTGTACCCATCCGGCTCCCAAAGTATTTGGGGCCTAGCGTGATTACGATAGGCTGGAAGGCCCAAAGACTAGCAGGAGCTGGTGATATTCTTGTTCACTCCCCATAGTCCTGACGCTGGGACGGACTGCTGCCTAAAGCCTACTGCCCTCAATGTGACCCTGGCCCTGACCCTCCATCAGACTCCTCCCTCTGGCACTTACACTGCCATAAATTGGCATCAGAGACTAACCTCTCAACGGCTTGCGGTAACAGATTATTGCTGGATGTTAAACCCTCCCTTACTAGAGGGCTGGCTCGCCAGTCGCTTGATGGCCGTGCAGGATTTGCATACCGTAATGACTCATATATAAGCCTCACTGACCAACGCCATTCCCCACGCCTCTTGGGGCCCTCGAATTTTGGCAAGTTTTCCTCATAAATTCTGATAGCTAGGATGCTCCTTTGTTTGTGGTGGACTCCATGGGGGTGCTGGTGTACTGGGCGCAAAGCACGCTCTGGCTTAAGCTACCAGGAACATTGCCTCCTAATGTGTTGAGGACCTCCTCCACTCAATGTTGTTCACCTTGCCCTCCTGCAGCTAGTTGGGGTGACATGGCTGCTCATCACAACATTAACAAGCATTTGCAATGCTGTTGAACTGTATTTTAAAATGACCGACATGACTCCATTTTGTGTTGCCATGCTCTCAGCAACCCGGTGAAGAATTGCTTTCCACGTCCCTGTTGAAACTTGGACAACCCTCCCCGCTCTATTGTGGTCGAGCCGATTCCAAGAAGCTGCCTGTGTGCCTCACCCCCCCAGTTGTGCCAGAGACTCAGCCACATCCTGTCCATTGTTGGCAACTCAGCCTGTCACAAGGCTGTGCCCAGTGACCACACCAACTGATAGAGGAAGCACGAGGCTGTGCACTGTGACCACATCAACTGATAGAGGTAGCACAAGGCTGTGCCCCATGACCACACCAGTTGGGCAAGGAAGCACAGGGCTGCGTACATTGTGCAATCAGAGACAGGTGTCACCTGGCCACGATTGCACCACACAAGACTGATGAGGAACTTGTCAGATGAGGAACTTATCTGAATAAGGAACTTGTACTGTGCAAATGGGCATTGCTAGTGCTATAAATATGTGTAGGCTGCGGAGGAAAGTAGCAGTCTCCGTAGAATTGTATTTGTACCATTCTGGGACCCTGTCCTTAGCTCGCGCTAATAAATAACTTACTTTCCTCCACGGCTAGTTGTCCTGGTCTCTTTGGTAATGTATGATTTAAGCAAGAAGAACCCGTAGATTCTAGGTGCCCCCTGTACTGCTGGCTTTGACTCTCCTAGTGGGGAAGGGACTCCAAAAAGCCGGTTCTACAATGCAATAGGTCTCGCATTTATGCGAGTTTACGCTCTTTGCATTGTAAATGACAATGCCTTTTATTTATGTTTTTGAAACTAAAACATAAATAAAAGGCATTGTCATTTACAATGTCAATAGCTCAAACTCAAGTAAATGCGAGACCTATTGCATTGCAAATGCTTGTTTTAGATGTGGTCTTCATTCTTAGCTTTAAAAAAAAATTATGTGAACTCTGTGTGTTGTGCTCAACTTTCTACTGCACGTATACCTTCCTGCTGAATCTATACTGGTGATAGTTTGTCATCTGAGTCTAATTCTGGCTCCATGATGAGCTTGTCAAGACACTTCCTCATGGGTATTTTGTTAAAAATAGCATATGAGGCAATGATATTGCAAAAGGCACTGGGCTGGAGAGTAGCTCCCCACCAGTCTTAAGTAGACATCCAAATTGTGATTTCAGTGTTCTAAAAGTCAGTTCAATTATTGACTGTGCTGTTTTATGAGCCCTCTACCTTTCACTTCTGGTTCTCTGATTCAAGTATGGGGTCAGTATCCAAGGGTGCAAGGCATATGCACTGTCCCCTTAAATAGTATGAGAAGAAGAAATAATTAGATTATTTTACAAACATGCTTTTGACCACTGTATGAACTGAGTTTGTAATCCTCTTTCCAAATAAAGAAACTGCCAAAATCACCCTAAGGAGTACAGTTATGTATTCCACTGTGGTGAAACATAAAGGAGTCAAGTGTTCTGACTAGGAATCGGGATACAAGGTCAGTTATGATGCACGAGGCATCACACACTACCTGAACATTCAGTGAATGGGTGTATTTTCAGTTTCTATACATGAATTTATTTGCAGAGGGGGGGGGGACATACGGCAACATGCGCACCATCAATACAACCAATAACATTGGGTTCTGCGCTACCCAATAAAACATTAGTTTTGTCTGTTGTATATCTTGGGGAGTGTTTGAAAAAAACTAAAAGGTGCAATTTGTCCACCATGACGTCCGAAAAACTATGAAATACCCTAGAAACTGCACTTTGTGACACTCGCCCTGCCACTGCTATACCTACCTGGTAACTACCAGAAGCTAAAAGGTGTAGACAATACAATACCTGCATATGTGTTAGAATTTCATTTCTTCTGACTGGTGTGATTTGTAGCTGAGGATGTAACACAACAATTAGATCAAAAATTACCTCACAGGTCTGTCTAAACTTCTCATAAATCTTTTATTTATGTATTTATTTACTTATTATTTTAATTATTGGCACATTACATACAGTTACATAATTTGTCTGGATTTGTAGACATTTGTACATAATACTTGTGAGAGGAGCATAAACTGACCCAAATACCATGACTCCTTGGGCAGTCCCCCAAGCCAATGTCAACCACAGAAAAAAACGGCACAGTATGAATTCAGGAGTTTCCCCAGCAATGCATAAAAAAGCTCAAAACCAATACTCTTCCCATTCTTGCAGATATAGCAAATAATGAGCAGAGTCAAATTTCTAACACATCCTCACTCTCCCCCTCCGCCTCTACTGTCTCCTTACCCACCAAGTACCTTTGATAGAGGCCCAAAAGCCATTGAGGCGATTTAGCAGGGGAGGAGTAGTTTGCTGTAAATGTCAGATTGTGTGTTGCAAGGGGCGATATAGGGGGGGGGAGTAGTTCGCTGTAAATATTGGATTGTCTGTTGCAATATACCATGTCTGTGTGGCAGCCGTCCAGAGATAGAGACAGGCCCCAAGCCTACAGCATAGCCACCCTGTGTTTCATCAAAAGCAGTCCCACACTCTTATCCACCTCCTTATCAAAACCCAATAGAGCAATTAGTGGATCAGGTTCTAGAGAAAAGCTGGTTAGAGACGCTAATTCTTGAAAAATCCCATTCCCAAAACTCTAGCACACCATGCAGTGTGTATAAATCCAGCATCTTGTTTATGACAACCCTGGCATTCTGCATTGTCACATAACCCTTATTGATGCAGTCTCTCAAGTGTATAGTACACACGGTTGACATATTTGAAGTGCATTGGTTGTTAGCCAGCCCAAGCTAACTTAACCATCAGTAAACGTGAAGTGGCAAAGACCGACTGTGGTAAAATAATTGGAATATTCTGGAACAGGAACAAAAATCTGGGTAGGACGTTCATTTTCATCCAAGCAATACACCCTATTAGGACAATGGTTGCTTAATCCAGCGATCAACATCATCTTCGAGCTTTTGATTCACTTTCCCATAATTATCAAACATAACTATTGCTGGGTCAGTGTGGATTTGTATGCCAAGGTAGAGCACAGAATCTGTTTTCCATTGTTGAGGGAATTCCATTGTAGGGAGAGAGAAGGCGGGAGTCAAAGGGAAAATAATGGATTTATCACAATTTACTCGGTGTCCCGAAAGGCCTCCGAACCGAACCACTTCCCTAAGTGTAGGGGAGAGGTTTCTCTCAGGGTTGCGAACATACAGCAGCGTATCGTCTGCATATGCCGAGATTATAAAATGGTAACCAGGAAAGCTCAGTCCCCTGTAACAATTCTCTTAGGGTGCAGGCCAAGGGCTTGGCAACTAACACATATAATAAAGGCAACAATGGGCAGCCCTGTAAGGTGCCCCTAGTAATCTTAAAGGGTCGGTGACGGAATTACCCATGTGAACCCTGGCCTCAGGAACTGTGTATAACATTGTAACCAAGCGCAGAAACAGTTCACCTACACCCATCCGACGCATAACTGGCCTCATAAATTCCCACTCTACGGAGTCAAAGACCTTTTTGGTTTCCAAAAAGACCGCCAATGCCCTCACCGCCAGGTCAACCTGCTGCATAACATCAAACAATGTGCAAAGGTTATATGTTATGCTATATCCTGGCACAAAGCCTGCCTGCTCAGGGCATACCACTCCTGGTACAATTGGGGCCAGCCTATTTTCAGAATGTTGGCGAAAATTTTGGTATCCACATTTAGCAATGACAAGGGTCTATAGGAGGTTATTAGAGTTATACCCAGCTTTAATATAGTGATGATTAACTCTTCCCTCATTGAGGGTGGCGTCACATCGACCTCAACTATCTTCTCATAAAGAGAGGTTAAGTGTGGTATTAACAGATCTTGGTAGGTCTTGTAGTAGGCCACAGTGAGGCTATTAATACCGGGATCTCCAGCTATACGCATGCTTTTGAGTCCAGAACATATCTCCGAGGGATCAAGGAGGGGGGCCATAAGATGTTCTCTGTGTTCTGCGAAGAGCCTCAACATATGTATGTGTTCCAGGTAATAGGTGATGGCTTTGTTATCTGGGGTTATACAGGAATTATAGAGCTCGGAAATGTATCTGCGGAACCTTTCAGCTATGTATTCTGTATCGTGCTATGGTTGATCTGCCTCATCTAATACTTCCATAATCACCCCCACCTTTCTTCATGGTCACATTAAGGCCGCTAGAAAAACACCTGTGTGTTTACCATTCCCGTAGACCCTACCAGAGGCGTATTTGTGGAGGTGTTTCACTTCACTATCTGCTGTTTCAAAGTATTCTTCCAGCTTCTCCCTAATCCCTTTAAGCAGTTGACTATCACCTGAGCCTTGATGTTCCAGCTCCATCTGAGCAAAGTCCCTTTCAAAATACAGCAACCTATTTCCCAAAGATTTAAGTACCCCCGCATGCTTTGAGATTGCCACCCCTCTTGTGGTAAATAAATAATTTATTACCGGATCTATTTTTCGGAAATAATCAATAAACAGGTAGCTCAATAAATAAGAGTCAAGATTCGAGGTAGCTGGAGTTTACAGGCTTTAATCAGGCATAAAGGACAGGAACAGGACAGCCTGTACGGGAATAGGATGGCAGCTGCCGGGGGCAGGATCTGGGAACGGACAAGGGTAACTTTTAATAACAGTGCACAATATTTATAGTTAAACAAATACATTACATTCAATACAGTAGGCGTAGCAGTAGGCGTGGTTCGTAGCAGTCGCGAAAGATAAGGGCAAAATGATGTAACAAGAAGGCGTGTACAGGCCGTATACATAGACATGTGATGTAAACGTAACAGAATATGTCATAAATGGGGCGGAAACATGGAGGGGGCTACCTGAGCAGCTGGGACCTCTAACCTAGTGGTGCGCGCAAACTGGCAATGACGTGTTACCAGGGAGAACTGGGGCTATGACTTCTGCGCTAGAAGAGGAGACTAAAGTCTGGAGTGTCAGAGCGACATGTACCCAGGCATATCTAGTATCTGGTGTTTAGAGTACATGTTGATAGAATCCAAAAGTTATCAGGGCAAAGGCTAATAGACTCTAAGACTGGTGCATGCATAATTCTACGTGTAATGCGTGTGTGAGGAATATTCTATGAATATTAATACAGTATTTCTCTTACATGGAGACATAGAGGCTAGACCATGACGGAAACTATTGATGCGATTCAGTAGCTTAGGAATGCAGAAAAGGAGGGCTGAACTGATAACTAGAAGCATAACATACTCTTGGCAGACTGGGAGGCAGAGCCAGGCCGGGCCGGGCACTGCGAGGCAGGAAGTAAGCTAAGGGTCAGGGATACAGGTGGGGGCTGTATCGCTCCTCGGAGAGGGTTCAGGAGACAGGAGCTGAATCTGAGTCCGGGCCCTTTTGAGGCCTAGAAACGGGGACAATTCAATGAATTAACGTGCACACTGTAAAATGTGGCAACGTAGGTTTACATAGGCCTGATATTCGTTGCTTTCACGAAGACTGGAAACTGGCATACTAGAGATGGACACAACTGTAATTGCGTCTTTAATCGATCAGGAGGGAATACATGCATATCGATCATGCACATATAACATAAGATGGGGAACACGTAGGAACATATAACATGGCAAAATTTACTTTTCCACATTCCCTCCTTGTGCCCTACGTTTCCATCAGGAAACATCAATATTCATGATACCATCTATCATTTCATATAGCATCATTTGCTCGTCTCGAATTGTCTGGGAACGGGATTTAGGACTAGGAATACAAGAGGTAGCACACATGCCGCAAATCGTAGGGCCACATTGTATACAGAGGCAACAACTGAATATGATCATTACTGCAATACCTAGGAATGACAATACTTTCCATCCCCAGGCAGATATAATACTCCAGAGCCAACCGGACCATGTCCAGGTGCCTGGATTCTGGTGTAACTGATGGGCAATTTTATGAAGTCTGGTTATAGCTGAATAAACAGACGGCGCGTTATTAGGAATGAAAATGCAGCAACTAGATCCGATGACTCTACATGCTCCTCCTCTATCGGCCAGTATGACGTCAAGAACGAGACGATTTTGGAGCACGACAAATCTCATAGCAGATTGCTCTTCGGTTAAGTTACCTAGAGCGGAAGTAGTCTCATTCACTACTGCTTCAAGGGTTCTGGTTAACCTACGGATTAACTTACTATTCTGGACAGGTCCTATAAAGAAGAAGAAACCTTTATTAAAGTCTTGATATTGTTCTAGAGTAGTTTCAGTTTGATCGACAATTGGGGACTCGATCTCCCTTCTATGTCTGACGTGTACTAGATGTGTGTTTCTGTGATAGTCAGATGGGGCTAGAAAAACTGGTGGCAGTAGGAAGGCAATGTAACATGTTCCATCCCAATCGAGGGGCAGACGAACATATGCGGTCTGACCACAAACAAAATAAGAATGACGTGAGGCTTTGAAAATAGATTTCCCACTGTCACTATACTCGACAGTAGTAGTACAATCACTATGTCCTACATGTGCGGAACCATTCTTTCTGACACATAATTCGCCTTTGACTGGTAGTACTGAAATAGTAGGTAAATCTGGAGTAGTATCAGACTGAACATTCAGGACCATAAAATTCGAAGAATAATTACCCAAATCATATACTTCATTTTCTAGATCTAACCCTGTTCTATGGGAGAGACCTTGCTTGTCTGGAAAACATGTACTATTCAGAAGGGACATATCATTGGAGGAGGACGTTAACGTGGACCATGCTCCACACGAACCATTATGTGAAAACGGATAAGGAAAGAGTGGCAGAACTCCCTTCGGTGTCTGGAAAGGGGGGAGTCGACCACACACCCAACAATTAGTGGCATTGCTGGTCTGGTGTGAATAGTGTAACATTCTGATAAATGTATTATTTCTCATAGCAAGACGATAGGATAGCTCGTGAGGAGGCAGATCAATAAATGTGTGCTCTACTGTAGCATTAGAAAACTTGTTTACATGTGAACTTGGAAAACATAAATGTAAAGCATAACTTGTGCAGGTAACCATTAGGCTCACGTATAATAAAAAACTTAGAATAATGATACATCTGATAGAGTTTTGACTAACTCTCTCACTATGGGGGTCTATCTCATACATGTCAGAAACCTGTCTAACCGTTTCACCCGAGAGGGACTTAGACAATTAAACTGGCTGACTTATTTTACTAGACCGGAGTTTCAATTTATACTCCTGTTGCGGAGTTTTCTCTAACTGGGGAACTTTAAGTTCGGAATCAAGTTCAGAGTCTGTTTTTAGGCAGTCTTTAGTAATGGAACAGTCCTTTGCAAAAGATTTTTCACGAAGTCCATGGAATTTTTTGACGTGGGACAGGTGGACCCATCCCTTCCTGCCCTCCAACTTCACGGCAGTCCTTGTAGTTAATAAGACTAGGCGAGGCTCCTTCCAACGGGGCTCCAGCGGACTTGAACGATCAAAATTCCGGACCAACACGAGGCTTCCTGGAATGACTTCATGCGGTTTCACCTCGGTGTTGTCTGGAAATGCGGCGGCAACCTGTGAACGACAAGAGTGTAGGGCAGACATCAAGGAAGCTAGGTAATCTGTCAGCATATTACTGGAAACATCTGTAATACTGCGGGGTCTAGGTGTACCCCACATGTTTAGGGGGCGGCCGAATACGACCTCATATGGGGACAGACCTGATCTGGAATGTGCAACCATCCGCATATAAAATAGGGCAACTGGCAGGGCAACTAGCCAGTCTACACCTTTCTCTTTGCATACTTTGGCAATGCGAATTTTCAGGGTCTGATTATGTCTCTCTACGAGACCGGCTGCTTCAGGATGGCGCACACAATGGAACTTCCACTGGTACCCTAACAGAAGGGAAACATGTTTCATAAGTTCAGATGAGAATGGCTGGCCGTTATCAGAATACACGACCCTAGGGAGTCCATAGCGGGGAAAGAATTCACGAACCAACTGCCTGGCAGTGGTCGCGGCTGTGTAATCTGGAACTGGACATGCTTCTGTCCACCTGGACAAAGCGCATACAACTACGAGGACATACTTGAAACCTCGACATCGCTCCATCTGAATATAATCCATCTGGAGGACTTCAAAAGGGTGGTCAGGAGGTTGGAATCCACCTTGTTCCACCGGGACACTTTTACCTGGATTGAATTGACAACATATCATACAGGTACGGACTTTCTGCTTGGCTGCAGCTCGTAAATGCTTGTTGAACCATAGGTTCTGGATACTGTCTAACATAGCTTTTTCTCCTAGATGTGCTGGACTATGTGCGGTATTGATAATGACTTGAACCATAGAGTCGGGGAGAAACCATGTGGCTTTTCCTTTCGTCACCCATCCTTGATCTGTCTGGACCCCTCCTTGTTCGGACCATTTCTTGATTTCTTCGGGAGTAGCATGTAACTGTATGTCTATGACATCTTGTGTAGGGTCCTTAACTGTCATACAAGTAGTCTGATCTAGAGTGAGTGTCTGTGTCGTGTTAACTGGGATGTCTGGAGTCTGAGCTGTAAGCTTGGCTGTTCGATCTGCTAGATCGTTACCCTGGGAAATGATGTCAGTAACTTTCGTATGTGCTTTGCACTTCATGATAGCAATAGCTGTCGGTAAATGTATTGCATCTAACAGAGCTTGAATGAGGAGACCATGCTGAATCTTGGTTCCATGAGAAGTCATGAAACCTCTCTCCTGCCAGAGCACTCCGAAGTCGTGTACGACTCCGAATGCGTAACGTGAATCTGTATATATGTTTACTTTCAGGTTCTTGGCACGTATGCAGGCTTGGGTCAGAGCAACTAGCTCTGCTGCTTGAGCAGACAGGGTGTCAATACGGTGTGTTTCTATAACTTCAGTGTCAGTAGTCACTGCATACGCGGCTACTAGATCTCCTGTACTAGTTCTCATACATGAACCATCCACATAAAGTGTCAGGTCGGGATTAGGTAATGCAATGTCTGTCAGGTCTTGTCTTGGTTTTGTCATAGTGTTAACAACTTCCACACAGTCATGTGTGGCAGGATTCGAAGTAACTGACGGTAACAGTGTAGCAGGATTTAGAATGTTGCAGCGTCTGATTTCTATGTGTGGCTGGAACAGTGTCAGTTCATAACCTGTTAAACGTGCAATTGTCAAGTGCTGAGTCTGTGTTCGGTTTAAAAGAACTTCCACGGAGTGTGGAACTTGTACTGTCAGGGAATGTCCTAACACTATGGAATCACTTTGTCTGATAGCTAGAGCTGTGGCTGCAACTGACTTGAGGCACGCAGGCAGAGCCTGGGCCACTGGATCTAATGTGCTCGAAAAGTAAGCACAGGGCTTGTATTGTCCTGCTTGATCTTGTGTGAGAACAGATAACGCAGTACCGTCACGTTCTGTGACAAAAAAGTGTAAAAGGCTTACTGTAGTTCGGTGTTGCTAGAACAGGTGCTTGGCATAAGGCTTTCTTTAATTCATTAAAAACAAGTGTATGTTCCTGGGTCCAAGGGAGGACAGTCGATAAGGCTGCCTCCTGTGTCGTTAACTGTATCAGTGGCTTGGCTAGAAATGCATACTGAGGAATCCATTGTCTGCAATAAGAAGTGAGGCCAATAAAAGCTCGTACCTCCTTCTGTGTCTTGGGCTGTGGAAGACTCGCTATTAACTGGATACGGTCTGGTGTCAACTGCCTACCCCACTTGGACAGTAAGTGGCCTAAGTAGATCACTTGCTGGACACAGAATTGTAATTTGGAAGGGGACACCTTGTGCCCCTGCTCGGCCAGGAAATACAGAACCGTAAGTGACGCTCGCTCGCAGTCACGCTCAGAACGGGCTGTGATCAATAGATCATCGACATACTGGAGCAGGGCAGTGTCAGTTGGCATGTGAATATTGTCTAGTTGTCTCTTAAGTGCTTGACTGTAAATACTAGGACTTTCTGTGAAACCTTGAGGAGCTCGTGTGAATTTATAGCTCCTTCCATTTAAACAAAAACCAAAAAGGTACTGGCTGTCTGGATGAATCGGGACACTGAAAAATGCATTCTTGAGGTCGATAACAGTGAAAAATGTAGCTTCAGAATCAATGGCTGTCAATAGGGACGAAATATCTGGGACTACTGGATACTGGGGTATGATACATTTATTAAGCTCTCGAAGGTCAATCACTAATCGATATACTGGAGGTGCATTTGGATCAGTACGTTTCAGGACTGGAATGATAGGAGAATTACATACATTGGAGTCAGTTTCTACAACCACTCCTTGAGCAATAAGCTCGTCAATAATTTTGGATAAGGCTGCTACAGCCTCAGGTGGCAATCTGTACTGTCTGATTCGTGGCAAAACTATACCTTGTTTGAGAGTCACACGATGGGGTGTGATGTGCATACATCCTACATCAGTTGGACCTTGCGCCCATAAATGCTGCGGAACATTCAGTAATCTTGGATCAAAATCACGTAATACATAGTGACCTTTAAAGTCGCGTAAGAACAATCGGACTCCTTCTGGGGAGCAGCAAATTACTGCACCTAATTCTTTCAGTGTTTTAATACCTAACAAATTTTCTGGACATGATTTCGTAAGTAACAAATCAGTAGTTCCGGACAATGGACCAACTTCTAGGGAAACTGGTTTCGAAATTTCATTAACAATAGGCTTTCCTGAAAATCCAAGGGAAACATTTTTAGAGCCTGAGAGCGGAGCCCCTGGAACCTCGTCATGACTGATAGTAGTCCTACTTGCCCCTGTATCAATCAAAAACTTTCTGTCTTTCCCTAATACTTGACTGTGTACATAGGGACCCTCTTGATCTACAGGTATCTCGATGAGAGGCAAGCCTACCTCCCTCTCTAGGCTGTTTCATGAATACTGTTGATACTCTGGATACTCTGTCTGGGCATACTGGTACATCTGCTGTGTAACATGCTGTGTTGCAGCGATGGGCTGCGGTGCTGGAACTGTCTGTTGTGCATTCTGTGGTGACTGAGAAGTCTGTGAAACTTGTTCTTGTCTAGGCGGACGTGATCTTTCTTTAGTCTTACCAGTAGCTATGTTGTGTTTCAGAACTGCACACTCGTTTATAAAATGACCTGGCTGTTTACAATAATTGCATGTCCCTTTAACGGGAGCTGCAGGATGACTGGCTTGATTCGGACCCCTCTTCTGACTGTCTTGTGGAACAGATTGTGCAACTAATACTTTCATTTTCGTGTCTTTCATACGTCTCCTTTCGTGTTCTTGCTCTTCCCTGATTCTATTCTGGTGATAATGGAGCATCTGTAACATTTGGGACGGAGTATTAGCTTGCCAACTACTTTCGACTTTCAAAACTCGATTTTTAACTTGTGGACTTGAATTCTCGACTAGTTTAGTAACAAAAAGATGAGGGTATGACTCGCTACTTGTCTTCAAACCACTGTTAATAATAAAACATTTTTCAAATCTAGAATAAAAATCACTAGTGTCTTCATCCTGTTTCTGTTTACATGCTGAGATTGCATCCCAATCTTCCTTTTTCGTGGCTAGTAACCTTGGCAAAACCTGTATCACTAACTCGGGCAATTCTTTACATTTGGCCCCTAGACCGGTACCTGGTACTCGTGAAGTATCTTCAGCTTCTAGAGCTGTCCAATCTATCTTTTTCTCTCCCACCTCCCATTCTTTTTCCTTGAGTTTTTCATATACCCCTGCGGGCAACAGGACCTTTAACATTTTAATGATATCGGGATATGTGTATTCTCCCATACGGAGCATGTCTTTTAATTCTCGATGGAACCCTGCTGGATCTTTGTTGTGACAGGGAATTAACTTTTTCATCTCTAAGAGTTCCATCTTTGTAATGGGGGTGTAAACAAATACTCGTTCTAGTCCACCACCCGTTCCTCTAACTGGATGTACTTCTCGTAACGGATGCTGTCTATCTATGTAGAATGATTTACTTTCTGGAGGTGAGACATGAACAAAATGCGGATTCAGAAACGTTCGGTATTTGTGGCGTTGTTCTAGAATGACACTAATTAAATCGGTACCTAGACCTTTCCATCTATACTGGAGTAACTCGTTCAGAACATCATGTAACGGACCTGGATCAGAATGCTGTCCCTCATACAGTGTAATGAGGAGCTGGATCATATACATACCCACCAGTCGCTGCTCGGCTGGGGGCAGTTTCAGAAACATTTGTGCCACTATTTCGTCTGGAAAAGTGGTAGAATCAGTAGTCCATCGGACTGCTGATCGGGCTAGTTCTTGTTCATGCATGGTACTAAGTTCACTATAACCGATTCGTGATTTCAGAATGTGATCGGTAGCTTGAAATACTTGTTCAAGAGAACCTTGTTCTGGTGCTGGAGAAGGAAAAACTTTCTTGTGTTCTAGGCGTGAATGTCGGTCAGGAAGTCTAGTTCTACCTACATACGCTATTCTGGTGGGATTCTCGTCGTCTACCTCTTCGGTAGGAGAGTCGTCTTCTTTCTCGCTTACTTGTGCTGCTTTGCGTTTCTCGTGTAACCTTATTATTTCTTTACGAATTTTCTTGTACATACTCTCTATACTACCTAGTGTCTTGTGTCTTCCCTCGGCTATATGATCACTCCACCTTGTCAGGACTTTCATTTCGGTCGGATCTTTATCTGGATAATCTTGTTCCCTTATTAAACAATTAATTAGAAACTTTAAAAGCATGAGCTGAGTCTCAGCTTTCCTTTGAGACATGGCTTCGCCAATACTTTCTGGATCTACTCCTGTACGGATGAAACGATACATTCTGTCTAGATCTTCTTTCATATTCGGTAGGGTGTCCAAATACTCAGTTACCCGTCTTACACGCAATGAATATATGACCATATCATTATCACCTGGGACTGGGTCATAACGGCATTCGGTAAGAGCTCGCTTGATATCTGCAACGGACTGGGGTCTGGGCGTACGCTGTAACGCACGTTCATGTAACTCGAGAAATGGCGGACGTTTGTGTTGCGGCGGGGTACAAGGAGGACTTCCCCCCCCCCGCGGCTCCTAAACTGGAATCGTCGACGGGTATCGTACGGGCTGGCAGAGTGACTGATGTAGCGGGTACTTGTACTGTGGGCTGGACCGGGGGTACTGTAACAGGTGCTGTAACGGGTACCCCGGTGGCTGGAGGAACAGGAATTACATTATTTACAGGAGCTGGCGGAACTGTATTTGCATATTCTGGGACTGTGTCGTCCAAATAGGACGAGAGAAAAATATCAGCTGCGGTCGGTTTGTGACGTAGCTTAATCGGAACTAATGGTGGCGGAAAATTACATGGTGCTTCCGGGGTTGCTTTCGGCAAGCCCTCGGCAAGAAGAGGATACATACCCTTCATAAGGGCATTTCTCTGTCTGTCTGACTGTTCGGCTTTAACTCGTTCACCTATTTCGATTAATTCCCTTTCTTGGGCTCTTTCTGAGGACTCCCTACTTAATTCTGTCTTTCTGATTTCTTTTTCGGTTCTTTTATGGGATTCTTTGCGCCATAACTCGATGGCATCTTTCTGGGACTGTCTGGCTTTCTTTTTCCATAATGCTTCTTCTACTCGCATGATGCACTCGGCATCCCACATACCTGATACGGGCCATCTATATTTCTCTTCTAATTCCTTGGTGTACTCCACCCATAAGTCTAGATATAATATGGCACTTATGCCATGCTTATGATACATGAAATGACCTGGACTGTCCCTAGGCGGGACAGGAACTGCTTCCTCTAGCAGACCTTTTCTAGTTCTTAACTGACGTAATTTCGAGAACAAAGGCATAATTTAGGCTGGAGTCTGGACACAATACAATACACGATAAACACAATAATAACTAAGAAAACAAATCACTCATACCACGACATGGAAAACACATGAAATAACATTTAAAATAACAGTTCGGACAGAATACATGAATGTTCTCGAGAACAGAACTTACTGGAACAGAAACTTACTAGAATGACTAGGTGTACTGCTAAAACAGTACGAAACTTACCGGTCCCATAAAGAGACACGTCAGGACCCGCGTCCACCTAGGTGAACACTTCGTGCTGGATTTGCGTACCCAAACCCACGGACCAGAGACAAATTAATTGACCCTGTCTAGATACTACCCCAGCAACGGTACTCACCGGGCAGCAAGAACGGAAGGCCTCAGACTGGACTGGACTGCTACGACGACGGACAGACGAACTTCGGACTTCAGTTACAGGTGGGCCTCCGGATACCTCGGACCTTGGACTCTCGGCTTGGGCTCTGGTCGGGACTCGCCGCGTTCCTCCACCGCCTCGTCTGGATGCTGGACCGCAACCTCCGTCTCCTCCGTGGGCCTGAGGGATACTTGAAGCAGAAATATCTGCACGTGCACGGTATGGTTCCGTCACGGCTGCAGAGGATCAGGGGGCCTGCGTGGCTTCTCCGGCGCGTGGGGAAAGGGCAAGTCCCTGTTCGGGCGCCATTATGTGGTAAATAAATAATTTATTACCGGATCTATTTTTCAGAAATAATCAATAAACAGGTAGCTCAATAAATAAGAGTCAAGATTCGAGGTAGCTGGAGTTTACAGGCTTTAATCAGGCATAAAGGACAGGAACAGGACAGCCTGTACGGGAATAGGATGGCAGCTGCCGGGGGCAGGATCTGGGAACGGACAAGGGTAACTTTTAATAACAGTGCACAATATTTATAGTTAAACAAATACATTACATTCAATACAGTAGGCGTAGCAGTAGGCGTGGTTCGTAGCAGTCGCGAAAGATAAGGGCAAAATGATGTAACAAGAAGGCGTGTACAGGGCGTATACATAGACATGTGATGTAAACGTAACAGAATATGTCATAAATGGGGCGGAAACATGGAGGGGGCTACCTGAGCAGCTGGGACCTCTAACCTAGTGGTGCGCGCAAACTGGCAATGACGTGTTACCAGGGAGGACTGGGGCTATGACTTCTGCGCTAGAAGAGGAGACTAAAGTCTGGAGTGTCAGAGCGACATGTACCCAGGCATATCTAGTATCTGGTGTTTAGAGTACATGTTGATAGAATCCAAAAGTTATCAGGGCAAAGGCTAATAGACTCTAAGACTGGTGCATGCATAATTCTACGTGTAATGCGTGTGTGAGGAATATTCTATGAATATTAATACAGTATTTCTCTTACATGGAGACATAGAGGCTAGACCATGACGGAAACTATTGATGCGATTCAGTAGCTTAGGAATGCAGAAAAGGAGGGCTGAACTGATAACTAGAAGCATAACATACTCTTGGCAGACTGGGAGGCAGAGCCAGGCCGGGCCGGGCACTGCGAGGCAGGAAGTAAGCTAAGGGTCAGGGATACAGGTGGGGGCTGTATCGCTCCTCGGAGAGGGTTCAGGAGACAGGAGCTGAATCTGAGTCCGGGCCCTTTTGAGGCCTAGAAACGGGGACAATTCAATGAATTAACGTGCACACTGTAAAATGTGGCAACGTAGGTTTACATAGGCCTGATATTCGTTGCTTTCACGAAGACTGGAAACTGGCATACTAGAGATGGACACAACTGTAATTGCGTCTTTAATCGATCAGGAGGGAATACATGCATATCGATCATGCACATATAACATAAGATGGGGAACACGTAGGCACATATAACATGGCAAAATTTACTTTTCCACATTCTAATGTAAACTTTAAAGGTTTAGACAGTGACATAGCTAGCAACTGTGCCTACATTATAATGATAAAACTCCTCTACAGCTTGTGCCACTTCTGCCTTAAAGACTGAATCAAATGAGTGTGGAGGAAATCACCAAGTGAATGCGGCAAACTTTCTGATATGGAGAATCAAATCCAAAACCACAGGTGAGTGATCGAAATAGGTTCTCGGAAGAGGGTCACAATTGATAAAACAAGAAGCCAAGCTTTAAGACACCAACCAGAAATCAATAGTATGTGTGCCACTAAGTAGTGTGTGAATCCTGCCCCTTCTGAATAGTGGTGCCTCCATAAATCAACGAGGCCTGAGTGATGGTCATGTTCACAATCGCCCTAGCGGCAGCAGAGGGGCAACGAGGAGGGCTCCTCAAGCAATCTTGGACAGGATCCAAGACGCAGTTGAAATCACCACCCCATATTTGTGGAATGCCACCCCACTGAAGCAATCATGCACTGAGTGAGTGATCAAAGTGTGGGTCATCATAGTTGGGTTTCTAGACCCCAATAGGCAGTATTGCCATCCCATCCTTATTGCAGCAGGCAATTACGAACCTGCCATCCTGGTCGACGCAGATTTCCTGCAATTTAATACCAGCTCTATTACTAACCCAAATAATCACTCCACTGGCATGAGAGGTAAAGCCCACTGAGCAGAACGACCTCTGAAGCCTGTGTTGTGTTAACAGCCCGCTGTATGAGGGCAAATGCGTCTTTTGTACAATAGTGATATCCACACTGTGTCTTTTTCCATATTTGCCACAAACATTCCAAGCAAGAAGCCTAATGCCAGGGGATACAGGTTGATTCATGTTATTATGTTCTATGTCATCTATCCCTCCTTGTACTATATGGCCACCAATCACAACTTGCTAGCCAATGCTCCAGGGGATTTTCCAATAAAGACAAAAAAAACAGTAACCCTATAATAAAACCCACCCACTCCATGCTCACCTCAACTCAGCATAACAGATTTACATCACAAGCAGGCCCACCCCAACCAAAGCCCTAAAAAAAAAAACAAGAATAGAATTCTACATTTTGAGGAGTGCACATGAGGGTGGATGTTACCGGCTAAACGTCACCTTGTTTATCCCAGCCATATAATTACCCCATATTGTGTTAATCGTATCCCCATTGCCTACAGCAAGGAATGATAGGAGAATACATTTGAATGTCACACCGTCCTGGCAATGGGAAATGTAAGAAAGCCTATAGGTAATGTATCGCTATACTCCAAGAAGAAACAGGCCATATATCCTCCCAGTTTGCAAGAATTCCACTCCTAGAAGTGTTACCAAACCTAGTGCGGGAACAGTCTTACTAGGACTGCGAGTTCCATTAATAAGGTCTAGCTGACACCACCAAACCATTTGGCATTTCCAGGAAATCTAGGGCCATATGTACAAGTCCCTATCGCCACGACAACTTCACTTTTTCCGACGTTGTGGTGGCGATAAGGTCATAGCCGTATTTACAAGGCAGCGTTAAGACACTTAACGTGGCTTAACCCTGCCTTGTAAATAAGGCCCCCTTTCACGCTATGGTAGGTGTGAAAGGGGTGGGCAGTGGGTGTTGTGATGGGCGTTCCATGGCAACACCCATTGATTTTGACGCTGCCCCCTATATACAAGGGCAGCGTATATAGGAGGCAGCTCCAAAATTAAGACCAGGGAAAACCTGGTCTTAACTTGGCGAAATGAGGAGAAATGCATTATTTCTCCTTGTTTTTTCTTTTTGCATGTGTGCTGCCTTGTGCAGCACACATTGAAAAAGCAAACTGCCATGGATTATTTGTGTACAGGAAGGTTCCCCTTCCTGTACATAACAATCTGTAAAATAAATTATGCCATTTTGTGACTTTCATTTGTGCTGCATTAAGCAGCACACGTAAAAGTGACAAAATGGCATTTTAGGATTGTATACGTGTAGGAAGGGAAACCTTCCTACACATACACATTTCTACACATACTTCCTACGAAAAAAACAGAACCTCGACCCCAAAGACCCGAACTAATACAGACCTATTTCCCACCTCCCTTTACCTGCAAAAATGATTGAGAAAGCCTTGAATGTACAACTCAGCCGATTCCTACAGACGAATAATATTCTGGATCCCACGCAATTTGGATTCAGAGCTGAACACAGCACTGAGTTGGCTCTGATAAAGTCCACAAGGAGGTCAGACAGACCATGGACCAAGGAGGTGCCGAGATCTTGATCATGTTAGATCTCTCGGCGGCCTTCAATACGGTCTGTCATAAGATTTTGATGAACTGGTTATCAGAAAATGAGGTTCAAGGCCTGGCCTGGAACCTCCTTAAATCCTTCCTCACTGATAGATCGTAATCAGAGTACCTGGACAAGGCTAGGTCTAAACCCTTCTCCCTGCCTTGTGGGGTGCCTCAGGCGTCGTCCTGAGCCCAACACTTTTTAATGTATGTGTACCTCCGCTAAGAGTACTGATAAGAACATTCGGGTTCCCACTGACATCTTATGCAGTTGACACTCAAATAGTACTGTCTCTTCAACGTGGCCATGAATCTGAAACCGGAAGGAAATGTCATGACTGCATAAAAGCCATCTCGGTTTGGATGGCGTCCAACTGCCTGAGACCTAATTCTGTAAAAACAGAAGTTATCATTTTCGTTAACAACATGAACATCTGGACACCGGACTGGTGGCTGAAAGAACTGGGAACACTTCTTGAACCAGCAGAGAAGGTGAAGAACCTGGGGGTGATTGTGGACAAGAAACTTACATTTGGAGACCAGATTAGTGGGGTTGTCTCCTCATGTTTCTTTTTCTTCAGAATTCTGAGGAAAATAAAGTTTCTTCTTTCTGGTGACAGCCTGAGGACTGTGGTTACAGCACTTATTTTGGCACGCTTGGACTATTGTAATAGTCTCTACCTAAATATCCAAAAGAGACTTAAGAACAAACTCCAAGTAGTGCAGAACGCAGCTGCCAGGCTACTGACAGGCACATCTAGGTTTGTTTTAGTCAAGAGGGAACTGGCTCCCATTGAAACACCGGGCTCGATTTAAAGCCCTTTGCACAGTGTTCAAGGCATTAAATGGACATGGCCCTGACTACCTGAAACAACAGTTTCAATGGTATGTCCCTTGAAGAACTTTACGCTCTCTGGCAGCAAAACAAGTGATTGTTTCTTCACTCAAAAAAGCTTGCTGGGGTTGCAGAAGCTTCACTACCTCCACTGCCAAGGCTTGGAACAGCCTACCATGTCACCTTAGAAATGCAACTGAGCTCCTCTCCTTCAGACGAGGGCTGAAAACATGGTTTTTCACATTATTGCTGTCTCACTCTATGGGAACCAATTAGGCAGTGCTCAGCGCCAGGACAACTTAGGGTACAAGTCGCACTTTAGAAATTTTAATAACATAACATAACAATCCTCCCCTGCACACACACACCCTTGCACCACAATAAGTGTAGCACCAGTGCAGGGGGAAGCACAAGGCTGATCATATCCTTGTAAATATGGTGCAGCCTTGCATTTCTGAAGTGGCGGAGTGAGGCGTTAAACCATAATGGCTAATGCCTCAATCCGCCATTTCCTCGTACATATGCCCCGTAGTGCTTAGTGCATGAGAAGGTGTCAGGGTATATGCTTTCCTTAATGCTGTCAGATAGCATATCCCACACAGGGCCCCCACTGCATACCTCAGCCTCATATAGCCCCCACACCACAGCCAGGGAAGCCACAGAACATCAAATCTCTGAGTTTGGTGAGTCATCATCCACAACGGAGACTGTCTTGAAGGATCCCCTAGGGAAGCCAGTACCATTTTTCCGTTTAAGGAACTGGAGGACTTGTTTCGGGTCAGTAAAGAAAAGTGTCTTTCCCTCAGATAGAATCCGCAACTTTACAGGATATGTCATGCTATATTCCAGATTCCTTTTGCAAAGTTTTCTCTTTGCTTGGATAAGTTGATGGTGAGCCTCTTGCACCTGCTGTGTAAAATCAGGGTAGAGGGACAACTCCATACTATTGTATCTCAGAGTTTTCAACTCTTTTGCCTTCCGATCTCTGTAGTTCAGTAGATGTGCTATAATTGGGCTCTGGTTGGCCCCTGAGATTGGCCTGGGTGTGAGAGTGTGATTAGCACATTTAACAACGAAAATATCTGAAAAGGTTTCTCTGCCCAACAACTCTATCAGTAGTCCTTCAACATATTGTTCCATATTATCAATGTTTGTTGATTCTACCACACTTACAATCCTCACATTGTTTCGCCTTCAGCAGGCCTCCAAGTCTTCGGGCTTGGAGTGGAGCGAATGTAGCGTTTTGTCCATTTTGGTGTGATCGGATGCTTCTACAATAATGATATCCTCGGCATCAGCTGCTCTATTTTCCAGTGTCCAGCCTCTCCATGTGTTTATCTAACCTTTCAGTCATTCTGTCCATTCTATAGGAGAGAGCATCAATTTTTCTATCTATCTTTGTCAAGCTGTGCTGCATCGCTGCCAGTATCTGTTTCAGGTCCAGGTCCATAGAAGGATCATTGCACTCCGAGTCGAACTCTGTGACCAGGGCATCAGCCTCCTTGTGTCTTGGT
Organism: Lissotriton helveticus; assembly: GCF_964261635.1. NCBI lineage: Eukaryota > Metazoa > Chordata > Amphibia > Caudata > Salamandridae > Lissotriton > Lissotriton helveticus. The sequence continues at coordinate 406,791,967 of NC_136071.1, forward strand.
GTTTTGCGTGGCTCAAACTGAAGTTTTGGCTTTGACCTGTGAAGAACCGGATTAACCCACTTACTGGGTCTCAGCGGCGGGGGAACCGCCCAAGCCTTCCATACCCTTCATACGTAGTAAAAGGAGACACAGGAGCCTTTGTTTGCAGGAGGAACCCAGATTTATTCAAATAGCCCGGGTAATGGAACAGAGTCCCAAGCTCGTCAGAAACAAGACAGAGGATGCTGTAGCTTACAAGCCTTTTATACTTTTTCATTCTGATCTTTTGGCTGTTAGTTCATTGTTCAATCAGGGCAGTGTTTGCAGTTGATAACCAGATCCAGACGATGTTTGTAGATGGTGACCTGGTCAAGGCTTGGTACACAAATCATTGTTCACTCAGTTTGATCAAAGCTCGGTCTTTCAGGTCATTGTTCACTCAGCTTGATCAAAGCCCGGTCTTTCAGGTCATTATTTAATCACCCTGATCAAGGCCCAGTAGTCAGACCATTGTCCAGATAACCTAATCACGGTGTCAAGGATGTTTACCAGGCTGGGAGCAGGAGATGGAAAACAAATCATTTACACAGGGTGTGAGTGTCTCGTGGCTTTCTGGTGAACTGCAAAGAACGGGGGGTTGGGTGTGCGACAGTTCCTGGGCAGAAATGCAGGCTGCAAGATGGTTGTTGTCGTGTTAGTTAGATTTTCCTCAGGCATCAGTAGAAACGACCAGGTGGGTAGTGTGGAAGTGTTTGACACGAGATAGCAATGAAAAAGCAATGGAGTCCCGGTACAAATGATGCCGATCAGAAGAACACTTTTCCTCAGACCGTCCTTTTGGCATTGAGTGGCAAATACTTTAAGAAATGTCAATGTTCATAAGGCCATCGGTTTCTTGTTGGAGCATCATCATCATATTGGTGTTGTGAATGTTGGAGGGTGGAGGCTTGATGGTCTGGACACACATTGTACAGAGCACTGGCAGACACTGAAAGCACAAACAGCAGGAAACCAGGACAGTTACTCCCAAGGCAAGGAAGATGAGGATCCTCTACCCCCACTGGGAAAGGAGGCCCCAGGTCCAACCTGTGAGGGACCAGTTGCCTTCATCCAGATGAATTTCAGAAGAAAGGCGATGCAGATGTTGGATGGCATTGTACACTATAGGTGCGTTGTCTGGGATGTACACGCAGCAGCTGGAGCCGATCAATTTACACACACCACCACGATCAGCAAGGATGACATCTAGGACCATTCTGTTCTGGAGCGTTATGAGGCGGTCCGCCTGCAGTTCTGCAGTGATGTTGGAGAGGGCACCAGCTGTTACTGTGATGGTGGCTTCAAGGACCCTGGTCAGTACTCGTACAGCCCGACTGTTGGCCATGGGGCCCCAGAAAGTAAAGAAACCTTTAAAGAAGTCCCCGGTTTCCTGGCCTGCAGTATCCTCGGCTGATATGACGCCCTACGTGAGCAGCGCAGAACGCCCTTCATTGACAGGTGGTAACCTCCATGTGCGGAATGAGTTGGTGGAAGGAAGAAGGCCAGATAGCAGGTACCAGACCAGTTACGGGGGAGCCAAGTGTAGGCGGCAGTGCCACAGATGAAATAGGTGTTGGGGGATGCCACCAGCTTCAGAGGAGATGTAGAGTTTAAAGTTTTTGTGATATCACACGTACTGGTACCAACTTTCTTAGTCCCTAGGCCATGAATGCAGACACGGCCTTGCACATTTATGACATTCACAGTCTTGTTCATCAGGCAGTATCCTTCTTGTGCGGAATCTGGAAAATGTTCATCGATTAGTTGAGTTGAATACTACCATCTCACCGAGTTCATCTCGGGATAGTAGCGCTGTGGATGAGCTGGTCGGGCAAAAAGGAGCATTGCCATGGCCAAATCTGTTCCGCCAGAAGTCATCCCGAAATGTTCCAAGGGCAGAATTGGCAGTACCATTTACAGTGTAGGCCTCCTGCATCAACATCCACCATGCAAGACAAGACCCAGAGATGGAAATGGGGTAGGGAAAGAATGGGACAGGGTGTATCATGGAATGCGGCATCAGTCCATAAACCCAGCAGTTGGAAGTGTTCATGTTCAGCTGGTGATGATGCAACATTTGGATGAAGGTGTTATTGAAGAATTCTTCACAGTGGTGTAATTCGTGGGCTGGTAGCGTGAAATACTGGTGTTCTGCATGAGTCGGGGTAGGAGTTGTTGAACTAACAGGGTGGTAGATCAGTAACAGCCAACCAAGGATAGACAAGATGAGTGAGACAAACAGTGTTACCACGGTGGCCATGAAGCATTTACTATGTCGGAGACTAACATATTGTTTCTGGATTCTGGTGTTTTGGACAGCAGCCATTGTGCTAAGCCAGGGACCTCTAGTAGCTGTCTGTGATTGGTGGTTGCTTCACTGAGCGCAGGTGCCAAGGGCCCTATGGAGTACCTTAGTCTGACACACCAGCACTACTCTCAGCCGGGGAAGATCATAGCCCTACAGCCTTTAGGCACTTGGCGAAGTCAAGGGCAAGCCTTCCCTCGGGGGCGCAAGTTATATCGGTCGGAAGTAGGGACAGTATGGTCGGGAAACAATTGTTCTTGGTGTTGAGCAGAGCTAAGGGAGGGTTCCATCCTTCCTTTCAGAATGCTGTCACTCTCTGCTTCCGTAGATGTAGAATGCAGTCTGGCATCTCTGAATGGGACAAACGTCGGGACTGTTTCTGTTTCTGAGTGCCCATGGGGCATATTACCAAGGGCCTCATCGCCGCTTTAGCGGAATTTTTTCCCGCTAAAGCGGCGATAATTTTATCGCCCTATTACCTAGGTGTCGCTAACACCAGTTAGCGACAGCTAGTAGGAGATAGCGATCATCTAGGGGCCCACTTTGCATGTCAGCGATAGTTATCACTAATGACATGCAAAGTGGCCGTGCCAATATGTTAGCAACTGGAAACAGTCGCTAACATCGCTATCTCCTATTACCTACTTTTGGAAATAATCGCGCTCAGCGCGATTATCTCCAAAAGCTAACGCCTGCCCAGAGCAGTTCTTAGCCATGTTATCTAATGGTAGGTGGATAACATGGCTAAGAGCATTTGCTCGGTAATGCATAAATATCGCTGACTTTACAGCGATATTCATGCATTTCGGCCGATTTTCATTGCTTAGGAGATAAACCTTGATAATTGCAAGGTTTCTACGCGATAAAAATAGGCGAAGCACGGCGATAAAATTATTGCCTCTAACCAAGCTTAGCGATAATTTTGGCTTATTCTTGGTAATATGCCCCCATGTCCTTCCCTCACCCACTGATCATAGGGGAGTGGCATGGGCACATGCCTGCAGTGCGACAAATGCACCCAATTCTTCCGACCTTCTACTTTCACGGCAGTGCGGGTGGCCAGCAACACCTGACGGAGCTGTGTCCAGCGGGGCTCGAGGCTCTTAGTCCGTTGAAAGTTCCGGTTCAGGACCCAGTCATAAGGTTGGATAATGTGTCCTGGGCCCTCGCTTTTGTCAGGTATGGCCTCATGCACCTGGTGATAAACAGTACAAAAGGTATTAGTCAGACTGTACAGATAATCAGTTAATACAGGGTATTCAACATCAGACAGTTTCTTAGGCCGCGGGACACCCCATACATTGGCAGGCCTCCCGAAAACAATATCATGGGGGGATAGCCCTATCCTTGTGCGGGCCGTTGTTCTTGTGGACAGTAGGTATTAAGGGCAGAGCATCAACCCAAGTGACACCTGTCTCCTCTGCTATTTTGGCCATTTTCGTTGCCATTGTACACCTCCACTAGACCTGCTGACTGGGGGTGGTTAGCTGCATGAACTTTTTGTTTTATACCCAATGCTGTACAGACATATTCCATAATTTGAGCCATAAAGTGTGTCCCGTTGTCACTCCAGACCAAGCGGGGCAAACTGAATCATGGGAGATACTCTTTTAATAGCACTTTGGCGGTAGTGATAGCCGTGCAGTTTTTGACGAGGTAGGCCTCCACCCATCGGCTGAAGGTACACACTACCACTAGGACATATTTCAAATTGTTACATCGGTCCATCTGGATGTAATCCATTTGGAGGACTTCAAAAGGGAAGGTAAGAGGAGAGATTCCTCCCTTAGGAGTAACTGTGCCTTTTCCTGCGTTATACATTAGGCAAATCATGCATGTTTTAACCAGCGTTTCAGCATATGCTGGTATCTTAGAGTTGTACCATGTAGGTTCCAACAGTTTACATATCCCTTTTACACTAATGTGACCAGGCCATGGGCCATTGTAACTACTGGTAGCACGTGACTGTCAGGTAACATCCATTGTCTTTCCATAGTCGTATGCACCCAACAACCATCAATTCCCTCCTTTGCTAATTGCTCCTTTCACACCCTTAGTTCCTCAAGAGTAGTATGGGACTGAATATCAATCACACTCTGTACTGTGTTTTCAACCATGCCCTCGTCTGCCATCCATCTAGCGGTACCTCCTACATACATTCCTTCCCTTTTTCTAAGAGCTGTTTGTCTGGCCGTCTGTCCAGCCAGGGCATTGCCTTTCCCAACATGATCTATCACTTTCTTATGGGCCTTACATTTTATAATGGCCACCTTTCTGGGGAGTGTCAGGGAGACTAACAATTGGTGAATTAGGGGGCCATGTTGAATCTTGGTCCCATGAGAAGTGAGGAAATTCTTTTCTTTCCATAACCTCCCGAAGTTGTGGGCCACCCCAAAGGAATATTGGCTGTCAGTATAAATATTTACCGTCATCCCTTTGCTTAACTCACAAGCTCTAGTGAGGGCCACTAATTCTGCTGCTTGAGCAGAGCACTGCGGAATCTGAGCTGTTTCTACTACTCGCTCTAATGTCGTGAGGGCGTAGGCGGCTGAGGTGTTACCATCTGGCCCTCTGAGACAAGATCCGTCCATCAAAGTGTACCTTCTGGTTCTGCTATCGGGGTGTCCTGTAAGTCAACCCATCCCTTCGTCTCCTCCTCTGTCCTTAATATGCAGTTATGTGGGTCTAAGCGGGCATCCTGAGTATCCAGTGGGAGTAATGTGGCGGGGTTTAGTACAGTGCAACTTTTGATGTTAATGTGGCTGGAAAAGAGTGTCAGTTCATATCCTGTGAGTAGTGCGCTAGTGAGGTGCTGTGTCTTGGTGTTATTAAGGAGGGTATCTACAGAATGGGAGACCATCAGAGTCAGTGAGGAGTTCATGACGATACCCGCACTCTGACGGACCATGAGAGCTACCGCAGCGGTTGCCCGTAGGCATCCTGGGATAGCCCTTGCAACAGGATCTAAGGTGGCTGAAAAATAGGCACAAGGCCGATGGTGACCTCCAAACATCTGGGTCAAGACAGCGCATGCACAGCCGTCTGTCTCATGTACAAAAAGAAAAAATTGTTTGTTATAAACAGGAGTACCGAGGACTGGAGCAGTACACAGAGCCTTTTTTAAATCTTGGAAGGCCTGTGCATGCTCTCTAGTCCATGGAAAGGAACTGTCTGATATGTCTTTAGTGGTGAGGGCAAGAAGAAGTTTGACCATGGCCGAAAAATTGGAAATCCACTGTCCACAGTATGAGGTTAGGCCTATGGAGGCTCACATCAGCTTTTGTGTTCATGGGGCCATCATAGCATTGATAATGGCTACACGATCAGCGGTGAGCTGCCTTCCCTCCTTCGAGAGGAGATGACCTAAATAGGTCACCTTCTCTTGACAAAACTGAAGCTTTTTCAAAGAGACTTTGTGATTATGGAGGGCAGGGTGGCATAACAAACAGAGAGTAGCTTCTTTACATGCTGGGGCAGAATTTGCAGCAATGAGGTCATCTACATATTGTAATAGTGTGGAATTATCAGGGAGTTCCAAAGAATCTAGTTGACTTTTTAGGGCTTGACTATAGATACTGGGGCTCTTGGTGAAACCTTGAGGGGTGCAGCAGAATCTAAAGCTCCGCCCACCAAGGGAGAAACCAAAATAATGTCTGCTGTCAGGATGTATAGGAATGCTGAATAAAGCATTCTTCAGGTCTATGACAGAGAAGTGTGTTGCATCAGAAGGGACCATCGTTAAGAGGGCTGTAATGTCGGGGACAACAGGATATTGGGATATTGTTATTTTGTGAAGGGCTCTCAGGTCAATCACGAATCGGTATATTTTAGGGGAGAGAGCATTTCCATTTGTCTTTTTAAGAACGGGAATAATGGGACTTTTACAGATATTGCCAGGTGTTTCCTCCATTACGCCCTTGTCCATTAATTCAGATATTATTGTTAAAAGGGCCATTTCTCCTTCCGCGGGCAGTCGATACTGCCGGAGGCGGGGGAGAAGTGCACCTGGCTGGATGCGTACCACGTGAGGGGATATGTTGAGACACTTTACATCAGTGTCTGATGATGCCCAGAGGGAGGATGGTAAAGACTGCAACTCTGGTGGGAGGGGACCGGACAGGTACATATAGGAAGCTGCGGTGGGAGAAATTGTTAGGGATACACCTTGGGGACTACATGATATGGTCACATACAGAGCTTTCAGTAAATCCATGCGTAACAAGTTTTAACGGTACAAAAGGGGGGGTGATGGACGGAGCATCTAAACCAATCAAACACTCACACCCAGTCAAAAGATCTGGGTTTAATCCATCACCGTTCTTTACCCACTCTGCCACCCCAGTTCAGACATGGCTATATGCAAATCAGTCTGACCCTGTGCCTCATGGGAACAGTCCAGCCCGAACTGCCATGCCATGCCTTCCCTAGACCGGAAACAAGCTTCCGAGGACCGGTTTCTGGCATTACAGCCGTCTTCAGCCCGGCTTGCTTGAATCCAGTGGCAAAGTGAGCAAGGGACTCACGTCTGAGCATACCCTGCCACACTTATGGCGGCCAAAAGCGGTACAAAAGGGGGCGGTGATGGACGGAGCATCTGAACCAATCAAACACTCACACCCAGTTAAAAGATCTGGGTTTAATCCATCACCGTTCTTTAGCCCACTCTGCCACCCCAGTTCAGACCTGGCTATATGCAAATCAGTCTGACCCTGTGCCTCATGGGAACAGTCCAGCCCGAACAAGTTTTCACTGTAACCTGTAGTAAGGACCAAGGGAGCGTCAACATGTGCAAGGCCAATATCGAGAGGAAGGGGTTCAGAGACAGAGCTGGTCACAGGTGTTCCTGCAAAACCCACGGAGACATTCATATTGTCAGAAAGGGGTGCCTCCGGGACTGACAGACGTGCAATAGAAGACCTGGTGGCCCCACCCAGTATCCCAAAAAAAATTATGATCATTCCTCACAACTGACATTTGAACATATGGGCCCCTTTGATCCACTGGAATTTGCACTCTGGTAATACACCTTTCCTGGCTGTCCTATGCTTGGTAGGACCCTGTCTCATCAACTTCATCATAATCATCATTTTAATAAGTGAGTGTTGCTTCGTACCCATCAAACCTATTGGCCGGGCGCTGCCAGATGGGAGCATCATCCCTGGGCCTGCGTTCTTTATCCTGTGGATGGGGCGGGCCATGGTCCCTAGTCGGCCTCCCCTCCCTGGGAGTGCGAGGCCTAGTCTTCCCTAAACGGATGTTTTCAGCTAACACAGGACACTCATCTATCCAATGGCCGTACCCCTTACAATAAGCACACTGATCTGTTTGGAGGGCTCCCGTACGTTGAGGGCTGGAAGGGATAGACTAGCGAGCCCTCGGAGGGGGTTGGGGTTGAGGTCTAAAATTCCCACGGGCATCGGGACCTCGGGGAGGGTAAGCCTGCTGCAGAAGTGCCTTAGTCTTAAGATCCCTAAACTTCTTACTTTCCTTGTCTCTATCTTCATTCTCCCTATTCTTGTGTTATTGTGCCATAGCCAAGATACCAGTCATAGTTTGGGCAGACCACGTACTTTCAACTTTCTTAAGCCTGGTGGAGATCTCAGGAAGTAAGTTGCTGGCAAACTTATCGATAAATACTGCGCCAGAACCTGGGGTCCGGGGATCCAAACCACTATGTGCCTTGTATTCTGTCTCAAAACAGGTAAAGAAGTCAGCCACATTCTCATCTTTTCGCTGCCTACAGGCATTTATTTTATCCCAGTTAATGACAGTTTCCGGCAAAAGTGTTTTCATAAACTTTAATATTTTACCGGGCAAAGTCAGGATGGCAGCTTCTGGCTTAGTCCCTCCTACCCTTGCTTCTTCCATAGCCTCTAGGTCAGCCCATTTACCTCCCAACACTACTTCATGGTCAGTATGTCGAATTTTGTCCCAAATTTCAGTGGGGACAATTGTACCAAAAAGTAAATCTGGATCTTCAAGAACAAGAGTGCCTGCAGATATATTCTGACCTAATTCTCTGTAAAAGGCAACCGGATTCTTCCGGGAATCTAGTAATTGTCCTTTTAACTGCATTACTTCTGACCTTTTCCAAGGAACATGAACCCAAAGCCTGCGCCAATGTGCCTCAACAGCCCCTCAGCCATTATTTTGGGCATTGGTAAGTGCGTTAACAAAGACAGGGGCCGCCTCTCTCATTGGCATAGCTGTTTCTAGAGGGGTGTTGGGAAAAGCGGGCATATCACGGTAAGCCATTAAAGCAGACATAGTGCCAAACATCCCCTCTCCCTGAACATAGCCTCTTTTTATTTGCGACCTAAGGTCCATTAATCCGGTGGGTATCTGCATAAGCGCATTCTCAAATCTTTGCATGACCAGGGTATACATGTATTCATCCCAGGTGGTTTGTTCCATAATCGTCCACTGGGAAAAGGTGGACCATATTTCTTTAAAGGCATAAATATTACCGTTACTTATCCAACATTCACACTGTTGCCTCTGTAGGTCATTTTCTCGAAGGGACAAAAAGCTGACTGCAGAGCGCAAGGAGGCCAGTCCGGGGGAATTCAACAATTTATATAAATCCAGCTTAACTGTAGACCACGGAGAAGTAGGAAAAGGGCGTGTAGGGGTAAAGCCGCAGGGGTTGTGTGGATGGAGACTTGTTGTCATTCCCGCAGCAAGGACAGGGTTAGCGGGCGTGGTCGGTGTCATAGGAAAAATCGAAAGTGTTGGTGTGACAGGGAGAACAGTAAGAGGGGCAGTGGGGGCAGGAGTGGGCTATGGCGGGGGGACATACGGAGTGTGAGGCGTCAGGGCAGGGTACATTGGAGCATATACAGGATGGTTTTCTAGCAAGGTAACAAGCAAGGAATCACCTTCTTCACCCCCTTCCCCTTTCCTTTCTCCTCATGAGCTGGATAACACTTTTGTACCCGAGCCCCATGCTCCCTATCGACTATTTCTACCGATTTTGTCATTTGATTTTGTAAATTTTCTCTGGCGTGGTCGGCCATTGACATACGTTCCAGTTTTCTTTCTTGAACCTTCTACTTTCTAGCTCTCTGCTCTATCTCTTTCCTCCAAAATCGGACAGATTCAAACATAGACGGGCGCATTTTTCTTTTCATTAATTGTTCCTCTAAGTTGGCGAGAACTTGGGAATTAAAGGAGCCATAAAGTGGCCACCGTAATTCCGCGTTACTTTGTTTCGTATATTTTACCCCGAATGAGGAAAACATTATGGCAGAAGGGCCATGTTTAACATACATCGTGTGGCATGGGGTCCCTTCTGGAGGAAGCGGACAAGTTGCCTCCAGCTGGGAGTCCTGCGTACACATACAACAACATAATCTCTTGAACGTACTACTGACTTGCATGCTTGAAAACAGATAACAGACACCAGCGGGTTTTAAAAATCACCTCTCTTGCTTGGCTTTTGTAAAAGTCAATAACAGCAGAATCATACGGAACAGACACCCGCGGGTTTTAAAAAACTCACCTCGCTTGCTTGGCTTTTGCAGAAGTCAATAACAGAATCATACAGACTTGGTGGGTGATCAGTCCACCCTACCTTACAGGGGTATTTCTCTTCTGCAGTCGTAGAGCTGTGTCCTGCTCCAGAAATTATTTGCTAGGGGACTCCAGCGAGAACGCGGTCATGTGGCCCAGACCGGGTGGGGAGGAACAGCGGGTGAGTCGTTCTGCCTACCGGATTGCAAGAATCCCTTGTGTAGCGTACCTCCGTTGGAGTCTTTCCGTGCACCTCCTCAAATCCACCGGGCCTGACATTCGTGCTCATGGAGTACCAGTTCGGGCGCCATTTGAAGAACAAGATTAACCCACTTACTGGGTCTCGGTGGCGGGGGAACCGGGCGACTTTCATACCCTTCATACGTAGTTAAAGGAGACACAGGAGCCTTTGTCTGCAGGAGGACCCCAGATTTATTCAAAAAGCCCGGGCTATGGAACAGAGTCCCAAGCTCGTCAGAAACAAAACAGAGGAGGCTGCTGCTTTACTCCGCAGCTTACAAGCCTTTTATACTGTTTCATTCTGATCTTTTGGCTGTTAGTTCACAGGGGAGTGTTTGCAGTTGATAACCAGATCCAGACGATGTTTGTAGATGGTGACCTGGTCAAGGCTGGTACACAAATCATTGTTCACTCAGTTTGATCAAAGCTCGGTCTTTAAGGTCATTGTCCACTCAGCTTGATCAAAGCCCGGTCTTTCAGGTCATTGTTTAATCGCCCTGATCAAGGCCCAGCAGTCAGACCATTGTCCAGATAACCTGATCACGGTGTCAAGGATGTTTACCAGGCTGGGAGCAGGAGATGGGAAATAAATCATTTACACAGGGTGTGAGTGTGTCATGGCTTTCTGGTGAACTGCAAAGAACAGGGGGGGTTGGGTGTGCGACGGTCCCTGGGCAGAAATGCAGGCTGCAAGATGATTGTTGTCGTGTTAGTTAGATTTTCCTCAGGCATCAGCAGAACAACCAGGTGGGTCGTGTGGAAGTGTTTGACACGAGATGGCAATGAAAAAGCAATGGAATCCCGGTACAAATGATGCCGATCAGAAGAACACTTTTCCTCACCTGTCAGTTTAACCAATGTAGACACTTCCACAGCTACTGTATTGTAGTTCGACAACCGGCTTCGAGCCACCTCCACACCAGACCTTCCCCTGTGCACTTATTTCACTGTGTGTGGGCCAATCTGAATGGCAATCTATTGGGATGTGCCTCACGATCAGCACCCTTTCTTGCGTAGACCCAAAGGGACCCTGTCCAATAAATCGCATAGTATGTCACAGCAGCAGTGTGGGAGCAAATACCCGCAGTCCAATCCACAATAGTTTGTCTACCATGACTTATAGCAAATTGGAAATCCTTTGTACACAGTGCTAGCAAATTGCTATTTGGTAAAACCAATTTGCATTTTCAAAATGTGAAATATGTGATTTCAACATAATGGAAAATGCGAATTGTACGAATGAGCACACCTTTTTGCATTTAAAACTGACCTGAAATAGCAATTTGCACCATTAGGAGATGCAAAATAGCTTTGTCCAAATGGCCCTTAGTGCTTTGCAAAGTTCATTAATAAACAAATAGTTGCAATTAAACTATTTTTGTATGCCGAAATTAAATGTACATTGATATGTATGGAATAGTAAATATAACCAAGCTGACAGTGGAGTAGGTGTCGGACTCAGTCACAGCGCCTCCCTATTTTTTGCACCTCCCTCAGGTCTTTGGAGAACAAGGAGAGGCAGCAGAATGTAGACGAGACCACCATTAATCATTCAAACGTCAAACTTGGGTCTCTCGAGTAGTGGACTCAAGCAAAGCGAGTGCTTTCCCTGGGTGAAATCACAATGGTAGTGTACCACTTTGGTTTGCCACTGTTGTCTAGTTACTGCAGTGAATAACTAGATTTCCATCCGGGTATTCATGATAAAGGCTTATTTGAAAGCAGTATAGCACAGTAGAATAGGTGTTTGATCTTTGTGCTGTTTCTCTCTAAACTGTAAGTTTTATCATGGAACAAATTCATTTATATATGTGCATTCGCATCAGGTGTAGTTTCATTAATTTAAATAGCTGCTTGACTGTGAAAAGACATTCAGTGCAACAGCCAAAATAGGTTGCATTGGCTGCAGAATCACCTGGGGTGGGTGACGAAGATTCTCCTCTAAAGAGGTTGGGGGAGAAAATGGATGAGGAACTATCGAACAGGTAGGATGACACTACTTTCTTCTCAGTATCTAATGATATGTATTTTTTTTTTATTCCACAGCTCATCAGTCATGAAGGTGACATACAGGTGCCCCGAGTGTGAGCAGGTCTTCTCCAGAAAGGGGAATCTTAACCGCCACGAGAAGAGCCATGAGGGGCCAAGACTGATTGTGTGCCTTTTGTGCCGCAAGAGATTTTCCCGAAAAAAACACCTGATAACTCACTACCAGGTTCTCCACCCAAAAAGCAAGCACTTCCAGTGCAGCATCTGTGCCAAACACTTTGCTACCAGGGAACTTCTCGTGAGGCATCAGGGCACCCACTAGTTACGACATATCAAATCCTGTACAGCCAGAGAAGATCAATCTATCAAGTGTTCCACATCAAATCCTGTAGAGCCTCAGAAGATCAGACTATCAGGTGATCAATGTGCACAGGAATACCGTGAACACCAACGGAGGCCATTAAAGTCCTACGTTAATTTAACTCACTTTTTTTGCAGCTGAAATCTGTGTGTTTATATTATTTGATCATTTGATTAGAAATATAAACTGTTTACTGTATTTACATGTGTATATATGACCAACATTTTTATATATAGTTTATATTTGGATATGTAGCGGCATAATACCTTACAGACAGACATGTGCTTAATAGTATTTAACATATAAGTATCCACTTTTAGCTATGGGTTAACAGTGCAGCTGTCTCCATGACCTATTGCTTCCAATATATATAGAGAATGCTTTGGGTCAGCCCTCTTCAACCATCAGCATATTTGGATCAGCCTTAGCCTTGAGACATTGTCAATTCCATCTTAGATTAGCCAAGCCAAGAGGAGTATTTCTTTCCCACAGTCATGCTGTTAACTGTTTGGTGTATCATTCGAACTCCTGAAATGCAATGGGTACGCACTGACTTCTAAAAACTACTCAACCATCACACTTTTTACCACATTACATGTTTTATCTCATACATGCATTGATATATATGTTTTTACTGAATCACTTATAACAACAAGAGAGGAAGTGTTTAGCAAAACACTCCTAACTCCCCTCAGAATAAATCAAACAATCAACAGAGGAGTGTTCTCACAAAAGATATTTTATTTCGGAAGAGCAAGCATGTAGTTAATCAACACAGTCAAAATATTATCTGTGAAGGAAACCAATTTAGGTTTTTCATAAGGCCGTCACTCATCAACCTGGTTGGTGACATGCTTCATCATCGGGCCCCACCAGGAGTGGCCGAATGCCACCCTAGTGTGCTGCAACGCCAGTTTACTGCGGAGCTGGTTTGTGATGGTGAAATGTGATTATAGTGAATTTAAAAACATCCAAATTGTGTCAACATTTTTTTTTATTAGTTTTGCCAATTGGATACAGATAAAAACAAGGTGTAGGATGACGACTAAATTAAAAGTTCTAATTCATCCCAGAAGAGTGGTCAGCATGTTTCTGCCATTAATGAGAGGTTACTCCGGCTTTCGTCTGGACAAAAAATGTAGTGAAGACCCTCGGCGGTGTGGGCACTCTAAGGTCCGCCCTAACCTGAGGGTACTAGTGTGAAAACAACAAAAAAATTGAAGATTCCGTCAACACTAACGCTCAGCACCCGTATGGAACCTGCGTCAACCCTATCGGGGTCCAGTACCGATAGGGTTGACGCAGGTTCCATACGGGTGCTGAGCGTTGTGGGCGGTGTGCAGAGTCGCTTTCACCCCCCTCCCGCGACCCATGGTGCTTTGACAGATTGCACCACTTAATAAACTCGGTTCCTCTTTAGTGTTGACGGAATCTTCGATTTTATTTTTAGGTCCAGAGAGTGTAACAGTAGGGAAAGCGTTGGATAGTGAAGGGATAAAAAATACTATTCCCACTCCAGAGAGTGCAACAGTAGGGAAAGCGTTGGATAGCATACGGGTAAAAATTACTATTCCAACTCCAGAGAGTGCAACAGTAGGGAAAGCATTGGATAGCGTAGGGGTAAAAATTACTATTCCCACTCCAGAGAGTGCAACAGCAGGGAAAATGTTGGATAGTGTAGGGATAAAAATTACTATTCCCACTCCAGAGAGTGCAACTGTAGGAAAAATGTTGGATAGTATAGGAATAAAAATTACTATTCCAACTCCAGAGAGTGAAACACTAGGGAAAGAGTTGAATAGCGTACGGGTAAAAATTACTATTCCAACTCCAGAGAGTGCAACAGTAGGGAAAGCTTTGGATAGCGTAGGGGTAAAATTTAGTATTCTAACTCCAGAGAGTGGAACAGTAGGGAAAGTGTTGGATAGCGTAGAAGTTAAATATAACATACTTATAAATAATCTTTGTAATTTAAAATAATGAATAATTTAATTTTTAGATAACTCTAAATTATTTACAAATACCCATTATAATAACTATAAGTGAATAATTAATTAACAATAAATTAATAATAAATACAAATAAATAATAATTAATAAATATTAATTACCAAATAATAAATAGTAAACAAAATAACATATTTTTCATAACAAAAACACATTAATTATTAAAAATTGATTAACAATTCAAAAAAATTGAACAATACAATAATTTTGTATACCAAAAATTAATATTTATTAAATATTAATTAACAATTAATAATTACTTTTTTATTATACAAATTAAACATATCAATAAATAATATATAATATGTAATGACCAATTCATGATTAAACAACAATAAATTAATTTTCATAACCCAAAAATTATAATATAAAATATTTACCAATTCATAATTAATGTCCAATAAATTAATTATCAATACCCAACAATACATTTAATAATTACTAAATTAGATTTCAATTACTTCCAACACTATTCCCCTATATTCGCACAACACAATCCAATAATTAAATAATAAACTTAACATAATTATCAATTAATCAATTAATACAAGTTAATTACCAATTAATAAAAAATAATTACCAATTAAAAAAAATAATTACCAATTAATAATTAATAAAAAATAAAATCATTATCAATACCAATAAATACAAATAAATAATTACTTAATTACAATTAAATTACTTCCCACCCAATTCACCTATAAACTCACAACCTGCTACAGAACTTAAACGCAAATATGAATTAAAACTAATTTATAATTCATAAAAATTAATCACTAATTTACTATAAATAAATTACTTCCCACCATATTCCTCTATAAACCCACAACCCACTCCAGTACTAATACACACAATTGACTTAAAAAAACATTATTAACATATAAAAATAGTACACATATAATTTAAAACCAGTAGAATACTTAACAAAAAACATATAACACAAACATATTAAATACATAATAAAATACATAACAATAATACAAATATCGATATAAGTAACCTTGAGATTAGTAACATTGATATATTTGATATCGATATTACTAACTTTAATATTACTTACATCGATATAAAAAAAATTGATAATACATACCTTAGGGTCGATATTCTGTCCAACGATATTCTTGACCTCGATATTCTTAACCTTCGATATTACAAACTCGATATTTCTGTAGGTCAATATTTAGAATTCGATATTTAGACTGTGCACTGTTTTTACTGCAGCAGGTATTTCTAAAGAAAAAAGCGCCTTTGCTGAATGAAGTGCGAGCTAGTCTCTAACATGGCCTCCCAATTACTTTTTGTTCATCATATATTATGACAATATTGGAGTCAGGTTGTCGTGTATTTCTATAGGTCCTGAATCGATCCCCCTATTCCTGACCCTATTCTGGTTAAACTACCTAGCTAGTTAACTAACAGTCAGCCCATGAGGCAAGAAATCCCCCATGATGCAGATACCGTTATCTGACGCAGTCACACTACGGCACAGGAACGTGTTATCTGATTAGGTCATAACGCTTGAGATCTAATTAGACAAGCGACATTCCTCCAGCCCCTGATAAGGCATACGACGTTCTCATAACAAATCAAACCTATGACAACCTGGAAAATCCGTGCGGCCATTGTTTTGATTTCACAGAGAACTTTTGCAAAAGAATGTGCTAACGAGCAAGTCGTATGACATCTTTATTGACGTACCTATGTCCGTCCTTACGTCAATCTCGGCACCTTTAAGGTATAAATATTGCCGACCTTGCCCTATGCAAACACACGCGTGGTGACAAGACGGAGCAGCCATACTTGCCGAAGCCGAGAGCAGAAGCAGACCCCGCAGGCAGCAGCCCCGCCTTCCTGACGCGCTGAGAGACGCGCTGCTATCTCAAGCCGAGAGACCCAGCACCGGCGCTTCTGGGCAGCCCTCGCAGGCAGCCTGGAATATCGAGAGCAGAGAAAGAGATACCATTCCTCATTCATCCTAACTTCCAGGTACAGAACTGAATAACCCCTCACAGAGAATTCTTTAGTTATTCACTTGGCAAAAACAAACTTAACTTAAACTGTAACTTTCTATTCCCGCCCACGCATTAGACTTAGGTCAGGTACACGGGGTAGGCGTATTTAGAAACACCAGTTGAGTACGTTTAGTCAAATGTATATGTGTATGTAAATATATTTTAATCATTTTAAACATCGTATGGCTCAGAAACCATATCAATGTTTTTACAGTATTATTTTATACTATTGCTTCTAATGTATGCACTTTACTTAACTATAAGTATCGCAATAATATCGATCCATTTCTCTTGTACGAGAAAAGAGACTGATCAATAAATAACACCTTTTATTGAACACGCCCGTCTCTTCCTTTTCTCTACATTCTGATGAGACTAAGAATGCACGTACTGACTGAGTAAAATAATTGCCTTGTGCTCACACGACTCTTGAGATTGACTCTTGATTAGGGGAGAGCAAAGTTGTCATGTTCTATGGTTGTCAGAAACTAAATCCCTTCTTGTCTAATCAGGGGAGTTAATCCTTCCTTGAACATTCGAGAAAGTTTCTAGCGAACTCTGAGCTTAGCTGGCAAACCCAAAAATTAAGTCTAGTATCGACAGTAGTAGACCTAGTTAACGTCTGGCCTAGGCCTTTACTGCTGTAGGTACTATTCCAATGCGCAGAGCCTATTGGGAAAATAGGAGCTACACTACATGGCGCCCAACGCGTTTGGAAAGGGCGATAAAACTAACGTAAGACATTTAGAGTAACTCAGTCGTGCTTTCTCACTCAGACCCCTTTTCCCAAATACTCCAAAGACGTCTGGAGTGGGTGAAAGGTTATTATATCCTCCAAAACCTCGCAGGAGGGAACTCCTATGTATGGTTTTTGGTCTAGTCAACGTTGAAGGATAAAACAGTTCCAGAATATTGTGCATCTAATCTCTGTTTCCATAAGAAACCTGATCTGCAAATAAAAATAATACCATCCTGTCAGTAAAATGGGAGACAGTGATGGAGAAAGAGAGGCAATTAGATTAGCTACTGAAATAGCAGATGCTGATGCTACCATGCAAGCAGCATACGCGGATATAATACTCATTCCGGTCATTAAAAGGAGATCTATAACCTTAAAACTTATAGAAAATGGACTGACACCTAGAGGTGGCACAGTCATATTCGTAATTGAGGCACACGAATATCGGCAGACAGAGGTATACTATACATGGATACATTTTCCAGCAGCAAATGCTGTAACAAAGTACTTCCACTATTACAAAGTAGAGGAACCTCCTGAAACGTACACTCCTTTCGAGGAGGTGGAAGTACCACTCAAATTCCAAGAGCATTTGCTCTTATTTGATGGCGCCCTAATACATAACAATCACATTACAAGGCTCGGTCCTTTAGGAAGACCAGGAGCAACGTGGCCGGTCTTAGCCGGATACACACCACATCCAGACATCGAAAGAATGCCTGCAGCAGAGCTGTTAATACAGCTAAAACAACTACTAAAAATTCACAGACAATTAGTTCAGTATGTAATGCGGACTTCAACAATTCAGCCAGCGATTAAACTTCCACAGCTGACCCCTCACCAGGGGAACACAAATAAAATTACACCACAGAACATCCAATCCTGCCTAGGTAAAGTTCCAGCTAAACGGGAACAGATACCATTCTGGTTGGCACAGAAAATTACCCAAATAGAGGCGGTGTTTCCCGACACCACCCCGCTGGAAAAACACAGGATTCTGACTATATGTCTCCCAATGGGAATCGCACCACACATTGAGGACTGTGACACTTGGGGTACAGTCTTTGCTTCCATCTATACAAAAACGCACGGTGTTCCATCCATTTCGGTAATACCAGATGTGCTTAAACAAATTCAAGATGAATACGGTCCAGAACCTGCTTTAACTCTTGGTATGAAATTACTGAAAGACTTCAAGCAGGTCTCGGCTATATTACTAGCCAACATAAAGGGTGAAGCAGCAAACGTGGCGATCCGCCAGAGGTTAAAAGAGACAGATATAGCAGACCAACCAGCTGAAATTGCCAGAATCATAGAAAAATCCTATGAAGAACTAGGCAGAGATAGTCTAGGTGGAATACCAGTAAAACCGCAACTGACTACAAGTCCAGAAAAAATGTTTTTTAATAATAATACT
Organism: Lissotriton helveticus; assembly: GCF_964261635.1. Lineage (NCBI taxonomy): Eukaryota > Metazoa > Chordata > Amphibia > Caudata > Salamandridae > Lissotriton > Lissotriton helveticus. The sequence goes on from NC_136071.1 coordinate 406,810,566, forward strand.
AATTCACCAAAAAAGAACTGGGATGGGAACAAACAATCCAATCCTAAAGAAAAGAAATTCCAGTCCAGAGGAAGGTCTCCTAGGCGAAGAGAGAAATCTCCAAACCCGAGACAAAGGTCACCCCAGAGTGAACCCTCTGGGAATAGATATAACCTTAGAAATAGGGATAATATTAAAAAACCTGATAGATATCAAGACATTGATACACGTCCCTCTCAATCTTTTCAGAATTCCTCGCAGAAATCGGAAAGAAGAGGACGATCAGAAGAGCACGCCAAGTCCAAAGACAAGGAACCTGCTCAACTGAAAAAGAAATCACAATTTCCAAAAAAGAAGGTAGCCAGTATCAAGGTAGTTAACAATGCCGAGAATACTGAGGACACAACTGAAAAACGGAGAGTGGGCTCAGACAATGCTAGACAGCGCAGCAGAGGTGAGCATAGCTCGCAAAGTCCGTATGAATCATCTGGAGACAGTGGACACGAATGAATACCTTCAAGTGGAAACTGCAGATACCAGAGTTAGCAAGCCCCACAAAATATACGAGATAACATTACGTATAGAGGGAGATAAGACTAGGAAAATAAGGGGACTATTTTGGGATAACCTATCCAAGGGCTATGACATCCTTCTAGCTGAAAAAGACTGGCCACCAGAGTTTGTCAGGGAGTGCCCTCATGGCGAAGAAGTAATTATGCCTGCCTTCTCGAATCAAATACCGATTCATAAAAAATACACACTTGCTAGAAAGTGGGCAGTGGCCTTAGCACCTGCTTTATACAAAAATCATGTAGGATGGGATGAGGACTCTCCTCCTCACAAAATCCAGCTAAAATCACAACCAACTGCACAAAGGCAGTACCCAATTAAGCAAGAAGCTAAAAAACAAGTAAATGAAATACTAGATCAGCTAGAATACCAGGGGGTGATTGAAACTTGCACCTCACAAATGAACAATCCTTTGTTTCCGGTCTCCAAACCAGACAATTCATACCGTCTAGTTTTGGATTACCGACACCTTAACACATGTTGCAAAACTTTTGCAGTGCAAAACTCACACAGTGCTGCACTAATGAATAACATAGTGCGCAAAAAATACAAAACAACCTTGGACATCTCCAATGGATTCTTTTGTCAAAACATAGCACCAGAGAGCAGATATTTAACAGCTTTCTCAGTAAATGGCACTCAAAAACAATTCTGTCGGTTAGCCCAGGGGTACAAGAACAGCCCGGGGGTATTCTCAGCAAGAGTAACAGAATTACTACAACTATATGATGATGAAGCATTATCTTATGTCGATGACATTTACTTAACAGATGATGACTTGGAGACTCACTTGAAAAGAGTGAACACCATAATACTTGGTTTCGCTGCAGAGGGTTACAAATTCAACTTCAAAAAGTCCAGAATTGCCCATCTGACAGTCCTATTCTTAGGATATGAGTTATCAAGTGAAGGCAAAAGCCTGGCAGACAATTTCCTAGAGAAATGTGCCGTAATCCAAGCTCCTAAAACACTAAAAAACCTACAGTCAATTCTAGGCTTCCTAAATTTCGGAAGAACATACATTGCAAATTACGCAGAAAGGGTCAAGCCCCTTTATGATCTAATTAAACCAGACTTTAAAAGATCCAGTTGGACTCAAACACACACAGAAATTTTGAGATCCTTACAAACAGACATGCTAATTAAGACAAAATTAGAAACCCGTGATAATACACGCAACCTTGTGATCCGAGTCATCCCAGGGAGATGCGGATTCACATACCTGACCTCTAATGAGGGAGAAAAGGTACCAATTGCATTCAAATCACACTTGTACACTAAGGCTGAAATGAAATTTAGCCCAACGGAAAAAATTCTTACAGCAACACAGACAGCTATAGCAAAAGAACGAGCCCTGGCACAAGGTAAACGAATAATAATCGTGACACCAATACCAGCCTTAGAGGCGGTAACAAAGGCAAGCATTCCAAATGCTAAAGCACTCCATCCAAGATGGATACAATGGGCTAACTCTCTTGCTGCAACAGACGTGATGTACGAATTTGATCCTTATTTAAAAACACAAGAATTTCTCCAATATGAATTTGAATGTCCTCCGCCAACCGAAATTCTGCCTCTAGATGACTACGGCTGTATAATATATACAGACGGATCAGCACAACCCGCAGTAGGGGGTAAACAAGCTTACAGTGCTGCGTGCGCGATTGTTAAAGGTCGTTGGCACGAAGGGAAATTTAAACCAACCCTCACTAAAACACAATCCCTAGGAGATTGTACAGCTCAGCGAGCTGAATTACTAGCATTCAAGATGGCGCTTGAAAATACCGATCGAGAATTCCCCACGCTCATAGTGTGCGATTCGTATTATTGCGTTCAATCTTATAATGAATACTTGCAGATCTGGCTTCAGAATGGTTTCAAGGATGCGAAAGGTGGCACAATCAAGCATAAAATGCTCTGGGAACAAGTAGCTCTTTTACAAAAAGAACTACCAAAGACTCACGTGATACATACACTGAGTCATCAACGTGATGGCGTTCACGTTGCAGGGAATTCATTGACTGATGAGGCCGCGAAGGCAGCTGTGCAAACGGCTTCCGTAGCTGCCGTCACCCGGTCAAAAACAAAAATAGACAGCGAAATATTACAAGCTGTCAGCGCTTCAGAAAAGGATTTGATAGAACCACTCCCTAAAGGCTTTCCAGTAAAATACTCATACATAACTGATACAAACAATGTTCCTTTTGCTCGAATCCCTGGAGTGGGGGATAGGGCAATTCCAAACATGGAACATAGGTTAGGACTGATAATAGCGGCACACGAAGGGCTTGCTTCTACCCATGCTGGCGTCTCAGCCACTGTATCATTATTAAAACAGAGATACTGGTGGCCACAAATGAGAAGACAAACAAGGAACTATGTTCTAGCATGTGAAATATGTCAAAAAATGAAAGTATCAACTGTGAGACGTCCAGCACAGACGCCCCTTCTAATCTCGGATAAACCATTAGCCTGTGTTTATCTAGACCACTGCGGTCCCTTACAAAGGGATGGTAACTATAAATATATATTGGTCGCAGTGGACTCATGCACGAGATTCATATGGATGTGGCCCCAGCGAACGGCTGACGCCAGAACTGTTATAAAAGATTTGCGAGTCTTTATCGGCACATACGCAATTGGCATTCTGCATTCGGACAATGGTCCTGCTTTTAGCTCTCGGGCTTATAAGGAGGCCATGGTCAGCATGGGCGTGCAATTGCGGTACTCTTGTCCATTTCACCCTGAGGGGAACGGAATTGTTGAAAGAAAAAACCGTGACATAAAGCAATCTATAACGGCAAAGGTATTAGGTTCGGGAGCTGGGTGGGTCAAACATCTAATAAGTGTCCAACGTAGTCTAAATAACTTGCCAAGAAATTCTCTGAAGGGATTCAGTCCGTACGAATTATTATTCGGAACTAGGATGTTGATCTCTGACCTTGATAGTCAGACTTCAGTGGTAATAGAAAAAACCTTTGATGTCAAAGACCGTTTGGCTATTTTGCAGGACTTAAACAAAACAAGAAAAGACCTGAGCAACATACAGTTGAAACAACAGCCAACAACCACTGAAGAATCACCACCTGTCCCAGCAAGACCTGTCTGGATTCCAAAAGTCGGGGATCTAGTCAGGGAGAAGATCGCGGTAAAGAAGGAATTTTGGCCTTCTTACAGAAAAGCAGTTCCTGTCTTGTCTGTCAACGGGACAAGATCAGTTGTACTACCGCCACTTGCTGGAAAAAAGGAGAACCGAGTTGTATCCATCGACCTGGTAAAACCACAACATGTGGCCGATAACAAACAGTAGGCCAAGTGGACTCCCAATAAGTAGCAGAACACCAAGGTTTGCTACCAGTACAGAGGTCCTAACAAAGAGGCTCATCACATTCGAAACGCCTAAAAAAGAACAACAAGGACTATGCAACAATGCAATAGAACTCAGACCTCTGAAAACCCAAATAAAGACATTTAGCAGAGACACACCAATCTACAATGAAGTTCCAAGTGAAAATGCAAGAAACAAAAATCCTGAACCAATTGGAACAATTGACAGAACTGCATCTGGTTACTTCATCAACTTCGATGATTCCTCTGAAGGTTTCAGCGAACAAAAGACACAGCCATCATCAAAATCCTTTAAAGACAAAGCTAAGGAACTTTTGAAACAACTGAAAGAAACATATCTGGTTACTCCATGGATTGAATTTTGGGTGGGTTTTGGTGCATTTATCCTCATACTTTGGCTCATCATGGTATTTACCTTGGGACGCTTCATTGAGGGAAAATATGCTAAAATGGACACAGCAAGTCAGAACATCAACTTGGTCCTCAAACCACACACATCTTCACACGTCGAGAAACGAGAACTTTCTTCAGAACTTTCTTCAGCCAACTTCACAGCAATTCCAATACCTGGTGGGGTAGCCTGGGACAACACTGACTATGAAATGTATGGTCCGGTCGAGATCCTGAAATATCCACACCAAATCAAGATCTCCTTGAGTGACTTTGCAAAACCAAACTCATTTGCTGATGATTGGGACTTTGAAAGTATAAACAATATGATGTCTGACTTAGTAATGTCTGCTAAATTTACAAAACATGATTATTTGCAAGGTTCTACAAATTATGATAGTATGTATTGCTATAACCATTATGGTAACCATTTCTTGCATAAATCTGCACAACCTAGAAATGTTTTAAATTATAATCAATGGGAACATTGTGCTACACCTCCAAAAGGGAGCTCTAGAACCGTTTATGACAAATATTCATATTTTTCAGGTTTTAACATAACTAATGCTGAAACATTTTATTACAAATTGTCAAACAAGACAGGGATGAAAACCATGATAACCAACACAAAATTGATATATTCAGATTCATTCTTTGAAAAAATGAATACATTTGGATTTGATTATTGGGACAAAAATGTTGATTTGAAAAGTGTTTGGGGTACAAAAGAATGGCAAGTACAGGGTATAAAAGCTTTATTTAGAGCCTGCATGATCCCAGAACAAATGATATTTTTAAATGACACTGTTCAACAAACCACCTGTCTTGGCTTAGCCAAAATCAAAGATTTAAATAACCTGTCTATTCCAAAGCCAACAATGTTTAGCAATAACTCTGATACAGATGAAGGAATAGACATAAACCATATACTTAACCAAAACAGAACACATCCTGATTGGAAACAATGGTTGATCTGGCCCACAGATACAAATAACTGTCAAGATAGATTCCTGAATAAAACACAGGGTTTCAAAATGACCAGGCCAGACCCTAGATATCCCCAAAGACATCACCCAGGGATAATAACAACCTACAGTGTGGGCAAATTATGCCTTCAATGGCTACAAACTTCCACACTGCCTGAAATTAAGCAACACCTAACTTTACTTACTGATGGTGCTGACTTGCGTGATTTCATACTGGGACCACGCAAACAGCGTCAAAAGCGTTTCATAGCAGCCTCTGTATATGCAGCATACAATGAGGCCTGGAAGGTTACTCAAATTGAAACAGCAGAGAGAATACGTGAAATTGATCGTATTAATTTGGAAAAATCACTTTCTGTAGTGGACAATGGGTTAATGACTCTGTCCTCCAGAATTTTTTCATTGGACAGCATTGTGTCTTCAGCAATCGATATATTATCGCAAGACTTACTGTTATTACAACATGGTCAGTCACAATTGCGCTCTATTGTACAGCTTGGCTGGACGTTACAAAATCTGCGTTCAGGCTATGTGCCTTGGCGTTTAATCAACACAACGTCACTATTCCAAATCTTTAACCTTACTGATAGACAAATCGGTATGGCGCAGAAGGGTGCTGATTATACAATCTTGAGCATTGAAAAACTAGAAAGATTACCAATGACAATGTCAGAACGACCTGTCAGTGAATGGATAATCCACGGAATCATAAATATTCCAATCTCAACCTTCAGGTTTCAATACTGCCAAAAATATATACAGGCTGGCATGTACGAGAAATTGGGAAAGGGGTACCTTAAAACAACTTGGAACCTGCCCTATTCACATGCATGTGTCAGTAACAAAGGACAGAAAGTGTTTCTTAGTGGCAACAATTGTGCTATGTCACTAAGCGGCACGCTTCTGTGTAACGGTATTAGTTTGCACGGAGCCTGTGAAGGGAATTCATACAACCTTTCATGTCACCAGCAAGGCGCACCTGCAACTGAAATAGAACCATTCTTTCAAAGACTCTATAATGGGAGTTACATTCTTATTGTAGACCGCAGATGTTGTAGTCTTATGCCCGGGACTCCTTATCTCGTCACCACGACGGCGAAGGTCAAGTGCTGTGGACGTTCTTTGTTCCCCAGCTCCTTACCAGACAGGGAGGCAAGGGCATGGCCCGGTTTGAAAATTACTTCTATTCGAATAGACACTTTAAGCAGAATGAAAACAGTGCTTCTTCAGACGCCTACAAGGCTCACGTCATCTAAAGAAACGTATGATCTACAAGTCGCAAGGACGACTGCAGAGATACATACATTATTATCAACTAATTCCCCCGTACATTTCACGGAAATCCTGAGCGAAATCTTAAATATTTCTGATACCACTGGGGTCTCAAAGGTATTTAAGACAGTATTTTCGATGGCATTAACACCATTCAAAGCCATACTGGGTATTTTTCCAGATTTCGTCCATTCGATTTTTGGCGGACTTCCCCTGATCCTGGGACTAATTGCAGGAATCCTATTCCTAGTCCTTATTTTTCGTTATGGCAACCCATGTCACAGATCAAACTCTCGCGACAATGGAAGATACGATCCTAGCCATTGGATACCGGGACCGGATATCAAAAATCCTGGGACTCTCCCGGCTTAGAGACCTAAACATGACTTGGTTTCTATCATTTCGACCAATGTGGCAAAGGTGTGTTTTACCTGTACTAAGGTGTCTGCTATGCGGAGAAGAATGCGTGTTAGACACCTGTCTGACGCTACAATCGGATGCGCCGGTGGATGCAGATACACTGTTGGTTCCTACCAAGGTTCACGCACTGTGCTGCCCTCAAAGGCTGCCAATTCTGATGACGGCATTCCTGGAATCTTCACCACTACGATTGAAGAGTAGTGAAGTTCAAGATGAAAGCAGCATCGAACAGGTACGACCTTCTGTCAGCAATGCAAATCAGAATGTCAATGGAGACAATCATGCGCATGAATGCATGGTTACCCCTATTTCCGACTTAGTGGAACTTTCCCATGAAGCTGTTGACAGTTTTTTCGAAAGCCTGAATGATATGATGTTCTCACCGGAACAGAAATAGAGACTTTTGAGTAAACTCGCACACGGCGTTCCCTGAATTCGGCCTTCAGCTTTAAAAATAAAGTCACATGAACAATTACAATCCAGTTCACGGACAGCAACTTTTTTCAGCAAGCCCTTAAAATATTTTTCTATATATTTTTTCCCCGGGACATTGATCTTCTGCATAAAGTAAGAAACTATTCCTAGAGAACTAAGATTTCTATTTTAGATACTTTATATAGACTTTAGCTGCCCGCTGGTATGTTCACAAATATTTTATTATGTGATGAAATGGTCTCGACCTTCCTTTCTGTATAGCTATATTAAGAGCCATTTCATGTGTATTTCTCATATACCAAAAAGCAATAATGCATTACAATGCGTGTTTACTTTTGCATTTAATTCATAGCTTAAGTGCATACAATATATATGACTGCAATTTTTCAGTATATTTGAAAATTTCGAAATGCATTTATGTATTTTGGGGTGGTAAGGTATACACTATACTCTATAGTATGTTGTACTATGTTATACTATGTATAGATTAGTAGATATGACCATAGTTAGCGTGGAGTGGGTGTCGTGTATTTCTATAGGTCCTGAATCGATCCCCCTATTCCTGACCCTATTCTGGTTAAACTACCTAGCTAGTTAACTAACAGTCAGCCCATGAGGCAAGAAATCCCCCATGATGCAGATACCGTTATCTGACGCAGTCACACTACGGCACAGGAACGTGTTATCTGATTAGGTCATAACGCTTGAGATCTAATTAGACAAGCGACATTCCTCCAGCCCCTGATAAGGCATACGACGTTCTCATAACAAATCAAACCTATGACAACCTGGAAAATCCGTGCGGCCATTGTTTTGATTTCACAGAGAACTTTTGCAAAAGAATGTGCTAACGAGCAAGTCGTATGACATCTTTATTGACGTACCTATGTCCATCCTTACGTCAATCTCGGCACCTTTAAGGTATAAATATTGCCGACCTTGCCCTATGCAAACACACGCGTGGTGACAAGACGGAGCAGCCATACTTGCCGAAGCCGAGAGCAGAAGCAGACCCCGCAGGCAGCAGCCCCGCCTTCCTGACGCGCTGAGAGACGCGCTGCTATCTCAAGCCGAGAGACCCAGCACCGGCGCTTCTGGGCAGCCCTCGCAGGCAGCCTGGAATATCGAGAGCAGAGAAAGAGATACCATTCCTCATTCATCCTAACTTCCAGGTACAGAACTGAATAACCCCTCACAGAGAATTCTTTAGTTATTCACTTGGCAAAAACAAACTTAACTTAAACTGTAACTTTCTATTCCCGCCCACGCATTAGACTTAGGTCAGGTACACGGGGTAGGCGTATTTAGAAACACCAGTTGAGTACGTTTAGTCAAATGTATATGTGTATGTAAATATATTTTAATCATTTTAAACATCGTATGGCTCAGAAACCATATCAATGTTTTTACAGTATTATTTTATACTATTGCTTCTAATGTATGCACTTTACTTAACTATAAGTATCGCAATAATATCGATCCATTTCTCTTGTACGAGAAAAGAGACTGATCAATAAATAACACCTTTTATTGAACACGCCCGTCTCTTCCTTTTCTCTACATTCTGATGAGACTAAGAATGCACGTACTGACTGAGTAAAATAATTGCCTTGTGCTCACACGACTCTTGAGATTGACTCTTGATTAGGGGAGAGCAAAGTTGTCATGTTCTATGGTTGTCAGAAACTAAATCCCTTCTTGTCTAATCAGGGGAGTTAATCCTTCCTTGAACATTCGAGAAAGTTTCTAGCGAACTCTGAGCTTAGCTGGCAAACCCAAAAATTAAGTCTAGTATCGACAGTAGTAGACCTAGTTAACGTCTGGCCTAGGCCTTTACTGCTGTAGGTACTATTCCAATGCGCAGAGCCTATTGGGAAAATAGGAGCTACACTACAAGGTTGCCTGATCTGATGCTCCCAAAAACAATTAGGATATGTGTGCAAGATGTGCAAATGTAATATCTGAGAACTTGTTGAGAACTACTAATACCACATCCAATAATACCAAACCACTCAACACACCCAATGAATGCATGGACTAATGCGTATTTGTAGTGTGTGGCAGCTACCTAAAAAGCGTCCAGCTTTGAGGGAAACCGCTCCAATACTTTGCAGCTACAAGGGGGCTCCCGCTCATCTAGATCACTTAAACCAGGGCATAATGAAAAGTATGGCATTGGAGGAGCTCAACTGTTTTAGGGGCATATGAACAAATCAAGCTTAAGAGATGTTTTGGACTTTTATTGTTAAAGGCAGGAAAATAATAATTTGAAGATGATTCTATTGTGGATGGACAGCCAGTAAAGGTCACTGACATGTGAGGCAAAACAATGGTATTTCGGTATGTTCAAGGTAAGTCTAGCAGCAACATTCTGTACGGTATGTCACTGAATAAGGTACGTAGGGAAGTTCCAAATAAAGAGAGTTTCCATAGCCTAATCTGGAGGTGATCAAGGTATGGACCACAAATCTGTGAGTTGAAGAAGGCACAAAGTTCAGTTTCCTTAAGGCCTTTAGTAGATGAAGATTGTGGCAGCGGCAGAAAAATCTGAGATTTGAGTGACAATCCTTAATCAAATTTAATACCTCTGTTAGTCATATTTTCAATTTATTTGAGGACAAATTGACATCCCCTAGCTTGCACTACTGCAACCACTTTCCTCTGTAATCGCTGCTCTGTATGAGAGCCAATATTTTGCAGCAGAGCCTCATCCCCGCTGTAAGGGGTTCGCATCCAGGTAGGGAAGGGTAGGTATTGGCAATGAGCGTCAGGATGATAAAGTATTGTCTACTGGGCTCAGGGAGCGGCTGTAGTTAGTGGCCATGTAGGAGCCAGGCAAGCTCTGCTCCCCCAACTTCTCATAAATTGTTTCTTCAGTCTGTTCAAACAGGGTGATCCTCAACCTTATTATCCTCTTCTGTCTCCTTGTCCTTTTTTGCCTACCAGTCGAAATAGTCATCCTCCTCTCCAAGACATACAGAGCTACCATTCTGAAAAAACTAGATGCATTTTAGGTGACTTTTTATAGTTTGCATCTGATTACCACCTGAAACCCATAGATGGTATTTGCCTTTCATAACTGGCCATTTTACACAAATCTAGCACCAAAAAGAGTAAAGTGCACTCCAACTCCACGCCACAACCCTCTGCTAGTGATGTGGCCCTGGTTGCAGAGGATACCAGCATGAAGGAACCAGTCACTCACAACTTTCTGGAGCAGCTGTTTGGCACTCTGCGGGACGACTTTGCAGCCCTGCAGAAGAATGTTTCCACAAACATCAGGACCATCAAAACTGACCTTTCTGAGCTGGGGGACTGGGCGGGCAAGACCGAGGAGCTGTGCTACCACCTAGAAGATTTGTGAAACAGGTCAAGGCGCTCCAACACTCGTATCAATGGGGTTCCTCTTCAGACGCATGCAGGGAGATTGGGGGACTTTGTGTTGCGGCTCTTCCTAAATGTGGCTCCTGCGTTAGGAGATAAAGACATACCGCACTCACAGGGCTAGGATCCCTGGCCCGGACAGCCACAGGACATTCCTACCTGTCTCCACTCCTACAAGCAGAAATGTTATGTTATGTTATTTAAATTTATAGGGCGCACAGCTACCCCAAGGGGTTTCCCAGTTTCAGCCTAGTAGGTGAAAAAAAGGGAGCAAGAACATTACAAAATAAACAGCCATGTTTTCAAACATCTGCCAAATCTCCCATAAGCGGTGTCCTTTTGTAATGAAATGAGGAGAGAGTTCCAAAGGGACGGTCCTAAGTAAGTGAAGGACAGACCACGCATTCGCATGAGTTTAATTCTGGGGACAAAAAAATTAGACTGTACAGAAGAGTGCAGAGGACGTGAGAGTATATAGGAATGGGCTAAAGATTGCAGATATTGTGGAGTCAAACCAGTATTGATATAGCTCAGGGCTTTGAATTTGATATGTTTCTCCACCTTTAGCCAATGAAGATCACGAAGAAAGCCAGAGATAGGTGCAGTTTTAGGAACATGGCAAAGCAGCCTGGCAGCCGCATTTTGCACCACCTGCAGTCTTTGAATCACAGCTTTGTTAGAACCCAAATACAGGACATTGCCGTATTCTAGCCTAGATGTGACAAGGGCCTAGACTACTGTTCTCTGAGTGGAGAGGGGTAGCATCCAAAGAATTTTCTTTAACCATTTAAGAATAGTAAAACAAGTTGAAGTCACCTTTGTGACTTGTTGTTTCATCGAAAAATGGTCTTCGATGATAATGCCCAGGTTACGAACATAAGGAACAGGCCGAGGTAAGGCACCAATTTCAGGGGGCCAATGTTGGGGACCCCAGAGATCTTGTTGCTTCCCTAAGATCATAACTTCAGTTTTTTTCTCCAATAAGTTTGAGTAAATTATTTAGCATCCAAGAAGCAATTTTCCTCAAACCAGACTGAAGAGCCGATGATTCAGATTCCTTTGATGGAGAAAAGGAAAAGATTGTCTGCGTGTCATCAGCATCAGAAAATAGCGACAACCCAGGCTATTCGGCAACATCTGCCATCGGGCAAAAAAAAACATTTAGCAACAAAGGGCTCAACACAGAGCCTTGTGGTACTCCATAAGGGGAATTATGGGATTTAGCGCTGGCCGTGGAAGTGAAAACCTGAAACGTATGGTTAGTAAGAAAGTAGTTGAGCCATTGAAGAGCTAAGTCCTCAAGACCCAAGGATTGCAAAGCTCTCAACAAAACAGTGTGAGACACCATATCAAATGCAGCAATCAGGTCCAATAAAATTAGGGCCAACGTGTCACCAAGGTCCAGTCCTTGTTGCAGCATTTCGGTGACTCCTAGCAGAGTAGGTTCAGTGGAGAACCCAGTTCTAAAGCCCGATTGAGAAATGTGAAGGAAGTTCCTGGAACTCGACAAATGAGGGCAACTGGGAGTTCACATGTTTTTCAAGAAGTTTGGAGAAAACCGGGAGCAGGTAAATAGGGTGAAAATTGGATGGCTTAGTTTGATCAGCATTGGCCTTCTTTAAGAGAGGGAGTACCATGGCATGTTTCCGTTCTGGAGGGACCAGGCCCTCCTGTAATGAGGCGTTGAGGAGATCCATAATTAGTGCACATATAGGAGACTCCAGCTGTTTCAATACTGAGATGGGAAGTAGGTCACAAGGGGAGCCAGATTTAATGCTTGCCAGAAGCTGGTTGAAAGAGCTTGCTTCCAATAGAAACCAAGCTTCCAGTTTGTTGATGGATTTAGTATTCCTATGAGTCTCCAACATCGTGGCACTAGTTGCATTAGGGGTGGTATCGGTTGGGTGTAGAGTGTTTAACAGATTGGCACTGGACAGTGCAGAATATATTTTTTCGACTTTGCTCACAAAGTAGAGAGCAAGATCCTCACATTGTGTTTCATTCGGAACAAGATGGGTAGTCTGACTTTCTGACCTAGTTCTTTAACAACCTTGAACAGGGTCTTGGAGCATGTCTGAGCTTGAGGTATTTTAATAGCAACATACTCAGCTGAAGCTGTTTTGCAAAGAGTATGGTAATCCCTTATGGCCTTTTTATAGGCCAATTTAACATCAGGCAGATTGTGTTTTCTCCATTGTCTTTCTAGTGTTTTACATCTAGCTTTTTCATTCTTGAGCCTCTCAGGAAATCAGGGGGCTCTTTTCAATGCTTGGCTGTAAATAATAGGACTCTCCGTATCCCCTGGGGAACTCTACAGAATCTACACAATCAATTATTCAAAGTGAAACCGAACAAATATCGGCTCTCAGGATGAATAGGAATTGAAAAGAAAGCGTTCTTTAAATCAACCACGGAAAGGTTGGTTGCTGTTGGAGGAACCATGGTAAGGAGCGTCGTAATATCAGAAACCACTGGGTATTGTGGTACTACAACCTTGTTAACCTCTCGGAAATCAATGATGAACCTGTAAATCTTAGTATCAGTGTCTTTCTTCAAGATATGCAGAATAGGACTATTGCAAACATTGTAAGGGACTTCTTCCACAACTCCAACTTCAATTAGATAATGAACGATACATACAAGGGCTTCTTCACCTTCTCAAGAAATTTTATTTTGAGGCAATCGTGGCAACAAAGCACCCTCCTTGACACTAATATGCACTGGTGGAATAACCATTTGCCCTACATCAGTGTCCGAAGTGGCCCACAAAGTACTAGGGAGGTAAGCCAATGCAATATCCTCTCTAATAAGACAGGTTTTCACAATCACTGGATAGTTATCATTCAAAATAACACACACACCTTCTGGGGAACAAAGTATTGTTGCCCTAAAATACTTAAGCATATCAAGACCCGCAATATTGTCCGGTAGGTTAGGGGAAAGCAGAAATGGACATGGAGCAGTAAATTTATCAACATGGAATGCAAGTGGTTGTGACAGTGGGCTAAGGGAAGGTGTCCCATCGAAACCTATCGATGTAATGGTTAAGCCAGACAGGGAAGCCCTTGGAACCAATTGTTTAGACAAGGCGCTATGAGTAGCTCCACTATCAACCAGAAACCGATCAGGAGAAACCAAAACATGTGCGTGGACATAGGGACCCTTCTGATCTACTGGGACTTCAACTGATTCCTTACCTCATCCTAGGCAGTCCTATGCATAAGCGGAGCCCTGCAAATCCGGATTCAAATAGTCAGATATTTGGTATTGATTCCACCTATCAAATGTACTTGAAGGAGTCTGAGGATGCCCACCAGCCTCAAATCTAGCACGATCATCCATACCTCCCCTACGTCCTGGGATCCCTGGGCGGCCTCTCATTTGTCCCCAACCATGCTGATACTGTAAAGGACGCCGATTGGGACCTTCATAAGCCCATTGCCCAGTCTCCCTGCAATAAGCGCACTGATCAGTAGACAAATTAACTCGCGAAAAAGGGGGTACACTAGGGCGGTACATTGCACGGCCGCCTCGACCACTATTATCATAACAGAGACCATACACCTGTGGAATCATAACCTTTGTTTTCAGCTCCTTGTTTTTCTTATCCTCATTACCCTTAGCTTCTAATTCCTGCCGTTCATAATACTGAGCCATAGTCAAAAGAGAGACAGGGGAAGACGTAGTCAATGAACTTTCGCTGCCCTTTAGGCGACCAGCTATTCCTGGCAACATGTTCGCGACAAATTTGTCGACAAACAGATGCCTGCCTGTGTCATCTATCAATGACTGGCCACTAAAGTTGTGGAATGCCTCCTCAAAACGTGTAAAGAAATCGGAGACCGATTTATCTGCCTTTTGCTTACAGGATGCTAAAACAGTCCAATCTATCTTTTTAGGAGGAATGAGAGTTTCCAATTTAACTACAATGACTTTTGGAAGATCTCAAATCAATTGGTGCGGTTTCTGCGCAATTTCCCTTTCCACATCAATCCCTTCCAGCTCCCTCCAGACATCCCCAAAAGTTGCATGATCATCGACTCTAGAAATAGTTCTCCATATATCAGGGGGTAAAATAAGCCCAAAAAACATGTCAATATTAGCTAAAGTCATGATACAGGAACTAATAGCTCCTTCAACTTCCTCATAAAAAGCAGCTGGGTTTTGCGTGGATCGGGCAAAGCAGCTTTAAGAGCCATGACATCTGCTCGACTCCATGTAGTATAAACCCAGTTATAAATAAAGTAACCCTTCACATCAATTGAATCTTTTTCATCACTAGTCCCCCCACCATTAGGAGGAACATACAAAGAAGCGGCTTCACGCATGGGTTTCGCATGAACTAAAACATTCTTATCTGTCCTTGAAGCATCAGACTGCATCATGGAAGTCCGAAGTGTTTGTGCAGTTGCAGCAGCTACCTTTTGATCTTCTCGCAAGCGGAGTGTCTTAGCACACAGTTTAACCAAATTTCTAATTAAGTCAGCCACCTGAGAGGAGGGAAAAAGACCATCACACAACTGCTTACAATGTGTTGCTATATCAGCTGGCTCTAACTCTGTGGATTGCTTTCTAAAACGTTCAATTACATATATGGCAAATACTTCTGCAAAATATACTTGTTCCCTGTCTTGCTATTTTTCTACATCCCGCAAAATTTCGGGAGCGGAAAGAGTAAGTTCTAATTTCAGCCGCACGCTCAGCGGTCAACATAGAGCGAGTCTCTCGCGCAGATTCAGATTCTAACTTCTCCTGATCCGCAGAAGGATCATCACCATCAGAGTCAGCGGTAGCAGAAGGAAATAAGGATATGGAGGTGGAGGACGATCCAACAGAATTGAATCATCCTGTGGTTTATTAAGGACATATTGGTCACTTACCTGCAAATGGCGCACTTTACTTTAAAAAACAAAGTGAGCGATGTATGTGCTGGATAGATTGGTCAGCTATGTCTCACTGTGTGTGGTCAACATGTTTCTGCCTATATGATGCTAATGGCTAGGCATTCTTCAGGACCAAACTGTGGACCCCGGCGGTATGAGCGCGCTAAGGCTCACTCTAACAAGAGGTCCAGAGTGTGAATAAACAGTAAAAAATGTTTGTAACCTGCTGTTACTGAGGGATCCTTCTTAATTGTAGGAACCCAACATTTATCTGAAATGAAGAACAGACACAAACAAACACACAAAAAAGAAGCGATTGTTTAGAATGTAGTAACAGTGCGATGGTTGTTCCAGTTTCATCATGCACTCGTGCTCTTCTCGAAGTGCACTGTAACCTTACCGATAGGAGCTACGGTGTACTATAGTGAGATAAGAATGTGCACATATTTTTCACATTATCGCTAGTTGTGGTGGATAGGTCCACTCGTAAGGTGAAGGTACCTCGTTT
This sequence comes from Lissotriton helveticus, assembly GCF_964261635.1. NCBI lineage: Eukaryota > Metazoa > Chordata > Amphibia > Caudata > Salamandridae > Lissotriton > Lissotriton helveticus. The sequence goes on from NC_136071.1 coordinate 406,826,741, forward strand.
ATAGCGCTATTTCACCTGCACGCCTACTTGGGAGTTAACGGTATCAGTGCGTCAGTGTAAAAAACGCTATCATTACTCTGAGAATCACGCCGGTGCGGTTTTGGCGGGTGGAAGAAACAACAAAATAGGAAAACCTCTTACATGTGGAGTGACCATTAATCACACCATGGGTCTCGAGAGGGGGCGGTGGCTTCTTTTTTGTGTGTTTGTTTGTCTCTGTTCTTCATTTCAGATACATGTTGGGTTCCTACATTTAAGAAGGATCCCTCAGTAACAGCAGGTTACAAACATTTTTTCCTGTTTTTTCACACTCTGGACCTCTTGGTGAGGGTGAGCCTTAGCATGCTCACAACGCCGAGGTCCACTTTTTGGTCCTGAAGAATGCCTAGCCATTAGCATCATATAGGCAGAAACATGTTGACCACATACAGTGAGACATAGCTGACCAATACATCCAAAACATACATCGCTCACTTTGTTTTAACAACCAAGACACTTTTAAACTCACTTTACAATCTCTTGCACTTGTCACTCAGACAACACTAAGCACACCGGGGAGGTACTCGACCTTCCTGGTGGGGCCCGATGATGAAGCATGTCACCAACCAGGTTGGTGAGTGAGTGCTTTCTAAAGAATCAAGTTTGATTCTTCATGCTTACTCTTCTCCTAAGAAGGCACACTTTTTTGTTGTTTTGACTATTCGATTTGGGGGACAAAGAGTACTCCTTAGATTCCCTCTCTCTCTTGTTGTTCATTAGCATTAGGCAGCACACAGCTGTGAGAGTCGTGTGGAGGTCTGATATCTTCAGACCCCCCTTCTTATTTCTTAAATTCTGGTTTTTCAACACTCACACATAATGGAAAACTTGGGTCTCTCCTATTCATACTCAGAGGTGGACGCCATTCTAGCAAGCCCCTCCATGTTTTACTGATCCTACAATCTCACAAGCAATCACACACACTAGTGAATTGGAAAAGCTGTCAGAGGCAAAAACAGAACAGAATCAGGACAATCCTACACAGGACAATCCTTACTGAGTATCTTCGCACAAACACAGCACCAAGATGGCTCCTGGTAACAAATGCAACACGCATCTTCCTGGAGGATGCAATATTCAAAAAAGAATGGGCAATAATAGCTTGGCATTGCACACACAATTGGCTAGTGCTAATCATAAAGACAGCCATGAGACTATCAGAAGCCCTGATGGTTGAAATCCAACAGACAGAAAATAACTTTAAAATAACACTGACAGGATTTAAGAAAAAACTAGATGAGATAAATAAAGACATTACCGAATATAAAGACGGCTTGACTCAATCCAAAGTGACAAAATTCTAGAAGGATGTGAAATGATTTGCCTTCAACAGAATCTATCCCTACGCCGACCCTGCTTTCACCCTCCCCAAAAAACAACGCCAACTCAGACTTCTCTAACGATAGTGCATCCACTACCAGTGGGTCCAGTAATGGGAGTTTTAAACAAAGACAAAGGGGTGGGACTAGGGGCACAACCAGACAGAACTATCCACAACCTATGTGGCCACACTTCCCAACACCAGGGCCTGGCATGCACCCTATGCATGTCCAACAACCACCTTTCCCAGTAATGGGCTGGAACCGGCCTATGTGCTAGCTCCGCCATTCCATCAGAACTCCTATAGCCCTCCTTTTTTAGAGAGAGGCCGCAGAGGCAGGAGGAGAGGACAAAACCAAGTCTGGTGGGAGCAAGAGGATCGAGTGGGCAACCACACATGCAGCAAATACCAGGACCAACTGGCAGGCATGAGTGCCAGAAGAGTTTAATCACCAATCTCTCCGATGTAACCCTGTCCTCTTTTGAGAAACAGGTCTTAGAAAAGGGCCTTGGGTTTGTTTCCACTGCACGTTTAGACAAGTTTAAACCACATTGTGAGCTAGCGGAATTTTTTAGAAAGCTCAAATCGAAAGCTTACTTGAGGGTAAAGAAGCCAGCAAACCCCATCTTTCACCCAGTTAATACAGGGCTTAGGTTAAAATCATCTTTCACCCCTCCCCCATATGGGGTACCCACCGAAATCATAGCCTTTGAACAGGCGGTCTTTCACGAAATTGAGACATTTGAAGAGTGGAACACATTAAAAAATCTGTACAATTGAGTACCAAGCTCTCCAGGGTTTACAATCAAACACTGCGATTACTATCAAACCAGCAGATAAGGGTGGAGGGGTGGTTATTCAGAATACAGGGGATTACGAGCGAGAACGCCAACGCCTCATGGATGACAGAAAAAATGACACTGCCCTTACTACCGACCCCTCTCCCGAATTGAAGACACAAATCAAGAACATGGTCAAAGAGGTTAGAGGAAAACAGCCACATTACTCAAAACGAGGCTGCCTTCTTGACAGAGGGATAAAGCGTTATACCATACTTTTATATGTTGCCAAAAACGCATAAAAATAGGACACCCCCTCCTGGATGCCCCATTGTCTTGGGGATCGGCTCTCTACTCGAGCCGCTGTCACATTTCTGCAACTTCTTTCTCAAATCACTCATACAACAGATGTCAACGTACCTCAAAGACACCAAAAATCTTCTACACCTGCTGAAAGAAGTGACCATTGATAAGGCATTAACCACACTAGTGACCTTCGACATAGAGTGTCTATACACTAGCAATCCCCAGGACGATACCATCAGGGTCCTGGGTGAGGCACTGGATAAGATGACTTGGGAATATCAGACTCCAAAGGAGTTCATTTTGGAGTGTGCCTCTTTGTCACTCAAACGCAACTTCTTTGAATACACAGGCAACCTGTTCCACCAATCAACTGGAACTTCAATGAGCAGTACTTTTGCCCCCAGTGTGGCAGGTCGGTACGTCCCTGATTTCGAACGCAGATTCATCCTACCTGCCGACAACCCATATACCTCTTCCATAGTATTTTGTAAGAGGTATATTGATGACGTCCTAATGATATGGAAAGGACCTGCAAATGTTCTCAATGATTTCCTTCTCTGGATCAATACCCTTGACCAGAACCTTGAATTTAACCACACTTGCAACCAACAGGAGGTGGTATTCCTGGATGTGGTCATCACGAAATCAGAGGGGGGCCTCACTACCAAGAGGCATTATAAACCAACAGCGAAAAACAATCTGCTTGAATTTTCAAGCTTGCATCCTAGGCCCCTACGGGAAAATCTGCCATACTAACAATATTTTCTTTTAAGAAGAAATTGCAGTAAATTGGATGACTTTTGCAACCAATCAGCTGATCTTACATCCAGACGGAAAAATCTAGGCTACCCTGAAAGAATTCTCAACAAGAGCTACAACAGAACCCGCACCCAACCGAGGGTGGCTCTCTTAGAAGATAACCCCAGAGAGACCAAGGGAATCCCCCTTACCTGTGTAACAACATATAGTACTGCATCCACCACAGTTAAGAAAGCAATAAACAAACACTGGAGAATAATCACATGGGAAAACCCGTCTTTTCATTCAGAAAGGGACGTAGCCTTAGAGACTCCCTGGTTCACACATGACCGAGAAGTTGCGAACCCACGGACATTCCAACCATAACTGAAGCATGGGGTCTGCCAAGAGTAGTGGGTCATTTTCCCTGCGCTAACTGCAGCATTTGCCACTTAACCACACACACAAAGGTTCTTAACCTAGAACCAGGTAAATCATGGACACAACGCACCCACACTAACTGCAACTCCACGAATGTGGTCTATCTGATCACCTGCCCTTGTGGGTTGCGTTATGTGGGTATGACGACACGGAAAGTGAAGCAATGCGTGTGCAAACACAGAAGCAACATCAGGTGTAGGAGAATCACAACAAAATTAAGTGAGCCTACATACAACAGAATCACACCACAAATGACTACCATAGAACAGGCGAACACAGGTAGAAACATACAGCATTCTTTGTTCGAGAAAGAACAGAGGTGGGTCCACACTTTGGTCTTGAAGAATGCCTAGCCATTAGCATCATATAGGCAGAAACATGTTGACCACACACAGTGACCAATCTATCCAACACATACATCGCTCACTTTGTTTTTACCTGTGCCTGGTTGGCCAATGAATAAAATAATTTTTGGACACAACCAAGACACTTTCAAACTCACTTCACAATCACTTGCACTTATCACTCAGACAATACTAACCTGCTCCACTGTAATCCTGGCGTTGAAGCACACCGGGGAGGTACTCGACCTTCCTGATGGGACCCGGGTTGGTGAGTGAGGTCTTTCTAAAGAATCAAGTTTGATTCTTCATACTTGCTCTTCTCCAAATTACAATTAGTGACATAGTGCACTTCACCTATCGCTTTTTAAAAAAAAGACATCCTACTACTTTAAAAAAAGAAGCTATCAGTTCGCCTGCAATCTGCTCTTAATATAATGCGTATCTTTCCAGTGCACAAAATTGAATACAAAGTATGCTGTTGTGCACAGCGCCAATGGCAACACGGCAGCTATAATCACTTAGAATTCCTAGTTGCAAAATGTCCCATGCGGGGCCGGGTGCTCGACATTAACTACAGTCTGTGCTCCTATGTTAAGCGTGAGCATAAACCAGGCAACTGCATTCATTCAGATTTACAGGTACAAGAAATTACCCCACCATGAATACCTATGGCGGTTCCTAAAAAATACATGTATGTAGACGCGCACTCGCATCATGACAATGTCTTACGGGCCATTTCGATCTCACCCATAAGTCAATACTTAGCTTACAAGTAAAGGTGAGCGGCCGTTACTGCCGCTCTCGCCTCACTCCAAAATCTGGGGCCGCTGTAACTCTTACCTTATTAGACACGATCCAGACGAAAATCGGGACAGACAACCTCTGCAGTCGATACAGTCTCTCAACATTACCGCCATACCTTGCGTTTAAATAAAACTACTCTAATCATGTGACCACAACCGATCACAAGGAACAGCTGGGTCGACCGCCCATAAGCTTAGAAAACGTCGTAACTGTGGCGGCCATCTTGGTCAATCTCTTCGTATAACCCAAATTCCCTTAAAACAACCCTTTCCTCATGTCAGAGTGCATTTTAAAACATCATAATGGCAATGTTCATCAGAGTTTCCTTCAAAAGCCTATAAGGGGACCTTAATTATGATTATGAAGAAATCGGAAGTAATCAAAAGATATCCCCAGAATCAAAAACCCAGAAGAAATCGTCTTTACATGCAACTAAAGTGGCCATTTTGGCATTTCTAGATTCATAATAATGCAGCCACATATTTTTATTAAATATCCAACCACATTGTTTCTTTGTGCATCGGGAATTAAAAAATAGGATTACATTTCACTAATGAGGCGGTCCCATTCTTCTTTAGAATTCAGGCTATTCTGGAGCGTGTTAAACAGTGATATAAAGCACTGTTCTCTGGCTTTGCATTTCATTTCAAAATTGCCCCCGCGTGCTCCCATCTGAATTTTCTAAAGAATTAACCACTCTGTTTCTAATTCATTGTATCCCATTTCTAAAAGATTTCCTACTAAAGGGGTGTTTATTCTCTTTGTTTTAATTGCTGAGCGATGTTCTTATAGTCTAGTGCGTAACTCCATACTCGTTTCGCCCACATAGCCCTTGCCATACGGGCATTGCAGAAAATAGACTATATTCTTGCTCCTGCAATTGTTTAGAGTCCTCGAGTTCACTTGGCAGCCATTATGTTTCATGCATTTTGCCTCAATGCATGATGCACAAACATTGCACGTACCACATTTGACATTGCCAATAGCTGGCCTTCTATCTAACGTGCTCTGTGTGCTAGTGCTACCTTAACTGTCACGATAGGCATGTACCAATACACTTTTCAAATTTCAATTCTTTTTAAAGGCAAAAATTGGTCTGTTCAACTTTCTTATCTTCTTCGTTGTTCACAATAAGCCGGTTACTATTGATAACATTTTTAATCAGATTGCTAATATGGGAAAAAAACTTACAAGAACCACTTCATCATTTTCTTTCTTTTTGGGTTCCGTCTTATTTATCATAGCCTCTCATTATAGAATCATGCAAATTTACACAAATGAGAGATTAATTTTTAGGGTCGCCTATGTCTTTGAACTTCCTTTTTAGAATCCCTGTATGTTTATGGAAATCATTTATGTCAGAGCAGTTCCTCCTTAGGTGGAAAAATTGACTGAACGGGATATTGACTCTTTGGGACTTGGGGTGAAAGCTTGAATAGTGCAACGGGTGTTCTTTGCCATGGGTTTTGTGTAAAGTTCAACCGTCAGGACACCATCGTTTTCCTTAATGGAAATGTCTAGGAAGTCCACTTTTGACCTACTGTATTGGAACGTAAATTTAAGGTTTGGGTCTCCCATGTTCAACCAAGATAAAAACTCTTTTAGCTGATCTTCTTCACCATCCCAAATAAAGAAAATATCCTCAATGTAGCGGTACCAGCCTGCTACATTCTCATAGAAGGGTGCAAGTTTGTTAAAGATATGTTGGTTTTCGAACTCCCCTACATAGAGGCATGCTAGATTTGGAGCGCATGTATCCCCCATGCTGGTCCCTTTCAATTGTTTAAAAAGTTGTTCTTAGAATAAAAAGATATTATTCATCAGAACCATCCTGGCACACTCCACCAAAAAGTCCTTATTCACTCCATCTAGTTCTGCATTATTGATAGCCCCATGGACGACCTCAACAGTAGCTTCTTGTGGAATGTTTGTGTAAAGAGACTCAATGTCCAGGATGACTAGACACTGAGTCTCTCCACAAAACGCCTTACATTTTTTTTTGTAAACTTTGTTTATTAGAGTTTTTGCAACAAGAGAGAACAAGACAGAACATACAATGCGACATTACAGCGGCTGGGGTATGTGGTCCACATATCAGTATCAGAGTAGGGGCAGGAATCATAGCACAGTTAATTACATCGAAGTGGCCAGTGCATCAGCAATGCGGCAACAGGCAGATTGTTTACCATGAGCAGGGGTAGTTCAGTGGCAATCAGACATAGGAAATAAACAGGAGGGCAACATACACTACATCAATGGGTCGACAAACATATGGAAATATACATGAGCAAAATCAGCAAGTCAGTAGGTAAGCGACAGGACTACAATGCAACATATGCATCCGAAAGGCAGCACAATAGTCATATTAGCATAGGCAATGCATAACGATTGGGTGTATGAGGTATGTTACGCCAGATTATCATCACCATCTCCAGTGGGGTCCCCCGTGAGCTCTCCATCACGAGCCGTCTGGGCTTGAAGATAGACTACCAGGGGCTGCCAAATGTCTCGCGGCCTGCTGGATACGGGGAGCAGGTCAGCGAATGTCGCGTGTTGATCCTGACTGTGTGTCATATCAGCAAGCCATTCTTTGAATTTGGGAGCTCTGCCATGCCCCCATCTGCATGCTACGCGCCTCTTTGCTAGGAGGAGCGCGATGGCTACAAACTTTCTGTATTGTGAGGGAATGTGCGGGGTGTGTCCCAACAGCATGAGCAGCGGTTCAGGTTGTATGGATGACCCAATCATGGATGCTAGAGCAGCATGTACTTGTTGCCAATAGGTCTGTATGGGGGGGGCATTCCCAAGCAAGGTGCAAGAAATCAGCATGTTCTGCGCGGCAGCGGTCGCAGCGGTCTGTATCAGCTAAGCGAAATTTATATTTTTTCACGGGGGTATAGTACAAGCGCTGTAAGTATTTGTAATGAATTATTTTGAGCCTACTGCTTGCCGATATACGAGCCGTAAGAGTACAGCAGTATATCCATTGGTCCTCAGTTATGTCAAGAGCTAGTTCATTAGCCCAGCGCGTCCTCGCTGAGGTCACCGGCAGCGGGCATTCCGCTCGTATATGACGGTACATTCCCAAGACCAAATGCGATCCATCACGCAAATTCAGCAGGAATTGAAGCGGAGGCGAAATGGCAGGCGCCGCCGGGTAGTCGGGAAGTAGGGCGCGCATGCCCTGGCGGAGTCGTAGATAGTAAAATATCTCGAGCGGGGTACGGGCATGCTCTTTGAAGAATGCATCAGCGGATTTAAAATGACCCGCGGTGAACCTTAAGTTTGAGGACCACATAAATAAAGTCACTGGGGTCTGCTTTGCTACCTTAAAAACTCTGCGCAGGTTCTTTCCCGTGTTACCAAAAGAAGCCAAAGAGACTGTTATTCGGGCTTTAATACTCTCTAGGTTGGATTACGCTAACGGACTGTTTTCTGGTTTGCCGGCTTACCTGATCTACCGTCTTCAGGTTATTCAGAATGCCGCTGCCAGACTTTTGTTTAATGTCCCAAGGCGTTCCAGTGCTCGTCCCCTTCTCCATGCTCTTCACTGGCTTCCAGTTGCCCACAGGATTCTGTTTAAAATTCTAGTACTGGCATATCGAGCTATCCACCAAACTGGCCCTGTCTACCTTAGAAAAAGGTTCTACCTGTATGTCCCTAACCGCCCTCTGCGATCGGCCAATCTGTGTCAAATGTCTGTTCCCAAATTCAAATACTGCAGACTCGGCGGCCAATCAATCTCAGTGAGAGCAGCAAAATCCTGGAACACTCTTCCTCTTTCCTTAAAAACTGCTTCGACTCTTAGTGCTTTCAAGAAAGGCCTTAAAACTTACCTCTTCAATATCACTGTCTAATACTCCCCTTTTTTAGTAATTCCAGTCATTTGTTCTCTCCCACACTGCTCGGCCTTCAACGCGCCAGGATACTATTTTTTTAGTAATAGAGCGCGATATAAAAGCCTTAATAATAATAATAATAATAATATTTCCTCGCCTGCCAGTGTTTGCTCCTAAACCTAGTCTCTCTGTTTGCTTCCTCTTCATAGTGTGTAAGCTTATCCTTGAACTCAGCATGTGCAGCAGTGTTATCGCCCTCCACCATTCGCGCCTCCAATGCCCTTAGCTCATCCTCAAGCTTCCGGATCGTGCGCTGTATGTCACGCAATACCCCAAAGCTCTTAGACATGCAATGGCCCCTGATAGTGACTTTGAATGCCTCCCAAATAGTTTCTACAGATGCAACAGAGCCCTTGTTCCGTGGGAAGAAGGCAGTAATCTCATCCTCCAATTCAACTCGGAAGACCTCATCTAGCAAGGCTGTCGGTTGCAGGCGCCAACGTGATCTAGGGCAATCCCAGCCGGGAAGCAACAAAGACAGCAGAACCGGGCTGGGATCCGAATAAGTTCTTGGGAGGTGTGTCACTGCATTCACCCCAGGCAGCGTTTCACGGGTCAGAAAAAAATAATCTAGTCGCGCCCAGGTACCAGTCTGTGACGTGAAGTGTGTGCCCTCCTTACCGCTAGGGTGCAGCTGTCGCCAGGCATCTAGTAGGTTGCCCTCCGAGAGCACACCCACTAACGCCTCCCTTGATCTGGGTTTGTAAAGTGTTGCCCCATCGGCCCTATCCAAGTGAGGCGCTAACGCTATGTTGAAATCACCCCCCCAGATGACATGGCGGGATCCCACATCTAAAATCTTACCCCACAGTGTGGTAAAGAAACAAGGCATGTCAACATTAGGGGCATAGCAGTTAACCAACGTGACTGTGTCGCGGCCCAGCCGCCCCCAGAGTAGTACGTAGCGGCCATCCTTATCCGCCATCTCTCCACATACCTGGAAGGGAACATTGCGTTTAACCAGGAGGACAACTCCTCTGGCATAGGAGGAGTATGACGAGAATGACCGAGTAGCAGCCCATTTACAGCCAAAGGTAGGGCGCTCTTGTGGAGCCAAATGTGTTTCCTGCAACATAGCGATCTGTACCTGTTGGCGATCTAAATATGCAACAACATTTCCACATTTTTTAGCATCGTTGAGCCCTCGGACGTTCCATGACAAGCATTTCAAAGGTACAGTAGCCCCAGAGCTAGCCATTATCCGGACAGGGCCTAACTAAAACATTGTGCCACCACAGATTCCAGTATTGCAGCATCACATGTATAAGATCACAGTACACCGGTACCAACCAGCCAAATGTCGTCTTCAACAAACCAACCATCCCCAAAACAAGTCCCACCCCCCACCCACTACTGCATCCCAATCATGACAGCAGCCAGTCAGTCCCTTACCCACCCACCGCCCATTACCCAGATATTCCCAAAACTCGACTAGAACAGCGGGGAACTCCCGTAGGGGGAACATCAGCAAAGGCGCACAGCCACCCCCTTTCCCCATCGCCTCACAATCGAGACCATCCATGGTTGAGGCAGGAATAGTGGGGGTGGTTCCTACATATCTTGGACCGTCTGGGGTCTCAGTCACATTCAGCTCTCGGTAAATACATCATCGCCACCTGAAGCAACGGTCATAAGTTAATGATAGTAAGGCAGTCCCAAAACAGATACTTGCGGGGAGGGCAGAGCCAGTCAACCTTCATCGACCACTGGGGGCACATCCTCCTCGAGTTCCTCACGAACCTCTCGCCGATCCCTCTGTGCTCTACGATGTTGTTTTAGGTAGTCCTCAGCTTTACTCGGATCCGTGAAGAAGCGTTGTTTACCCTGGTGTGTCACCCTCAGCCTGGCTGGGTAAAGCAGAGCATAGTCTATCTGGGCCTCCCTCAATTTTTTCTTGACAGCCAAGAACTTCCGCCGTTCCTCCTGCACAATGGGGGTAAAATCGGGATAGAGAGAAAAAGCAACTCCATCGTAGTGTAGGGTACGTTTGGTTCTGGCAACTCGTAAGGCGACATCCCGGTCACGGTAATTCAATAGTTGGGCAATGATAGGCCGTGGCGGCAACCCAGGCTGCAGCACAGGAGCCAGGGATCTATGTGCTCTCTCCACAATGAACTGTGACGAGAAGGCATCCTCCCCTATGGACGCCCGGAGGAGTGACTCGATGTACAGTTCCATTCTTCCAGTGGCTGTGGACTCCGGAATACCCGTGACGCGGATGTTGTTGCATCGGCTACGGGCTTCCAAGTCCTCGTTCTTGGCCGCTATGACCCTAAGCAGGTTGTCCATACGAGCAATTTGGGAGGTGTGGGTGGCAGTGAGGTCATCGTTGTCCGATATGCGTTGTTCCGTCGCAGTTATTCTCTCCTCATGCTGGTCAACCTTGTGAACCAGCGCGTCCAGCCTGGAGGATATGCTGTCCACCTTCTCCACCACAGTGGCAAATCCTTGGCGCATTTCTTGGAAAAGGGCCTGCAGATCAGGCGCTTTCGTGGGGGAGGGAGCAGCAGTAGGGCCCGCGCCGCTGGGCCCAGGGTCCACCCCGTTCGTCTTCGTACCCTTCTTGGCGCTCTCAAAGCTAAGCGTCGCTTGACGGTGCTCCGGGCGCACCATCGTGCCCCTGCGCCGCACGTGAGCCACCGAAATGGGATCTGACAGGGCAGAGATGGGTCCCTACGTGATCAAGCAGGATAGTGAGTCTCACTGCCCGTGGTCCATGCAGCAGACAGAGCAAAGGAGCGAGGAGGAGACGTCAGACCCCGGGAGTCACATGTAGTCGCAGCTGGCCGGAGGGGTTAGGGCCGCCAGGAGTATGGTGCGGCGGGGGGGCAGGGAACTGCAATATCTATAGTGCCTACTTGCTTCTTACAGGCTGGACGGCCGCAGATCAGTCTATGCACTTCCGGGGCCCCCAGCCGAGTGCGAGTACAGTGCAGCAAGCCTTCAGTTCAACCTGAGCAATGTGGAAGGGCAGGCCAGTCCGCTGTGAGGGCCGGGCCACAGCGAATCGCAGCAGGGATAAGTCAGCTCGCCTACCGGGGAGCGCCGGCACCACCACCTCAAAGGCGCCCGCAAGCGCCAACGAAGTCCGCTATGTACTAACTTCGTTAGTTGGGTAATGCCCCAATTGTAGCCAGTTACTCACTGCGCAAGTTTGGTTATCACGTAGATGGAGGCAGCTCAGCAGGGGCAAGTCTTCTCAGCGTCGTTTCGACTGGCGACCGCCATTAACGGGTGCTCTAGCCCGCCAAATAGCACCAGTGCCGCGTCCCCCTCAGCCAGTGCCCTCAGCCAGGCAGCACGTAGGGAGGAAGGCGTGCGCTGTCCTGCGAGGGTAACCGCCGCAGTTGAAGATAGCTCAGCCCAGCCCAGCCCGTCTGGCAGAGCGCGGCGGGTCCCTGCGACGAGCCCCCGGCCAGGGGCCCTCCGCCTCGTGGTCCGCACCGGGCTCGCGTGAGCGCCGGAGGCCGACTCCCCCACCTCTGCGGGGCCCGAGAGTGCACCGGTGAAAGTCCCAAAGCAAATATCTTGGCTGGGGTGGCTCCCAGCAGTCCCAAAGTTGGGCCGAGTGTAGAGGAGGCTGATGGACGTCGGTTCCGCCGATGCACGGAAGGGCAGCCCTCCGGACGGTCAGGATTAGTGCAGGATCAAGGTCGTAGGAGACGGGAGCCACTTAGTTAAGCGGCCATTCCGTTTGCGCGCTAAGCCACGCCCCCACAAAACGCCTTACATTTAAGCATAGAGATTATATGTGTTGAGTCTCTCACATAGGATTTTAAACTCATCACTAGTGGACGCAAAAAATGATCCAGATATTTGCTAAAGGGCTCTGTGAGAGAATCTATACTACTCACTATTAGCCGCATCAGTTGATTTTCACTGTTCTTGTGTACCTTTAGAAGGCCATACAGGGCAGGGATTCTAGGTTGGTTATTGCAAAAAAATATGAATTCCTGCTCACAAATCCAGTTTTTTAGGTCTCGCCTATTATATCCCATTAGAAATATATAGGCGAGATTATTGTAAGCAGTTCAAAAACTCTACCAAACTGCGGATCGCATACAGTTCCTGTGAGGCAGGTGTGTGAGGCAGGCGCGTGCACATTAAACACCATCTGCCTCTGCATCAGACTTCAAAGGAAGCCGTTTGCACACCACCATTTGTCTGAGCCTCGGCATCAGACTTCAAAGGAATCCGCTCCAAAGCCGCTCCCCCGCCCCCCATCAGACTTCAAAGGAATGCGCTTCCGCCTCCCCCCACAGCAATGCCGACAATGTTTACAGTAGCCTTGCTCCTCAAATGCTGTTGCTGTGTTGCCATCTCTCTAGGGACACTCAGCCTGGAAATACTCGACTTGCTAGCTGCAATTCTACATCCGCTATGCTTTGCCTCTAGACACGTTGATCCCTCGCAAACTGTGCTGACTTTGCTCCCTGATTCTGAAATTGACCAACGCAGTCATGACACAGTCTCTTCTCTCTGTCTTATGATGTCTGCCCTGCCACCATTTACATCGGACTCTCACCCTCACCCTCACATCTCCTCACCCTCACACACCCTCACACCCTCTCACCCTCACACACCCTCACACACCCTCACACACCCTCACTCACCATCACTCAGCCTCACCCACCCTCACTCACCCTCACACCCTCGCCCCCCTCACCCTCACAACCCTCTCACCCTCACTCACCCTCACCCCCTCTCACCTCCACTCCCTCACACACACCCTCACCCTCTCACCCACACACGCCCTCACTCACCCTCACACACCCTCACTCACCCTCACACCCTCACCCACCCTCACACACCCTCACTCACCCTCACCCACCCTCACACACCCTCACTCACCATCACTCACCCTAGCCCACCCACACCCCCTTCACCCCCCTCACCCTCACCCCCTCCCCTCACAACCCTCTCACCCTCACTCACCCATACCCCCTCACACCCTCTCACCCTCACACACCCTCACACACCCTCACTCACCCTCACCCACCCTCACATACCCTCACACACCCTCACTCACCCTCACCTACCCTCAATCACCCTCACTCACCCTCACACCCTCCCCCCTCCCCCCACTCACCCTCACTACCCTCACCCTCACTCACCCTCACCCTCTCACACCCCGACCCCTCACACCCCCTCACCCTCACACCCCTTCAACCTCACACACCCCCTCACCTCACACACCCCCTCACTCACCCTCTCACCCAACCTCTCACCCTTACACACCCTTTTACCCTCTCACCCACCCTCACCCTCACCGACCCTCACCCTCATACCCCCTCACCCTCACACCCCTCACACTCACACACCCTGTCACCCTCACACCCCCTCACCCTCACACCCCCTCACCCTCACCCCCTCACACCCCCACACACCCTGACCCCCATACCCCCTCACCCTCACACCATCACCCTCACACCCCCCTCACAACCCCTCACTCTCGAACCCGCTAACCCTCACACCCCCTCACCTCACACACCCTCACCCTCACAACCCTCACCCATCCTCACACACCCTCACACACCCTCTCACCCTCACAGCCCCTCACCCCTCCCCCTCTCCCTCACCCCTCACCCCTCCCCCTCACAACACTCTCACCCTCACTCACCCTCACCCCCTCACACCCTCTCACCCTCCCTCATACACCCTCACACAACCTCACTCACCCTCACCCCCTCACCCACCCTCATACACCCTCACTCACCATCACTCACCCTCACCCACCCTCACCCCCTTCACCCCCTCACCCTCACCCCCTCACCTCACAACCCTCTCACCCTCACTCACCCATACCAACTCATACCCTCTCACCCTCACACACCCTCACACACCCTCACTCACTCTCACCCACCCTCACACACCCTCACACACCCTCACTCACCATCACCTACCCTCAATCACCCTCACTCACCATCACACCCTCCCCCCTCCCCCACTCACCCTCACTACCCTCACCCTCACTCCCCCTCTCCCCCTCACACCCCCACCCCTCACACCCCCTCACCCTCACACACCCTCACCCTCACACACCCTCACCCTCACACACCCCCTCACCCTCACAAATCCATCACCCTCACATACCCCTTCACCCTCACTCACCCTCTTACCCATCCTTACCCACCCTCTCACCCACCCTCTCACCCTCACACATCCTTTCACCCTCTCACCCTCACCCTCACCCACCCTCACCCTCTCACCCTCTCACCCTCACATACCCCTTCACACACCCTCACCCTCACACACCCCTCACCCTCACACACACCCTCACCCTCACTCACCCTCTCACCCACCTTCACCCACCCTCTCACCCAACCTCTCACCCTCACATACCCTTTTACCCTCTTACCCACCCTCACCCACCCTCACACCCCCTCACCCTCATACCCCCTCACCCTCACACCCCCTCACACCCTCACACTCACACACCCCTTCAACCTCACACACCCCCTCACCTCACACACCCCCTCACTCACCCTCTCACCCAACCTCTCACCCTTACACACCCTTTTACCCTCTCACCCACCCTCACCCTCACCGACCCTCACCCTCATACCCCCTCACCCTCACACCCCTCACACTCACACACCCTGTCACCCTCACACACCCTCACCCTCACACCCCCTCACCCTCACCCCCTCACACCCCCACACACCCTGACCCCCATACCCCCTCACCCTCACACCATCACCCTCACACCCCCCTCACAACCCCTCACTCTCGAACCCGCTAACCCTCACACCCCTTCACCCTCACCCTCACACACCCTCACCCTCACAACCCTCACCCTCACTCATCCTCACACACCCTCACACACCCTCTCACCCTCACAGCCCCTCACCCCTCCCCCTCTCCCTCACCCCTCCCCCTCACAACACTCTCACCCTCACTCACCCTCACCCCCTCACACCCTCTCACCCTCCCTCATACACCCTCACACAACCTCACTCACCCTCACCCCCTCACCCACCCTCATACACCCTCACTCACCATCACTCACCCTAGCCCACCCACACCCCCTTCACCCCCCTCACCCTCACCCCCTCCCCTCACAACCCTCTCACCCTCACTCACCCATACCCCCTCACACCCTCTCACCCTCACACACCCTCACACACCCTCACTCACCCTCACCCACCCTCACATACCCTCACACACCCTCACTCACCCTCACCTACCCTCAATCACCCTCACTCACCCTCACACCCTCCCCCCTCCCCCCACTCACCCTCACTACCCTCACCCTCACTCACCCTCACCCTCTCACACCCCGACCCCTCACACCCCCTCACCCTCACACCCCTTCAACCTCACACACCCCCTCACCTCACACACCCCCTCATTCACCCTCTCACCCAACCTCTCACCCTTACACACCCTTTTACCCTCTCACCCACCCTCACCCTCACCGACCCTCACCCTCATACCCCCTCACCCTCACACCCCTCACACTCACACACCCTGTCACCCTCACACCCCCTCACCCTCACACCCCCTCACCCTCACCCCCTCACACCCCCACACACCCTGACCCCCATACCCCCTCACCCTCACACCATCACCCTCACACCCCCCTCACAACCCCTCACTCTCGAACCCGCTAACCCTCACACCCCCTCACCTCACACACCCTCACCCTCACAACCCTCACCCTCACTCATCCTCACACACCCTCACACACCCTCTCACCCTCACAGCCCCTCACCCCTCCCCCTCTCCCTCACCCCTCCCCCTCACAACACTCTCACCCTCACTCACCCTCACCCCCTCACACCCTCTCACCCTCCCTCATACACCCTCACACAACCTCACTCACCCTCACCCCCTCACCCACCCTCATACACCCTCCCTCACCATCACTCACCCTCACCCACCCTCACCCCCTTCACCCCCTCACCCTCACCCCCTCACCTCACAACCCTCTCACCCTCACTCACCCATACCAACTCACACCCTCTCACCCTCACACACCCTCACACACCCTCACTCACTCTCACCCACCCTCACACACCCTCACACACCCTCACTCACCATCACCTACCCTCAATCACCCTCACTCACCATCACACCCTCCCCCCTCCCCCACTCACCCTCACTACCCTCACCCTCACTCCCCCTCTCCCCCTCACACCCCCACCCCTCACACCCCCTCACCCTCACACACCCTCACCCTCACACACCCTCACCCTCACACACCCCCTCACCCTCACAAATCCATCACCCTCACATACCCCTTCACCCTCACTCACCCTCTTACCCATCCTTACCCACCCTCTCACCCACCCTCTCACCCTCACACATCCTTTCACCCTCTCACCCTCACCCTCACCCACCCTCACCCTCTCACCCTCACCCTCACATACCCCTTCACACACCCTCACCCTCACACACCCCTCACCCTCACACACACCCTCACCCTCACTCACCCTCTCACCCACCTTCACCCACCCTCTCACCCAACCTCTCACCCTCACATACCCTTTTACCCTCTTACCCACCCTCACCCACCCTCACACCCCCTCACCCTCATACCCCCTCACCCTCACACCCCCTCACACCCTCACACTCACACACCCCTTCAACCTCACACACCCCCTCACCTCACACACCCCCTCACTCACCCTCTCACCCAACCTCTCACCCTTACACACCCTTTTACCCTCTCACCCACCCTCACCCTCACCGACCCTCACCCTCATACCCCCTCACCCTCACACCCCTCACACTCACACACCCTGTCACCCTCACACACCCTCACCCTCACACCCCCTCACCCTCACCCCCTCACACCCCCACACACCCTGACCCCCATACCCCCTTACCCTCACACCATCACCCTCACACCCCCCTCACAACCCCTCACTCTCGAACCCGCTAACCCTCACACCCCCTCACCCTCACCCTCACACACCCTCACCCTCACAACCCTCACCCTCACTCATCCTCACACACCCTCACACACCCTCTCACCCTCACAGCCCCTCACCCCTCCCCCTCTCCCTCACCCCTCCCCCTCACAACACTCTCACCCTCACTCACCCTCACCCCCTCACACCCTCTCACCCTCCCTCATACACCCTCACACAACCTCACTCACCCTCACCCCCTCACCCACCCTCATACACCCTCACTCACCATCACTCACCCTCACCCACCCTCACCCCTTCACCCCCTCACCCTCACCCCCTCACCTCACAACCCTCTCACCCTCACTCACCCATACCAACTCACACCCTCTCACCCTCACACACCCTCACACACCCTCACTCACTCTCACCCACCCTCACACACCCTCACACACCCTCACTCACCATCACCTACCCTCAATCACCCTCACTCACCATCACACCCTCCCCCCTCCCCCACTCACCCTCACTACCCTCACCCTCACTCCCCCTCTCCCCCTCACACCCCCACCCCTCACACCCCCTCACCCTCACACACCCTCACCCTCACACACCCTCACCCTCACACACCCCCTCACCCTCACAAATCCATCACCCTCACATACCCCTTCACCCTCACTCACCCTCTTACCCATCCTTACCCACCCTCTCACCCACCCTCTCACCCTCACACATCCTTTCACCCTCTCACCCTCACCCTCACCCACCCTCACCCTCACACCCCCTCACCCTCACACCCCCTCACCCCTCACACTCCCTCACCCTTACATCCCCTCACCCCATCGCACCCCACACCCCCTCAGACCCCCACACCCCCTCACTCTCACACCCTCACCCTCACATACCCCTTCACACACCCTCACCCTCACACACCCCTCACCCTCACACACACCCTCACCCTCACTCACCCTCTCACCCACCTTCACCCACCCTCTCACCCAACCTCTCACCCTCACATACCCTTTTACCCTCTTACCCACCCTCACCCACCCTCACACCCCCTCACCCTCATACCCCCTCACCCTCACACCCCCTCACACCCTCACACTCACACACCCCTCACCCTCACACCCCCTCACCCTCAACCCCTCATACCCCCACACACCCTCAGACCCCCACACCCAATCACCCTCACACCGTCACCCTCACACCCCCCTCACACCCCCTCACTCTCAAACCCCCTCACCCTCAAACCCCCTCACCCTCAGCCTAACACCCCCTCACATACCCTCACCCTCACACACCCTTACCCTCACTCACCCTCACACCTCCTCTCACCCTCACAACCCTCTCACCCTCACACCCCCTCACCCCCTTCACCCCCCTCGCCCGCTCACCATCACAACACTCTCACCCTCACAACACTTTCACCCTCACTCACCCTCACCCCCTCACACCCTCTCACCCTCACACACCCTCACTCACCCTCACTCACTCTCACCCACCCTCACACACCCTCACACCCTCACACACCCTCACTCACCCTCACCACCCACAGGGACACTATCCACATCACGACCAGCACAGACGACATCCTGACCACCGCCGAACACCTACACTTCCAGATCCACACCGACCCGAAGACCACCCTCAGAGGCACCCTAATCTACCGACCCCCGGGACCACGCACACGATTCAGCGAGGACATCGCCGACTTCGTCAGCCCACATGCCCTCCCCTCCGCTGACTACATCCTCCTGGGGGACATCAACTTCCACCTGGAGAACAACAACGACCGCAACACCACCACCCTGCTCGACAACCTCGCCAACCTCGGACTCAAGCAGCTGGTGACCACCCCCACCCACCTCGCCGGACACACACTCGACGCCGTCTTCTCATCCAGCAAAGACATCACCTTCAGCCACGCCACTGGACTCCACTGGACGGACCACAGCTGCGTCCACTTCACCTTCAGGAGAACGACGATCCACCACCACCAGCAACAGGTTGCCCGCAGAAGCTGGAGCAAGATCACAGCCGACCAGCTCGCCGCTTCCCTGAGCCAGCACCCTCCCGCCAGCTCAGCAAACCCCAGCCAGGCCGCCGACAACCTCACGGAGTGGATCAGCAACTGCGCGGACGAACTCGCCCCCCTGAGGACCCCGCCCAGCAGACCCGGCAGCAGAAAAGCCCCATGGTTCACCGACGAACTCAAGAGCTCCAAGAAGAACTGCCGAGCTATCGAGAAAACCTGGCGCAGAGACCCAACACCGGACAACATGACTGCCCTCAAGCTCGCCACCCGAAAACACCACCAACTGATCCGCGCCACCAAGAAAACTGCATTCAAGGACCGGCTGGACAACAACGCACACAACAGCAAGGAACTCTTCAACATCGTGAAAGAGCTCTCCAACCCCAACGCCGGAAACAACGACATCACCCCATCGCAAGAACTCTGCAACTCCCTCGCCTCCTACTTCCACAACAAGATCGCGGACATACACAACAGCTTCAACACCCAACCGACGAACGCCACGTCCGACACGACCGAACCAACGCCCCCCACCACCACCCTCCGCGCCTGGACCCCGATCAGCACCGAAGACACCGTCCGCATGATGAACTCCATCCACTCCGGATCACCGACCGACCCCTGCCCTCACCACGTCTTCAACAAAGCCGACGCTGTCATCGCACCCCACCTACGGGACATCATCAACACCTCCTTCACCACCGCCACCTTCCCGGAGAGCTGGAAGCACGCCAAACTCAGCGCTCTACTCAAGAAACCAACAGCGGACCCCACCGAACTCAAGAATTACCGCCCCATCTCGCTGCTCCCGTTTCCGGCCAAAGTCATCGAGAAGACCGTCAACAAGCAACTGGCCGCATTCCTCGAGACAAACGGATCCCTCGACCCCTCACAGTCTGGCTTCCGAGCCAATCACAGCACCGAGACCGCTCTCATCGCTGCCACCGATGACATCCGAACCCTGATGGACAACGGAGAAACAGCGGCCCTCATCGTCCTAGACCTCTCCGCGGCCTTCGACACCGTCTGCCACCGCACCCTAGTGCAGCGCCTCTACAACGTCGGAATCCAGGAGAAGGCACTGGAATGGATCATCTCCTTCCTCGACGGAAGGACCCAGAGAGTCCGCCTACCACCGCACAAATCAAAGGCCACCGAAGTCATCTGCGGCGTACCCCAAGGATCCTCGCTGAGCCCAACCCTCTTCAACGTCTACATGAGCCCCCTCGCGGCCATCGCACGCCAACACAACCTGAACATCATCTCCTACGCCGACGACACCGAGCTGATCCTCTCCCTGACCAACGACCCCGCCGCCGCCAGAGCCAACCTTCACGAAGGAATGAAAGAGGTAGCCGAGTGGATGTCGACCAGCCGCCTGAAGCTGAACTCGGACAAGACGGAAGTCCTCATCCTGGGATCCTCGCCCTCCGCCTGGGACGACTCCTGGTGGCCCCCCGCCCTGGGAACCGCACCCAAACCGACAGACCACGCACGCAACCTGGGCTTCATCCTGGACTCCTCCCTCTCCATGACCAGGCAAGTCAACGCCGTCTCCTCGTCGTGCTTCAACATCCTGCGCATGCTACGGAAGATCTTCCGGTGGATCCCCACCGAGACCAGGAAGACTGTCACCCAGGCACTCGTCACCAGCCGACTGGACTACGGCAACGCCCTCTACGCCGGAACCACCGCCAAGCTCCAGAAGAGACTCCAACGGATCCAGAACGCCTCAGCCAGACTCATCCTCGACGTCCCACGACACAGCCATATCTCCGGACACCTAAGAGACCTGCACTGGCTCCCGGTCAACAAGAGAATCACCTTCCGTCTCCTCACCCACGCACACAAAGCCCTCCACGATCAAGGCCCGAGCTACCTCAACACCCGCATCAACTTCTACGATCCCAAACGACACCTCCGATCAGCCAGTCACGCCCTCGTCGCCGTCCCCCGCATCCGAAGAACGACAACAGGAGGAAGGTCCTTCTCCTACCTGAGACAAGACCTGGAACTCCCTCCCGACCGACCTGCGCCTGACCCAAGACCACCTCGCCTTCAGGAAGAAGCTCAAGACCTGGCTGTTCGGGCAGTAGCAGCACCCCCCTCCCCCTAGCGCCTTGAGACCCTCCGGGTAAGTAGAGCGCTCTATAAATGTCTATGATTGATTGATTGATTGAATCACCCTTACTCACCCTCACACCCTCACCCCTCTCACCCCGCTCACCCTCACAACCCTCACCCTCACTCGCCCTCACACCCCCACCCCTCACACCCCCTCACCCTCACACACCCTCACCCTCATACACCCCCTCACCCTCACACATCCATCACCCTCACATACCCCCTCATCCTCACTCACCCTCTCACCCACCCTCACCCACCCTCTCACCCTCACACACCCTTTCACTCTCTCACCCACCCTCACCCACCCTCACCCTCACACCCCCTCACCCTCACACACCCTTACCCTCACACCCCCTCACACTCTCACACTCACACCTCTCAACCTTACATCCCCTCACCCTCACCCCCTCACACCCCCACACACCCTCAGACCCCCACAACCCCTCACCCTGACACCCTCACCCTCACACACCCCCTCACTCTCACAACCCCTCACCCTCATTCCCCCTCACCCTCACACCCCCTCACACAACCTCACCCTCACACATGTTCACCCTCACTCACCCTCTCACCCTCACACACCCTCTCACCTTTCCACACCCTCTTACCCTCACACCCGCTCACACCCCCTCACCCTCACAACCCCACACCCTCACACACCCTCACTCACCCTCACACCCTCACACACCCTCTCACCCTCACACACCCTCTCACCCTCACATCCTCTCACCCCCTCACCCTCATACCCCCTCACCTCACACTGCTGCCCGACACACACTGCTACATGCCTTACACTGCTGCAGTCCTCACACGCCTCAACACTGCTGGATGCTGCACACTGCTGCATTACTCACACTGCTGCATGCCACATACTGCTGCACGCCACACACTGCTGCATACCTCACACTGCTGCACGCCTCACACTGCTGCACGCCTCACACTGCTGCACACTGCTGCATTACTCACACTGCTGTATGCTGCACACTGCTGCATGCCACACTGCTGCATGCCACACTGTTGCACGCCACACTGCTGCACACCTCACTCTGCTGCATTACTCACACTTCTGCACGCTGCACACTGCTGCATTACTCACACTGCTGCATAATGCACACTGCTGCACACCTCACACTACTGCAGCCTCACACTGCTGCATGCCTCACACTGCTGAACACCTCACACTGCTGCATGCTGCACACTGCTGCACGACACACTGCTGCATGCCACGCAGTGCTGCACGCCTCACACTGCTGCACGCCTCACACTGCTGCATGACTCACACTGCTGCACTCCTCACAATGCTGCATGATGCACACTGCTGCACGCCTCACACTGCTGCATGCCACACACTGCTGCATGCTGCACACTGCTGCATGCTGCACACTGCCGCATGACTCACACTGCAGCACGCCTCACACTGCAGCACGCCTCACACTGCTGCACGCCTCAAAATGCTGCACGCATCACACTGCTGCACGCTGCACACTGCTGCATTACTCACACTGCTGCACGCTGCACACTGCTGCACGGCACAATGCTGCACGCCTCACGCTGCTGCACACTTCACACTGCTGCACGCCACACACTGCTGCATGCCAAACACTGCTGCACACCTCACACTGCTGCACACCTCACACTGCTGCACACCTTGCACTGCTGCACACCTCACACAGCTGCATGCCTCACACTGCTGCACCCCTCACACTGCTGCACACCACACACTGATGCACACCGCACACTGCTGCACGCCTCACACTGCTGCATGCCACACACTGCTGCATGCAGCACACTGCTGCACGTCGCACACTGCTGCATGCTGCACACTGCTGCACGACTCACACTGCTGCATGCCTCACACTGCTGCACGCCTCACACTTCTGCACGCTGCACACTGCTGAATTAATCACAATGCTGCACGCTGCACACTGCTGCACGACACACTGCTGCACGCCTCACACTGCTGCACGGCTCACACTGCTGCACCCCACACACTGCTGCATGCCACACACTGCTGCACACCTCACACTGCTGTACACCTCACACTGCTGCACACCCCGCACTGCTGCACGCCTCACACAGCTACACGACTCACACTGCTGCATGCCTCACACTGCTGCACACCTCACACTTCTGCATGCCTCAGAATGCTGCATGCATCACACTGCTACACGCATCACACTGCTGCACACTGCTGCATTACTCACACTGCTACACGCTGCACACTGCTGCACGACACACTGCTGCACGCCTCACACTGATGCACGCCTCACACTGCTGCACCCCACACACTGCTGCATGCCACACACTGCTGCACACCTCACACTGCTGCACACCTCACACTGCTGCACACCTCACACTGCTGCACGCCACACACTGCTGCACGCCTCACACTGTTGCACGCCGCACACTGCTGCACGCCGCACACTGCTGCATGCGGCACACTGCTGCATTACTCACACTGCTGCATGCTGCACACTACCGCACAATTCACACTGCTGCACACCACACAATGCTGCATGCCACACACTGCTGCATGCCACACACTGCTGCACGCCTCACACTGCTGCACGCTGCACATTGCTGCATTACTCACACTGCTGCACACCACACACTGCTGCACGCCTCACACTGCAGCACGCCACACACTGCTGCATGCCTCACACTGCTGCATGCCTTACACTGCTGAACCCCACACACTGCTGCATGCCTAACACTGCTGCACGCCTCACACTGCTGCACGCTGCAAATAGCTACACGCTGCACACTGATGCATTATGCACACTGCCGCACGCCACACACTGCTGCATGCCTCACACTGCTGCACGCTTCACACTGCTGCACACTGCTGCATTACTCACACTCCTGTGTGCTGCACACTGCTGCATTACTCACACTGCTGCATGCTGCACACTACTGCACACCTCACACTGCTGCACGACGCATACTGCTGCACGACGCACACTGCTGAACGACACACTGCTGCATGCCTCCCACTGCTGCACGCCACACACTGCTGCACACCTTACACTGCTGCATGCCTCACACTGCTGCACGCCTCACACTGCTGCATGTCTCACACTGCTGCATGCTGCACACAGCTGCACGCTTCACACTGCTGCATGCTGCACACTGCTGCATGCCTCAGACTGCTGCATGCCACACACTGCTGCACGCCGCACACTGCTGCATGCTGCACACTGCTGCATGCCTCACACTGCTGCACGCCTCACACTGCTGCACTCCTCACACTGCTGCACCCAACACACTGTTGCATGCCACACATTGCTGCACACCTCATACTGCTGAGGTTCCGTGACGATTTTACCCGTGTTTGTAACATTGTCGCAAATGCATAATTTTGGTATCAGTGAACCGCAAATGATCCATTTTATATATCCTGGTGTTTTCGCTATGCTACGAGCAAGAGCACTCCTGTTACAAACACATTTCTGTTCCACCCGTGGCATCCATCTTAGAACAAGGAAGCCATTTTGTATTCCTTGCCCTCACATAGTCAATGGACACGCTATGACCTCTTTTCATTTAAGGACACGTAGGCCTTAGCCGGCAATTCACCTTGCTAGTGACACGTGCACCTTAGGCCAGCAACGCTGTGGCAGCATGACTCGGCAAGAGCTGCCTCCTCAGCCTGAGGCCAGTCCTGCTATACTGGTTCTCGTGTTCGTTGGCCTGATCATGATTAGACGGCCGAAGCTGGTAGCCGTGCCCATTTACGACCCACAAACATCTCTTATCCTACTCTTCTATCTTCTGCACCTGGCTCTGCTCCTTTCCTTCTGGGCCTTTATTAGGGGGAGGTAACGAAATTTACGATGAGGCGGTCCGGGTCTTGAATGGAAAGTTGACATGGGATTATGATGGAATAGTGGGAACCCCTCGTTCGTAATGTTTTGACATCAGATATTGTTGACGATTCCTGTGCAACGCCAAATATTTATTGTTTAAGATACAAAGGTTTTGGAATGTGCTAACATGTAAAGAAATTTGCCTGAAGCCCAATATTCAGTATATAAGGAACAACCCTCTTTGTACAAATTGAACAGGCTCCTAGATACTGCCCATGTGTAGTTTCTGTGACTTCTGTGTCCCTGCAGTAATAAACCTTTGGTCTTTGACGCCACCATCGAGAAGCCCGTGTTTCTGTTTGTTTGTGCACCGAGACAGGGTGAACTCCGGGGTCTTCGGGTGTTTTCCCTGACACCTCTGGACGGAACCAAAAAGTCCAGAACTCCAATTGGCGCCCAACGTGGGGCGACGTCATTCGGTACCGGTCCAAAAGCCTGAAGAGTTCGAGAAGCTTCGTGTGAAGATTTCAGAGGGAGGCGCCCCACTTCATCGATCCCGGCATATCGCAAAAGTGGCCCGACGTTCTCTTCCACGAGGGTTCCCGTTCAGACGGCTGCAGTGGTTCGTTGCCTTGACCGTCGCCCTGTCTTGGACCCGAGGTGCAGTCCTTAGTACGGCGAGACGTGACGGGTTTCTCCTTGGTGACGTCTTCAGTGCCTCAGTTAAGTATTAAGTGGTTGATAGTTGGTTACTTCGTAAGGGTTGCTCCTGTTTGGATAATCCTTTTAGTTTTTGGTTTGGTTCGGTTTCATAAGATTGTCGCTGGTTATTCTGGTTACGATAATCATTCAGTTCAGTTCGGGTATCGATACGTTTGTCAGTTCTGGTAGGCCTAAGTTCTTGGTTCAAGTGCGCACCTTTCTTTAATTTGTGTTTCGTCTGTTTTGTGTTCCGGGTTATAAAATGGTAAGTCGGAAAAATTGTATGTTGTCTTGTTTTAGTTGCAACAGTGATTCCCAGTTGGAGGACTCGTGTTCGGTTCCTCCGATTGGAACTCCCCTTTATGATCTATATTGCAAATTTGGTGTGGGCCCTATCTCTTATAACGAGATATGGATCCACTACACTAAGAAAGATGGTGTCCTTAGTTGGCCACTGCATGGTAGTTTCGAACCTCAAGTTCTTGATAATTTAGAAACGAAATTGTTCAAGAAAAAAGCCCGGCCGGCAATGTTTGATTCTTTCCGTTATTGGCGAAAAGAATCTAAACAGAGAGAAATTAAAAAGTTGAAAAAAGAACAGAAAGAGCAAGAGTTGACTTTAGAACAGTCTGCTAAGCAGCTGCAACTCAACGAGTCTGAGAAAGCGATGGAGGTGGCCAATAGAGAGCATAATTTAGCAATAGACAAGTGCTATCCTACTTTGCCATCGAGTACAGCTAAGATAGTAGAGGACCCTGAGAAGGATCCCCTGTTATCTTACTTGTTACGATCACCCCCACCGTATGCACAGGGTGCTACGGCTCCACCTATACCGAATGTTCAATTACCGGTTGCTGGACAACCTGGTGTTCCCGCTCCTCTGAATCAAGTTCCTGTACCTCCTGTGATCACTATTAATGTTCCTTCGGCACCCCCTCTTTCAGGGTTGCCGGCTTCTTTACCTATGCCTGTATCGCTCACACCTGCTAGTTCACAAGCTGTTTTGCCCGCTACTCCTACTGTTCCTGATCTATCTGTTCCAACTGCTACTCTATTTACTGCTTCTGCTAATATTATGACTCCACTTTCTGTTCGTCGAAGAATCACTGATTCTGTCTCTAACATTCTATCTCCCTTCTATAAAACTCTGATTAAGACTCCTACCTCTGACTCTGTGCAGAGACGTAGTCAGCTTCCCAGTACTGAAGAAAGAGGGATATTAGATTCCACTGCTCTTAGATGGATTTCGAAAGTTGGAAGATATAATGTACAAGATGTATTAGATACATTTATGCAATGGACTGAACTGACACAACGATATGTGTTCGATGAAATGTGTTTCCTTCTACGTGAGGAATTGGAAGAGGATGACCCTGAATCAAATCTAGAAGAATTAATTAATGTTCAGAAAGAGTTTGCTGCAGGTATGATAGTTGGACAAAATATAAAAGAAGCGATGGAACTGGTTTTAAGTTATAGGAATGACCCATCCCTTCGTTCTCCGAGGGAGTCAGAGAAACGTAGTACGAAACAAAATCGTCAATATCCAATGAGAGAGGTTCCACCAATTTGGCGTGAAGCTGTGCAAGCTAATGTAAACCTTGGTATTGCAGCCGCTCCGGCCCAATTCCAGAGAGTATGGATACATATTCCATGGAAGCGAGCTGAAGTATTAGCAGTGAAACAGGCCTTGCCAGATCCGCGTAAAAATCCTGCAGGGTACTACAAAGAGTTGGCTCAAACAGTTGACGCTTGTGTATTAAATCTAGCTGACATAGATCTGCTATTTGGTGATGTAGTACCGCAACCAATTTGGGCTAAAATTCGTAAAGAGAATCATCCAGTTGCCCTAGGTGGTGATTGGGCAGCTATAATTGCAGCGGATGGTCAACAAATAGGTGGTTCTAAACCTGAACCCTTAATTGCTAATTTGCCCGGTAGAATAATCGACTTAATGAAGACCCTAATGCCAGCATTACGCGTTAACTGGGACAAATTGTCCGCGTGCAAACAAAAGAAAGACGAAAGCGTCTCCGACTTTTTCACAAGATTCGAGGAGACTTTCGTGGATCACAGTGGTCAGGATATGAGCACAGAAGGAGGCCAGAGATTATTTGTTGATAAATTTGTGCACAATCTGTTGCCAGAACTTAGTGGTAAATTAAAGAATTCTGAAAGTGCGTGGGCTGTCTCTACGACTGCGCAAATACTTGCTACTGCCCAGTACTATGAAAATAGGGACAAAGAGGAGAAAGAAAAATCAGATAAAAAGACGAAAGAGTTAAAAACTAAAGTTCTTTTACAGCAAGGATATCCGCCTCGCACCAATCAGACCAATACACAGCAAGGGTCAAATCAAAGAACGGAGTATAATTCTCAGAGGCCACAGTACCAATGGAATCAGTGTGCTTATTGCAAAATGGAAGGCCATTATAAGACTGAGTGTCCGGTACGGGCACAAAATAATGCTGCGGCAGCTCAAAGAGGTCGTGGTGGTTATATGCAAAACTCTAGAGGTCGAGGAAGAGGCGCTATGCCTCCACAGACAAGTGATCGCCCTTCTAATTATTTCGACCAACGAAATGGACAATCTGCCCAACAGAATAGGTCTCAACAGTATCATGTTGAAGATTACTATGAAGCTAGTGAGGAAGGTCAGCCAAGGGAGTACTAGGACAGCCATGGACAAAGAGAGGGAGTAGTATCAGTTCCAGTAGATCAGAGTGGGCCTTATGTCGCAGTAGCAACATCAGGTATAGTCGAACCGTTTCTGTTGGATACTGGTGCAGCAAAAAGTTCTATCATACATGCGAAACTCCCTGGCGCACCTTTGTCTGGCTCAACAAACGTTTCAGTAGGTTTTTCAGGCGCCCCTGTGCACAACCCTGTTTCTGGTCCTTTGTCTATTTCTGTTGGACCCCGACAATTGAAAGCACCCCTGATTTTGACGACAGGTTGTAATGAAAATCTGCTTGGTTTAGACTTGTTAAAACGCCTATATGCGACATTGTACTGTTCTCCAGAAGGAGTACAGCTTACGTTGGGTAAAAGAATCATCTCTCCAATGTATTTGTCGATGGATGCACTTCCACCAGAGCTGCGTTCACTCCCTGATACTCTTTGGGCGACTGGTCCTAATGATGTAGGTCTTTTAGAAATTCCACCATATGTAGTAACTTTGAAGGCGAATGTAAAATTTCCACGAATTCCACAATACAGAATATCTAGTGAAGGTGAGCGTGCGCTCCTACTGATAGTACAAGATCTGATCAAGAAAGGCGTTATAGAAGAAACTAGAGGTAATGTCTGCAATAGTCCTGTACTGCCCATTCTGAAACGAACTGACCCAACAAAACCTCCAGTATATAGATTTGTAATTGATCTTAGAGAGGTTAATAAAATTGTGATTCCACAGTTTCCTGTGGTTCCAGACATTACTGCATTGTTAACGTTGATTCCTGCTACAGCAGCATGGTTTTCAGTTATCGACTTGAAAAATGCCTTTTTCAGCATTCCGATAGCCGAGGAAAGCAGAGATATCTTCGGTTTCTCTCTAGGAGGACGAAGCTTCAGGTTTAAACGCGCTCCACAAGGTTATTGTGAAAGCCCATCCATCTACAGTCAAGCATTAAAAAGCCAGTTAGACTCATTTGTACTTCCTCCTGGTTCTGCTTTAATACAATATGTCGATGATCTTCTAGTGGCTGCCGATGACAAGGAAACTTGCAAAACAGCTACAATTTCCTTATTGCATCACTTGTCAAATTTGAATCACAAGGTGTCACCTTCAAAAATGCAATACTGTTGCCAAGAAGTGACCTACCTAGGTCATCTCTTGTCAAAGGAGGGAAGGAAGTTGACCCCAGAGAGAATACAAGCAATTACACAGATGAATGTTCCTAGCACGCAGAGAGAAGTACGTGCCTTTTTAGGTATTACCTCATATTGTAGGCAGTGGATCCCATTTTTTTCTCTTTTGGCAAAACCGTTGGTAGCTTTGACTGGGAAAAATGTTCCGAGTCCAGTGCCATGGTCTGCCGAATGCCAGGAGAGTTTTTCTGAGTTACGAAATGCACTGTGTTCAGCTCCTGTATTGGGTACACCCGATTACAGTAAACCATTCACGCTCTATGTCCATGAGAGAGAAGGTTGCGCGTTGAGTGTTTTGACACAGAAATTTGGTGATAAACAACGCCCTTGTGCGTATTTTTCATCAACATTAGATCCAGTAGCTAGAGCGTTGCCTAGTTGCTTGAGAGCTACAGCCGCAGCTGCAGCCTCCATTCGACAATCTGCTGGTTTAGTAATGAACAACATGCTAGTAGTTATGGTTCCTCATGCTGTAGATACACTCATGAACCGAACCAAGACGCAGCACCTTACCAGTGCTAGATTATCAGGTTACGAATTGACATTGTTAGCGAGTCATATTCAGATCAAAAGATGCAATGTATTGAATCCAGCAACATTGTTGCCGACTAGCCAAGAGTCGAGTGATTCCGAACCACACGACTGTTGTTTTAAAACTGAGGAAGAAACAAAAGGACGAATTGATTTAAAAGACACTCCATTATCAGATCCAGATGGCACGTTGTATGTTGACGGGTCTTGCTTCAAATTGGAGAATGGTGATGTGACTGCTGCCTATGCAGTAACGACTTTGAGTACGATTGTGGAGACTGCGAGAGTGAGTCAGAATTCTGCCCAGGCTGCAGAATTGATCGCGCTGACAAGAGCGTGCGTTTTAGCTAAGGGAAAGAGAGTGAATGTGTTCACAGATAGTCAGTACGCGTTCGGCGTGGCCCATAGTTTTGGCCGTTTGTGGAAAGAGAGAGGTTTCATTACGTCCCATGGGACTAAGATTCAGCATGGCCAGCTAGTTAATGACTTGTTGGAATCTCTAACCTTGCCGACTGAAGTTGCGATTGTGAAATGCAGTGCTCATAAAGCAATCACGGATGATGTTGGTCGTGGGAATGCTTTTGCTGATGAGACTGCAAAACAGACAGCTAGAAATATGATGAGTAGAATGTATGTTGCAACGTCTGCAAGATGGATTTCTGAGTCTGGAATGTGTGAGGACACAGTGGAAAGCGTGAAAGAAATTCAGAAAGAGGCGACTGAGGAGGAAAAGCGTGCATGGAAAGAGAGCACGGGTAAATTGGACTCGAGTGGGTGTTGGATTGACTTGTCGGAACAACAGCGTTGGATGTTGCCTGATGCGTATGTGCTTGCAGTAGTAACGATGGCACATGGAGCAGCGCACATCAGTTCTAAAGGGATTTGTAAGATGTTGGCTCCAGTTTGGAAGAATGATGGGATTAGTAAGTGTGCAGAGAGAGTGGTGAGAAATTGTATGGTATGCTTGATGCATAATCCTGGCAAGGGAATCCCCACACCTGCAGGTCACTTCGCTCCTCCTTCCTGCCCCTTTGAAGTGATCCAGCTAGACTTCATTCACATGGATCGTTGTAATAATCTGAAATACGTCCTAGTGGTAGTTTGTGCGTTCTCCAGATGGATCGAAGCATACCCACTGAAGGACAATACTGCTTTGTCCACTGCCAAAATCCTTCTTAAAGAGTACTTCCCCAGATTCGGAATGCCACGGATTGTATGGTCAGATAACGGAAGTGAGTTCGTAGGGAAAGTTATGCAGAGTGTGTGTGCCGGCCTAGGGATTAGACAAAAGTTCCACAGTGCGAATCATCCCCAGTCCGCGGGTTTAGTTGAGGGTTACAATGGCACCCTTAAACTGAAACTTGCTAAGATACAAGCATCCACGGGTTTGCCCTGGCCAGATGCACTGCCTTTGGCTTTGTTATCAACAAGAGCAACTGTACATTCTAGAGTAGGGCTTAGTCCATATGAAATAATTTTTGGTCGTCCTGCAAATGTTTGGGGGGTACCTAGACCGAAAGAATTTAAGCAGCTGGAATACCCAATGTTAATTGATTATCTTTTCGACTTGACTGCTAAATTGAGCCTTATTCACCAACAGGTTTTCGATGCATTGCCAAAGCCACCGGAGAGTCCAGGTCATCAGCTGAAACCTGGGGATCAAGTAGTCATTAGAAATTTTGCAAGAACGAAAAATCTTCAGCCCAGATTCGTTGGCCCTTTCCAAGTCCTATTGGCGACGAGAACTGCTATTCGAGTGGCCGGAAGGAAGAATTGGATCCATACGACACATGTCAAACGTGTGCCTCTGCCACTTCCTTACGACAACTGGGTAAAGAAAGGAATCGGTGCCTCTGAAACAGAACAAGTCCCCAGGTTCATACCTTTCAGTGATGCAGAACTGATCACAGATACATCAAACTCTGACTCTCCTCCTGAAACTGCTCTTTTGAACCCTGAACATTTGCCATCTGCGAACGTGAACATTGTAACGTCAGCTGAGAATACATTGTTTCCAGATCAGACAGTTCCTGCAAAACTGAGATACAACTTGCGACCTCGCAATATGGACAAATAAAGCAGGCAACTGCCAATTTTCACATTTGAATTTTCTGATACATTGCCTCCAGCCAGGAAGTTTACTATTATTTTTGTTGTTTTAAAATTTTGCCTTGCCGTCTGGGTAGCCGTAGGGTCGTGGCTGTGTGCCTAGTTGAATCTGCGGGGGTCAGACATAAGGTCGATCTTTCTGTTAGTTCTGGGAACTCCCAGGACTGATAGAGGCATTTTCATCTACGTACACATCATCAGTGGTCACGAGCGGATTGTAGAAGATGGAGCTTCCTGAGCTGCAACGAAAGAATGTAATTTATGTGCGCAGAAATAGACTGTACAGAATACTTCACAGCAAATGCTTTCTAATGCAATGTGCAGTTACATTTTTAATTGTTTTAATAATGTTGGTGGGTGGAATCATCTTTGGTGTACATTTGATTTTTATGCCGGTAACTACAGTACCTCCCCTTGATCCTACTACTTCTACGGTTTCTTCTATGCATTCTTTTCACTCGTTTCCTGAACACGAACAAGCTCGACGCTCTGAATTTATTAACAATACATTTGTACAGCTCTTGCATCAACACCAACTGGTAGTTAATACTACAGACTGCTGGGTGTATGGCTTGATACCTCACACTATGGATAAAGGCATTCCCTATCTAGTCTTGCCTTTCAGCTATAATGGATCATTTCAGGCCTTTCAGACCATTTTTTCATATGCCCTTGAGACCTATCCTCCGCGTCCACCACGGTCCACTAAATACAACTCAGCCAACAAAGCTTTAGTCCAGGGGATTATTGACATGATTAAAGACGTCAATAATACTCCATCATACCCTAGAGATGAATTACGGGTGTATTTGAGTTGGAACTCTACAGAGTATCGCCTTAGTTTGGGAGAAAGCAAGCGTAAAAGCTCCACTTCAGTCTGGGTCGTGCCTCACCGAGGTCAGGTCTGTTTGCAAGGAAATGGGAGAAATCTGAGAGCTCAGCTAGGGAGGAGTGAGTGCGTTGAGACTTACGTATTTCCGTCTAACTCCTCCCCTGCCTTCCTTACTGCTAGGGGTACTTACTTCATCTGTCAAGACAGAGCGTATACATGGCTGCCTGCTGACTTCTCAGGTTCATGTTATATTGCTCGATTGTTACCTCCGACATACACTGCTTCCTCTGATTATCACAAGACCAGAGTAGCAAGGGGTGTCTTCAGCAAGGAAGATACCGCTGGTCAGGAAGCTGGAGACTTCTTCAAAGGTTTCCTTCCGTTTTGGGGGCCTATGGCCAATAGTAGAAATCTACGTCAACTAACACGGGTAGTTGAATCTACTATTACAGAAACTGCTGGTGCCCTTAGTAACTTAACAGCTGAGCTTCAGGCGGATCGTCTCATGACGTTGCAGAACCGTATGGTTCTAGACGTAATACTTGCAGATCGAGGTGGGGTATGCAGAATGATCCAATCGAGCTGCTGTGTTTTTATTCCCAATAATGCTCCAACCGTCTATGAAGCGATCTCTAAGCTACACAAGATTTCCGACTCTATACACGTAGACAAGGGAAACTGGTCCTTCATGGAGTGGTTTTGGACTCTGGTATCAGCGTGGGGATGGAAGGTTCTGATGGTCATTGGTGTCATCCTAGTATTTCTGTTCTCATGCTGCCTTATTATCCAATGTGGTCCCGCTTTGTGTAGTCTCTGTGCTGCAACCTGTTTCAGAAGACCACCTGCATTAGGAGAAAAGGCACGAGACAGGATGATGATGCAACAACATGTCACTGACATAATGAGCATAGAGTTAGATTCTGACATAGAGTGAGTAATTGCCTATGTAAGGGCAAAAGGAGGGGCTGAGGTTCCGTGACGATTTTACCCGTGTTTGTAACATTGTCGCAAATGCATAATTTTGGTATCAGTGAACCGCAAATGATCCATTTTATATATCCTGGTGTTTTCGCTATGCTACGAGCAAGAGCACTCCTGTTACAAACACATTTCTGTTCCACCCGTGGCATCCATCTTAGAACAAGGAAGCCATTTTGTATTCCTTGCCCTCACATAGTCAATGGACACGCTATGACCTCTTTTCATTTAAGGACACGTAGGCCTTAGCCGGCAATTCACCTTGCTAGTGACACGTGCACCTTAGGCCAGCAACGCTGTGGCAGCATGACTCGGCAAGAGCTGCCTCCTCAGCCTGAGGCCAGTCCTGCTATACTGGTTCTCGTGTTCGTTGGCCTGATCATGATTAGACGGCCGAAGCTGGTAGCCGTGCCCATTTACGACCCACAAACATCTCTTATCCTACTCTTCTATCTTCTGCACCTGGCTCTGCTCCTTTCCTTCTGGGCCTTTATTAGGGGGAGGTAACGAAATTTACGATGAGGCGGTCCGGGTCTTGAATGGAAAGTTGACATGGGATTATGATGGAATAGTGGGAACCCCTCGTTCGTAATGTTTTGACATCAGATATTGTTGACGATTCCTGTGCAACGCCAAATATTTATTGTTTAAGATACAAAGGTTTTGGAATGTGCTAACATGTAAAGAAATTTGCCTGAAGCCCAATATTCAGTATATAAGGAACAACCCTCTTTGTACAAATTGAACAGGCTCCTAGATACTGCCCATGTGTAGTTTCTGTGACTTCTGTGTCCCTGCAGTAATAAACCTTTGGTCTTTGACGCCACCATCGAGAAGCCCGTGTTTCTGTTTGTTTGTGCACCGAGACAGGTTGAACTCCGGGGTCTTCGGGTGTTTTCCCTGACACCTCTGGACGGAACCAAAAAGTCCAGAACTCCACTGCTGCACACCTCACACTGCTGCACACCTCGCACTGCTGCATGCCTCACACAGCTACATGTTAGAAGGGGCAATCTCCGAGGGCCAGGTTATGCTCACCCGGTCACCCCAAGACCCACCTCTCCTACAGATCTTGCCGAGTCTTATTGTGAGGTCCTCACCGGGGAGGACTTCGAGCCTAGGATCGTACACACGGAGCTCACAC
Source organism: Lissotriton helveticus (assembly GCF_964261635.1). Lineage (NCBI taxonomy): Eukaryota > Metazoa > Chordata > Amphibia > Caudata > Salamandridae > Lissotriton > Lissotriton helveticus. Next base: position 406,862,404 of record NC_136071.1, read on the forward strand.
CACACCTGCGAACAGACACCACGCCGTTGGATTTTAGTAATAAGTTCTTTATATAAGTGATAAAAGGAGGAAGCACTCTTAGGTACACAGTGATCGAAGGACCACAAGGTCTTGGAGGGTGCGGAAAGGGGGGAGCGGGACAGTCTTTTAGTCTCTGGATCGGTACGAGGCGTATCCAGCGCACAGTTCTCAATACTCGAGCCGGGGGATACGGAAGATGGTGGTCGCACTGGCTGCTTCACTCACGTCGAGTCGGCTCGGTCGTGATGGGGGTTTTGATGGTCCGGCCGGACCAGAGTACTCCTCGAGCCGCGACGAGGTCAGCAGGGCTCGATCTGGAGAAGTTCGGGGGGAGCCGCGACAGCAACAGCAGGGCTCCGGTGGTTATAGTTCAGCTTGAGCCGCGACAGCGGCAGCAGGGCTCCGGTGGTTATAGTTCAGCTTGAGCCGCGACAGCGTCAGCAGGGCTCCGATGGTTACAGTTCAGCTTGAGCCGCGACAGCGTCAGCAGGGCTCCGATGGTTACAGTTCAGCTTGAGCCGCGACAGTGTCAGCAGGGCTCCGATGGTTACAGTTCAGCTTGAGCCGCGACAGCGTCAGCAGGGCTCCGATGGTTACAGATGAGTTCTTCTCAGCGCCGGCCGTGATCAGATCAGCAGGCTTCCGGTCCAAGATACAACTGCCCGCTAGTTGTCGGGCGGGCCCAGATATAGTCCAGGGGCTCTTTGATGTCCGGACCCTCGCAGGCGGAGGTCTCAAGCCCTGGGGGCTGGTCGTTGGCGAGGTCCGGCGGTTGGCTCTTTGATCCTTTGAGAAATGGGTCCGGGAATTCCCAGACGCCCAGCAGGTCTGGAGCCAGCACTCAGGGAGGCCAAGGTGCGATCGGAACTGGCCCACAGGGGAGGGCCAAAGGTGTGACAGATACCAGTCTCTCAGGGGAGGCCAGAGGTGCCATCAAAACTGCCTGGCTTATCACACTCGGGGAGCCCTTTACCCCCCAGCCGGGACTGGCGCGCCTTTGGAGTCTGGGTTTCGCTGGGGCCGGGGTCATGCTAGGCCCAGGGAGACAGGGATCTCGGGAAGGGAAAATGGCTGCTGGGCCTTGTGGGGCATGCAAGGTTAGACGCTCGGAGCCGGGAGCGGGACGGGGACAGGCGGGCCTGGTCGTGGGTTACGGGGGGCTCGGGCTTATCGGGGGTGAGACGACCAGGCTTCAGGGTGCAGGCTACTCTTACGGGGATGCGGCGCAGGGGGCCCAGAGTGCCGGCCTACGCTCGCAGGGGGTGGCGCGACAGGCGCGTACCACGCCATGAGGCCGGGTCCAACACTACACGACTCACACTGCTGCATGTCTCACACTGCTGCACGCCTCACACTTCTGCACACCTCAGAATGCTGCATGCATCACACTGCTGCACGCATCACACCACTGAACGCTGCAGACTGCTGCATTACTCACACTGCTGCACGCTGCACCCTGCTGCACGACACACTGTTGCACGCCTCACACTGCTGCACGCCTCACACTGCTGCCCCCACACACTGCTGCATGCCACACACTGCTGCACACCTCACACTGCTGCACACCTCACACCTCACACTGCTGCACACCTCACACTGCTGCACGCCTCACACAGCTACACGCCTCACACTGCTTCATGCCACACACTTCTGCACGCCACACACTGCTGCATGCCACACACTGCTGCACGCCTCACACTGTTGCACGACGCACACTGCTGCACGCTGCACACTGCTGCATGCGGCACACTAATGCATTACTCACACTGCTGCCTGCTACACACTACCGCATGACTCACGCTGCTGCACACCACACACTGCTGCACGCCACACACTGCTGCACGCCACACACTGCTGCACGCCTCACACTGCTGAACACCTCACACTGCTGTACGCTGCACATTGCTGCATTACTCACACTGCTGCATGCCACACACTGCTGCACGCCTCACACTGCTGCACGCTGCACATTGCTGCATTACTCACACTGCTGCACGCCACACACTGCTGCATGCCTCACGCTGCTGCATGCCACACACTGCTGCACACCTCACACTGCTGCATGCCTCACACTGCTGAACGCCACACACTGCTGCACGCCTAACACTGCTGCATGCCTCACACTGCTGCACGCTGCACACAGCTACACGCTACACACTGATGCATTACTCACACTGCTGCATGCTGCACACTGCCGCACACCACACACTGCTGCATGCCTCACACTGCTGCACGCTTCACACTGCTGCACGCTGCACACTGCTGCATTACTCACACTCCTGCATGCTGCACACTGCTGCATTACTCACACTGCTGCATGCTGCACACTGCTGCACGCCTCACACTGCTGCATGCCTCACACTGCTGCACGACGCACACTGCTGAACGACACACTGCTGCATGCCTCACACTGCTGCATGCCTCACACTGCTGCAGGCCTCACACTGCTGCATGCCACACACTGCTGCACGCCTCACACTGCTGCATGCTGCACACAGCTGAATGCTTCACACTGCTGCATACTGCACACTGCTGCACACCTCACACTGCTGCATGCCTCACACTGCTGCACGCCTCACCCTGCTGCACGCCTCACACTGCTGCACACCTCACAATGCTGCATGCCTCACAATGCTGCACTGTTGGACTTGGCCCTTCTGGCAGGTTCACCCCTGAACGTTTTGCCTTTTCGTGTTACCTAATTATAATGATTTCTGGTCTTTGCACACTTTAGCACTGTGGCACAGTGTAAAGTGCGTGCGCTCTGAGTGCGTGTGTGAGATTGGCCTGCCCTCCCATAGGAATGCATGGGGAATGTGTGTGTCCCTGGTAGTTCCTGAGGCGTGGGGAGTGCAGGTGCAAGTTTGGTATGTGCGGACTCGTGTGATTAAATGCTGCGCAATGATGTATGAGGCGTGATTGTGTCTAGTGTGGAAGTGCCACTTCTAGAATTTGGCATGGTTGTGTAATTTGTGTCTGGTGTGTGATTGGCTGGAGCTGGCTGGTGAGCCAGGCTCCAGGAGTCAGGATGGGTCTGCCCCGGTGGTGAGTGTTGAGATTAGCATGCTGATGCGAGGGGGGAGTGCACCTGGGACATTAATAGGGCTGGGCTTTCCCCACACAATGCTGGCTCCATCCCCTGTGGTGCGTCTAATGATCCTAGCATGGCCAGTGAATAATGAGAGGGGCTGAGCCCATCAAAAGTGCTCCCAAACCAGCAGTGCCTGGTTTTGCCCCCACCCTGCACCTTTAGACAAAGGGATTTTTGTGTATAAAAAGAGGGTGTGACCTCTTGTAAAATAATATTGTCTTGCTACTTGAATCCTGCCAGGGGCGTGCTGTTGCTTGGGTCCAGGGGAAGGCTTGCCTCCCTGGGCCCTGCCCAGCCCCTGGATGCCTGCTGGACTGTGTTGCTGGGACCCCTTTGCTCTGGGAGACCTCCCTTGGGGGCTTAATGGTCTCTGCCCCCCTAGCGCCTGGGAAACACTTTATTTTAAATTGCCCTGTTGCTGAGGGATCCTACCCCTTCTTGTTGCAGGTTATTATTGGCAGCGCGATGCTGCCCGCTTTCCTGAGGAGATTCCCCTGGGGTGGGGATCCCCCGAAATGGTTGCCCTCTTGTTTAATTATTTCCCGTCACGGGTGCCACCCCGTTTATTTAATTATTTAGGCTCAGGTGCCACCCTACGCCTTCATTTTTACTTATATTTTAATTCGGGGGTGCCTACCCCTCTTGCCCCCGAAAGAAATCACCGCCACAGCCCTGCTCCGTGAAACCGCAAGTCAGGCACCTTTGGCCGAGACCGGGGCGGGGCCTGAAATCCGGCAGGAAGTCCCACCCGCCCGCCCCTAGCCGGAGGAAAAAGCAGCTGGTCTCTCGCAGCCCGGCGCGTTGAGAGGACGGGGCTATCATGAGGTGATAGAGCCCCGCAATGACCGCCGCCGGTGTCTGGAGAGGGGGGGTGCGAGGCACATTGCCGGCGCCTGCCCCTCCCTGCGCGTTAGAGAGAAGTGCTGTTGCCGGTCAGCGGGGCTCCCGAGTGGAAGAGAGAGCCCCGCAGATGCAGACACAGGCGGAGGAAGAGCCTCCCCCCAACCAGAGCCGGTGAGTGGGGCTCCATGGGGGCGGCGGCTCTCGAGTTAAAGTAGGCGTGGGGGACAGAGTCAGAGCGGCCCCCGCTGCACAGTGGGCCGCTCCCACGTGGCTTAGTGTTGCTTAGGGGGGCTAGAGGAGTCCGGGGGCATTTTCTTTAGTGACCCAGCCTGATGCCATGCATTAGGTATTTACTGAGCCCAGATGGCTCCAACGAGGCCCCCAGTCACTTCTAGAGTCCCCATGAGGGACATGAGGACACATTTAATTCAGAGCCCGGTTTGGCTCCCCCCTATGTCTTTCAAGATCCTAGATGACCCCAGTAGTTGGCCCTAAGTGTTTAAAGGGTCCCGGAGGGGTCATGTTTGTGCCCACACCCTCTCCTCACAGTTCCTGAGCCTAGAGGGCTCCAATGTTTTGGTGCAATGTCCTGGAGGGCTAGTGAGAGCCACTGTCGCAGTTTTGTCCTCAGCTGCCCAGCACTTTGTGGGCAGCTGCTCCATTTAGGTTTTGCTTTCAAGTGACATGACTTTGGACTAGGAGTGAGACGCACTCCTTCATCCCTACCTTGGCCTTCCCCAGCTGCGCAGCACCTAGTGCCAGCTGCAGCTTTTTAGGCCCTGCTCTTGTCCCTCAGCTGCCCAGCAAGTAGTGGGCAGCTGCTATGTTTAGGTTTTTGGCGCAGTGGCGCAACCCGGACTTTGATGTAAGTTCTGTGCTAAATGTGATTTCTGCGCAATTGTTCTTATCTGCACCTCTGAATGTGTTTTTATGCTTCATGTGCTTTTCCCTACACCGCTGAATGTATGTTTATGCATCATGTGTTTTCTTCCCTACACCTCTGAATGTTGTGATGCATCATGTGTAATGTGTTCATGCTTATACCCCTAAATGTATTGTGATACTTAGGTGGTTGTTCTCCCTAGTACAGGTGTTGCTAGTGAGGTCCTGGTTCCCTGCGTGATACATTCCTAAGGTGGTTAGGGTTGCGTAGGTGGTATTTACCTGTTACCAGTAGTTACTGGTTGTGTGCTCTATTTTCTATTTTTTGCTTAAGTGATTATTATTCTATGTACCAAGTGCTTATTCCTGACAGTGGTCCACGTGGCCCTGTCCTGTGTACATATAATCCCTTGTAAATCTTGCCCGTGCCAGTTGGCACAATGTACATTCTGTGATTCTGATTCTGATGTGTTTTGATAATACAAAGGCTATTTTTATATAACCTTGTGTGGAGTTCCTTTTGTGGGGGGCCTTGGATGTTTTTGCTGATGGGTGCGTGCGCAAACACTTAACTTACATAGCCTCCGAGTTTAGCCTTCCTGCTCGTGGCACGTTGCCTAGAGGGTGAGCAGGGGTTATCTTTGGCGTGTAACTCCCTTGCCCTGATGTAGAATGGTGGTTTCTGCCTGACTTTGGCGCAAGCCTCAGCCAGCTGGAAATCCCATTCCTAACATTATTTTCTTTATTTATTTATCTAAACTTATAATGCACACAGCTACCCGCAGTGGGTTTCCCGGCACTTAGGGATAGACTGAAGAAGAGCAACTTGTATGCTGATTATACTAAGGAGAGGCTACAAATTACTGTTGAAAGAGCCAAGTTTTAAGTCCCTTGCGGAAGCGAAAAAGATTTGTTTCAGTCTTTAGGGTCACGGGAAGAGTATTCCAAAATTTGGGGCCCAGATGGGCAAAGGAGCGGCCTCCCATTTTAGCTAGCCTAAATCTGGGAACGCAAAAATCACCATTCCCTGATGATCTCAGAGTTCGGTTAGGCTTATAAGCCTGGATAAGGCCCTGAAGGTATTTGGGAGCTGAGCCGTGCTTAATTTTAAAAACATGACAGAGAGCTTTAAATTTAATTCTGTTTGGAATTTTTAGCCAGTGAAGGTCGCAAAGTGCTAGAGAGGCAGATGTTCTCCTGGGGACGTTGCGGAGCAATCTAGCGGCAGCGTTCTGAACAACCTGAAGTTTTTTTATGGTTGTCAGATCGGCTCCAAGATATAGAATGTTGCCGTAGTCCAGGCGGGAAACAACCAACGCCTGGACAACCGTTCTTTGAGTCGAAGGGGACAGCATCCACAGGATTTTTTGAAGCCATCTCTGGGTGGCGAAACAAATAGAGGCCACTTTCACAGCCTGCTGTCTCATAGTGAGGTTCTCATCAATGAGAAACCCGAGATTGCGTACTACAGGTGTAGGCTGCGGGGTAGGTCCCATGTCCTTGGGCCAATGGTGGGGGCCCCAGAGGTCCTTGTCTCTGCCTAGTATCACAACCTTGGTCTTATCGCCGTTAAGTTTCAGGAAATTACTCTCCATCCACTTAGAGACACAAATCAAACCTTTCTTCAAAGCAGAGGTGTCGTTACTTTTTTCATTGGAAAGGGAAAAAATGATTTGTGTATCATTGGCGTAAGAGTATAAACTAAGGCCGGCTTTCTTCACAATAGTAGCCAAAGGTCTTATATAGATATTAAATAATAAGGGGCTGAGTATCGACCCTTGGGGAACGCCATGATCCGATGGACAAATTATGGAGGAGGCAGATGCAGAGAAAACCTGAAAAGTACGGTCTCTTAGAAAGGAGGCTATCCAGGCTAGAGCCGCACCCTCTACACCCAGGGACCGAAGAGTCGCAAGAAGAATAGAATGCGACACAGTGTCGAACGCCGCGCTCAGATCGAGAAGAATGAGGGCGGATGTTTCTCCGCGGTCGACACTGTGTCGCAGACTCTCGGTAACTCCTAAGAGTGTAGTTTTGGTAGAATGGTGCGCTCTAAAGCCTGACTGAGATGGATGCAGAAAACCCGAGCTCTCCACAAGATTAGTTAATTGTGTGTTTATATGCCTTTCCAAAATTTTTGAAAGGATGGGCAGCAATGAAATAGGTCTGATATTCGACAAGTTGGCAACATCGGCTCCAGCCTTTTTTAGCAAGGGGATGATCATTGCATGCTTCCACTCCTGTGGGACATGTGACTCTAATAGTGAGGCGTTAAGGAGGTGCATTAACACACAACGAGGGCCAGGTTCAAGCAGTTTTAAAATTTTGGCCGGTATCGGATCCCGTGGGGAGCCGGATTTAATGCTATTCAGGCAAGAAAAAAAGGAGGGATCATCAAAGGGTGACCAATTTGTGAGTTTAGCCATTACCAAGGGTGAATGACCAGAAGTCAGAACTGGCTCAATCAAAGGTGTATCATAAGATGTGGAGGTGTTTAAGGAATCGTAGATACGCTCTACTTTGGATATAAAAAAATTTGCAATAGAGTTGCATTGGATCTCGTCTAAGGCAGGGGAGGCTGGTACCACATCTTCTCCTGTTAATTTTTTCACAACAGAAAATAAGGTGCCTGGACAGTTTTGGGCATTAATAACTGTGTTGGAAACATAGGCGGCTCTAGCCATTTTGCATTGATGATGATAGTCTCTAAGGGCTTCCTTATAGGCCACTTTACGAGACGCGGAATAGGAGCGTCTCCATTTCCTTTCCAAGACCTTACAGTGGGATTTCATGCCCTTTAGGTCTTCAGAAAACCAGGGTGCAGGAGGACGGTGGGATGTGAAATTCTTAGGTGTTAGAGGGAGCACATCATCAATGGCAGAAGTCAGCCATTTGGATACTGCAGTATTTAACACAGGTATAGACGTATCGGTGTTAGGAAGTGTGTCCATCAAGCGAGTATTAAAATTAATTATATCAAGTTTGTTCCACCGGCGTATAAGCACGTCCTTACTGCCATTGTCTCGAGTCGGGATTTTAGTCAGAGATAGAGCAAAATGTACGACATAGTGATCTACCCAATCCCTGACATGGTCAGGTTGCCTGTAGATTTTATTCTTCACAGGCAGACTGTCACCAGTGTCCACCTCATGGGAGCACCAGTTACTTTGACTGGGTGTAAGAGAAAACATATGTCTATGAGCCTGCAACACTTGTTTGCAGTCCCATTACTGCTGGTCAGAGAGGCTGCCTGCCAAGGCTACTCCATCCACTGAACCATCATCAGGGTTTGGGGATAACAAGTCTGGGAGAGGGTCACTCTCTTCCTTCTGTTCCCCATCTGTAGCCATGAGTAAACCCATGTCTGCCCTGTCCACATATGGTTTCAATCTGTTTACATGGAGCACCCTGTGGGGGCTCCTAGGGGTGCCAAGGTCCACCAAGTAGGTAACCTCTCCCTTTTTCTCAAGTATGGTGTGGGGTCCAGACCATTTGTCTTGGAGAGCTGCTGGGGCCACTGGTTCCAACACCCACACCTTCTGCCCTGGCTGGTACTCAGTCAGAACAGCCTTTTGGTCATGCCAAGCTTTCTGTAATTCTTGGCTGGCCTCCAGGTTTTTGGTTGCTTTCTCCATGTACTCAGCCATCCTGGAGCGGAGACCAAGTACATAGTCCACAATATCAAGCTTAGACTTTTTGAGAGGTAACTCCCATCCTTCCTTCACAAGACACAATGGACCCCTCACAGTGTGGCCAAACAAAAGTTCAAAAGGGCTGTAGCCATCCCCCTTCTGTGAGACCTCTCTGTAAGCAAAGAGTAAGCAGGGTAAAAGGATGTCCCATCTTCGCCTAAGCTTTTCAGGTAACCCTTTTATCATTCTCTTTATGGTCTTGTTGAACCTTTCAACAAGCCCATTGCACTGTGGATGATAGGGTTTGGTGAATTTATAGTTCACTCCACACTCTTTCCACATTGCTTTCAAATATCCAGACATGAAGTTGGTACTTCTGTCTGCAAGGACTTCCTTTGGAAAGCCCACTCTGGAGAAAACTCCAAGCAGAGCTCTTGCCACAACAGGAGCTGTTGTGGTCCTTAGGGGAATTGCCTCTGGGTACCTGGTGGCATGATCCACTGTCACCAGGATAAACCTGTGGCGAGATGCTGTTTGGGGATCCATTGGTCCAACAATGTCTATCCCAACTCTCTCAAAAGGAACCCCCACCACAGGTAGTGGTATTAAGGGGCCTTTGTGGTGCAACCTGATTTTCCACTGGCTTGGCAGGTGTCACAGGAGCAACAAAACTCATTGGTGTTCTCTGACATGTGAGGCCAGTGAAAGTGTGGGACAAGTCTTTCCCAAGTCTTGTTCTGGCCTAAGTGTCCTGCTAGGGGAATTTCGTGGGCCAAGGTAAGAAGGAAGCCCCTAAATTGCAGAGGTATAATTAACCTCCTGGTAGCACCAGGCTTGGGGTCTCTAGCCTCTGAATAAAGGAGCCCATCATCCCAATACACTCTATGGGTACCTTGAGCATTCCCAGCAGCCTCAGCAGCAGCTTGCTGTCTGAGGGGTTCAAGAGAAGGGCAAGTTAACTGAGCCTGCCCCAGATCTGCCCTTGAGGGTCCCCCTGTCCCCAGAAACTCAACCTGATCAGGTTCAAGCTCTTCTGAGAGTCTCTTCTTGGATCACAGAATCATTCTCCTGAAAGGGCTGATCCACAACCTGGGGCAAGTGGGAAGGCACTGCCTTAACCCTCTTGCTCTTTCTCTTGGATTGTGGTTGGTCTATTGTTTCAAGATCCACCACAGGTTCAGGAAGGCACTTCTTGGCCTGGAACCTGGTTACAGCAAGGACATGTGCTGAAATCCCTAGCATCTCTGCACGAGTCCTGTACTCCACTTCTGACCATAAAGAATTCTCTAGATCATTGCCCAAAAGACAGTCTACTGGGAGGTCTGCACTCACAACAACTTTCTTGAGGCCAGTTACCCCTCCCCAGGAGAAGTTAACAACAGCCACACTATGTGTAGTAGTGGTATTGCTAGCATTGGTCACTAGGTAGTTCTCACCTAGTACAACTTGTTCAGGGTCCACAAAGTTAGGTGTCACCATAGTGACACTGGCACATGTGTCCCTGTAGGCCTGAGCCAGTTTCTCATTGATTAAAGGCGTCTGCCTGTATTTGCCCAAAGTATTAGGACTTATTGTGGTGGACATAGCCATGTCCACATCACAGATCAGAATTGCCTGAGTTGGAACTCTGACTAGGCCAGACTCAATCTCAGTCCCCAGGGTTAACCCCACTAATCACTTGGGTTGTGCACTACCACTGCTAACTGTACTAGGGGGTGCAGGTGTCTTAGGGACTGCAGTGGTAGGTACTGGATTTTTCTTATTGCACTCAGTTCCCAAGTGGGAAGTGGAATTACAGTTATTGCACCAAGGTTTCTTTGGGCCATCATTCTTCTTCTTCTTGTTTCCATTTTGGGAACCACCCTCCTTATTAGAATTTTTTTGGGGACATGAAGAAGAATTCTTGTCTTTTTCTTTCTTATCTCCACCCTTCTGGTCCGCCTTCTTTTGATCACCTCCATGGTTCTGGGGTTTCTGCTTAACCCTTGTTCTGACCCATTTTTCTGCCTTCTTACCCAATTCTTGGGGAGAGGTCATATCTGAGTCAATAAGCTGTTTATGCAATAGCTGGTTCTGACAGTTATTAAGGATCTGTTCTCTCATTATTAGATTGTACAATCCTGTATAGTCTGAGACTTTACTTCGCAGCAACCAGCCCTCCAGAGCCTTAGTGACACAATCAACAAAGTCAGTCCAGTTCTGAGTCTGTGCTTTTGGGGTATCTCTGAACAACAACCTGTATTGCTCAGTGGTTAGGCCAAACCCATCAATTAAAGCACTCTTCGGGGCAGAGTAGTTTTTAGCATCCTCAGGTCTAACAGTGAGGAGCTTGTCCCTCCCTTTCTCAGAAAAGGAGTACAATAAGATTGCTGCCCACTGTTCTTGAGGAACCTGCTGTACCATGCAGGCTCTCTCCAGAGCAATTATACACTTGTGGATGTCATCCCCTGCCTTGTAGGGGGGCACAATCTTTGTCTGGTTTTTATTGTCATAGGTCCTGTCTTTCTCTCTAGGAATATTGCTGCCACCAGTGGGTATCTCCCCACTAAATTTTTGTTACCTTGCTAAAGCAAGTTTAGCTTGGGCCAGGGCTATCTCCTCCCTCTCTATCTAAAGTCTAACAGCTTTCATCCTGGCCTGATGCTCTTTTCTCTGGGGGGAAGTCATTCCCCTTTGAGACTCTCTTGAGGCACTAGAAAGGTGGGAATCCCTATAGGGGAATCTATCCCTTCTATTGCCTGGGAGTATTCTGTTATTGGGTCTGGGGAAGTGGTTCCCTTCTCCATTCCCATGTAGGACCAAGTTAGCTTGGTTAAGCTCCCTAACTGGTACCTGGTTATCCCCTTGATCATGATCTGAATCCTCATCATCTGCTACCACCTCATCCTCTGGGGTGATGGTGAGGTCAATCTCTGGGGGATTTATCCCATCTCCTAAGTTCCCTGTAGGAACTTCTGTACCCTTAGCCAGATTATCTGCCTCTAAGATACCTATCAAGATTGAGATAGTGGGGTTGTGACCCCTTTTCAGCCTCCTGGAATTGCATAAGCCAGTCAAGTCCTTGACGCTGAGATTTGCATATTTGGAAGGTGCCTTGGTAGGGTCACCCCTCACAGGTAGAGAGCTGGAAGCTTCACCTGTGCCAGACATGCTGCTAGTGAGGTGTAAGTGATGCACTTACCTACACTAAGTGTTTTCCTACTGTACCTTGCTAGTGAGTTGTAGTCAGGGTGTGCTACTCCCTTTTATCTACAACTACTAAGTTCAGTAGAACTTAAGTATGTTAAGCTTTGTTTATATGTACCTATGGTACTTCATGTGATCTTTCAATTTGATAAAAAGATTGCTATGGTAAAACAACAGCAAGCTCAAATCCCAACCGCTGCACACCAATATGAGAAGTTGGCCTGATGTATGATGTCTCCAATTCTGGGGGCACCTTGTATCAGTCCAAACAATCCCTTATGGTGGTGGTTGTAAGTCAACCTTAAAAGACAAGCTATCCTAATGGTAGTATGGACTAAGCAGCCTTCAGGCTAAACTCAAGAGGGCATGTGAAGCCAGCTGTTTTACTATATGCAATCCTGTAATATCAAATGAAAGGACACCACACAAGTTATATATTATAAAAAATATATGTATTTATTACTAGAATAATCCTCTATACTCGTTATGAGTATAGAAGCACAAGCGTTTAAACAAAAGCACACTTAAACATTCAAAAGTTGCACAATTATGGATAGGGCCGGTGGCCACTCAAACCATATATCAAAAAAGTGGTATAAGTATCACCTTTTGAACTGTGGTAAGGCCTAGGACCTTGGGAATCGCTGGGACTACACTGGACTAACAGCAGTTAGGATGGGAGTAGCCCGCGGGAATCGGGTGCAGCGCTAAAAGCACACGCATGCACCAATGCAAAGTCAATGGTGTGTAAAAGTTATCGAGTTACAGTTTTGGAAGTCTTACGACTGGAATAGAATTACCACACTTTAAACTTAGACACTAGAGGTGTATACCACTACAGGAGCACCGGTGTTAGATCGTTACCTCCCCCACAGGAAGCGGGTGCATTGGTGTCAAAGTGTGTCGGGTTTCATCGTGGAGCTCTATGGAGCCTGGAGATGAAGTTGCTGCAGGCGGCCAGGAGAGAAGAATCCGGTTGGATCCAAGGGTGGATCGAAGATGTAGAGTACCTGAAAGCAGAGGGGACAGAGTCTGGGTCACTCAGCAGTGACCAGGATGGAACCAGGTAGGAACCAGGCAATGTTGGGCGCAATCAGGTGATTGTTGAGGAGCTTGTCTCTGCTGCCACGTGGACTCTGGGGCATCGAGGGCATCCAGGAGTGGATCACGAGCTGTCCCACAAAGGTTTTCGCTGTCGGCGGTGTCGGCTTCCGGATCGGAGTAAACAAGCCTTGGCAAGTGCAACCCTCGCAGGATTTGAAGATCGCTTCTTGTTCGGACCAGCAAGGTCAGATAGATTGCTCCTTTTCAGGAGAGCGAGGGCCACTCTGGAGCAACCAGACTCATAGTGTAAAGTTGAAGGTTCATCGGTACTGGGGCCACTAGCCAATGGGCAAGCGACCGGACCAATGCGTCAAGCAGAAAAATGCAAAAGGGCCCCACGCAGCACTCAATGAGTGTGGAGGGGAGAGCTTTGGTGTAAAAACTGCTCAGGGCTGAGGCTTCTCAAACCCTAATGCACAGCTTCGAGGGTGCCTCGGGAGCTGCACGGTCTGCACTTTGTAGTTTTTCCAAGATGGCCGGCTCCACGCTGCACATCACCTCACTGGGACTGTGTTTCGGACTGTTAGAAGTCAGGGGAGCTGGGTCTCGTTGATCTCTGTTGCTCGAGTTTTGGTGGGAACTGCAACAAAGCACAGGGTGGTCACTCCTTGACCACAAGGGAGATTCTTCAGTCTTCTACGTCGAGTAGGATGTCGAAGGGTCCAGAGTTTTGTTTCATAAGTTTCAGTCAGGATAATCTGATGTGCACTAGCACAGCTCCTACCTTTATTCCAAATCAAGGGGCTGGATTACCTGCTAGGCCCCTCCTATGGGTGGGACCCAGGAAGGGGGTGGTTACATCCCTTTCCCTTTGTCCAGTTTCGCGCCAGGACTGTGGCTTGAGTGCCCCAGAACGGTTTGACTGGATTTTGCATGGGACACCTTGTGTGCCCCAGGCAGTGGCTAGTTACATTCAGCCCTCCCTACTCCAATCCACTATCTCCTGTCTGGGGAGGTGTAGCACCTCCCTGTGACAGGAAACTCTTTGTCCAAGCCTCCCCTGCCAGGTTTCGGTCAGCAGCAGGAGGCCAGACTTGTGTTGGGGCAGCAGCATCCATTTTGTGATGCTGAGGCTCTGGTTAGGATTAACCGCGTTTTAAGTAAAGTAACATGTCTTCTCCCTCTAGAAGGGTGGAATGCTACCCCCGTCACCAGGACTGGTGAGAGGGTAGTATTCCAAAGTGTATGACACTTTACACGACATGTTTTGATAAAGCCAAACCAAAGTTAGCAATAACCGCGAGGATTATAATGCACTTAAGAGTATATGGTATGGCAGTATCCCTGGAACAGCTATAAGGAAATGGTTCTGAAAGCCGCAGACAGGCTCAGCTCATGCCACAGCACCATCTCACATAAAACCAAGCACTCTGCCTCCAGGACTGTTAAGGCCTGCCATAGGAGTGACTTATAGGTATGTATGTGTCTAGATATAGAGTCGGCTGACCGGCAGTAGTTTTGAGAAAGAGACCAGGACTCCAAGTGGAGCAAGGTCCACAAGAGGTGAGCGAACTACCATGCCCTCAATTGTTCATACACTAGTCCACTGACCAACCCCTGATATATATCCATTATATATTCAACAGGCTGTCCTACATGTATACAGTCCTGATGAAGACCTGCCCTTGATGCGCTAAATCATTGCATCGTTCCCCAGGGTCGAAACGTCGACGCAATCCTTCCTTACATGAACCAACTACTCAACGTCTCCTAGGAACCAAGATCAAATTGTTGTGTCTATCAGATTATTGTATATGTAGTTGTCTTTGTCAATGAGTATATGAGTTTACAATTTTACCTGTTGTTTTAATTGTGTATCAAGTTTTGACCAAGGCTTATGTGTCAATTATGTTTTAAGTGTGTTTTAGGGACAGCATCTGTAGTTTTTTGTGTTTCAAATTTAAAATATGAAAGTGTTTGAGTAAACTATTCGCTTTCCTTTTTATCTTGTTGTCAGTGTACTTAATTGTTTTGAAGAAAATACTGCTATCTTTGTATCCTGATTAGGGACAAAGTACTAAATCTCCGACAGAACCATTATTATTCAATCACTACCCGCCCAGGTTCTGAGGGTTATAGGGTCACCCCATTACACGTAATGGTCTACTAGCGCAAGTGCATACTTGCGAGGGTTCTCTATATCATTCATTGTTTCTAATAAAACATATAGAATATGTCAGAAAAAGAAACATTATCATATACTGAGGAGTATATTAAAAGACTAATAGCAGAACAAGCAGAATTTGACTTCCTGGGCTCAGGAGTCATTCCGATAGATACTACTTTAAATGACAAACCTGTAAGGCTTGAGAGGCTTGAGAAGAAACTAATACGAACACGCCTCCATGGGCATATTCTAACAAAGTATTTACAGGAGAACATTATACCTAAAGGCCTACAGGTTCGGAATGAATCGGGAATTTTTATAGAGATACCAACATTCCGTGAAGGCTTTAGCTTTGTGGCGAACAACTGCAGTAGACACTGGATGGTGTTAGGTGTCGAAACTGCCCTGGAGTATGTCAAGAAACTGACTCAGGAGGTAGCAGAACTAAAGAAAGAGATTGCTGAAGACAAGTCCTTGAAAAACGCAAAGGAGGCCTTGGAGAAAGCAGAAAAGGCTACAGCTGAGTTTAATACAATTACCTTACATAAAAAATTGGATAAGTTGTCTAAAGACATTAAATTATATGATAAGAAGGCTACTTATCCATATGTGAGTGACGACTACTATATCCAGGACGCACAAGGGTATTATACACATCGAAATAAACAATCTAACAGGAAATACACCACCTTCTCTAACTCTTCGTTTGGGAGTGGACAGGACAGTGATTCAGAGGGAGCAAGTACCAGAACTGATACAAGAGGAAATCAACAACCCTCTCCTCATCAACCACCAAGAGGATACCCGACAGGTGGACAACCCAGAGTCCAACAGTATCAGGACCCCTATGGACAACAGCACAATTTTTTAGGGGATCCCACGTGGTGTTGTGTGTTTATCTAGGTACCTGTATCGATACTCCTATTTCTGACCATTGTCCGGTTATAATTCACTAATATCCATACAACGGCACAGAAACCCGTTTCATAAATTAGTCATAGCGCATGCTGTCACATTAAGCAAGCACTATTCCTCCAGCCCCCTAGAAAGCACAACGAGTTCTTAAACAAATCCAAGCCTCGAGCAAACCTGGGAAATCCCCGCCTGCTATGTTTTGATTTAGTCCAAGAACTCCTGTAAAGCACTGCAAGAACACTCAGTTCTTAGTCACATCTTATTGACGTCTTATGTCCATCCTTATGTCAAACCCAGCACCTCTCAGGTATAAATATACCAACGCTGCCCTAAGCAAGGACACGGTGGTGATGAACCTGGAGCAGTGACTACTTGCCGGAGAGCCCAGCTGATGCAGGAGCCCACGGACGCTGCCCCTCCCCTTTTGACGCGCTGAGGAAGACGCTGTCTTTTCTCTTGCCGAGAAATCCAGCCTCCAGTGTTTCCGGTCCACCTTCGCGGGTGACTGGGATACCGAGTCCTGAGAAAGAGATACCAGACTTCCAGCCTTCTACATCCCAGGTACTGAACTGACTAAACCCTTATAGAGAATTCTTGAGTCAGATTCTTGGCAAAACAAACGTAACTTAAACTGCTACTTACTCCCTCCCATGTATTAGGCTTAGGTCAGGTACACCGGGGTAGGCGTAGTTAGAAACACCAGTTGAGTACGATTAGTCAATGTATATATATATGTATATCTTTTATCTATTTTAAAGTATCATATGGCTAATAAACCATATCAATGCTTTTACAGTATTATTTTATAATCCTGCTTTTACTGCATGCACTTTACTTAACTATAAGTATTGCAATCGTAGCGAATCATTTCTCTTGTATGAGAAAAGAGACTGATCAATAAATAACACCTTTTATTGAACACGCCCGTCTCTTCCTTTTCTCTACAATCTGGTGAAACTAAGTACGCACGTATTGACTGAGTAAAATGGCTGTCTTTTGTTTTCACACGACTCTGGAGATATACTCTTGATCAGGGAGAGCAAAGTTGTCATGTTCTATGGTTGTCAGAAACTAAATCCCTTCTTGTCTATCCAGGGAGGTTAAACTCCTCCTAGCTTATTCGAGAAAGTTTCTAGTGAACTCTGAGCTAGCTGGCAAACATTAAACTTTAAGTCTAATATCGTCAGTAGAAGACCTAGCTAACCTCTGTCCTACATCTATACTATTGAAGATATTATTGCAATGCGCAGAGCCTATTGGGAATATAGGAACTACACTACATGGCGCCCAACGGTTTGGTAAGGCGATAAATCTAACGCAAGACATTAGAGTAACTCAGTCGTGCTTTTTCACACAGACCCTTTCTCCCGTAAATACTCCAAAGACGTCTGGAGTGGGTAAAAGGTTAAAATCCGCCATGAACTTAGTAGAAAGAGATTTCTATGTATAGTTTTTGGTTTATTCAACGTTGAAGGATACAGTGTTCCAAAATATTGTGCACCTAATCTTTGTTTCCCTGGAAACCTGATCTGCAACAAAAAAAAACTTCCTGTCAGTAAAATGTCAGACAGCGAAGGAGAAAGGGAGTCAGCTAGAATAGCAGCTCAACTCCTAGCAGACGACACAAGTCTCCTACAGCAAGACCCGGGTGCAATACTCATCCCGGTCAGCATAAGAAAAACTATAACTCTTAAGCTAATAGAAAATGGACTGACATCGAGAGGTGGTACAGTCATATTCGTAATCGAGGCAAATGAATATCGGCAGACAGAGGTATTCTATTCATGGATAAACTTTCCAGCAGCAAACGCTGTAACACATGAGTTCCACTATTACAAAATAGAGGAACCACCGGATGAGTACACTCCTTTCGAGGAGGTGGAAATACCATTAAAATACCAAGAGCACCTGCTCTAGTTTAAAGGCGCCCTAAAACATAATGATCACATCACCAGGCTCGGTCCACTAGGTAGACCAGGAGCAACGTGGCCGGTTCTAGCCAGCTACACATCACATGCTGACATTAATAGAATGTCAAGCGAAGAACTCTTAGTTAAAATAAAAGAATTAACACAGGCATACAGAGAATTGGTTCAATATGCAACTGAAGATATAACTTTCCTCCAGAAGTTGAAAGAAACAGATATAGCAGAACAACCATTTGAACTTGCCAGAATCATAGAAAAATCCCATGAACAACTAGGAAGAGATAGTTTGGGTGGGAAACCAGTGAAACCCCAACTAACTGAAAATCCTGAAAAAGTATTTATTAAAAATAATCTAAACACTCCAAAAAAGAGCTGGGATGGAAATAAACAATCCACTCCCAAAGAAAAAAGATTCCAGTCCAGAGGAAGGTCTCCTCGACGGAGAGAAAGATTTCCGGACCAAGGACACAAGTCTCCCCAAAGGGAGCCCTCTGAGAAAAAATACAACCTTAGAAATAGGGATAATTTGAAGAAACCTGATAGATATCAAGATATTGATACACGTCCATCTCGATCTTCTCAGACTTCCTCGCAGAAATCGGAAAGAAGAGGACGGTCAGAACGAGGGGAAGAGCACTTCAAGTCCAAAGACAAGGAACCTGCTCATCAAAGTAAAAAATTACAATTTCCAAAGAAGAAGGTAGCCAGTATTAAAGTAATCAAACATGCCAAGGATACTGAGGACACAGCTGAAGAACGGAGAGTGGGCTCAGACAATGCTAGACAGCGCAGCAGAAGTGAGCATAGCTCGCAAGATCCTGATAAATCACCTGGAGACAGTGGACACGATTGAATACATTCAAGTGGAAACTGCAGACACCAGAGTTAGCAAACCTCATAAAATATACGAAATAACATTACGTATAGAGGGAGATAAGACTAGGAAAATAAGGGGTCTATTTTGGGATAACCTCTCCAAAGGCTATGACATCCTTTTAGCTGAAAAAGACTGGCCACCGGAGTTTGTCAGGGAGTGCCCTCATGGCGAAGAAATGATTATGCCTGCCTTCTCAAATCACATTCCAATACATAAAAAATATACACTTGCAAGAAAGTGGGCAGTAGCCCAAGCTCCTGCATTATATAAAAATCATGTGGGATGGGATGAGGACTCACATCCTCACAAAATCCAGTTAAAATCTCAACCAACTGCACAAAGGCAGTACCCAATTAAGCAAGAAGCTAAAAAACAGGTCAGGGAGATCTTAGATCAACTTGAATACCAGGGGGTGATTGAAACATGCACCTCACAAATGAATAATCCTTTGTTTCCTGTCTCCAAGCCAGATAATTCATATCGTCTAGTTTTGGATTACAGACACCTTAACTCATGTTGTAAAACTTTTGCAGTACAAAACTCACACAGTGCAGCACTAATGAATAGCATAGTGCGCAAAAAATACAAAACAACATTAGACATCTCTAATGGATTCTTTTGTCAAAATATAGTACCTGAAAGCAGATATTTGACCGCTTTCTCAATAAATGGCTCGCAGAAAATTTCTGTCGTTTACCACAGGGGTTCAAGAATAGCCCAGGATTATTCTCAGCAAGAGTAACAGAGTTACTACAAATATATGATGATGAGGAATTATCTTATGTCGATGACATCTATCTAACAGATGATGACTTGGATACTCACTTGAAAAGAGTGAACACCATAATACTTGGGTTCGCAGCAGAGAGTTACAAATTCAACTTCAAAAAGTCAAGAATTGCCCATCTAACTGTCCTGTTTTTAGGATATGAATTATCAAGTGAAGGCAAAAGCCTGGCAGACAATTTCCTAGAGAAATGTGCTGTAATCCAAGCACCAAGAACGCTGAAAAACTTACAATCAATTCTAGGTTTCCTGAATTTCTGTAGAACGTACATTCTAAATTATGCAGAGAGGGTTAAACCTCTCTATGACCTAATAAAACCAGATTTTAAAACAATTAATTGGACTCAAAAACACACAGAAATTTTGAGATCATTGCAAACAGACATGTTAGCTAAAACAAAAATGCAAACACGCGATAACACACGCAACCTTGTAATCCGAGTCATCCCAGGAAGATGCGTATTCACATACCTGACCTCTAATGAGGGAGAAACGGTACCAATAGCATACAAATCACATTTGTACACAGAAGCTGAAAAAACATTCAGCATTAAGGAAAACATTGTTCATGCAGTTCAAACAGCTGTAGCAAGAGAAAGAGACCAAGCTGACGGCAGACGGATTACAGTCAGAACAGCAGAATCAGCCTTTGAGGCATTAACAAGCCCATGTAATTTACCTACTATGGCATTAAATCCAAAATGGATACAATGGGAAAATTCTCTTGCTACAGACAAAGTGAAATTCTATTTTGACCCGGAAATGAAAAAACTAAAAAATCTAGAATATGAAAGAGAATACCCTCTGCCAATCGACATTCTGCCCATACGACAGTACGCCTGTGTGATATATACAGACGGATATGCTCAACCCTCAGTTTGGGGAAAGCAAGCCTATAACGCCACATGCGACATTGTAAAAAACATGTGGCGCGGAGGACAGTTAAGACCTCTGTTAACAAAAACACACTCAGTGGAAAATAATTCAGAACAACAGACTGAAATAATAGCGTTAAAAATGGTGCTAGATAATGCTGATCGCGAATTCCCGACACTAATAGTGTGCGATTCATATTACTGTGTCAAATCATACAATAACGATTTACAGATCTGGGTTCAAAACGGTTACAAAGATGACACAGGTGCCACAATAAAGCAAAAATCGCTTTGGGAACAAGTAGTTCTTTTACAGAAAGAACTACCAAAGACTCACGTGATACACTCACTGAGTCAACAGCGTGATGGCGTTCACGTTGCAGGGAATTCATTGGCTGAAACAGCCCCAGCGGAAGCAACTAAATCGGCTTCCGTAGCTACAAAAAAGCGTTCAGAAAAATACATTGACGGGGAAACAATGCTGGCGGTAAAAACGTCATCAAAAGGCGACTGCTCAGCGCTACCCATCATGTATCCACTCAATTATACATACATAATCGATGCAAACTCCGTTCCTTTTGCTCAAATCCCTGGAGTGGGGGATAGAGTAATTCCAAACACGAACAGGAGAATATTATTAATAGCAGACGCACATATGGGTGAGGGTCTTAGACACCTTAAACTAAAGGATTCTCTGGAAGAATTACAATCCACATACTGGTGGCTAGAAATGAGCCTGCAACATCACATATTTGCAAAAAACTGTCCAAACTGCAACAGGGATCGCAGTGGCGACCGAGACGGTGTGTTGCCGTGGCGTTTCGCTCAATAAAGAATTAGGCTATCGGAAAAAAAAAACAGTAGGTATAATGCGTCATATTAACATATAGAGACTATCACCGCTTAAAATGTAGACCCCAGCTCTCGGCTGACGTCTGAACTATTATAAAAAGATTTGCGAGTCTAAATGGCATATACGCAAGGGGCGTGACACATTCTGACCATTGTCCTGCTCTTAGCTCTCGAGCTTATGGGGGGGGCATGACCAGCATGGGCATTGCATTGCGGGGCTCTTATCACTTTCTTCCTGAGGGAAACAGGATGGTGTAAAGAAAAAACCAAGGCATAGAGCAATCTATAATGGCAAAGGTATTAGGTTCGGGGGCTGGGTGGGTCAAACATTTAATAAGTGTCCAACGTAGTCTTAACAATCTGCCAAGAAATTCTCTGAGAGGTCTCAGTCCGTACGAATTATTGTTTGGGACTAGAATGTTAATCCAGGACCTCGATAGTCAAACTTTAGTGGTTAAAGAAAAATGCTTTGATATCAAAGATCGTTTGGCTATTTTACAGGACTTAAACGAAAAAAGAAAAGACCTGAGCAACATAAAATTGAAACAACAGCCAACAACCACTGAAGAAAAACCACCTGTCCCAGCAAGGCCTGTCTGGATTCCAAAAATCGGGGATCTAGTCAGAGAGAAGATCGCGGTAAAGAAGGAATTTGGGCCTTCTTACAGAAAAACAGTACCTGTCTTGGCTATCAACGGGACAAGAACAGTTGTATTACCGCCCCTTGCTGGTAAAAAGGAGAACCGAGTTGTATCCATCGACCTGGTTAAACCACAATCATGTGGCCGATAATAAGTAGTAGGCCAAGTGGACTCCCAAGAAGTAGCAGAACACCAAAATTTGCTACAAACACAGAGGTTCAAACTGAGAGACTAATCACATTTGA
This sequence comes from Lissotriton helveticus, assembly GCF_964261635.1. NCBI lineage: Eukaryota > Metazoa > Chordata > Amphibia > Caudata > Salamandridae > Lissotriton > Lissotriton helveticus. The sequence goes on from NC_136071.1 coordinate 406,884,389, forward strand.
TAAACCTACAGTGAATCAACAAGGACTATGCAACAAAGCCATGGAACTTAAACCTCTTGAAACCCAAATCAAAATCTTACATCAAGAAACACCAGTCTACAATGATGTAACCATAGACTATGCTAATGAAACAAAGCAAATTCCAAAAGCAAAAAGGAATCCGGAAGCTATTGAAACAATTGACAGAACAGCATCAGGCTACTTCATCAACTTCGATGACTTTTCTGAGGATCCGAGTGAACCTGAGGAACAGCCGACAACAACAAAGACTTTTAGAAACAAAGCAAAGGAACACTTTCATCAACTACAAGAAACCTATCTGATTTCTCCATGGATTGAATTTTGGGTGGCACAAGGTGTATTTGTCCTCATACTTTGGCTCATCATGGTACTATGCTTGGGACATTTTATTGAGGGAAAATATGTTAAAATGGACACAGCAAGTCAGAATATCAACTTGGTCCTGACACCACACAAGTCTTCACACATCGAGAAAAGAGAACTTTCTTCAGTGAACTTCACAGCCAATCCTATACCCGGTGGGGTAGCATGGGACAAAACTGATTACGAAATCTATGGCCCGGTCGAGCTCCTGAAGTATCCTCATCAATTCAAAATTTCATTAAGTGACTTTGTAAAACCAAGCACATTCGCTGATGATTGGGACTTTGAAAGTATTAACGATATGATGTCAGATCTAGTGATGTCAGCTAAATTTACAGAACATGATTATTTACAGGGTTCATCTAATTATGACCAGATGTACTGTTACAACCACTATGGTAACCATTATCTGCATAAATCTGCTCAACCTAGAAATGTTTTTAGTTATAACCAATGGGAACATTGTGCAACTCCACCAAAAGGCAGTTCGAAAACATTTTATGAGTAATTTCCATACTTCTCAGGGTTTAACACAAGTGATGCAGAAACGTTTTATTTCAAATTGTTAAATAAGACAGGAATGAAAACCATGCTAACAAACACAAAATTAATCTATTCAGAATCATTTTTTGACAAAATGAATACATTCGGTTTTGATTTCTGGAACAATAATATTGAAACGAAAACCATCTGGGGTACTAAAGATTGGCAGGTCCAAGGTATAGAATCATTATTTAGAGCCTGCATGATCCCAGAACAAATTATATTCTTGAATGACACAATTCAACAGACTACCTGTCTTGGCCTAGCCAAAATTAAAGACTTGAACAAACCGTCTATTCCAAAACCAACACCTGACAGTAATAGCACTACAGATGTTGAGATAGACGTATCCCATATTCTTAACCAAAATAGAACACATCCTGATTGGAAGAAATGGTTGATCTGGCCCACAGACACAAATAACTGTCAAGATAGATTCCTGAACAAAATACAGGGGTTCAAATTGACCAGGCCAGACCCTAGATACTCCCAGAGACAACATCCAGGGATTGTAACTACATACAGTGTAGGGAAACTCTGCCTCGAATGGCTACGAACATCCACACTGGCAGAAATTAAGCAACACTTGACTTTACTTAAAGAAGGTGCTGACTTGCGTGATTTCATTATGGGACCACGCAAACAGCGTCAAAAACGTTTCATAACGGCCTCTATATATGCAGCTTACAACGAAGCTTGGAAAGTAACTCAAATTGAGACAGCAGAGAAAATACGGGAAATTGACCGTGTTAATTTGGAAAACTCACTTTCTGTTGTGGACAATGGGTTAATGACTCTGTCTTCCAGAATATATTCACTGGATAGTATTGTATCATCTGCAATCGATATAATAGAGCAAGACTTACTGATGTTGCAACACGGTCAGTCCCAATTACGTTCTATTGTACAGCTTGGCTGGACGCTACAAAATCTGCGTTCAGGCTACGTGCCTTGGCGTTTAATCAACACAACGTCACTATTCACTATCTTTAACCTTACTGATACACAAATCACCTTGGCACAAAAGGGTGCAGAGTATACAATTCTGAGCATTGAAAAACTTGAGAGATTACCATTGACAATGTCAGAACGACCTGTCATTGAATGGATAATACATGGGATAATAACTATTCCGATAACGACTTTCCAATTTCGATACTGCCAAAAATATATACAGGCAGGCCAGTATGAAAGGTTGGGTAAAGGATACATTAAGTCAACATGGAACCTACCTTATACACACACATGTTATAGTGAAAAAGGACAGAGTGTATTTCTTAGTGGTAACAATTGTGAAAAATCACTAAGTGGTATACTTCTGTGTCAGGGCATAAATTTGCATGGGGCCTGTGAGGGGACTTCAAATAACCTTTCATGTCACCAGCACGGCACACCTGCAACTCAAATAGAACCATTCTTTAGACGGCTTTCTAACGGGAGCTACATTCTAATTGTGGATCACAGATGTTGTGGCTTGCTGCCAGGAAAACCTTATCTAGTAAGCGTAAGCTCCATGGTCATTTGCTGTGAGCGAGTATTGTATCCAAACGACACTCCAGACAGGGAGGGAAAAATTTGGCCCAGTTTGAATATCTCTTCTATTCGAATTGATACTTTAAGCAGAATGAAGACTGTGCTCCTACAGACGCCAGTTCATTTGACGTCATCAAAAGAAACGTATGATCTCCAAGTTGCAAGGACAACAGGAGAGATACATGCATTGTTATCGACAAATTGCCCCCTACACTTCACAGAGATGCTAAACGAAATCTTAAATATTTCTGATACAAATGGTATCGCGAGTGTATTTAAGACAGTTTTTTCGGGACTGTTAACCCCATTCAAAGCAGTCCTGGGAATATTTCCCAATTTTGTCCATTCTATCTTTGGCGGACTTCCACTCCTGTTGGGACTAGTAGCAGGCATGCTATATTTGCTACTCTTGCTTCGTTATGGCAAGCCATGTCACAGACAAAACTCCAGCAACAATGGAAGAACGATCCTAGCTATACGCTATTGGGACCGCATAACTAAAGTCCTTGGATTAGCCCGGCTAAGAGATCTGAATATGACCTGGTTTCTTTCGTTCAGACCCGTATGGCAGAATTGTGTCTTACCTGTATTGAGATGCATGCTATGCGGCAAAGAATGCGTGTTGGACACCTGTCTTACACTACAATCAGAAGTACCATTGGGTGCAGATACTTTGTTTGGTCCAGTAAAGGCTCATGCATCGTGCTGTACCCAGCGGCTACCTATCCTGATGACGGCATTCGTGGAGACTTCACCACTACGATTGAAGGGTAGTGAAGTACAAGATGAGAGCAGCATCAACCAGGTACGACCTTCTGTAAGCAATGCGGATCGAAACATCACTGAAAGTGAACATGTGCACGACTGCATGGTAGCGACATTTTCTAATTTGGTCGAACTTTCACCTGAGGCGGTAGACTGTTTTTTTTTGAGAGTCTGTCTGACATGATGTTTTCACCCGAGCAGAGAGAATAACTTTCAGCAATCGAGCACACAGCGTTCCCTGAACTCTGAATTTGGCCTTCAGCTTTAATAAACAGAGCTACTTAGACAATTTGGAACTATTTTTTTTGGCACTTATCTTCTGCTTAAAGTAGAACTATTCTTAGAGAACAGAGCTTCTATTTTTAGGAACTCTAGAGACAATATTTTACCTTAGCCTCTAGCGTATTTACAAGTGATTGTATTTATATGTGATGAAGTGGTCTCGCACTTTTTCTTCTGTATTAAGAGCCATTTCATGTGTAATTTCGCATATCATTCATGCTGATATAAATGTGCATATTTTTCTTGAATGATTACACTGCTTGAATGCATACAGTACCCATACTCAATTTTGTGTATTACGCGTATGCCATTTTTCAAATGCAGAAAATGTATTTTGGGGTGGTTCGGTATATACGTGCACTATTAGTTGCGTTTACTATTGCTTAGTTTAGTAAATATGGACATGAACTCGTGGAGTGGGTGTCGTGTGTTTATCTAGGTACCTGTATCGATACTCCTATTTCTGACCATTGTCCGGTTATAATTCACTAATATCCATACAATGGCACAGAAACCCGTTTCATAAATTAGTCATAGCGCATGCTGTCACATTAAGCAAGCACTATTCCTCCATCCCCCTAGAAAGCACAACGAGTTCTTAAACAAATCCAAGCCTCGAGCAAACCTGGGAAATCCCCGCCTGCTATGTTTTGATTTAGTCCAAGAACTCCTGTAAAGCACTGCAAGAACACTCAGTTCTTAGTGACATCTTATTGACGTCTTATGTCCATCCTTACGTCAAACCCAGCACCTCTCAGGTATAAATATACCAACGCTGCCCTAAGCAAGGACACGGTGGTGATGAACCTGGAGCAGTGACTACTTGCCGGAGAGCCCAGCTGATGCAGGAGCCCACGGACGCTGCCCCTCCCCTTTTGACGCGCTGAGGAAGACGCTGTCTTTTCTCTTGCCGAGAAATCCAGCCTCCAGCGTTTCCAGTCCACCTTCGCGGGTGACTGGGATACCGAGTCCTGAGAAAGAGATACCAGACCTCCAGCCTTCTAAATCCCAGGTACTGAACTGACTAAACCCTTATAGAGAATTCTTGAGTCAGATTCTTGGCAAAATAAACTTAACTTAAACTGCTACTTACTCCCTCCCATGTATTAGGCTTAGGTCGGGTACACCGGGGTAGGCGTAGTTAGAAACACCAGTTGAGTACGATTAGTCAATGTATATATGTATGTATATCTTTTATCTATTTTAAAGTATCATATGGCTAAGAAACCATATCAATGCTTTTACAGTATTATTTTATAATCCTGCTTTTACTGTATGCACTTTACTTAACTATAAGTATTGCAATCGTAGTGATTCATTTCTCTAGTATGAGAAAAGAGACTGATCAATAAATAACACCTTTTATTGAACACGCCCGTCTCTTCCTTTTCTCTACAATCTGGTGAAACTAAGTACGTACGTATTGACTGAGTAAAATAGCTGTCTTTTGTTTTCACACGACTCTGGAGATATACTCTTGATCAGGGAGAGCAAAGTTGTCATGTTCTATGGTTGTCAGAAACTAAATCCCTTCTTGTCTATCCAGGGAGGTTAAACTCCTCCTAGCTTATTCGAGAAAGTTTCTAGTGAACTCTGAGCTAGCTGGCACACAAAACTTAAGTCTAATATCGTCAGTAGAAGACCTAGTTAACCTCTGTCCTACGTCTATACTATTGAAGATATTATTCCAATGCGCAGAGCCTATTGGGAATATAGGAACTACACTACAGTGGAACACTCGAGACCCGACTTGGAGCCGTCCGCAAAGATGGAACAGGGGAACAGTTAACCGCCAGAACAACACCAGGGTCCGTTTCCAAAACCAACCTCAACAAAGTCATGTGGAGATAAACACGAGACGACAAACATACCGATGGTAAATATAAATACCAATGATGATTTGAGAGAAGAGAATGCCCCACAAGAACTGAGAACACCAAACATTGAAGATACACAAGAAATCCAGAGAATAGTCCTACAAGATGATAGCCAAACAGTGTACCCTATGAGAGAAGAAAATCCAGTGTTAACCGAACCTCACCAGAATCAAATATCCCTAAATGAAACAGGAGAAACCAGGATGACTTCAATACACAGTAGAGACCCAATATTGAATATATCGAATCACATGCTTAGCAAAGCAGAACAAGACATCCTAACGAAGGGTCTATCTTTTGTACCGACTGTACCCCCCAATTCCTTTAATATTAAATTGGAACTCCAGCAATTTTTCAGAAAAATAAGGCTAAAATACTTTTTTAATAAAAAGGAGGAACACACCAGAAAGAATGCGGCTACATCTTTTCGACCACCCTCTACTTTCAATCCAGGTGGACATCTGATGAACGAGAGGATCCTGGCTTATGAAAAGGTGGTAATGGCAGAGATCACTACTAATCTGCAGAATACAAAATACATCAGACATAACATCACGAAAGAGGAGAGAGAGGCCCTTACATCACTTAAGAAAACAAAGATATAATTATAAAGAATGCGGAAAAAGGCGGGGCGATAGTAATCCAGAACAAGAATGATTACATCGCTGAAATCATGCAACAACTGAACTGTGAGAACAGCTATACCTGCATAGTGGGGGATCCCACAAAAGAAATATCTAAACTCATTAGGGACCTGACTAAAAGGGGATTGGAAGAAGGCTTCCTGTGTGATGCGGAATACAAATTTCTAAACAACGAAAAACGAGATTTCCAACCATATACACGATTCCGAAGGTGCATAAGAACTTACAGCAACCACCCGGACGGCCCATAGTTTCAGGATGTGGGTCAATTTTGGAACCAGTGAACCAGTTTTAGATCATTTTTTACAGCCATTTGTTTTGGAAACACCAGCGTACATAAGAGATACAATGCATGCAATAAACATTTTGGAAAACCATCCATTTGATAAGTCTAAACAAATATTTGTCACCCTGGATGTATGTTCATTATACACCAGTATTCCACAAGAAGATGCCATCGAGGTAATTAAAGAAGTTTTGGATGGACGTCCATCGCCGAACTGGATCCCGACGGAGTTCTTAATTGAGCTACTTAGAATAGCGATGACGAAGAATTACTTTCTATTTCAAAATTGCTTTTATTTCCAATGTAAAGGGGTGGCCATGGGTGCAAGCTACGCGCCGAGCCTGGCGAATCTGTTCATGGCAAATTTTGAACGTCAACATCTATATCCTGAACACAATCCGTACAAAGGAAATATAACATCATGGCACAGGTATATAGATGATGTCATAATGATTTGGACCGGAAACAGGGAGGATCTAACTCTGTTTTTTGAATGGCTCAACGCAATATCTGAGGATATACAGTTTACCATGACGAACAATAATGAGTCTATTCCATTCCTTGACTTGAAGTTGGAGGTGGAAGAGGATAAAATTGTCACCAATCTATTTAAAAAACTGACCGACAGGAACACCTTACTTAAGTACGATTCACACCATCCCAGGAATCTAAGGGACAACTTACCTTTCGGTCAGTTTTTAAGAATACGCAGGAACTGCACCAGAAAAAAAGACTTTTTTAATGAAAGTGATCAACTAATCAGTAAACTAAGGGAGAGAGGATACCCAAAAGGACTCCTGAATCGTCCGAGAAAACGAGCGTGGTACATGCCTAGGGAGACACTTTTGGAAATTCATCAAAGGGAGGGGAAAACTGATCGCCTGATATGTGTTACAACATTCAACACAAAAAGCAATTAAATAAATAACATCATAAGAAAATACTGGGATCTGGTTGGCCCTGAGATCGGCATCCGTGAAGCACCGATGTTTGCATTTAAACGAGCAAAAAACATTAAAGACCATGTGGTGTCTTCCTTTTTGGAAACTCCTCCTCCAGCGGATATTCGGACACAACTGGGCCTACAACCAATCATGGGGCATCAAAGATGCGGTGCATGTAAGGCCTGCAAATACTCTATTACTGGAACCAAAATTATACACCAAGGAAAGACCTATAGCTTAAATCAATTCACGAACTGCAATAGCCGCAATGTGGTGTACGCAATCAGATGCCCGTGCCGGCTAATATATAAAGGTCAAACGACGCAAAGGGTGAAAAGTCGTATACTCCAGCACCAGAGTAGAATTAAATGCAAATTGGTGGGAGCACCACTAGTTGAACACTACTCAGTATTGGGACATACACCAGAACAGATAGAATGGACAGTTCTGGAAAAGATTACATTACACCCAAGGGGTGGAGACCTGTGTAACCAACTAAACTATAAAGAATGTAGATGGATACATATGATGGAAGCAACAACCCATGGCCTAAATGAGCAGGAGGAGACCTATGTACAAATGAGCCGGCTATGAACGTGTGTGTACGGTCTCATTCTGATCTACTGTCTCATCTTGATCTTAAGTCTCAGTCCAAATACATAATGTATAATCACTGACTCTGAATTAGATTGGATTTGTACAATATACAATAAGGCTAAGGCAGAAATTATGAGTCTAAATGGCGTGTATTCATAGATTAAGAAGGTGATAGATATACGTGAACCTTAAGTATAAACATGTATAAAGGATCAAATAATCGTAGAATTAACGTGTTGCGCAATGTATATGTTCATCAATGACTATAGCTATGTGAAATAGGGCTGATTGCATGATGGTATTGTTTTTCTTGAGTTTATGAAAAAGTATGTGTTAGCCTTTGAAAATAATGGAGTAGCGTTAAAAAAACAGAACGTTGCTGTTAAGCTTATAGGAATTATGAAAAATGTAATTGTAAAATCACATGTGCATCAAAACCTGACCTTTATATTTGAAAAATTGCCATCCAGTGCATTGGGAGGGAGGGGTGGAGGGGAGTGAGCAGACCAAGAGACCAAGTAGAGTGTGAAAAAGGCCGCTTTAATGAAACAGGTGCACATTTACACAACGAAGCCTCGGCAAACGCCTAACAATCTAAAACTTTACTAATTGTTTGTATTGTTTTTCCAACCCCCAAAACACCCACCCCCGCCCCTCACCCTCAGTCAAACCCGCCCCCACCCGTACATACCCCATCACATATTAAAACCATACAACAGCCCCATTACAACATTATAACTTCAACAGGCCCCAAAACCATATCTCAAAACCCCACTTACAGCCAAAGCCCGACCAGATCCCCCAGCCTATGCCTCCAAACCCGAATTCCACCTGCACAACTTCCCCTGACAAAATCCACATTCCAAAATATCAACTCCCCTCGTGCCCAACAGTGGCAAATCAAAATAATCCGCACCGCACCTGTTCCAAGCGACAATGAAAGAACAATAACACAAAAACCCCATGTCCACCTGTACCAAACAGCTGCGCCCAACAAAAGAAAAGGGGGCAAAATAGCAAGCGTCAGAAAAAACCCATGAGATGAAGAAAAGAAGGGCGAAAAAACCAGAAGGGAGGGAGGGAGGGACAAAAAACTCGCTAAGCTAACACCCGGCCACCAGGTCACCTAAGCCTAAAATGGTGGCCGGGGGGAGGAGCCCAAGCCCCTTATAGGCTGGGCTCCTCCGAAACCAAAAAGTAGCCCAAAACCAGCCCAAACCCCTGGCCTGCTTCAAAATGTCCCCCACCCGACCCTCCCAAACAGCCCGGGGGGGGGACCTCCCAGGGGTCGGCTGCCCCCCCCCAAGCCCCCCTTGGGAGGGAGGGGTGGGGGGGAGTGAGCAGACCAAGAGACCAAGTAGAGTGTGAAAAAGGCCGCTTTAATGAAACAGGTGCACATTTACACAACGAAGCCTCGGCAAACGCCTAACAATCTAAAACTTTACTAATTGTTTGTATTGTTTTTCCAACCCCCAAAACACCCACCCCCACCCCTCACCCTCAGTCAAACCCGCCCCCACCCGTACATACCCCATCACATATTAGAACCATACAACAGCCCCATTACAACATTATAACTTCAACAGGCCCCAAAACCATATCTCAAAACCCCACTTACAGCCAAAGCCCGACCAGATCCCCCAGCCTATGCCTCCAAACCCGAATTCCACCTGCACAACTTCCCCTGACAAAATCCACATTCCAAAATATCAACTCCCCTCGTGCCCAACAGTGGCAAATCAAAATAATCCGCCACCCAGAAAGCAGTGGGAGAGGACAACGAAACCCCCCTTTCTGCCCCCCCAAACAACCAACAAAACCTGTGAGAACGAGGGGCAAAGAAATACACTAACCCAACGCATTTCTGACCGTCAAACAGCGGGACAAAACCTCCCTCATCTCCAAAAGATACAAGTCCATCCCCATCCGGGATAAATGAACCCCGTCACTGTGGAAAAAAGGCACAGCATCATAACGGATGTCACTATGAACAATCCGGCCAAACCCCAAGTCCCGACAAAACCGAGACACCTCAAGATTAACCTTCTTGCGGGACTTGTCAATAGCTTTAGGCTTAACTGCATTGCGCCAACACCTCCTCGGGATCAATTCTGTCCACAGGACGTGACACCCAGCCCATTGCTGATGCAACAAAGAAAGATCCTTTTTCATGGTCCGAAGAAGAACAACACCCTTAACCGAACACAGGTCATTCTCTCCAAGATGTAAAACCAAAATATCCGGACAAACCCCCCCCACCAACCACGAGTTAAGAGCTGGAATAAGATCCTTCCACAACATACCCCCCTGTCCCTTCCAAACAACATTAAATAAACGTTCATTAAAGCCAAGCATAGCACCAAAGTAACTCAAACGAGCTTGAAGCTGAGCTCTTTTAACGAAGGAGTGCCCCACAATCCATATCGTCAGGACAGCGGAACGAGGACCAGCCACAGAACCTGCAAGAAAAAGAAGTATCAGAAAGGCAAAACAGAAGAAGACGCTGGCGCATCCCCAACCGCACATCGGACATAGCGCTGAAAGCAGTTTGAAGTCCAGCGCCCCAAATGCATAATGTCCTCCCGTGACCAACCCCTGTGAAAAGCCTCCGTGGCAGCTCCAATTCGAAAAGAATGTGTGCCATAACGAGACTCATCCAAGCCAAGATGACGCAGCGCTTTCCGCAACACCATGCGCAGTTGGTATGTAGTGACCACAGAACCATCCAAGTGTTGAAAAACATTATGTTCCAAAACACCACCCGAAAGCTCCCACCAGCAGCGCGCCCAGCGCAAAGGGCAAGTCTCCAATGAAGAAACAGCTTCCCGCCAAATACCCTTGCCTTTATGTCTCTGATCCGTTTTGGAATGAGAAAGCCAAATATGAACTCCTCTACCAGACAAACGAACATCACCCCACAAAACTCCCTTGTAACACCGATTACCCAACAACTCAGACACCCTAAAGGCGCCAAAAAACATCCAAACCATCAAGGTGGCAAACAGGCAAGCTTCAGCCCTGTCCCTACACACTTCCGGCAAAATCGACACCACACTAGCCAACCTCTGCCATGACAAAGGAGACCTCACCGCCGGAACACCACCCCGCTCCCGAGCCCACCCTTCTAACATTCTCCTACCCAATTCCCCCGCAGATGGTGAGTAACCCCAGAACAACTTACCCATAAAGGAAACGCCCGCCAACTTCCCAGCAATAGTAACTCTGGATAAACCCCTGTCCATTAAACACAAAATAAACTGAACCACATCCTCTGATCTTTGCCACGACAGGTCCCTTTTGACAGCTCCAGAAGCCAAAAATTCTTTCCACGCCAACTCATACGCTGTTCTTGTGGAAGTCGCCAAAGACCCTACCACCAGCTGAAAGACCCTGTGTTGCCTACCGTCCACAGATGTTCCGGCATGGGAGTCGGCGTCTCGTCTGCCTCCAAAGCTAGCCCACGGAATCTCTCCCACTGTGAACGAGACAAAGCATCCGCAATGTCATTGTCCACACCAGGAATGTGTAGGGCCCTAAAGCAAATATCAAATCTAAGGCATCCTAACACAAAGACCCTGAGCAGTTTCAGAACTTGCACATCCTTGGCAGATTGTCTATTGATCACCTGAACCACAGCCAGATTGTCGATCCTGAAAAGAACCTTCTTGTGAGCTAAATCCTGGCCCCACAACGTAACCGCCACAACAACCGGAAACAGTTCCAAAAAGGCAATGCTCCGTCCACCATTCTTCCAAGCCTCGGGCCACCGCTGAGCACACCATTTCCCTTGCCAATACAAGCCAAAACCGTCACTACCAGCCGCATCAGAAAAGATCTGCACATCCCACATCCAATCAACTTCCCTATGTAGAGGAACTCCATTGAAAGAATGCAGAAAGGTGACCCACATACGCAAATCCTCCTGGACACCCGCCGACAGCCGAACCCGGTGATGTGGCAAGTAACGACCAGACAGAGCCCTGCCTAGTCGCCTACAGAAAGTTCTGCCCGCCCTGACCACCCGACATGCAAAATTAAGGTGACCCAGTAAGACCTGAACTTCCCGCACCATGACTTTCTTTTTAGGCAACTTTTTTTCAACCAACTCCAACATGTTCCGTTTCTTATCAAGGGGTAAACGAGCCTGCATGGACTGAGAGTCAAGTTCAATGCCCAAAAAAGACATGGTCGCGCAAGGACCCATGGTCTTCTCCGGAGCCAAAGGAACACCCAAATGAACCATAAGGGACTGGAACTTAACCAAAGCATTCTGGCAGTCTAAAGAATCAGCAGCACCCACAAAAAAGAAATCGTCCAGATAGTGAGTGACCAAAGTGTGACCAGATTTCTGTGTGAAGAACCATTGTAAGAACGTACTGAACGTTTCAAACAACGCACATGACATGGAACAGCCCATTGGCAATGCTTTGTCCACGTACCACTTCCCAAGGAATTGGATACCCAGAAGCGGCCAATCTTCAGGATGGACTGGAAGCAGTCGAAATGCGGATTTAATATCGCATTTTGCCATTAAAGCAGAAGGGCCCGCAGCCACTACCAAAGACATGGCCACATCGACAGAAGAGTAGGAGACAGAAGCCGCTTCATCATCAATAAAGTCATTTACAGAACTACCCTCTGGCCACGACAAGTGTTGGATAAGCCGAAATTGCCCCGGGTTTTTTTGGGAACCACCCCAATTGGTGAAATAATTAACTCCTCCAGAGGCCAATCATCAAAAGGACCTGCCATTCTGCCTTCACACACTTCCTTGTTCAACTGCTCCTGGACTATATCCTTATGTTCATCCGCTGACTTAAGATTCTTCGACCACCTCCTCACACGAGGCCCCACATAACCCAGATGAAAACCATCTCTGAAACCAGACACCAAAAACTCTCTCAGCTCAGCAGACCCATAACCGTGTAGCGCCTCAGACAAATGTAGCACATTAACCGGTGTATGAGCCTTTGGGCCCAACACCTGATGAACCTCTCCCTCCCCTGGGAGCCTGAGGTGTCTGTGGAGTGGCATGATGTGTTGAACCCTGCTGTGACCACTGTTGCCCACCCGGAGGTCTGAGTCCCCAACATCGTGAAAGCGGGTGGCTCTTTTTCCCACACTGTGAACATTCATGTCGGAACTTACAAAACTCTCTAGTGCATGTCCCTCGATTGAAGTCCCAGCAGGTCCCAACATTAGCCTGTGCTGATGTACCTGACCCCACCCCTCCCCGGGTGGGTCGCGCCTGAAAGGGGCGGTAAAGTAAAGGCAAACCACTGGCCGTAAAGATCGTTTTACCACTAGAAGACGCACCCATAGTGTGTTGCCAAAGGTCTGTGTCTAATTCCCCCCATTTTGCCTCAGGGTCCCAAGCCATACGGGCCCTAAACTCCTCATCATACTGCGCCCAAGCAAAGTCATTTCTCGTGATTTGAGCTTTACGAATCACATCCATGTATTTGAACAACGAAACGCAGCGCTCAGGAAACTTCTCACAGTATACACTGGCGTATATTAAAAACGCCGCTGTCCAATTTTCGATGGTCAAGGGGACTTTAGGGCGCTTAGCCAATTCGTATTCCTCCTCCTTGGAACCCTCTTTAGCACGCACTTCCCTATGTAACAACTTTAGGAGTTCCACAAACTCACCATTCCAAATTTTCTCCTTAGTGCTCAACATTAAATGAACTCCCAACGGCTTAGTGACGCCCATATAGGGCAACTTCTTGATTTTCAACTCCTTACTATGTACAACCTTACCTGTGTCAGTTCCGACAGTAGAAGTCCCACTGTCAACCTTAGCCGCCACCCCCTTGTCAACCCCATCAGTACCTACACCCTGGTCTTTAACATAGCGACCCTTATGTAACCTACCCCCAGACCCCGTGGAGACTAAATCTTCCCCAGACCCCACAGACACCATTTTAACCTGAGGCTCCACATTCTCACCTGGACGTAACAAAGGAGGCTGACTTGGCTCCGCTCTCCACTCCACATGGGAAACATCATCCGCCGTCCGAGGAGCCTTCACTGAGGGGCCGAGCGCTCGTGGTCTGGACAATTCCGCTCTCGCACGCACCACCGGTGCCTGTAAAGAACTAAGAGACACATGAGACTGCCCCCCCTTAGACACAGTATCCCGCACTTCGCCCTCCTCAGGGCTATCCTCATCATAATCAAGAATTAACGAGTCATCCAACTGAGAGGGGGCAGGCAACACCACTTCCTTCCGGACCCCTTCAAGGGTCTGTGAACGATCACGGGCCTTACCAACCCTGACATGAGAGCGAGGCGGGGAGGCAGACTGTACCCGCCTGTATGCCCCACCATTATTACCAATCCCAACACCTGTCACCGGCAACAAATTGTGAAGACCATGCGGAGCAAAAGCAGTCGCGCCGGACCTGCTCTTGGAAACTGCGCTGTAATCCCTCGGTGGAGCCAGGGAGATCGCACGTGACCTACTTAAACCAGCTGCGCCGACATCCCTCGTTGGGGCCACTGAGGTCGCGCTTAACCTGCTTGTAGTGGCCACGACGGGATCCCTCGTTGTGACGGGACGTGCCGCGCAAGGCTCCACCCTCTTTTCACCTTGGCGCAAATGGGCTGCCTTCCGCCCTACCAAGTCCGCTGCTCCAGACCGCTCCCTATCCTGAAAAGAAAAAGGCCGGACTGATGTGCCAGGGTTAAAACCACCTAAATATCCAGCAGCTGGGCGCACGTCCCTCGCCGCCCTGTCAAAACTCTGTCTACCTTCCTGAAAATCAACTGAAACAGGCCTCTTATTCTGAAGGACCTCACTCAAACGAGGTGGAGGGGGAGAAGGGGAACAAACCTCCTCCTCACTGCTGCATTCCAACATAGACTGAACCATAACCGACGCTGGACCCTGCATTTGAGCACCCAGAGCCACGCCAACCCGTTGCGCCCCCTCCAACAGACCCGACGCCCTACTCTGACCACCAACCTGTAAACCCGGGAATTGCACAACACCAGACCTCATACCCTCTGCACCCCGAGTCTCAGCATCGCCAAACTGACCAGCATCACGCAGCCCTTCCGCCCAAGAGGGAAAAATATCCAAACCCCCCCAAGACCGAATCCTAACCCCCTGGGGGTCCCCACCCACGGACCCCAACACAGAATCAGAACCCACCAACCCCTTGTCTGCCACAGAACCAGAAGGAACCTGAGGAAAAACAAATACCTCACCACCTGAACCTGATTGCAAAAAGGGGGAAACATCCTGCCCCCCAATCTGCGCCCACTCTCCTTCTCCCACTGAACCACTGCACACTGACACAATTTCCCTCCCAACAGATAAAGGAGGAGAAAACAATAAGGGGCTAAAGGGGGCCCCGGAAAAACCAGCCACACCAACTCCCTCTAACGAAGAACCAGCCTCCTGAGCAGCTGAAAATGAAACTCTCTGGGGCCGAGGAGGAGTTAATATAAAACCCCCCCTTGCCAACCCATGTGCCTGTAACAAATCCTGTGAGGGAACGACCTGCTCAAAGGCCCCTGCCCCATGCCCCTTCTCCATAGAAAGTGGCCCGCGCTCCAATAGGGCCTCCACCCCTCCCCCCACAGCGACGTCACCAACCGCCACTGCAGAGGTCGAGGCGGAGCGCCGATTGCCCCCACGCTGCACAGATGCCCTACGACCTTGCTGGGAAGGAGCAGAAGCCGCACGCTCCCGAAAGGAGGACACCGGTAACTCAACCGGCTCCGCCTGCATGCCTTCCCCAACCGCCGGCTCACCCGCAACAAAAGCGCCTGCACAAGCGGGCTCAGAAAGCCCCGAGCCCCTCCCCCGCTGCGCCTTGACCGCCGGGGCCGCTCTGCGAGAACGCGAGCGGCCCCGTTCACTTACCGCATCATTACGGCGACGCTTTGGGGACAAACACGCCGCCACCACGGCCGACACTCCCGCTGACGCACGTCGCGGAGGCCGCTGCTGTTCCACCTGTCTTTCTCAAATAACTAAATCCAGGCGGTCCGCCTCGCTAAGGAGGCGGATCGCCTCTAACACACGGTAATCCTCGGCTGCCATTCGAAAAAACGGAGCTAAAGAGAAAAAACCTAACTGACAAAAAACTCGCTAAGCTAACACCCGGCCACCAGGTCACCTAAGCCTAAAATGGTGGCCGGGGGGAGGAGCCCAAGCCCCTTATAGGCTGGGCTCCTCCGAAACCAAAAAGTAGCCCAAAACCAGCCCAAACCCCTGGCCTGCTTCAAAATGGCCCCCACCCGACCCTCCCAAACAGCCGGGGGGGGGGGGGGGGGGTTGGACCTCCCAGGGGTCGGCTGCCCCCCCCCCAAGCCCCCCATTTATTGCCTGATTCCAAAATGTAAAACTCATAAGACCTTAACGCGATATAACTGATAAATGATTACGATATTACACCACTAGATGGTGCTAGGTAACATCCAGTACTATCAACAGAGTGCAGACTCTGGGATTTACGTGACTAACGTTATATACGTAGGCTGCAGGGTAGACAGAAGATCCCCTACAGCAATCTGAAGGTTCAGAAGACACGAACGGCGTGCACTGAAAGTAAGTGTAGACGGCACACTTTGTGACTACGTGCGTAAATGAAGGCAGACAGGTATTACAAGCACGGTATATTTTAGAAAAGGCTTAGGCTGGGCGCCGTAGTTACACCGCAGCTATCGTTAAACTGTTAAATCGTATGGGCATGGTAAAATAACTTCAGCACTGGCCATCTCGGTAGCAAAGAGTTTGGAATGAGCACCGGCCATTTCGACAGCATGGGGATTAAGTTTAAAGTGATACCGGCGGAGTACGCAGTATCACAAGAATCAAGATTAATCCCTGCTTAAATCTAGAAATGTTAAAATAGATTATGCTACAGTAATTGATAGTACAGGAATAAGGAAAAGTGATGTTTGCCTCTAAGCCATTTGGGAATTAATTAGGATATCCCGATAACCACGTTATGGCCATGGGATAATATGTGGTAGATTCCAAATGTTTACAAGTTCGCAGGGCAGACCTATTCAAATAGTATTTTGGTGGTAAGAATGTTTAGAATACGTCAAAAGTAAAATGCAGCCAACACTATTATAATATGTGGCGGTAATGGAACACATTATCCCTTTAATTCTCAGGTAAATCAACGAAATAATCGCTTCACTCTGTCTCCTGTATAAACAATCAGTGCAGAGGTATGTATTACAGAAAGAAATGTGGCATATTAATTTAATAAGAATGAATGGGTCAAAATAAGAAATGGATTACTACCATATCCTCATTTATAGGTATGAGGAAGATCTACGCTGTCTGAGTCGGCTGACTGGCAGTAGTTTTGAGAAAGAGACCAGGACTCCAAGTGGAGCAAGGTCCACAAGAGGTGAGCGAACTACCATGCCCTCAATTGTTCATACACTAGTCCACTGACCAAACCCTGATATATATCCATTATATATTCAACAGGCTGTCCTACATGTATACAGTCCTGATGAAGACCCGCCCTTGATGCGCTAAATCATTGCATCGTTCCCCAGGGTCGAAACGTCGACGCAATCCTTCCTTATATGAACCAACTACTCAAAGTCTCCTAGGAACCAAGATCAAATTGTTGTGCCTATCAGATTATTGTATATGTAGTTGTCATTGTCAATGAGTATATGAGTTTACAATTTTACTTGTTGTTTTAATTGTGTATCAAATTTTGACCAAGGCTTATGTGTCAATTATGTTTTAAGTGTGTTTTAGGGACAGCATCTGTAGTTTTTTTGTGTTTCAAATTTAAAATATGAAAGTGTTTGAGTAAAAAATTTGCTTTCCTTTTTATCTTGTGGTCAGTGTACTTAATTGTTTTGAAGAAAATACTGCTATCTTTGTATCCTGATTAGGGACAAAGTACTAAATCTCCGACAGAACCATTATTATTCAATCACTACCCGCCCAGGTTCTGAGGGTTATAGGGTCACCCCATTACATGTAATAGATATAGGTTTAGACACAGGTATACTATATCTAAGCAAGGGGTGATTACACCACCTTGCCCCAGCTGAGGGATCAGCCAGTTGTGTTGATTTAAATGGCCAGCCAGGGGTGGCAAAAGATATGCTGCAGCCCCTGGTAGGCCTTGGATGCACCTATGCCCTGGGCACCTGTAGTGCACTGTACAGGGGCTGATAAGGTGTCCAGTACCAAATTGGTGATGTACCTATAGTACATGTCTGTGAATTTAGAGAGAGAACAGAAGGCTGTGGGTCTGATTAGCAGGCCCACAGCCACATTAAGTCGAAAACCAGTGAAGCAAAAAGCAAAAAATTGGGGTGACCATAGGAAAGCAGACCCTAGCAGTGTGCGGCATGCAGCAGTGTGCGGCATGCAGCAGTGTGCAGCATGCAGCAGTGTGAGTAATGCAGCACTGTGAGTAATGCAGCACTGTGAGTAATGCAGCAGTGTGAGGCATGCAGCAGTGTGAGGCATGCAGCAGTGTGAGGCATGCAGCAGTGTGAGGCGGCCAGCAGTGTGAGGCGTGCAGCAGTGTGAGGCGTGCAGCAGTGTGAGGCGTGCAGCAGTGTGAAGCATGCAGCAGTGTTAGTAATGCAGCAGTGTGAGGTGTGCAGCAGTGTGAGGTGTGCAGCAGTATGCGGCAGGCAGCAGTGTGCGGCGTGCAGCAGTGTGCAGCATGCAGCAGTGTGAGTAATGCTGCAGTGTGAGTAATGCTGCAGTGTGAGGCATGCAGCAGTGTGCAGCATGCAGCAGTGTGTGGCGTGCAGCAGTGTGTGGCGTGCAGCAGTGTGTGGCGTGCAGCAGTGTGTGGCGTGCAGCAGTGTGTGGCGTGCAGCAGTGTGTGGCGTGCAGCAGTGTGTGGCGTGCAGCAGTGTGTGGCGTGCAGCAGTGTGTGGCGTGCAGCAGTGTGTGGCGTGCAGCAGTGTGAGGCGTGCAGCAGTGTGTGGCGTTCAGCAGTGTGAGGCGTGCAGCAGTGTGAGGCACAGTCCAAGAAGAGGGACCTCTCACTGCAGACACTTCCCAGAGTGTGAGAAGAGGCTGTAAACAGACCTGATAGTTAGCTGCTAAGGGCCAGCCAATGAGAGCAGCGGGGAGGGTGGGGGGTTTCAGGACAGAGCACTGTCCCACACCTGGGATGCCAAGGGGACAGAACTAGTGCTATTAAAGCATGCCAATAGCACAGAGTGTATGATGTGCCCTGCAAATACCCATGTGGATGGACACTGATGAGTAGAGAGCACCAGAACGAGAGTTTGTTTGGTGAATATCTTTGAGAGATGTCTCATTTAAAGCGATGCTGTCCATCGATCACCGGGTGTCCTTCGGAGAGCACGGGGTTATCCCTCTGTCTCCTCGATATGGCGGGAAACCTACGGAGAGCTGGCAAGATGGCTCAGCGAGTTAATGTTTGCCACTGTGCTAACCCACAGGGGCTCAGCAAGTTAAGATTGCTGCTTATATTTGTACAGTCTTTATAACACAATCCAGGGGTGCTTCACAGAGATGCAGGCAACTTCAATGAAGCACATAACAATATAAGGTGCTGCTCTGAGTGATGCAGCCAGTGCAGTGGCACCGGGGCCCAGCAGTGCCAGGGGTCTGCACTGCCTCCAGTTTATTTAAAGGGCCAACCATCCTTTCTAAATAGGGTCTGGGACCCTTCCGGTACAGAGGCCGGGTGTATGGGGCAGAATGATTGATAATAGCAAAGAGCCTCACTAATGTATGATTGGGCGAGTCAGTCATCCAATTAGAACGCACCTTGCATCTAGCAGTAGGGAAACACCACCAGCCCTAGTAGTTCTGGAGGGATGTGGCTGCCTCCCCGGCTGCAAAAACACAATCAAAACGACCCCAGAGCTACAAAAGCACCAGAGACTGTAGCTGCGCGAGAAACAAGGATGAAAGCTGATAGAGAAGAGAGGAGAGATACAAAGGAAAGAAAGGAAGGAGGAAAGTTGGAGAGAGTGAAGAGAAACTGAAGGAAGAGACAGTGAGAGGAACTGCAGATGGAACATAAGAGGAAAGGAGAAAAGACAGGAAGACCACAAATAATAGAAGGACAGATTGGAGGGACAAGAAAAGGGAATAAGCAGATATCAAGGCGAAAGGAAGGAAGTGGGGAAATTAAGTGGAGAGAAAGAAAGGGAGGGCAGAAATCAGGACATTACATATAGAAAGAGAAAAGGTGAGCTAGAGCGGAGGGAGAAAGCGGGAACTAGGACAAGATGGGAAAGATAATTTTAGGGAATGGAGCAGAGAGAGGAAAGGGAGAAAAGTGAAAGAGGGGGTGAAAGTTAGGAAGAAAAGCCAAAGTGACAGATGGGCGGAGGGGGGATGAGGAAAGAGAGAAACGAGATAAGACTAAACGAAAAGGACAGGAAGGAGCCAGAGAACAAGGGCAGAAATATGGATGCTAGAGAGAACTTCTGTGAAGTTTAAAATGGTGATGTGCAAACTCACTTTTCTTTCAAGCACATTTGAATTTTTCAAAGAATATGATGGCCAAAGGGATCCAGAAACTTTGAACTGTCTTGCAAAATCATACTTCATCAAAAATAAAAAATCACATATTTATCATTGTGGGAAAAGAAAAATCCAAGGCTTAACTCAAGTGCCAGACTCAAAGAATTGGTCAATGGACAGTTTGAAAAACAGGAATGAAAATGGTGGGGGAAAAATAACCACAAAAACAAATCAAACTCATTTGCCACCATTCTTTACCATATGTTCGGACACAGACACCAAAAACTGTGTCCAGTGGATGCACCCAACCCTGCTGGGCAATACGAAAGGCAATGCTCAAGTGAATGTCGCACACAATTAAAAACAAAAAAAACTTTTAAAAACAGTTACATCTTAGTTGTGTTCAGTGTACCGGACCGAATAAAAGCCACAAAATGTGCCAGCTTTGGTACACAATGCAGACCACAGCTCACGCTGCCCACCATGCTCTGAACAATGCTCGGATAATGTCATTTAAAAAACAAAGCCTGCTTAGCACCACCAAAAGATGGAGGTTGCTGCGAGTTTTGCTGTGGGGTGCGTTCTGCAACAGAAGAATTTCACCGCTTTTTAGCATTTGTTTGCTGGATCATAAACAGATTTGCAGTTCTAATGTAAGGCTGGATGCTCTGTAATGCACGGTTCTCTTTACTACTCTAGCAGAGTAGTAAAGAAAAACAAGCATTGCCAAAGCCAATAGGTCGCGCCTTTGAGAACTATTGCTCTGCCACTGCATTTATATAATGCAGTACATAGAACTGTCTTAAATTAGTTTTAGCCACTCTGCAAAGCTTCTGTATGCCAGGGTTACAAAACATCACCAAAGCAAATAGTTCCCATAGGCGCGTCCTATTGGCTTTGCCAATGCTTGTTTTTCTTCACTATGCTGCTATAGTAGTAAAGAGAACCATACATAACAGAGCTTCCAGTCGTGCACTAGAAATGCAAATCTCTTGTAGCATGTTTTATATTGCTCATTGTTTCATAAAGACTTTGTACAGCTTAATAATGACAAACATTGATGCCGGTCACTGTCTTTGCTAAAGCAAAAGAGGGTTTCCACTATACGGTAAGCATTTGGTTATTTTCCCAGTAAGAGTTTTACCTGGGAAGTGTTACCACTTCTAACCACAATCAATAAGTGATCAGTTCCCCTGTTCAGTACGTAGCCCCTTTCAAGTGACCTGAAAAGGTGGTTATTCTCTATCAGCTGGTTCTCTCCTGGGCAGTATTTTTGGGATGGTAAGGAAATACTGAACAGCAAACATTAATAAAATATATTCTTTTTTAAGGAAATGCTCTAATTTACAATACGCTGTCATAATGAATTCCAAATAACGTCAGTCCATTTTGTAACAAGTTTTGTCAGACAAGCTTTATTCGACGATTGTCATAAAAGCAGACAGTGCAAATAAATATAAATTTAAAACATATAACAAAGTTAAAATTTGTATGTACATTACATATAAAAGTTATATATCGATTTCATTATTGCACATTGAATTAAAATTTCAGTTTGGCACCATGAATACATGTTAATCATTTGACATTCTACTTCTAATGGTCCAGGCCCAGCCCAAGAATTTTGCCACAGCTATATAAACTGTCATATCAGTGCAGGAACGAATAATTCTAACTGCCACCGACCCCCTGTCGGTGCCCATCAACCTGCACATTGGGTGAAGCCATATTCTCCGGGGCACCGCATACACTGGGCATTCAAATAGCAGGTGGCCTATGGTTTCCGAGGGCGCTGAACAAGATGGACAAGCAGCCTTGGCTCCCGCAGACCAACTGCTAGTGAATGCCCCAACCGGTAGACTCCCAATTCTCAATCGGAAATATAATTTGCGGTCCAGGGGTTTTAGGATGACATCCCAAAAAGTTTCCAGCTTTGGCGCATCTTTAATATCCATAAACAATCCAGTCAAAGACCCTGGGTCAATAGACCCAAAAGACCTGGAAGCCACAAACTGCCAGTACAAATTCTTAAGTACCTTCTTGGGAGGGAACCTGGTATTTGTAGGATCTTCCCACAGATCCCGTAAACCCAAATCAATCAAGAGGCACCTGATGTGCCTTAACCACTTAATTTTGTGATAAATATCACTACTAATTATATCAAGTAGGCCTTTTGTATAGTTTTCGAGTTCCGGGGTGGTCCAAATCCTCCTCAAATACAAGACTGGGCGTAAAGATGCTATAAGGGCTATTCGGAACATCCCTAGATCATAAAAAAGAGGGTTCAGGGGGGTACTCTGGGGTAGTTTTATTAAATTCCTTAAGAATTGATTTTCAGAGATTGACATCCCCCTGAGATTTTCAGGTCCCCACATTTCAACCCCGTATAAAGTGGAACTAACCACTTTGCCATTGTAAACCGCCAAAACCAGATATCGGTTTAGTAAGGGATTTAGAGTGTTCCAAACTCAGGGCCCCCGATACCTGCCTATGTTTTAGAGTAGCCAGTTCAATTTGTTGTTTCCAGCCCAAATTATGCTGAATACAGACACCCAAATAAGTAAAGGCTTGGACCCTTTCCAAAGGCCGCTTGTTCATGATCACAGTACCCTTAAAAGATTTAGAAGCATTAAAAGTCATACATTTCGATTTCTGCACATTTACTTCTAAACCCCGTGCTGTACAGAAGTCTTCAAAGAGCCTTAGGCCCTTTTGAAGCCCACTTGGGGTTTTTGCAACTAAAAGACAATCGTCAGCGAACATTAAAATGGGAACTTTGGCTCCAGCAATGATCGGTGCGTCAATATTGGAGTCAATTAAGATTTTAGCCACGTCATTAATATATAGGGAAAATAGGGTTGGCGCCAGGACACAGCCCTGGTGTACTCCAGTTTCCACTGGGAACTGTGGGGTAACATTCCCAGGACTCCCCCCACCTGATCTGTGCATAGTTTTGTTCGTGCAATCTTTTTACCAGAGATAAAAGAGTCCCTGGCATACCCATGCCATTAAGGACATTCCATAGCGTAGAGCGTGGGACCAGGTCGAATGCCGCTCTTAAATCTATAAAAGCGGCATAAAGGCTTCCATGACCAATTATCAATGTCTTCCAGTAGAACATTGCAAAATGCAGCACCTGGTCGACAGTGCTAATTGAATTTCTAAACCCTGCCTGCAAATGGGATAGGATCTTATTGTCGCGTTCCCAGTCAAGAATTTTGTTTAAAACCAGCATACCAAATATTTTTTGAGATGTATCAATCAGTCTGATTGGGCGATAGTTTCCTGGCTGGGACCTGTCCCCTTTTTTGTAAACGGGTATGATCTCTGCCCCGTTCCAAGAACTTGGTATAGGGGCTCCCCTAGCTATCATATTTGATAAGAGAAGTAAATAACGACCCCAGGAGTTCTTATCTTGCAAAAATAGGTCAGGGGGTATGTCATCAATGCCTGGCGCTCTACCAGGAACCACTAGATCTAGAGCACACTGAACATCTTTCAGGGTAAAGAAATCTTCCAATAGGGGTTCAAAAAATACTTCCACTACTGGTTGCGAGCCCTCGCCCTTAGCATACTGCGGCTGAAAATGTTCTACCCACTTTTCTTGGGGGACCCAGTTCTGCAGCTTATCCGGATTAGTATCCACAACCCCACTTGTAGACAATCCAGAATCTTCGCGAGTCTTTACAAGATCCCGCCTCCTTAAGGTCATTCCACCTTTTCTCATCCCAATCTCGCTTAGCACTTGAGACAGTATTTTTATAAGTCAACCTGGCCGCTCTGATATTCTCATTTGTCTCTGTTTTAATTGCTTTTCCCAGGTTAAGGCGGGCCTTCCTGCATTCACTAGAGTACCACCGTGATACCTCTGGAACGCGGGAGGCATTCCGCAGACAGGGCTTAATAAAAAGACGCTTTAGTTCCCCAAAAAGAACCTCATGGATCCTGGTCCCTTCTCCTAATTTTGAAAGATTATTGTCCAATTCAGATAGCACCAATAAATCTAATTTCGCCTGTTCAAGCTTGCTGATTATAAAATCCACATTCTCTTTATGAAGTGAAACTTTGGACCATCGGACGTGACGCATATCATCAGATATTACAATGTCATGGGAGGGGGTGGCAACCATCATAGCCCCAGGTTGATCAGGAGATTCCCAGTAAGTGAGACTCATAGACAGGGGATTGTGGTCGCTCTCTACCCTATCTATAATCATCATATCCTGAAGGTATCTCCACAGGCCCAGGTTAATCAAAATGTAGTCTATTCTACTCTTACAAATACCACTTTTGAATGTAAATGCACCAAACTTGTCGCCTGTGGTCCTACCATTGATTGCTCTTAAACCTTTATTTAAGCAGATAGAGTTCATTTGGACCACTATATCTGTCCATTTACTAACCGGGTCAAGATCCAATTTGGGAATCCCCCACTCCCTATCCTCCTCGTCCGACACATTCCAACTTCCTTTCAAAAGAGGTTCAAAATTTACATTAAAATCCCCCCAATGATTACGTTTGAGGGCAAATATCGACTTTCCAATAGGTCTTCCAGAAGTAATAGAACCACAGATTTTCTGCCCCCCCGTACTTCTCGCGTATATGTTATAAACATAGACTGGTACATCGTTTGGGAACTTAAGACTTAATATCTGCAGATCCCTGTGATTAGTCGGTATAGTTTTTATCGTTGCCCCAAGGTCCTGTCTTATCCAGATCGTTAGCCCTCCGGCTGGTCTCCCCCTCCCTTGCTTCACTGCAGGTATACTATAATTTAAATATCCTGGAAAATGCAGTTCTTCCATTGTCCAGGTTTCCTGAAATAGGCATAGTTCATGTTCTCTAATAAATAGTGCCCACTCAGGTGACTCCAATTAAGACTTTAGGCTAGCTATATTCCAAGAGAGGACGGACCCCAGTTTGCCGGCACTGGACATGGGACTAGCTTGCACTGCAAGCTCCAGGTTATTATCTGGGGGAATAACCTCGACAGAGGAACAAGCTGGTGAGATTTGTTTTTTTAGAAAGCTTGCTACAATACCATTGGGTTCCTGACCAGTTATTTCTACATCGTTGGTTGCTTGTGTTAGGGCTTGTGATTGAAGTCAATCATTGCAATCTAGTCTCGAGCTTTCCTTAGTACATTTACAAAATATTATTTTGATGCCCAACGAGCATGGTATTCGCTATATTTCAGCAGGAATGAATAAATCACTGTGTATGAAAGTGAAAGGGAGAAAAGGGATGGAGGGCTGGGATATTCGAGAGAGGTTGCTGAGACAGAAGGGCAGAAACACAGAAGCGCAGGGAGAGAGGGTGGCTGGCAAGTCGGGTAGAGAACAAAGGGGGAAGACAAGTAAATAAAGGCTCACTAGAGCGAGGCCAACAAGTTCGGGAGCGCATTCCTTTGAAGTCTAATGGTGGGGGTGGGGGAAAGGCTTCTTTTGAAGTCTGATGCCGAGGCTCAGACAAATGGTGGTGTGCGAGCGGCTTCCTTTCAAGTCTGATGTGGGGGGCAGGGGAGCAAATGGTGAGCGCGCTCCCGGCGCACATGCACTGGCCATAATCCGCATTCCAAAGCCCTCTGGCATGCTTTCCTGTAGCCCCTACATAATTCTCGCTGGAGCAATGCGCAAGCGCATTGGCTCAGCGAGACCTAAAAAGGGTTCACCACTTAGTCCTGTCCATTATCGCCCCATTAGCCTCCTATATGTAAGCCAGAAAATATATGTATTTGCACTTTTGGGGCATCTTTAGTCCTGGATAGGAGAGTGTAATGTACTCACACCCCTCCAAGCTGGGTTTAGGGCCAAGACTTCCACTATTGACCAAATCTTTAGATTATATCTCCTATATTGGAGAACTGTGACTATAGAGGGTGGCAGCCTCTATCCTATTTTTGTGGGCCTTGAATCCGCATTTGATTTAGTTCCGAGGGACAAATTGTGGGATGATTATTAGACATGGGAGCTCCAGACTACCTTTGCTACGAGATGAAATGCCTACATCAAGGCAATTTTGCACAAATAAGGTATGGAAAAAACAGGGAACTCTCAGCTCACTTTCCAGTATAGAAAGGTGTACGTTAAGGCTATGTCTTGGCTCCGACTCTTCTTTCCCTTTTCATTAATGGCTTCATAGAGCTATTGTTGGCTAAAAAAGATATTGATGCCCCTAGGCTAGCAAACTGTAAAATACCTGCCTTGATGTTCGCAGACGACACCCTCTTGCTCTCGAAATCCCCTATGGGGATGCAAAGGGTTCTCAATGCACTAAGTGTCTTTTGTAAAAATAGGCGGCTGGAGATTAATCTTCAAAAAACGAAGTACATGTTTTTTAACGCAAACAGCATGCGCCCTAAACCATTTCTAGATGGTAGGGCTCTAGAAAGGGTGTCTATTTTTGAGTACTCGGGGATCACACTAACTGAGAAAATGGAATGGGGGCCCAAATAAAGAAAGGTATCTTAAATCAGGTCCAGTCGACGGGGGGGGGGGGTTATCGCAAAGGCATATAACAAGTGTACACACAATGTGACAGGCCCAGCGGCTGAACTCTACAAGGT
Source organism: Lissotriton helveticus (assembly GCF_964261635.1). Taxonomy (NCBI): domain Eukaryota; kingdom Metazoa; phylum Chordata; class Amphibia; order Caudata; family Salamandridae; genus Lissotriton; species Lissotriton helveticus. The sequence goes on from NC_136071.1 coordinate 406,911,272, forward strand.
ACAGGCAAGGGGCGCTGCCTTATATGGAGCAGAATTATGGGGTCATCATCCAACCACCTCCTTAATGCTTGTAGAGAACTCCATTGTTAGGCAACTTTTGGGTCTCCCCTCTAGTTCCCCTTTAATCCCACTTAGAATGGATATTGGGATTAGCCCTATCGCAGATGAAGTATCTTTAAGACCCCTCCTATTCTGGCGACACCGTTAGAATCCTCCTGAATTAGCCTCATACAGGGATGAGTTGAGAGAAGTTATGAGCCTTCAAGACGCGGGCAAGCTCCCATGGTTGACACATATGAGAAATACCTGCCAGGCCCTGGGGAAGGTAGATTTGTGGAGTTCTGCTGAAGAAATCTGCCTTGTGACCCCCAGAAAGGTACTCCTTGGGACCTTCAGGGAATATAAATTGGACCAGCTATAGAGGAATTCGACTTGGCGCTTATCCCTCAGGTTCATGGAAATAAAAATGCAATGTAGGCTAGAATTGGTACTAGATGACATTCAGACGCTTCTTGCAAAGAAGCTATTCCTCCAATTCAGACACGGGGTACTCCCGCTCCGATCTTTTACCACCAAGTGGTCAGGTGCCCATAGTCTGGATTGTCCCGTGTGCAAGAATGTAGAGGAAACCGAAATGCATGTACTTTTCTTTTGCTCTGTATATAGGAGGTCAAGGACCCACTGGATAGTACAGCTGTGCAGGAACCTGGGGTCCAGACATTGCGAGGTCTTAGGTTACCCATGTATGACACTGGTATGCCCACTATGTTTTCCATCTCGCGTTTCTTGTAGTCCATGTGGTACACTCGTACAGACATTCTCAAGAAGAGCTCACATGCCAATTCGAGCTCAACATTAACTATCATGCCTCTTTGAACTTTCACTTTTACCTCCCTATGTCTAACCTTTGCACCTCCGGCATATCATTTTTTGTAAATAACTAATTTTTATAAAAGTCTTTTTAAAAAGAAAGGTTTTTATTCTTACATCTTTTTTATGAAATTGTTACTGTCTTTTTAAATGAAATTGTCATTTCTCCACAATTGAACAGTTTATTATATAATGTATTACTTATGTTTCTCCAAGACATCATATTTTAACGGAAATCATTTATCTCTCAAGATTAGTTGCCTGTTAATGCTTCTACTTTGGGGCAAATATAGAGGCCACCTACTACATGTACACTGCACATTCCTTTGCCCAAGGTCGCCTAGAAGAGATGTCCTGGTATTCCTACACCCCAGACGACCAGTATATTTACTCAAAAAGTGCTATCCAAATTTTGATACTACAATGGACGCTGTTATAAATTGTTTACAATGTATTGTTTTTATGTGCTTTTAAGGCTCTAGCAGCTGAAATAAAGATTTGATTGATTGATTGACAAGCTAGCAAACCTCTGGCTAACCACTTCACTGCACTTGTGTCATCTTCCCTGATGTGAACCGTCTGGTTTTGATTCTCCAGGTGATGACAAGTGTCGGTGTCTATTGTGAGGTGCTGCAAAGAAAGACTAACATTCATTCACCACTTACTGCCCTTGGTGTGCAACATTCATTCATCTATCACCTCTCAGTCTCCACACTTGGGTCGCGCATACCAGAGTGTGCCTAAGGCGCTTTCAAATGATCTGTTCTTTGATTCCAGTTTTTCGAGCTGCTGGAGCAATACTAGGACCTTCTAAGTCTATTCATCAATTGGTATCATGAGGTGTGATGCTGGGTGGGCAGTTTCACTGCTCTCTTCTCCAGTTTGCACTAGTTACAGCACTAGCCAAATGGGCAGATGTAGGAAGGTGGATACCTGACTATGGTTACCCCAGATTTGTTGCCTTGTGTTTAGCTGGTTTTTGACTTAGTTGGCCTGGGACCCTGCTATCCAGGTCCCCAGGCTATCTGCTCTCTCCTTAAAATGGACTCCATGTACCCTAGGTGCATAACTAAATTGGTACTGGACACCTTATCAGACCCTCTACAGTGTACTATAGGTGCCCAGGGCATAGGTGCATCCAAGGCCTACCAGGGACTGCAGCATATCTTTTGCCACTCCTGGCCACTGTTCCCTTGAAGCTGCGCGGCTGTGCACGCGCGCACCTCAGTGCCCCATAGCGCGCAGCGCTGTGTGTGTGGCGCGCACACACATACCAAGAGCATTCACGCCACCGCAGCGCGAAAAACAGGCATTTCTAACTTGCCGAGGAAGAGGCATTTAGCAAGTGCTCCCTGGAGCACTTGCTAAATTTCTGATGAGCGGCCACTGGCTGGTCGTTTTTTAGAGTGAGGCTCTGGGGCTCATTGTGTGCTTTTGTTTAAAGCATTCGTGTTAATTGCAGAGCGTGATGAGCTGCGATTAACATGAATGCTTTTTAAAAAAAGCACACAATCTGCCCTGCAACCAAACTGTAGAAAACACAAGAAATGCAGCACCAAACACAGCGTGCGCTTTTAGAATCACCTAAAAGCACATGCTGTGTTTGTAGACTTAATGTATTTCTTCTCTTACTAGTGCTGGGCTGCGGGGTGATTGTGTGCCTTTTTGTAAAGTTTTCGTGTTAATTGCAGGTCATGAAAGGTACTGCCATTAACATGAAAACGTTAAGAAAGGTGCACAATCACCCTGCATCTGTGCTCTAGTAAGGGAAGAAATACAGCAAGCTTACAAACGCGATATTTGCTTCCAGGGACCAGGTGACATATTTGCGGACCAACGGCATGGACAATGAAATAAAGTGATTATTGTGAAACGTGTTAGGAGGAGGGTGGCGTTGCAACTCATGTTTCCCAGTTCACCTCTTTCGCCTCTTTAATGGACGTGTAACCAAGATCCACAATGTTATTTTATTAGAATAGGGATGTTTGCGCTTTTGTCATTGAGAATCTTTTCAGCCTGTTCCTCTGTTTGAAAAAATTGACATAACTTTAAAAAAATAGTTTAGCTTGAATGAGGACGGAGGGCTAGGGATTGGGAAGGGAGGAAGCGCCACTCTTCGCAGCAAGAAAAGTTGAAAATGACAGAGGCTCTGGATATTGTTTGACTCCTGCCCAGCACTGTTTCCAAGGCATCAATACAGGGTAGGTATTCATCCATGTAGACATTTATACTGAGGAAGAACTGTGCCCATCGGCAAGGAGCATTACGGGAGAGGAATGTGCACACCATTAAAAACTCAATTTATGAGAAAATCTGCACCGCTCTAAAATGCTAACACTGGGGGGTTAGGCACACCTCTAAATATTACATACTGAGATAGACAATTATGAATACGAAAGCAATACTGCACGAGAAATGGGCAGCTCTCTAAGACAGTACAGATGGGGATAAATGCATATCTGTAGAACAGTAATAATGAGAGAAAATGTGCACCGCTGTCAAATTAATGCTGAGAAAACATAGCGACACCTGTAAAACTAGACATACTGGGAGAGAAAAGGGCTCACTGGAAAGACAGTTACTGTAGGACATATGCAGATCTGTTAAACATTGGTATTATGGGTGGAATGTGCATAGATGTGTAAAGCTAATGATTACACACATTTGTGCACAACTATCGTACACAAACAAGGGAGTGAAGTGATATGCCCTGGATAGTTAAAGCCTTGCTTTTACTTCCTCCCCTTATCCCCAAAGGCTCTGGATCCTTCAGTGTCAGAAGGGAAGGGAGGCACCCAGAAGGCAGAAGATATACATTCTCTACCCTTAACTTGCACTTCTGAGGGGTAGCCATCAGCGTGGACTCCCAAACTCTTGCAGCCCGACTGTTCCTCTGGGTGCCTACATAACAACACCCCTTCCCAACACACCACAGAAAGAGCACTTGACTGGAGTGGAGCTGCAACTTTGGGGCCTCTGTGTGCGTGCAGGGTGAATACAGAGTACTGGGACTGTATGAATGCAGGGTGAGTGAAATGCCCGTGTGACTGCAAAGTAAGATATCAGACTGTACGAGTGCAGGGTGAGTGGTGTGCCTTTGTGCCTGCAGAGTGAATTATGCAAGTCCACTGTGTGAACGCAACCCGAAGACTGTGCCTGCGTGAGTGAGTGTGTGGAGGTTCATTAGTTTGCCTCCGTGAGAACTGGGGTGAGTGCTGGGGGAGCATGGAGAGCAATGTGTCTGTGTGAGCGTACAGTGAGTTGTGTGACTATGAGTATACTGGATGAGGGGTGTGAATGCACTCAGTGAGTGGTGTGCACTAGTGAGAGCAGGGTGAAAGGTATGCTTATGTGAGTGTAGGCTGAGCAAAGCGGTGTGCATCTGTGAACACAGGAGAAGAGGAGCAAGGTGTTTGCATGAGTATAGGGAGAGTGGTGAGTCTTTGTGAGGTCATTTGCATATTTTCAATGAATTGTTGCAAGGGTTCTTGAAATGTATGATGAAAATGCACCAATTGAACCCATTTTTTCTAAATTCTTCTTGTGAAATAGTACCAAACTAATAATTAGTCTCATAGTAACCCCGTCTCTATGGTTGATTCAAGCTCAATCGCTGTGCTCTCTCGCGCTTTCTCACACTTTAAATTCAACTCAAAGTTTTCTGCCTCACCACTTTTTAAAAGCACCAGCCACCACTGCCTAAGCTTAAAAGTGGAAGTACAAATAGTTTGTCTTCAAGCCATGGATTTTCTGTCATCAGCACTTGTCCTCCGTTTTTCAACAAGAGCAGTTCAAGCCTGAATGGCAAAATATCCTAGTTTGCAAATGTTTTCTATATAATTCTGGTTCTGCAATATTTACAGCACAATGCATCATCTGCTGCATAATTTGACAATTTTAACTAAAAAATTGTTTGTAGCTCAAACGGATCAAATGTTACTAAAAAATGTGACTAGTGTTTCTGCGAAGTCGATTTGCAAAGGTTGACTGATCACGTTGTCACTGCTGGATTAGTATGTCACCGGTGTAGCTACCACTCACCGGTGTGTCCAATTTGCACAACATGTGTGTGCTTCTGGTCACCAAAAGGGCGGTGTGTTTGTGGTAAAACAGCAGGCAAGACCCGCTCCATGGATCACCCATGTGATGGCTGGTACCCCCAGAGTTGACTCACAGGAAGGCTGATTGGTCCACGGCTAATTGATCCGTTAAATTCTGGCCTGCCTGCTCAGCGCTGTTCATGAATATTCTATCTCTGACGCATAGCGTTTTAAATTTGATGGCGCAGTTGCATGCTCATATATGTTAGACAATTTTAGCGTGCTGGTGCTGCCTCATTGGCAATGTGCCTCAATTGCAGTATTGTCAGAGGGGAGCTAGAATACGTGACTAATGCATTTTAATGCTGTGATGCGGACACTAGCATTAAAATGCGTTAGTCGAAAGCCTGATGCGGCCCTACCCTAACCCTGCCCTGAAACTGCAAAAAGTAAAAATATAATAACAGCGTTATTATAACTTTATTTTCTCTGCTCAAAGAGAGCATTTGTTAAAGTTTTTGTTAATCGCAGCACCTATCATGAGCTAAAATGAACATGAAAACTTGAACAAATGCACACAATCACCCCGTGGCCCAGCTCTATTTAGAAAAGAAATGCAGCAACATAGCTGCCAAGGTTTCAAATTGATATGCGGGATAGTTTCAAACCTGCCTTAACACCATTCACGTGCATCTGTATGTGAGGAAATGCACTGTTGTTTCACTTTTTTAAGCAAAGGTTTGGAGTGATATTTGGTGCTGCACCCACATGTGCATCTGGTTACTGGCGCACATAGCCTTGGTTGCAGTGCACATAGACCTTACACTGCCGCACACAGACGAAAGAAATTAGAGGGAACATTGCTCCTGGCTGGTCCTTAACTCGACACAACTGGCTGATCCCTCAGCTGGGGCAAGGTGGTGTACTCACCCCTTGCTTAGATATAGTATACCTATGTCTAAACCTATATCTGGACACATATGCACCTATAAGTCACTCCTATGGCAGGCCTTTACAATCCTGGAGGCAGAGTGCTTGGTTTTATGTGAGATGGTGCTCTAGCATGAGCTGAGCCTGTCTGCAGCGTTCGGAGCCATTTCCTTACAGCTGTTCCAGTGATACTGCCATACCATATACTCTTAAGTGCATTATAATCCTCGCGGTTATTGCTAAATTTTGTTTGGCTTTATCAAAACATGTCGTGTTTGGCGTCATACACTTTGGAATACTCCCCCCTTCTCAGTTCTGGCGACGGGGATAGCATTCCACCCTTCTAGAGGGAGAAGACGTTACTTTACTTAAAACGGTGTTAATCCTAACAAGAGTCTCAGAATCACAAAATGGATGCTGCTGCCCCGACACAAGTCTGACCTCCTGCTGCTGACCGAAACTTGGCAGGGGAGGCCTGGACAAAGGGTTTCCTGTCACAGGGAGGTGCTACACCACCCCAGACAGGAGATAGTGGATTGGAGCAGGGAGGGTTGAAAGAAACTAGACACTGCCTGGGGCACACAAGGTGTCCCATGCAAAATCCATTCAAACTGGTTCTGGGGCACTCCAGCCCCAGCTCTGGCACAAAACTGGACAAAGGGAAAGGGGTGTAACCACCCCCTTCCTGGGTCCCACCCATAGGAGGGACCTAGCAGGTAATCCAGCCCCTTGATTTGGAATAAAGGTAGGAGCTGTGCCAATGCACATCAGATTATCCTGACTGAAACTTATGAAACAAAACTCTGGACCCTTCGACATCCCACTCGACGTGCAAGACTGAAGAATCTCCCTTATGATCAAGGAGTGATCACCCTGTGCAAACAGGCACCATCCAGCGCGACACCATTTGCTTTGTTGCAGTTCCCGCCGGAACTCAAGCGACAGAGATTGACAAGACCCAGCCTTCCTGCCGTCCAACAGCCCGATCCACAGTCCCTGCAAAGCTGAGACCGGTGGAAGCGACCTGAAGCGTGCGGCCGGCCATCTTGGAAAAACAACAATGTGCTGACCGTGCAGCATCCAAGATTAGAAAAAATGGTTAGGGGTTCTGCCCATCTTACCCTCCCGTACCTGAGCAGGAGACATCCAAGGATGAAAAAGTAACAACAAAAAGGTACTGAAGGGATCAATCTGCTTTTAATTCTCAAACAAGAAACAATCAATTATCTTGTGATACGCGAAATATATGCAGCATTGGTATATATAAATTCATATACACATATATGAGCAAACAGCCAGAGAGGCAAAATATCAAAAAAATGATACAATCTATATACAACACATCACATCTACAATATGTACAAATACACAAAACACTATACAATACTCAACACACTTCTCTGTACCCTTGAGACAAAAGAGAATATATACACCAATTTACATATGCACCTCCTCTCAATTTAGGGTGGAGTATACAACAAGACGGTAGTCCCAAACACAAAAAACACCAGGGGGTAACTTATCAACCCAGCCTACATTTGTGTTGGTGTGCCTTGGAAAAAATCCAATCTTCCTTAAATTTTTACAAGGGACTCCGTTCAAAACATAAGGTGTCGAAGCAGTGGCGGTCGCGTTTCAGCCAGATGATATAGGCTTCATCAGGACATGGGTACTCTAGTAACAACAAATACATATATTAACTCTTTCTACTTACACAAAGAAACATATTACAGCTGCTAGAATGAAATAACTAAATCTCCCCCACATGTGGAAATGCAGTGTCAATGGGTGAATCCGTCGTAGAAAGAAAGAAACATAAAAACCAATGAATGAAAATAATAAATGATCAATAATAAAGGAGACTATCAAAGAGACCTCAACCACACCTCCAAGTGAACAACTAAAATGTGCAACAAAAATGTAAACACTAGTGACAATCCCACGAATCACCTTATACCCCAAAATAAATAATGCACGTAAATGCCAAATACTATCAACACTCAACACGTGTTCCAAGATAAGTACCTATTCGTCAAGGCCCTGGCCAACCTCGAGCTGGTATCGCCGGCCTCCCACCGCTACCACAGGAGTGGGTGGGGTAGGAGCCACCGTCTAAACTCTATTCACGCGGACTCTACATGAAGGAGACATATAAAAACAACATTCAATCAATCACAGGAATATCGTAATGGCGGACCACCGTGTGTTAACCTGGCCCATGCGTCTGGAGTAGGCGCACGGAGTCGCCGCTTTAACATGGGGGGCCTCTTTAACCACGGACGATGTGCTATCTGGGCGCGAACCTTGGATAAGTCAACAAGGATGCTCTACATGGGCTATCGCATTTTGCGCCACCTCTTCTTTTGTGCTAGACGCCGTGGGTGCCTTGGGTGAGAGAGTGGGGGAAGGAAGGGGATGAGCAGCGCCACGCGTCCCCTTGCAGAAGAGAAGGATATTGACCTCAGCAGGAAGAACGGATATAGATTTCAGAAGAGACGCTTTGTCGATAGACCGCCCGCCATTTCTCTGCTCGCAGCCCCTCCACATACGTAACACCACTCATCATTTTTCATTCAGAAACTGAGGCGAGGAGGCAAAAGCTGTTGCCGGGATTGAGTTGCGCCGTGAGATGCAGGTGAGCAGTCGCCTTCTCCCCCTGTCTGTCTCCGAGGAGATCCGAATTTGAAGCCAAGCTGCAGATAGAAAGCTGCGCCTCGAGCCAGTGATCCAAGCGCTTCCTTCCAGTTACACACAGCCACTCCGTTGTGTACGACTGGTACTTTTCCTGTTTCTTTTTTCTTCTCGAAACCCCGCTAACCCACATCTGTTTCTCCAGCCGACCTTTGCGCGGTGAGACTGGTGCGCCTCACAGCTGCCCGTCGGCGGCTGCAGCGGCTGGGACCTGTCGGGTCTCCGTGGACGCAGCACCGGTAACGCTGCGCAGTACAAACGGGACCCGGGACACTCGTTTTGCTCTCTGCGTGGTCCGGACTAGTTCCGTGACCACGGCCCTTTTTATTTTATAGTACGCGCGGACGTGACGTACCACGTCCGCGCTAGCGCACGTCTAAGTGCGCAAACACTAGACTGCAACACCGCAGTCTTAAACATTACACTCCTTTCAACCTTTATTAAAACAAACAAAAACATTAAATAGTCTGTGGTGGGTCACTTCGCTTCATCTGGATGGGTGAAAAGAAAACACAACAAAATGGCCGGCAGGCCTGTTACCCGTCTGACGATCAGGAACCACAGTCTCAGCCTACAGCAAAGTCCGCCAGCTGTGAGGAGGGAGCTGGATTTCTCCTCAGCGCGTATCCTGCAGCCTCCCCTCGAAACAATTCTCTCCTTGGGGTCTCTGGTCGAGCTGGTGACAGCCTCTCTCCGGAGGGGTGATGACCTTCAGTGCTGGGTCTCGCAGACTCAGGCGGGCTTGCCTCGGACCTTTCTGCGGTGCCACCATGCACGCTCGCCGGGGAGCTGGTGTGAGGAGTTGCTGGGCTTGGCGTCGCTCTGTCCAATTCTTGGCTGGATTGATCTTCGGATGGGGCAGAGGCCCGCTTGAAGAAGGACACGTTGCGGGTGACGGTTTCTCCGTCGCGTTGAGCAGTTATCATCGTACCCGTCCTGCGGGTGACTGTCCATGGCCTGGGTTCGAACGGGAGCCTGAACTTGCTCCCTGGGTATCGGTCTCTCACATAGACTCGGTCTCTTTCGCAGATGGACGATTCTCTGGCTCGACGTCTGAAGCTGGCGTACTCATTTGAGCGCTTTCTGTTGAGCAGGGTTTGTCGTGGGTGGCAATGATTTTCTCGAATTTTGCAGTCACCTCCTTGGCGGTAAGAGATGTTATTATCTCTACTTCTGGATACTTGGTCAGGTCGTCAATGACAACGAGCATGTAGCGTCCATCCGGGAGGTGCCCGAAGTCAGCGCTCACTCGCTCCCAGGGTCTTTCCGGGTTCTCTTCGGTGACTACTGGCGGTGGTGGTTCGGGTGGACCTGCCGCTTGGCACCAGCGGCACTCCTTGACCATTTGCTCGACTTTTGTGTCCATCTCCGGGAACCACACTTTGACCCGGAGTCTGCTCTTCGTTTTCACCACTCCCTGGTGGCCACGATGCGCCAATTCGATTGCCTGTTGTGTCAGGCTTGCTGGCATCCCGATTATGGGTCCTCGGAGGACGCATCCTTGACTGTCTACCGACAGCTCGTCCTTTACCTTGAGGATGGTTTCCAGAGCACGCTTGGCTTCAGGAGTTCTCTGACTGAGTGACGCCTGGAGTGTTTTCCAGTCATTTTGTCTCATGGCGGTTGTCACGAGCTGTAGAACTTCATCATCTCGAGTCGCGTCCACAATCATGCTGATGCTCATGGGCAGTGGTCGTGATCGCTCCAGGATGATCTTCACGTACTCCTCTGTCTCGTCGGCATCTTCCTTTTCTTGGGTGGTCGCCGCTCGGGGATGCCGGGAAAGGTAGTCGGCCGGGTTAGTTGCCCCGGGCTTAAACTCCAACTTGTAATCATATTCTTGGAGTTGTAGAATCCACTTTTCGATTCTGGGGGCAGGCTTGGAGACAGAACCTCGGAACAAAGGAAGTAGAGGCTTATGATCGGTGGAGACGGTGAACGGATGTCCGTAGACGTACACATGGAAGTGCCTGCAGGCCCAGTGGATTGCGATGGCCTCCCTCTCAATTTGTGAGTAGCGTTGTTCTGTTTCCGTAAGTGACCGGCTTGCGTAGGCTATGGGCGCCCAGTCGTCACCACCTTGGCTCTGTGTCAGTACCGCTCCAAGTCCATATGGGCTGGCGCCTACAGCTATGTTAGTTGCTTTGGTGTGGTCGAAATATGATAGGGTTGTGTTAGCTGACAAGGCCGCCTTGGTGTTCTGAAATGCCAGCTCCTGCTCTTCTCCCCACTGCCATGGGGTGGTAGATTTTGTGAGCTCCCTTAGTGGTCTGGTGAGATTGGAGAGGTCTGGGATGAATCGCCCGCAGAAATTCACCATTCCGAGGAAACTCCGAACTTCTGACGTGTTGTTCGGCGCTGGGGCTGCTTGCACGTCTCTCACTTTTTCAGGGTCAGGGGCCACTCCCTTGTCGGAGAATGTGTACCCAAAGAAGCTGATTGTGTTCTGTAGGAATTGACACTTTTCCCGATGGAGCGTAAGGCCTGAGTCTTTAATCCTTTGTAGTACGCTTCTGAGCCTCCTGTGATGTTCTTCCACCGTGTCAGCGTATATCAGCAGATCGTCGCTGACATTCAGGACTCCTGTGATCCCGCTCAGTACTTCTCGGACCGTATTTTTGAAAACTTCGGCGGCACTCGATATCCCAAAGTTGAGTCTTTGATAGCGTCGGAGTCCTACGTGGGTGGAGAAGGTGGTGATGTACCTGGAGTCCGGATGCAGGGGTAGTTGATGGTATCCTGACCTTAGGTCCATTTTGGAGAACCATTTCGCTCCATTTAATTCTCCCAGGATGTCATCTATTGTGGGTGTCAGGTGTCTTTCCCTTTTCACGGCTGCATTGGGCAGGCGCATGTCAACGCAGATGCGGACCTGCCCTGGCTGTTTGGGTTTTCGTGCCACCACGATCGGCAACACCCATGGGGTGGGCCCACTGACCTTCTCGATTATCCCCTGTTTTTCAAGGGTCTCCAATTCTTGCTCCACTTTCTTTCTTAGGTGAAATGCTATTCGTCGATGACGAAGGGCCACTGGCTGGATAGATTTGTCGATATGTAGAGATACTTCCTTTCCGCGGAGACATCCAATACCCTTGAAGGCGTCTTCAAATTCTTCCAGGATTGTGTCCAGCTCCTCCTCCAGGACTGCCATGGCGAAGGATATTAGGTGAAGTTCTTCCGCTGTTTGGCCGCTGAGTAGCATTCCACTACCTTCCTTGGTAACATAGATGGTTGACGGTGTCCTCTTTTCCTGATGCTGTATCTCTGTTTGGAAGCACCCTATTAATGGTATCGGTGTTTTTTTGTCCATAGGCAAAAACTCTGATCTTATCTGTTTTCAGAGTCGGCTTGTCTCTCAGTTGATTGTAGACGTTTGCCGCCATAAGTTCAATCGAGGCCCCTGTGTCGATGGTTGCTTTCACCTCTTGGTTCTGTATCTTTATCCTGCACTTCGGGAGTCGCCGTTTTTTCCTTAGCGGCTGGTCTATGGCAAACACGTAGTGTACCGGATAGCTGTTGGCGTCGTCGTCCATGTCCTCACTTTCTGGGTCCTCCCTTATGGCATGAGCGGCTTCCGGCCTGGGCTTGGATGACCTGCACACTGATGCGAAATGGTTCATGCGCCCGCATGACCCACATTTTCTCCCACGTGCTGGGCAGTCTTGTGCCCTATGCGGCGTACCCCCGCAGTAACCGCATTCCTTTCGGCGTTCTGGCGGTCTTCCTCTCCCGGCCGGGCACTGCTTTGGCCGTACCACATTGACGTGCTCTGCTACGTGGACCTGCTCCGTCTTGACCGGTCTGTGGAGTGCTGCTTCCATATGAGACGCCCTCGCCTGGGATAACTCTTTCGAGCGCCCAAGCTTTAGAATGTCCGCCAACGGTTTGCCATCTTCTTGGAGGATCTTCACTCTCAGGTCGGAGGAGTAGCAGCCTTGAATAATCTGCCCGCGAATCTCTTCTTGCTCATCTCGGAATCCGCACGTGCTCGCTAGCTCCTTCAGGCGACCATGGAATGCGTCGAGGGATTCTTCCGCTTCCTGTCGCGCCTGTCTGAAGATGAAACGCTCGTAGTCTTTACTATGCATCGGCTCAAAATGGGCGTTGAGCGCGTTGAGAAGCGTGACATAGGTATGGGGGGTTGCTTCCACCAGGGTCTTGTAGATCCGATAAATGTCCTTCCCACCAAGATGTAGGAGAAGCGCCCTGCGCCGTTCTCTCGCCGTGCCAGCCCCTTCAAAGTAAAATTGCAGCCTTTCAACCCAGTCCTTCCAACGTGGGGCCAAAGAAGCTGGGGCCCCGTCGACTACAAACGGTTCGATGGGCGGGATGGTCGCCATGATGGTGCAAGAAGACCAGCCGCCGCTCCGCAGGCGTGTAGGAGGTGGGGCCGCACAACCTGGATTCCCCCTTTTTGACCTTTACAGCAGATCAGGCAGTTAAAGTAGGGTGGAGCACTCTAAAGCTGGGAGCGGGCAGCACGCTGGTACCTGGGGCGCGCCCTCTTGGATTGCGCGGGACGCGGGGACAGCCTCCGTCTCCAGGGATGGCCTTGCGCCGTCGATCCCCACTTGCCCTCTGCTCCAGGGCAGTGTGCTGATAGCCCACTGGCAGCTTCCCCCAGCGTGGCCTCTACAGAGGGGCAGGATGCCATGTGGTAGGCGGGCGCTGGTGAGTCAGCGCGGGGCTCGATGAGACAGGCATCTGCAGCCACGTGTGGGGCCTGTGGAGGTCGGGGAGCGTGTGGTTGCTCCGGCAGGGTGGGCGATATTGACGCTTCCTGCACAGCATGGGCACTTTAGGCCCTCGTCGCCATTGTCGGGTCTCTGTGGACGCAGCACCGGTAACGCTGCGCAGTACAAACGGGACCCGGGACACTCGTTTTGCTCTCTGCGTGGTCCGGACTAGTTCCGTGACCACGCCCCTTTTTATTTTATAGTACGCGCGGACGTGACGTACCACGTCCGCGCTAGCGCACGTCTAAGTGCGCAAACACTAGACTGCAACACCGCAGAGGCCGTCCTGATAGCATTCCTTGTAGGGTCCACCCGGAGACATTCAGCGACCGAGTCACCGGCGTGAAGCCGCGGTCTGGAGCAGGCAAGTTGGCGGGGCACCAGCAGGTTGAGGAATTACATTTTAAGGCAGGCGAAAGGAGCACAGGGTGGCGTAGCGTAGACAGGTCCTTCCAGGGAGGCGTGGCCATTCTTGGTCTCTAGGCACCTGTACCAGGCTAGCTTGTGTATAGCATCACCAGATGACGGCCTCCCTTTAATTAAATGATTTGTGTATTGTGCTTAAACCCCAAAGACGTTCCCTAGATCATCTACCTAACGGGGACCTTCTCTTGTGTCAAAATGAAGGAAAATTCGGAGGACAGCATTGATACCTGTGGCAGTCCCACAAACCTTTCAAGCTTTGCTGATAGGTCAACCCTCCATGGTATGAGCCACATCTTCACCTACGGGCCCATGTCACTTCGTCGTTTTCTATGGGCCCTCTTCTTCTTGGGGTCACTGGGTCTTCTTCTGGTGGTCTGCATAGAGCGCGTCACCTATTACTTTTCCTACCCCCATTTCACAAAGTTGGACGAAGTGGGAGCGACCAATCTGACCTTCCCTGCCATCACCCTGTGCAACCTGAATGAGTTCCGCTTTTCCCGTATCACACGCAATGACATGTACCATGTGGGCGAGCTGCTGGCACTACTCAATGACCGCTATGAGATCAGCAGCCCCGGCCTAGCTGAGCCAGACGTTCTAGCAGCCCTTCAGGACAAGGCGAACTTCAAGAACTTTAAGGCTAAGCCCTTCAGCATGACAGACTTCTACAACCGGACAAGCCATGACATCGACATGACATTCTCCCCTGCCTTCCGCGGGAGCTTTACCTACGAAGCCCTGTAATTTTAGACTTTTTTTTGTTTTGTCTTGTGCTCGTTCTACTTATTTTAATAAAACTTACCTCACCCTTGCAGGGACCTCTCCCTTGGCTCGTGGCCCCCGGCGCAGCCGAGGTCGACGCTGCAGCGGGTCAGGCTTCCCCGCTCGCCGCCATCAGCGAGCCGCTCCCCGAGCCACGCCCACTTGGATTAGGCCACGCCCACTCTTGGTTTAAAGCTAGGAGCTGATTACTAGCTCGCCTTATCGGATTCTCCCCTGCCTTCCGCGGGAGCTTTACCTCCGAAGCCCTGTAATTTTAGACTTTTTTTTGTTTTGTCTTGTGCTCATTCTACTTATTTTAATAAAACTTTCCTCACCCTTGCAGGGACCTCTCCCTTGCCTCGTGGCCCCCCGCGCAGCCGAGGTCGGCGCTGCAGCGGGTCAGGCTTCCCCGCTCGCTGCCATCAGCGAGCCGCTCCCAGAGCCACGCCCACTTGGATTAGGCCACGCCCACTCTTGGTTTAAAGCTAGGAGCTGATTACTAGCTCGCCTTATCGGATTCTCCCCTGCCTTCCGCGGGAGCTTTACCTACGAAGCCCTGTAATTTTAGACTTTTTTTTGTTTTGTCTTGTGCTCATTCTACTTATTTTAATAAAACTTACCTCACCCTTGCAGGGACCTCTCCCTTGCCTCGTGGCCCCCCGCGCAGCCGAGGTCGACGCTGCAGCGGGTCAGGCTTCCCCGCTCGCCGCCATCAGCGAGCCGCTCCCCGAGCCACGCCCACTTGGATTAGGCCACGCCCACTCTTGGTTTAAACCTAGGAGCTGATTACTAGCTCGCCTTATCGGATTCTCCCCTGCCTTCCGCGGGAGCTTTATCTACGAAGCCCTGTAATTTTAGACTTTTTTTTGTTTTGTCTTGTGCTCATTCTACTTATTTTAATAAAACTTATCTCACCCTTGCAGGGACCTCTCCCTTGCCTCGTGGCCCCCCGCACAGCCGAGGTCGACGCTGCAGCGGGTCAGGCTTCCCCGCTCGCCGCCATCAGCGAGCCGCTCCCCGAGCCACGCCCACTTGGATTAGGCCACGCCCACTCTTGGTTTAAAGCTAGGAGCTGATTACTAGCTCGCCTTATCGGATTCTCCCCTGCCTTCCACGGGAGCTTTACCTACGAAGCCCTGTAATTTTAGACTTTTTTTTGTTTTGTCTTGTGCTCATTCTACTTATTTTAATAAAACTTACCTCACCCTTGCAGGGACCTCTCCCTTGCCTCGTGGCCCCCCGTGCAGCCGAGGTCGACGCTGCAGCGGGTCAGGCTTCCCCGCTTGCCGCCATCAGCGAGCCGCTCCCCGAGCCACGCCCACTTGGATTAGGCCACGCCCACTCTTGGTTTAAAGCTAGGAGCTGATTACTAGCTCGCCTTATCGGATTCTCCCCTGCCTTCCGCGGGAGCTTTACCTACGAAGCCCTGTAATTTTAGACTTTTTTTTGTTTTGTCTTGTGCTCATTCTACTTATTTTAATAAAACTTACCTCACCCTTGCAGGGACCTCTCCCTTGCCTCGTGGCCCCCCGCGCAGCCGAGGTCGACGCTGCAGCGGGTCAGGCTTCCCCGCTCGCCGCCATCAGCGAGCCGCTCCCCGAGCCACGCCCACTTGGATTAGGCCACGCCCACTCTTGGTTTAAAGCTAGGAGCTGATTACTAGCTCGCCTTATCGGATTCTCCCCTGCCTTCCGCGGGAGCTTTACCTACGAAGCCCTGTAATTTTAGACTTTTTTTTGTTTTGTCTTGTGCTCATTCTACTTATTTTAATAAAACTTACCTCACCCTTGCAGGGACCTCTCCCTTGCCTCGTGGCCCCCCGCGCAGCCGAGGTCGACGCCGCAGCGGGTCAGGCTTCCCCGCTCGCCGCCATCAGCGAGCCGCTCCCCGAGCCACGCCCACTTGGATTAGGCCACGCCCACTCTTGGTTTAAAGCTAGGAGCTGATTACTAGCTCGCCTTATCGGATTCTCCCCTGCCTTCCGCGGGAGCTTTACCTACGAAGCCCTGTAATTTTAGACTTTTTTGTTTTGTCTTGTGCTCATTCTACTTATTTTAATAAAACTTACCTCACCCTTGCAGGGACCTCTCCCTTGCCTCGTGGCCCCCCGCGCAGCCGAGGTCGACGCTGCAGCGGGTCAGGCTTCCCCGCTCGCCGCCATCAGCGAGCCGCTCCCCGAGCCACGCCCACTTGGATTAGGCCACGCCCTGATCGGTACTTTAAATCATGTGTCTCCCCCGTACGCGCAGCGGACGTGCGCAGCGGGCGCGCCGAAGGCGCGCCTAAGGCAAGCCCGTCTGCGCCCGTCTGCGCCCGTCCGCGACCGGCCGGGACCAGGGGCCATAGACCCTGCCCAACCTCTGTCATACACACCTGCTCAACTATCTGCACTCATGGTCCCCAGCCCGCTATCTCCTTCACTGGTGCAACGTCTCGACACACTTGGTGTTCTCGCGTCCCACCCTCCCTGTCCACACTCCCCTCCTCACCTTCCCACCTCCCTCCTTCCTGCTTCCTTGGTAGTATCTCCCTCCCAATCTTCACCATCTGCAGCCTCTGCTCTTCTGCTTAATACTCGGTCGGCAGTTAAGCACCAAATCGAGCTTTTTAATCTCTTAAGTTCGGATTCTCCTGATTATTTATTCCTTACCGAAACCTGGTTTTCCACAGACTCACTTCCTGATCTCCTGGCTATTCTCCCCGACACTTATTATGTTTTTCGCGCGGACCGCCCGGCTGGAAAAGCCGGTGGTGGTGTGGCAATGATCCTTCGTTCCACGCTCAAATTCCAGCTTCTCGACCACCCACCTATACCCAACGTGGATTTCCTTGTAGCTCGGTCCATCAACCTTACAGATCCCATCACTTTTGTTCTCATGTATCGTCCTCCCCTGCCCATGTCTCAGTTTGTCCCCTCACTACAGGACCTTTTGGCCACCTTGGCGGTTATTAACTCGTCAGTTGTCCTACTTGGGGATTTTAAATATTGGCCTGATGATCCCAGAGAACGTTCTGCATCTAAAGACTTCTCTGCTACTCTTCAGTCGTTAAATTTCATTTCTCACGTCACTGCCCCCACCCACGTTAAAGGCCATATCCTGGACCAAATTTGGTCATTGCGTCGCCAAATTTCTCCTCCTTCCATTCTTCCGTGCATTTGGTCGGATCATTTTATTATTTCTTTTAGTATTTTTTCTGCTTCTTCTGCTAAGCCCCCTCTTTCCAAGAACGTGTTAGCCCGTAGTTGGAACCAGACGGACCTCATTCTTCTCTCCTCTTCCCTGGCCTCCTCAGCGCCTTATTTGACGGATCTCTCTCTCGAATCTCAAGCTGACGCCATCAGCATTTGGCTCTCTTCCTCCTGCGATATGGTCGCCCCCTTAAGAAAGTCAAATCTGTTCGGCCACATGATGCACATAGATGGTTCACGAGTGAACTTAAAGATCTTAAACTTAGTCTCAGGCGCTCGGAGCGCCACTGGAGGCGAAAATATTGTCCCCTACTCCGCATTAAATACAAACTTCTGCTTAACAGCTATAAGAAAGCAATCTTGTCGGCCAAAACAAACTATTTTACAGAGAAAGTTGCTCTCTCTGTAAACAAACCCCGTGAGATTTTTTCCCTTGTTAAGCAGCTTGCCACCTCCGATCGCACGAACACCAGCTTCGCCCCTTCCCAATCATTCTGTCTTGCTCTCAACAACTATTTCATCGACAAGATTGCCACTATTAAAGCCAATATCCCCGCAGCCCCTCAACTTCTAGCCACCTTCCCCCTCCCACCGCCGCCATCTTTGCTGGATCACTTCCCTCCTATCTCTACCTAAAGATTTCTTCTCTTACTTGCTAAAGTCAAGTCCGGCTCTCCGGCCGACTGTGCCCCGGCCCGGATCCTTAAAACCCTTTTCACCAGTTGTCCTGCACCCCCTCTTACTCTGCTCAATTCCTCGCTGGTTTCCGGGTCTGTTCCTTCTTCTTTTAAAACCGCCATAGTTCTCCCCATTATTAAAAAACCTGGTCTGGATCCCTCTTCCCCCCCTAATTTCAGGCCCATCTCCCTCCTCTCCTTCCCTACTTGGGGAAGATCTTGGAAAGCCACGTAACATCTTGCCTGTTCTCACATATTGAGGAACATTGCCTCTTGGCCTCCCATCAGGCGGGCTTTCGCCCGGGCCACTCCACTGAGACCGTGGTCACCGCTGTTTTGGATGAGCTCAAGGGAAAAGCAGACTCTAATCTTCCCCAAGCCCTGGTGCTCCTCGACCTGTCGGCTGCGTTTGACACGGTCGACCATGCCATTCTTCTCGACCGTGTCAGCGCAGCCGGCATCAGGGGAGTGGCACTCTCCTGGTTAGCATCCTTCCTTCAAGGCAGGTCTCAGGCCGTTCATCTTGCCGGATTCTCCGCCCCCCCCGCCCTCTCGTGTGTGGAGTCCCCCAAGGTTCCTCTCTTTCTCCTCTCCAATCTCTATATCTATCCTCTTATACTTTCTCTCCGCGAGCAGGGGGTCTCCGTGTACAATTACGCGGATGACCTCCAGCTCATCTTCGACCTTTCTACTTCTGATTCTTCTCTTTTTCTTAGTTCTACCCTAATCTTTATCTCGGAATGGATGACCAAGAAGCATCTTAAGTTGAATCCGGATAAGACGGAGCTTGTCCTCACAGGCGGTCCCACTAATCCCTGGTCCCCGACTCATTGGCCCCTTTCCTTTGGTCCCCCCCCCCCTACCAATTCCCTCCATCCGCACCCTGGGCATCAAGATCAGCAATGACCTTTCCATGCATGCCCAAGTCAGCGCCGTTGTTTCATCTTGTTTTTTTATCCCTCCGTCTCATCCGAAAAATCTCCCGGTTCTTTTCCACGAACGCCCTCAAATCCATTGTCATGGCCCTCATCACCTCCCGCCTTGATTACGGGAATGGCCTTTATGTGGGCATTCTGGCCTTTTGAAACACGACGGTTACAGGCCATTCAAAACCAGGCAGCCCGTCTCATTTTTCACCTCCCCAAATCCTCTCACATTACGCCTGTACTTAAGTCCCTTCACTGGCTCCCTGTGCACTTCAGATCATTTTTTAAACTGGCCTGCTTAGCCTTCCTGGCTTATACCCACTCTGCTCCCCTCTTTATTGTCTCTTTAATCACTCCCTATACCCCGGCTCGCACCCTTCGCTCTTCATCCCTCTCTCTTCTCCAAGTACCCCGTTTCCGTAAATCCAGAACTGGTGGCACCCGTTTTTCGGTTTTGGCCCCCCAGTTCTGGAACAGCCTTCCTTTGTCCATTCGGTCTATCCCCACTTATCCCTCTTTTCGTAAAGCCCTAAAAACCCTCCTTTTCTCCCAGGCCTTCCCCTGTTAGCCCCCTTGGATGCTTTGTAGAATCCGGTTCCCACCCCCAGTGCCAGGAAGCCGCTTGGCCACAGTGCGCTTTAGCAAGTCTTTTTTTCATTTCATTTCATCGAAGACATGCTGATGGACTGCACCTTTCGCGGTGACTATTGCTATGGACAGAACTTCAGTGGTGAGTTGGCACAACTGGCTGTGCAACAATCTCACTCTCATCCCCATCACCATGAGTTATCTTCTTAACAGTGTATATCAGGGGCTGCGGGCACCAAATTCATCATCTCAGTCAGACATCATCTCAAGCATCAATGCCTTCCATATGGCTTTGTTTACTGACTCCAATTTTGCTTCAAGGATTAGTACTGGTACTTCTCAGCATGAGCTCTATATATTTGATGTTGCAGAATTGATATTTTCATTTCTAAATCTGTTCATTGAGTTTTTCATAGATGATAACATAACCTTAAAGTCTACCAGCCAATTGGAAAAATAAAACTGCGAATATATACATGTCATCTGTGAACATATAAAATAAAACACTGGGATGAAAAATCAGTAGAATAAACCATTGTACGATGAGCAGATAGTTATCAGAACATATGAACATGGCTGCTAGGCTATAAGTTATTTATGGATCCGACAGTAACTCATTGGGGTGGCAGACCAGCTGTATTTTGCCTGGGACAGTGCGATTCTCAGTGGGACTGCTTTACTTTTAATGGAACTGTATCAGTACATCCCAGCAAGTTGACTCTGTTGGTGTGGGTGGCACTAATAATTCCCATCTCTGCCGCAATGCTTAACGGTGAGGCTGACAATACTTATGTGCTGAGCTCTTATGCGTCTAACGGCATAGCATCAGCAAAAGCTGCTGTCATTTTTTGAGATAGCATTCGCACTTAACAGCTGTGCTGCAGTACACACATGTGACTGCACCAAGTTGTCAGCAAAACTGCTATACTCTCTCTGGGACACAACTGCCACCTGACCACACAAGCTGCAATAAACACAATTGGACATTACTAGCCCTCCACAGCAGGCCTGATTTATGTCTTTGAAGAGCTGTGCTGGCTTTTCTGTGTAGGAAGATTTACTGCAAAAGGCAACCCACTCTACTTTTTGGTAGTTTCAATCACTGATCTTGAATACTAGAACAAGGGTGCACTGGGAGTGGAAATCTCCCAGTCATTTAGTATGAAATGGAACCTCAAGTTTAACGATGTGGGCTGGTGCCTTACACCATGTGGCCCACGAGCAATCATATCACTGTCTTGTACTGGCTGAGAACTAACACCTACTCACGGCTCAGTAATCGAACATGTTCTTGGTCATCAGGACCTCACACCTGGGAGGGCAGTTTTATAAACACGCCTGAGGTCTGGGTGGAGGTGGGAGCTCAGTCAGATGCACAATTGCCACTTACTGGGTGGGTGAGGAAGGAAATCGGGGGTTGGGGGTGTCCTCCAGCTCTCTTTTAGGTAGTGCTCCCCCTTACAGATGTAAAACACCAAGCTTAAAATCATTAGTTTCCTGGTGTGGGATCGAGTGCAGGCCGTACAGACCCTCAACCATTTCACCTAACCCTGACCCTGCTTCACTGCTCACTTCACTAGGCCGAAGTGAGGAGACTCTTTACAAAGTCACCGGAGAATAAAAAGGGGTCCCAGGTGGAGGTAAAAATATATACACTTGTACATTGTATTCAAAGTTTGGATTGCTTATGGGGACACCCTTGCTCACACACACAAGTCTGACACTTAAACAACAGACCAGGAATGAATACCTGCTCCGGTGCAGGTCAGCTCCAATTAAAGTGCTGGTTGTATAACAATGGGTGGATGTGTATTGGATGCATGACAATACTCTCAGACTCAGACCTAACCACTGTCTCACAAGGTAAGTGTAGGTAAGCAGAGGGTTGAAGTAACTGTAGTGGAAATTCTGGAACCAAGAGCTGTTGCGAGTACAGGGCACTTGTCTTCTGGCTGGTGTTTAGATTGTTCAGCTAAGACTATGCCCAGAGTTGATTTCTGCGTGTGATTTTCTTTCCTGCATGCATTTACATTCTTTGGCATTGGGTTGCTTTACAGGACCGCCAGTTACATTACAGAAGATCACATTAATTTTTATTGAGGCATAGGGAGATTTAGGTTCTGATTCAGATCTGACAGATGGGTTACTCTGTCACAACAGTGACGGATATCCCTTCCTCTGAAATATAAATCCTATTATATCCTATAGGATTTATATTTAGCGGACGGATATCCATCACCGTTGTGATGGAGTAATCCGTCTGCTGAGATCTAAATCAGGCGCTACGTGATTTGCCCAGAATCAAGTATGTTGAGCCGACACTGAGACTCAAACCTGGTTTCCCACATTTTATGTTATATGGATTTGTAAAGCATGGCTAATCACCTGCGAGGGTATCCAGGCAATGTTCACCCATATAGCAAGGCCACCAGAGAAGCGTTCCATTTTAGATGGTGATGCAAGGATATTATAGCACTCAATCCCATCAAGACAAATGCTGGATGAAAATTGCCGCCTTCTACTGACCTGCAATCCTGTCCGGACCCTTGGGTGTTGCTGAGTCCCGTGGGGGCTGCTGCGAGTAGTGGATTCCTGTAGACGACTCCTCGCCGCACCCGCTCAGCGGGTGCCGCGTCGTGCTGCTTGGAGGCAGTGCTGCAGCTGAGGGGCTGATTGGGTGAGGCGGCTTGCCACAGGGAAGGAACATCGCGCAGCAGGGACTCACTCTCCCAAGAGTCCCTGCTCGGCCGTGATCACCTGGCCTGCGCACCTGTGAGCCCCGCCCCCGGACCGGCAAACCACTGAAAAGGGCTGCCGACCTCGGAGTACTTGGGACGCTGGAGGAAAATTGCCGCCTTCTACTGACCTGCAATCTAGTCCGGACCCTTGGGTGTTGCTGAGACCCGTGGGGGCTGCTGCGAGTAGTGGATTGCTGTAGACGACTCCTCGCCGCACCCACTCCGCGGGTGCCGCGTCGTGCTGCTTGGAGGCAGTGCTGCAGCTGAGGGGCTGATTGGGTGAGGCGGCTTGCCACAGGGAAGGAACATCGCGCAGCAGGGACTCACTCTCCCAAGAGTCCCTGCTCGGCCGTGATCACCTGGCCTGCGCACCTGTGAGCCCCGCCCCCAGACCGCCATATCTCCTATTTGTTGAGTCTACACATCGCTAAGCGGGACGCGCCGGGAGAAGCCCTGGACAAGGGCGGGCCGTCTACGGCCGTCCAAGGCAGGACGAGGCTGGGCTGAGCCCTCCCTCTTTAGCTGTATTTTACCAAATATCATAAATGCCCATTAAGGACTGACAACCGTCTAGGTATTGTGTATTGACTTGTATAAACTAGCTACCGTGAGTTATGGCGGACCAACCGCCTAAGGGGGGGTAAGGCGTCAGCTAAACCCAGCGTAGGAAGTATTATGGGGACACTTGATAATTATATAACACGGGTTTCGGTAGCAGTGGACCAACAACTTCATGCTGTCGAGAAAAGATTGTCCACAGAGTTTTTCTCTAAGCGGTCTTCCTTGGGCCCTATTCAGCTTTGCACCACTCCTGAGAATCGCATTAGTCAACGGCTCAGTGATTTAGGCCTTCCCGATACAAGTATTGAATTAGATTCCCTGGCCATTATATTAGAGGGTAATACTTCTAGTAATCCTGCAGTATTACATATAGAGAACCCCGATCAGTCGGGTAACTTTATAAATACCTCATCACCTACTACTACACCGGTTTGTGCTATGAATAATCCATCACCAACACGTAGCAGGACAGTAGGGAAAAGGAAAAGGAGTAGTGGTGGGCCTATATGTAAGAGACCCAAGACTCTAAATACAACTAAAACAAGAGCAAAACCTATAGGTAAGGGGAACCACACAAAGACTGTAAAACATCACAACTAGCACCAACGGCAAAACATACTCCTGCGGATCATGGGGATGGGGTATTATTGGGTCAGGTAGAGCATTTGATTAGATCTCTCATACTCCCTGTTATGGAAAGACTAAGAGTAGTTACAGTTAGCCTAGATAAACTAGAAGTAGAGGTTAAGGAGAATTCTAGATTATTGCTCTCATTGACAGGTGAAACTGGGAAGGGGACTGGAAAAGAAATTAACACCCCTACACGCCTAATTAGTAGCGGTGCACAAGGAAATGCTATACCTAAACCCTTAAGGGAAAAAAAGATAGATTTGGTCCCAGAGGCAATTAGTGAAATGAATAATTTAGCCATCATTGAAATAAACAACTCAGCTAGTAGCGACCCTCTCCCTGTGAGTAAAGGGAGTAATATGGGGCTCTTGTGTCCAAACCAGGGGTCTAGCACTGTGACATCGAGCCACCCTCCGGTGCAGCAGAATCATGTAAAAACGGGTTTGGATACAGGTATCCAGAGCAGACTTGACCTACCTCCCCAAAGTGCTCCCTTGGTGGTGATTTTGGCTATTGTCCCCCCTCTTCGTGATGGCCAACAAGAGGACTACCAGCAACTAAAGTTTAAGGTAACACACTGGCTTGCAAAGAACTTGATAGATGGGGTGAGGGCAGGCCGGAACATACTAATGGCCAGAAGAGTGGCATGGGTGGGCCGCTCATCTAAGAATAGAGAGGGTGACTGCATAGTCATAAACTTTGATAATCCAATCTCGGTTAGAAGGATCCTATGAGCATCAGAGCAAGTCCCAATCGGAGGGGGGAAGGATATCGAAATTCTACCGCTTGAGTACTTCTATAGATCTGGTGTACCAAATAGATATGTTTCAATAACCCTTCCGAGGAGGAACTTCAACAGAGTACACCTTGAGATGGGGCAGAGGAGGTGGGATTCAAACCAAATGTTACCAAGAAGTCCCTGGCCGGTGGCAGATGCTGAGGGCTGGGGTCTAAGCCAATGTAGAAACATCTATAATGTCCAACCAGGGCCCAATTTTTTCCATGACAACAGATTTAATGTTCTGTCGGGGCTCAATGACTGTGATTGACTTGGATTGGAGCAGCTTGCCCGTAATATCGACCATGATTCTACCACCCAATATGATAGTATTTGCAGGGGGGAGGCTAAGATGGTTGTGGAGATTGGCTCTGCAGGCAGCATAGGTCCAACTTCAGCCACAGGCGTGCCAGCTCCCCTGTTAGCTCTAGACATGGAAGCCTCTATCATAGGTGAGGAAGGAGCAGGTAGTTTAATGTCATGGAACATTGCGGGTTTGCGCCATAAACAGGAGTCGCAGGATTGGGTTAGTTTTGTCACTGGTTTCGATATATGCCTATTCCAGGAGACATGGTTGTGTGAATCGTTGTTCCTTCAGGGCTATTTGAACTACTCTATACCTGCTGCCAAGGGCCCCAAGGGTAGACCAATGGGAGGCCTGACGATCTGGATCCGGCAAAGTCTGGGTTACAACATAAGAGTTATAGAGACTGGGAGCAAGGATATTCAACTTCTAAGCATGGATCTAGGTCCGCTTGGGTGCATTGACTTATATAATGTATATGCCAGGGGTTGCAAGGGTGGAAAGTCAGAAGTTTTAGCTTCTTTGGCGGTTCTCCTAGAGGCACATTCCCTGGCTAACAACATCATAATTGCAGGTGACTTTAACCGCACCTTCGAACCGCTAGACATAGGCGAAGATCGTATGGGGTCTGAGGAGGATAGGCATTGGGGTGTTCCTCCACTTGATCTGGACCCAGTAAAACGCTGGTCTACCGACGCCATTTCCCTAAATGCCATTTGTCTAGAGAGGGGCCTCTGTGCGTTGAATGGGAGAACCAAGAGTGATAGGAAGGGGGTTTGTACCTTTGACAATGGTAGGAGCAAAAGTAGAATAGACTATGTTATATGCAGTTTGGAAATGTGGAAGCAGGTTAATGACATGAAGGTCATGCATAGGTTGGAAAGTGACCACAACCCATTGTGCATCTGTCATAGATGGTGGGCCTTGCCCAATGCGAATGCTCGCATAGAGTGGAGTGGTCTCCCTTTACCGGCTCTTTCCAATAATACACGCCGATTAAAATGGCCTTGTGTACTGGCTAACCAGGATTCTATGGATAGTATAAATATGGAGGTGGATAGAGCAATAGTGGCCTTGGAGCGGGTTGCTAATATTAACCAGGGGTTGCAGGAAGTGACAATGATCCATGAAAATCTTTTTGCAACTATCAAGTCTCATTTTCAGAGGGTAGTTAGGAATTCCAGTAGGGCTCAAGTTAGAACTGCGAAGTGGTACAATGCAAAGTGCAGGGAGACAAGGCTCGCTCTGGGCATTGCTATCAAGGCCAGGGAGCTGGCGGCAATTCGCGTTGCCAGAAGGAAATATAAAGATTGCATAGCATCAGCAAAAAAGGAGTGGGACGAGATGCACTGGAAAGAGCTACTGGAAGCATGCGGCTCTAAGGACTCCAGGCTCTTTTGGAGTATTGTTAAATGGGGAAGGGGTGGCGAGCCAGATTCCCCGGATAACAATGTCCAGGAAGAGGACTGGGTTAAATATTTTAAACCTCAATATGCGGAACCTAAGCCTGGCAGGGAGATGGATGGGTTTAAGGCTGTCTATCCCAAAGAAGAATTTTTTAATTTGAAGGAGGTGCTGTTGGCGCTAAGTGTAGTGTCCTCGGGCAGAGCTCCCGGTATGGATGGGGTTCCGTCAGACCTTTTTATCAATGATAGAGATAGATGGGGCAGATACATCCTTCTCCTTGCTAAAGCAGTTGCTCAAGGTGCACCGGTACCGCTTAGCTGGAGGGGTGCAATTATTATTCCCATATTTAAGAAGGGAGATAGGGGATCGCCTTGTAATTATAGGCCAATTAGCCTGATAGCAACCACCCAAAAGGTCGTGGGAAGGATGGTGGTAAATAGGCTTATGGAATGGGTTGATGAGCATAATGCTCTATCGCCCTTCCAAGCAGGGTTCCGGAGGGCTACCAGCACGATGGACCAGGTGTTCCGATTCACTTTGGTGCGGTGGAAGACTGTGGTACTGGGCGGTGGCAGCCTGTATGCTGCATTTGTAGATTTGCGGGCTGCCTTCGACCTGGTGCCTAGGTCCAAGTTGTGGTTCGAACTTAGGAGCCTGGGTTTGCCCGATGACTTGTTGACCATGGCCATGCGGTTGCATGAGGTGAATTTCGCCAGAATTCAGTGGGGCAAGCAGGGTGAGACTACGGATGATTTTCCAGTGGAACGGGTGTGAGACAAGGGTGTGCGATGGCCCCTTTGCTTTTTTCATTGTTCATTAGTGGGGTAGTAGCAGGAATGCTATCCGCTAATGTGGACTCACCCTCGTTGGCGGGCATCAAGATTCCGATCTTGATGTTCGCCGATGACACACTGATTCTGACAAAGACTCCTAGTGGTCTGCAAAGCGCCCTATGTATTTTTGACAACTTCTGTAAAAATAATGGCTTGGAAGTCAATGTAGCAAAGACGAAACTTATGTTTTTTAACCCTCATCATAGTGTTAGAGCCAAGCTGTATTTAAACCAAAGACCCTTAGACACAGTTAGAGCCTTTACCTATCTTGGCATATATATAACTGAAGATCTAAGATGGGCTCAGCACATTGATCTGGCTGTTCTCAAGCATAGGCAAGTAACTGGAGTCATTGGGCTTGAGCACAGAAAATCCCAGTCAAAACCTATCGCACCAGCTTTACGGGTGTATGAAGCAAAAGCGCTGGGGTACGCACTGTACGGTGCAGAACTGTGGGGATTCGGTAACCTTAATTCAATGCAGATATCAGAGAACAAGTTTTTTAGGACATTAGTAGGCCTCCCCAAAAGCACACCCTTACTCCCCCTTAGATTCTATTTGGGAAGGAAGGCAGTAGGTGACTTAGTCAGGTTGTGCCCGATCTTATACTGGAGGCGGCTTTGGACTACGCCAGAACTGAAGCACTATGTAGCGGGCTTTGTAGCAGTGATCAATGCTGATGTCTTTCATAAGATCCAATGGCTGAGTAAGCTTAGAACATTGCTATGCGTGCTTGGGCTGAAGCCGTTATGGGATACCCCTACAGAAACATCCTTCCCAAGCAAACAAGCAATTAAGGAGTTGTATTGGGCCTATGTGCATGAGCAGGCATGGAGAAAATCGGACGCTGATTCTATGACGGGTCGTTTCCTGGAAGTCAAGCCCTTCCCTACGCTAGAACTGTTCTGTGACACTATAACTAAGCCAAGGGACAGGAAACTTTTCTTTCAATTGAGGATTGGTGCCCTCCCTTTACGATCATTAACAGGGAGGTGGAGGGGCTTGTCCAACACTTCCTGCCCTGCCTGTGGTGAAATAAAGGAATCTATTGGGCACTTCTTATTTTCCTGTAAAGCCTTTGCGGCCCCTTGGCGCTTTTGGCT
The DNA here is from genome assembly GCF_964261635.1 of Lissotriton helveticus. Lineage (NCBI taxonomy): Eukaryota > Metazoa > Chordata > Amphibia > Caudata > Salamandridae > Lissotriton > Lissotriton helveticus. Next base: position 406,939,462 of record NC_136071.1, read on the forward strand.
AGCACCTGCCTGTAAAAACTTAGGCACTCCCAGCAGCTCTGTAGCTATGGAAATTATTTGCACTAGCTCCTGTCTCCAACTAAGTATAGCTACAGCTAAATTCTTGGGGTGGGCATGGTCCATTAGACAGCGTTCCATCTTTTAGGTTATATTTAATTACTAGACTTTTAGAATTGTTTTTTACCAATTTATTGGGTATTGTGTTTTTATCTATTTCTTTTGTATTCTTAACTGTTTGTATATTTCATGAGGTATGAATTTAATAATGTTTTAAATTATTTATGTATGTACATGCTTTTATGAGAATTCTCGAATAAAGCCTCTTGAACTGCGAACTGCTGACATATGCCACTAGTAGCCCAGGTTTCCTGAAACATTAAAATGTTTTATTGCCTGATTAGTTGTAACAAGTCAGTTAATATTATCCTTGATTGTAGGCTGGCCACATGCCAACTAAGTATTTTCAAAACCTGTTTATCACGTGCTAGAGCACCTTACACATCCAAGTGATCATCCATCAGAGGCTCACACGGTGAGTATCAGGGTGACAGATCAGCCCCATCAGCTATTAATGGCCTCAGTCAATCCAAGTCCTCAAGGTTGGTCAGCACCGCAAATGTATTCTATTCTGCAAAGGGGGATAAACCTAACATGACTCCTCCTAAGAATCATTTATAAAAATAACCTAGGGGGAGTGACCACATTTTAGTATATCTGCAATCAGAAATCTCTTGATGTTTCAGTATGGCGCTTACTAGGGATGGTCTACGAAAATGTATTACAATACAAATCCCCAGCAATGTTTTTAGCTAATCCGCCAACCCAGCCCACTCTTCGCACCTTGATGATTTTGTTCATGTTCATGATATCAAACTGTTTGTTATTACATAGCCTATTGGCACATTTGTTACGCAGCTCTCCCCAAGATTAGTTATGATGTTCCTTAAGTGGGAGCACTCCTGCCAACATTAAGACATAAGGACAGGCCCCTGGGGGCAAGTTCAGCACATCCTTATTCATTTTAGAATGGATACCATTTGGGGAGCGATGAATAACACCAACACTCTCGCCAGGGAAATCAGGTACAGGTTTAGATAAAGATTTAAATTTAGAATTATGTAGTATAGTCGAGCCATTCCGTGCTAATATGGGGTGGCCTCCACTACTTGTGGAGTTGTGTATACCGTGGTGTTTGGGAGCTGCCAATCAATCGGCTGTGTACAGCTGTTAAAGTGTAGTGCCATTCTTTGGAAGGAGGTACCCTGCGGGCAATATCCCCCATTAGTTGGGCTGCGTAGAGCTGAGCCACTGGTCAGTCAATCAATCAGGGTTTTTTAAAGTGCACTACTCACCCAAGGCACTTGGGTGTGGGGGTGTTTGAGCAGCTCCGTGGTCATACGAAGAGCTAGGTCTTGAGATCCTTTCTGAATAGGTGCAGTGTAGGGCTTCTTCTGCTGTGGAGGAGGAGTTCGTTCCAGGTCTTGGCCGTGATGTAGGAGAAGGGATCTGCCACCCGCTCTGGCCCTCTGGATGCAGGTGACCGTGGCTAGGGCTAGGTCTGCAGAGCGGAGGTTTCTCTTGGGGGCCTGGAAGGAGATTCTTTTGTTGAGGTATTGGAGTCCGGTATTATGGAGGGCTTTGTAGACGAATGTGAGCAGTTTGAAGGTTATTTTTTTTTCGACAGGGAGCCAGTGTCGGTCTCAGAGGTGTTGGGTGATGTGGTCATTTCGTGGGATGTCGAGGCCGAGTCTGGCTGTGGCGTTCTGGATGGTCTGGTGTTTGCGGAGGAGTGTTTTGTTGATTGTGGCTTAGAGGGTGTTTCCGTAGTCCAGTCTGCTGGGTGACGGTCTTCCTGGAGTCCGGGGGATCGATTTGAAGGTCTTGCAGAGTATGCAGAGGGTGTCGAAGCATGTGTAGGACACCACATTGATCTGGCTGTTCATGGTAAGTGAAGAGTATGATGCAGAGGTTGCATGCATGGTCAGGATGGGAGGGTTTCCAAGGTCAGGAGCCCACCAGGTGTTGTCCCATGCAGAGAGGGTGAATCCGAGGATGAGGACTTCTGTTTTCTCCAAGTTGAGCTTCAGGCAGCTGCTGCTCATTCATAATGCAAAGTCCGTCATCCCTTTCTGGGAACTGTGCCTGGTTATGTTGAGTTCCTTGGTGAGGGAGAGGAGAAGCTGAGTGTTGTTGACGTATGGGACTATGATGAGTCTGTGTTTTCTGACAATGGGTGCGAAGGGGGCCATGTGATCAAGTGATCACTGCCCCCACCAATAACTCAGATATCCATAGCCGCTGCATGATTGCAAAACCTACCCATAAGAACCTCTAAATGTTTTAAGCATTCCAGCAAGGGTTTGAGTTTCCCATCTATTATATCATTAACCATGGAGCATAATGAATTAAAGGGGGGCAATTCTATATTAGGTATGATTTCAGTCTGGGAATAAGAAGATCGCGTAACATCAGTCTTTGGGGTTGAACCAAGGGTTGTGATACAGCCTATGCCTGTAACCAAGAGGTTAGGTCACTACGAAGTGCACCAGAGCACAGGGGCTGCTTCATTTTGGTGCAAAGGGGCTTTCCCAGCAGTCTTTAACGTTTCACAGCCACAGGCACAGCGGGGACGGGAACAATCCGTTGGTTCATGGAAGGGCCGCACCCAGAGCCATCAATATTGCCTATGGAAAGTTCAGGATTAGCCGCAGTATGCAAAGGATCACCATGTCTGCTGCCAAAAAAGGCATAGGGTCACTACCAGGTGAAGCTTGTATCGCCCCACATTCCAAGGACAGTCTGAGCTCTCTTAGTTCAATTTTGTTAGTGACAATGCCGACCACCCTCAGCATACTGTAAATAGAGACAGAGGGGCGCGTAGCATAGCAGCTATAAATCCTGTGTGTCTCCCCATAATTGATTAGTTAGAGGAGCAAAAGTTCTTACCTCTGGTTGTGGCTAACCCAATTGAAAGAGGGGGGCCAGCCCAGTCTCATCTGGCAGCGGACGGGTGCAGACAGGCCCACTCTTGCCCCGCTCTTCACCCAGGCCACGCCCAGGCGCGACCCTCACATCGGGATGCCCTATATTGATTTAAGGCGCTCCTGTGCCTGGGATTTAAGTCACCGCCGGGTCATCCATGCTGGGAAAGCTGAGAGCTGTGGTCTCCTCCTGCTCCTCTCACGGGCGAACTGGCAGCGAAAAGGCAAGGTTCTGTTTATTCATGGTGAGGTTGGTGTCTAGGAAGATCCTGAGGTTCTTAGCATGCTCAGTAGGGATCCAGAATTGGCAGCTTTGTCCATAACACCATATCCTCTCATGCCTATTGAGTCAAATCTACTCGAAAGAGCTGTTCCTTTCCCGGATGTCACAACACAAATAGCACTGTTACAGTAGAATTAATGTCTTAATGATGCACCCTAGTGTGCGTCCTTGCCACAGGCACTGAAGTTGTTTATGAACATCCAGGCGCTACCTGGTTATGAAGATCCTCCTCCGTATTGAGCCAGTTTTTCGAAGGCAGGTCCCTCGATGCTGCACTTGTGGCAGAATTCTCATCAAGAGGACTACAAATGTAGCGAATCTTACAGCTATGATTTAAGGCATATAAAATATAGGTGCTAAAGCAGGCAGGCATATTCAGAGTATATATTGAGGAATTAGTGACAAAGCAGGTCAGTCCTGAAGATGGCACAGGAGATGGTCTCAGTAGGCACACTGGTTCCCTTGCCTTGATAGTTCTCCTCTTCACTGTTCTTAGCAAAGAGGTGTAGGCAAGTGTTTTCTTGGAGACAACGGAACCTGGTGCTCATCGCATAGGCCCAGGGCTTGGTACAATTCTGGTCCTTTGGGTTCCCCCTGGAAATATGGAGCACCCAGTTGCAACTCAGGACATTCCTAGGTTTTCAATGCACTTGGTCCAATTTGTGTGCCAGTGAGGGCATTCACGCCAAATCTGGAGGGCCATTGGAAAGGATGTATTTTTAATTTCATCTCACATGGATCCATCTGTCTTAGAGCATGTAAGCGTTTCTGGGAAGAGGGAAAAGCCTGTCCGATTGTCATGTATTACCATCCACAATCCCAGTGAGAGAAGATTATGGTAGGTGGCAAAGGAGCATAGAGTAAGGTGTGAAACGCCATGTCCTTCCTTTGTTAAATGAGGGCATTGCATTTCTATGAGGGGGGCTTTAAAGAAGAGCCAAACACTGGCTCTGTCTGCATCATACCATAAAAATAGCAGCCACTGGATTTGGTTGAAATGTAGGGAAGAAAAGAGAAACCCTTCTAGATAACTCAGCTTTGGACCTGACTGATTACAAAGTGTATGCTGTATCCTCTCAACAGGGATAGCAGGTGCCTTGTGAAGACACCCCACATCTGTTAGTGCACAGGCATATTTGGACACCAAAGGCTTGCTGTACAGATGGATAACGCAGAGCACGAGAGGTGACTGCATACGCTTACAGTGACTGCCCATAACTAGAAGTGAAGGCGAAGAGAGCATACCGCCACAGATAGGAGTACAGATATATATAAGAGACCCATGGTCTGGTTGTACAAGTGTAAAGGGTTGGATCCAAGGCTACACATGAGTGTTAGGTAGTGTAGACCGAAGGCCTGGCAGTGCACAGGTTAGGACTGGGATTCCAGATTCATAGCGTGAGTATAGGTATATACTGAAGACCACCTCATCAAAATGAATAGATTTGCTTGCAGTTCAAACCCTTTAAAAGGCATTAGACAATGTTACTCTATGAAATAGTCACACTTTCTCAAACTGCCCTCCAGAACATCTCAGGCGCAACAAATACTCATGAGCGTCTACTTAACTTGAAAGCTTAATTAAACATGCCCCAAGCAGGTGTTTATAGAATATTATAGAATGTGAGGGATTTGAGGTTTATGATGCGAGAACTGCTTTAACTGTGTATTGACGTTAAAGGATGAGGGTGGGGACTTTGGCCTGAAGCTCTCCTTGATAAGTTGTACCAGGCAATTTATTTGTTGCAGGTTGTCTGAGAAGACTCTCTGCTCCGAGGCAGCCATTAAAGGTATTTATGGCAGGCTGCATGCTATAATTCCCTATTCATACACAGTACTGTCTAATCTTGTAAATTCAGTCATGATTTTACTAGGACGTCTGCTAATGTGTCCAAGGACGCATAAAAACAAGTGGCATTTACGAAGGTCCACGATCTTTGATCATCAGTTACGATTTGTGTGAACAAGAAGTGTAAATGTCTGTCCGCACACAACACTCTCCATTTGGTAGGGATAAGAGCAGTCTCTGGAGTGTCAGGATGCTGCCAAAGGAGGAGCGGGCACACGCCATGACGAGCACCTCGAGAGGAACAGGGGAGCAGATTCAGTTAGGATCCATGCTGTACTTCAGAGCAGGGCTACCAATGTTGTAGGTGCAAGGACAGCTTATGTGTGGTTAAAGCAGCAGAAGTGTGCTTCTTCTTTGCGGAAGCTCAGGAACTAATGGACTTCATGGAAGAGTGGGACTCTTCTGGCACTTCACCCACTAGATCCAGTGGTTTATGGTGACCACTATGTGACCGCGCTCTATCATTCTTTAGGGCAAACCGATGTATTGTGGTGAAGGTATAAGGGCCGACAACCTCCCTTGACCGTAACATCCGTAATGATCTGACTCATTTATGTGGTTGGGCATCAGGACATTTTCCTACCCAACATAACCATACACTACCAAACACACCTATACGGAGAGAATCGGAAGGAAGGACATGAGCTCCAAACCGCTATATTGTTATTTGTCTACAAGACTCCATCATTTTTGCCACTTATTCATACCTTGCACCTTTTACCTGTCTATGCTAATTGTCTTTATTTTGTTTGTTTGTCTTGCTGTTATGCTTCTCATTCTTTTATGTATCGCTATGCTCCTTTTGTCTCTTCGTCCTTTAGTCTATCTGTACTGCTGCTGGCTCTGTGTTTCTTTGGATTGTATATGCTAATCAATCAATCAGTGACTACTCACCCGTAAGGGTCTCAAGGCACTGGAAGGGGGGGGGGGGCAGGCTCCATTCCATCATGGAGGGGGTCTGTTGAAGAGCCAGGTTTTGAGGATTCTCGCAATGATGGGGTGCGATGTCTGTCTGAGGTGGAGCGGAGGGGCGTTCCAGGCTCTGGCCGCGAGGAAGGAGAAGGAGCGGCCTCCTGATCTGATCTTTCTGGTGTGGAGGACCATGGCGTAGGAGAGTTTGGCTGATCGTAGGGTCTTTTGGGGTGCATGGAATTTGAGGCAGCTGTTCATATATGCTGGTCCGGTGTCATGGAGGGCCTTGTGTGCATGGCTGAGAATCTTGAAGGTGATTCGAACCTTGATGGGGAGCCAGTGGATTGTGCGCAGGTGCTGGGAGAAGTGGCCGTGTCTTGGCAGGTTGAGGACCAGTCTTGTGGCGGCGTTCTGGATGTTTTGTAGCTTGTGGGTGAGGTTTTTGTTTATTCTGGCGTAGAGTGCATTGCCGTTGTCGAGTCTGCTGGTGATGAGGGTGTGAGTGACGGTCTTTCTGTGCTTGAGGGAAATCCATTTGAAGGTCTTACATAGGAGGCGGAGGGTGTAGAAGCATGAAGATGTGACAGAGTTGATCTGGTGGTTCATTTTGAGATTGAAGTCCAGGATGATTGCAAGGTTGAGTGTGTGATCCAAGGGGGTGGGTGGGCTTCTGACGGATGGGGGCCACCAGGTGTCGTTCCAGGCATCGGGGTTTGGGCCCATGATGAGCACTTCTGTTTTGTCGGTGTTGAGTTGTAGGCAGCTGAAATAATCCATTTGGCAACGGCTTCCATGCCTTCTTGAACGTTGTCTGGCGGTGTTGGGTTCGTTGGACAAGGAGAGGATGAGTTGAGTGTTGTCTGCGTATGACACAATGTTGAGTCTGTAGGTTCTGACGATGGAGGCGAGCGGGGCATATAGACGTTGAAGAGCACAAATGCTAAAAAGCAAAATAGCCCACAGTAGGGAATCATTTTAAATTTCAGGTTTAAGGAGTGTTACAGTAACTAATGAAGCAAAAAGCTAAACAGTTATGTTTTAGAACTGTGTGCACTTCCAAGAACAAAAAGATTTGATTTGATTCTTAGAGAACCTGTTTGGACCACAGTACACCAATTTCTCAGCTAGAAAGGTAGAATGTTGCAAATGGATATTATGTAAAGATAAGCATCCAATTTTGAAAAGAGACATTAAAAATAAATGTAGGAATTTGGGGAGCCCGGTCAAGGATCTCAAAACGTGTTTCAGATGTCTCATGCTCTGGCCCTCTCCACCAGATGAAATGTGCATTATATCACAATTTTAAATAGAGATTTGAAGATCTATGAACCCTTGCCATGACTGTGATACCATATGTCTATGTCTGGGTGAACGCCTTAAAGAAATAGTGACAAACTGGAGGAGTGGCATATGCTAGGGGCCTATTACGATGGTGCAAACTGGACCGACCAACCGACCTCCAGTTGGCGGTCCCAACCGCCAAATTATGATGTACTGCGCATGGTGCAGTCACATTCTACCATTTCTCTATGGAAGCTTGTGTTACGGCCAGTTTATGGCCGTAACACAAGCTCCCATAGAGAAATCGGAGTTTGTGGTAATCCCTGCACCCCTTGGCAGACACCTCAAGGTGCCTGCCACAAGGTGCAGGAATTAACAGGAGGGTAAAGGAAAGGGCCCTGCTAGGGGCACCTAAATACACTTTCCGACAGGGTTTCCTTGTCAGTAAGGCCACATGGAAACCCTGCTGGAAACCATGAATAGTGATCCGGTCGGCATAAACCGCCATCCATATGGATTACAGGCCGGTTCTGACGTGGCCAATTGGCTGTTTGAGTCTGTCAGAAGCCAGCCAGAATCACCAACCATTATTAGTTCTGACTGGCTGTACCAGAATCAGCTGGTCAAAATTGAAACCGATGAAGTCGTTCGTAAAGCCTCCGACTTGAGGTCGGAGGCTTTACGCCAACATCATAATCAGCCCCGTAGAATGTTCTTGCATCAATAAACTCAAATAAAGAGAAAACCTAAACATTGAACGTTTTCACCAACTATTGGACTTGTTACTGACTTGCGGGTCCATATGACCCTGTATTATGGGAATTCCACTGTGGTCAGTTAGCTAACCATGCTGTGTGACCATTGTCCTCCCCTGTGTGGGATAAGAATACATTATTTGAAGACTAGTTTGAGTGTGGCCCCTTTTATTTTAACCAACTTATTGCATTTTAGATCTACTTGGGCCAGGGCCATATTTGGCAAGGTCGACTTTCGACCGGAGAGTTGTGAGACAGCTGAAATATGTGCTTTAGAAAACCGTTTGGAGGCCTGTGCTCTTCAACTATTTTAGGCAACACATCTCCAATACAGCTATTGACAAGTGTAATAATGCTATTCACACTCAACCACCTGCGTGAGTTTCCAGTGATCAATGGACTTGCTTGAGGCATGAGGAGGGAGCATCAGCCTAAGAGATGTATCAGACAAGCAGTACTAGAAAAAGGCATCATCATAGTCATTGGCCCAAGCTTTGCAGAGGTGCTAATTACAGGTTACATTGTGCATGGAAGTTTCCATAATAAAGTCAGCTTAGGATAGTCATACGTTTTTTTAGCTCAAAAGTGCATGGCTTGTCCCAGTAGTACAATGAGGAGGCACACGGTATCCAGTACTGTAGCGTGTCATTAAAGAGTACAATGAATTTGTGATTATAGTCGCTGTTGAGGTAGGGAATTAGGCCAAGCCGGCATATGCCCCAACTATGGTTTATGATGTGAAATGAGAGCAATGCAGAAGCAGGTCACAGGCGGTCCTGTAGAAGGTGGAGAGAGGTTTGAGCCCTTCAATTTTTAATGACCAGGAAATTATGTTATACAGAACAGTAAAGAATGCTAGAGTAGCAACACCTGCTTTCTTATTGTAATCATCAGGGGAACCACTTGGCCTTGTCAAAAACTTCCTCAGAGGGCTGGCAGAAAGCAAAGAATAGCGGAAGGCTGTACAGCAAGGAGTTTGGAGCTGTTGTGTGGAAGGGGTGTTTACCAGGATTATCAGAAGAATAAATAGTGAGTAAGCGGATAAACGGTGTTACAGCTTTTCTCCACATTTGGCGAGGAGGATGGTTGAAACTTAGGGGCATATTGACAAGGTAGAGGCGGAGAGTGGTGTTAGCCACCTTGGCTTAACGCCGTGCTCTGCCACTTCCAAAATGCAGGGCTGCACTGTATTTACAAGGATACGGTGCATCCCTGCATTTCTCCCTGCAGTGACGCTAATTTTAGCTGCCTAGCGCCAATGCAGACACTCTTGCACCATAATACAAGGGTGCATGCGTTGTAGGAGAAGATTGTTTATCTGCAGAAAAGTGCCCTTTCTTGAACATAAACAATCTGAAATGACATTTTGAAACTTCTCCAGTATTGTATCTTTTATAGATGCACATGCTTGAATCTTCCTCGTCGTCATGGTGGGAGTCCCATGGTAACTGTAGAAATAGCAGTATTAAAACATCTCCATAGACCTCCATAGAACAGAAAACTCACTTAAGTAACCTTTCAACCTTATTTTATAACAATAAAAGTTCAGCAATCACAGCAGAGACCTCAGAGTTCCCTTCCTCTACAGAGCCAGCATACTTCAGATTTCTTACTGCACGTCGTGTGATAGGGAGTCTCTCTGAGCTATGCTCAGTTACAGTAATCTATCTTCAACTTTTGAGCTCCAGTCTCAGCTTCTGCTACTTTCAAGGTAATTCTGGACTATATGTTTTTGTCTTTCCTTCTTTTTGAGATGCCATAGCCTAAAAAAGGGCTGTTTAGGCCCTTTAAGACCTGTGGGAAGTACAGACTGCTCTCTGAAGATCCCCACACACATGGCCTAAATTGCGTCTACCCTGACCACAAACCCAGGAGAGCAAATATTGCTGCACTTTTTCAGATAAAACCCTCAAGAACAGGGAGGATAGGCTACTCCTCTGGCTCCAGAAGGAAAAGGCTGCTTCAGACTCAGAGTCTGAACCTGAGGAAAAGCCCCATATTTCTTCAAGAAAATGAAAAGGAGACAGTTCCTTTTCCCGTCATGGTGACTCTAAGAGCTCAAAGTCCCAAGACAAATCCAAGGTGAAACACCAAAAAAAGCTTCAGACAGAGGCTTCAGAGGCTTCAGAGTCTTCTTCAGCTCCAGCTTCTGCTTCTCTGCCTCCTGCCAGAGACCAGTCTTCTCTCTTGTACATGGCATAATTGTCGAAGCTTCCAGCCTCCTCAAGAAAATCTGAGGTTTCGGCACCATCGACGGCATTGCCGGTGATGGGTACTATGACGATGGTCAAGATGTTGACGGCAGCAACATCGGCGGGATCACTGCAGACAGTAACTACGCCGTCCTCAACAAGGCCTTCTCCGTCTACAAGAATTTCACCATCGACCACCGGTCCTTCGACGAGTCAGATGATGATGGCCTGCAGATAAAGCCACCCATGAACCATTAACAGTGTCGCAAACTATTACATCGGCGATAGCACTGAAGAACTGAAATCTTCATTCTCAGGGAATACTTACTAATAAAAAAAGAACTTGGCACAGAAGCTGAAATATGAAAAGACATCTTTATTAATTTTAATAAGTGAGGCCACGTCACACAGAAGCCGTAGCAACTGAATGAGGTAGTCTGAGGAATACAGAGGACAGAGGCCTTTTATATGTTTTAGGGTTACATGACTCAGCACAAAAGTAAGGGGCAGTCCTAGCTTTTGCAAGCATGCAAAAAACCCAACATTCCTTCTTACAGAAGCTGAACAAACCCATAATAAACGACCACAACCCATATTGTAAACAGGTCATAAAAAGAAGGAACAGAAACAGATGAAAGGTGAGATAAAAGGTGTGTGCATGTACCATAAACTCAGCAATGTCCTGCTCTTTGATCTCTATCTTGATCAGCTAAAGGGCAAGAACTGATTTGGCAAGGTCAGCTTAAGGCAACAGGGTCAGTTCACTCAGGTCATCTAAGAGTCAGCTAAAGTCATCAGCCTATGTGAGGGCAACTACAAAATGGCTGCCATGCACAAAATGGAACCCAAGGATTCAGAACGAAATCTTCAAATACACAGTGAATCCATCGGTGTAACATGATGAAAACACTCATACTTGCTGAGCTCACTGTTTACGGTTCGCTGTTACCAAAATTGTAACAGAACCACGACCTTTATGACCCAGCTTCAGAATTCACGGAACCTCAGCACCATTGTTGATCCAGTTGTTGCGCCCGTCGACTGAAGAAGAAATTAGCCTTCTTCAGCCCAAGCAAATTCAGGATTTCTCTAAGATTGCCCCTTTGCTTCCTGCTCACCTTTTGGACTTCCAAGAGTCGGAGGATGAAGGGTTGTTTGGCCCTTCATGCAGTCCATCACAGTTAAGTGCCTATATTCTGATGATGAGTACATTGAGGAAAATGATTCATCTTCTTACCTTGCAGGGGAATATTCTTTTACGGAGTGTAGGAAGGTGGATACCTGACTATAGTTACCCCAGATTTTTTGCCTAATGTTTAGCTGGTTTTTGACTTAGTTGGCCTGGGATCCTGCTAATCAGGGCCCCAGGCTATCTGCTCTCTCTTTAAAATGGACTCCATGTACCCTAGGCGCATAACTAAATTGGATGGGATCACCTTATCAGACCCTGTACAGTGTACTATAGGTACCCAGGGCATAGGTGCACCCAAGGCCTACCAGGGGCTGCAGCATATCTTTTGCCACCCCTGGCTGGCCATCCAAACAGACACAACTGGCTGATCACTCAGCTGGGGCTAAGTCGCGTAATCACCCCTTGCTTAGATATAGTATACCTATATCTAAACCTATCTGGACACATATATATCTATAAGTCACTCCTATGGCAGGCCTTAACAATCCTGGTGGCAGAGTGCTTGGTTTTATGTGAGATGGTGCTCTAGCATGAGCTGAGCCTGTCTGCAGCTTTCAGAACCATTTCCTTATAGCTGTTCCAGCATATTGCCATACCATATACTCTTAAGTCAGACCCTCCAGGATATAGCGGCATGGATTAGCAAATTTAGCGGCACAAATATGGAAATTTAGCGGCACATATATGGAAATTAAGCGGCATTTTTGCGGCACTATATTTTACTCCTAATCAATAATTTTCAGCATTAAAACAATGGAAACTGTTTTAGCAGACTGACGATATGTGCTAGGCAGTCCTAACATTAGAATCGCGCACCCGTCCAGCAGATTACATGGCCCAATGCCTGGCCATGTGTGCTCCCCGATTAATATTGTGCCCAAGGGTGAAGTAAAGTCACAGACTGCAGAGAGACCGGCAATGAATGAGAATACTAGCTCTGCACCCATGGCATGAAGGCAACTAGCAGCAATCATTCAGTAGCAATTAAAAATGACCATATCTTATACTGTTAACCCCCAGGCAAGGTGCAATGCGCAATGGTGCCCCCGCTCATGGGGTGGGTGTCAAACATTACTCGGGATGGAAAATAGGGTACTATGGAACCCCCCAGACAGGCCCTTGCAGGTGGTTGCAGTCACTCATTGTACCGGCCTGCATAGGGATCTCTAATTTCCTTTAACATTTCTGGCTGGATGCCACCTGCACAGTGAAACACAGAGAAGCTGCTTCAAAGCCGCTCAGTTTTTCACCTGAATGTTTTGTCCCCAAGGCAGCATGAGTTCACAGCTGCCCGGGGGGCAGCACATTCTGTGTAATTGAGTGCACGTTCCCTGTTTGCGTCTGGCATACACAGGCAAAGTGCTCCCTATACATAATATGGCCCCAGGAAGGCTCAGAGAGAAGATAACAGAAAGTTTAAAGTAGCATGGCCCAGATTTGCTTATATTTCTTTGCAAATCAGGGCAACATCCACATTTTGTAGCAGAAATACATTAAGAGGAAAGAAGCATAGAGTCATATCTACTATTATTGGACAGCTGCGGGGATTATCCCCCGACCAGTGAATAAACAGGCTATTTTGTGTCACTCAATGCCCCACTCCATGCCACAGAGGTCATTATGTACTGTCCAGTATATAATATGTACTTGAGGCATTCTATCCAAATACGAAATCCTATTTATTGACAACAGCAGAAGGGTCAGGCAAACTGGATATGTGCTGTCCATGGCAGCACATATGCACTGCATCAGTTTCTGGGAAAATTATTGCATTTCCTATTGTTTGTGCCTGCTTGCATGTGTTAGTTTTTGATGCAAAGAATAATCTGGATGCCTTAATATATTGGCTTTAGTATCACAATCTATGGCTGTTTGCAGTGATCCTCCTAAGAACACCCCTTGACACATAACAGAGCAGAGCGGAATTGGTGCTGAGAAAAGGCCACTTTTCCAGTGCAAGATAACTTTTGTGCTTGAAAGTCTATTACTGCTGCTGATTTATGCCACATTGGGGTTCTTTGCACCATGCTTAATGCCAGCTAAGAGCTTTAATAACTCACCTTTGTACGGCAATTGATACTTTTCCCTGAATAAATCGAGATTAATAGCAATACTGCAAACATTAGAATTAGAACCTTTCATACTCGCACTTAATTTCTCGTAGTTTTCATCCATTCTGAGTACGAAAAAAGAGAATTAAAGTCTAAGAAATTACAGATCCAATTCTTAAATTTTTACTGCATCTATAAGCAACGCAAGTGTGAAAAATTGTCAAATGCACGTGTAGCATGTGCAGAATTCGGAATGCATTGATGTTATTTATGATTGGAGGACTTCCACAAGATTTGGAGATTAACCGTTAGTTGTAACTTGTAAATGACATGTAGAGTCGCAGAATAGGGTTTTCTCAGATGAGAAAATAGAAGTTGGGGTATTATGGAACAAGCATTAGCAAAATTCAATCAGTCTCTGATCTAAAAAGCCAGGCTATTGGCATTGCCAGTGCTGGTTGTTACTGGCTAGCCTATGCATGTATCAAGATGTATGTCGATGTATAACTGGCATTCTTGCAATAAAGGTTCTATTAAGGAATCAAAGATAGCCACCAAAGTGCATAATAAATCATGATAACATCAAAGATGGTTCAGAATCTTTTATTTCACCGACGAGCAGAACCAATGAGGGGCTTATGAAACCATTACTTACCAGTAGACCTAATTTCACAAGTCAGGTATTCCAGTTGGACAGGAGATAATAACCAGGTTCACATTCCTCATGAATGTTTTGCACTGTGTTTTTAAATTGTTCCAAAAGCACGTTTGCACTTTACCTACCTGTCTGTGGTGTTAGTTGTCGCTCCTGCTACCCCGGTCCACCGCAAGCACTCGGCTTGATTGTTGTGGAGGGTGCAGGGCGCTTCCTACTTCCGGGTTCCTTTGCCGGCGCAGGACAGGGATTGGTTAGAGGGGAGGGAGGCGGTGCTGAATGCTAGCGCGGCCCCTACAAAACTCTCAGATGCATAACACGCGCAGCGAGGACGCGCAGCGAACGCGCCGATCCCGCGCCGAAGACCTGCCAAAGACAAGCCCGTCTGTGCCAGTCCGTGCCACGACGGGCCACAGGGCGGAGGGTCATGTACAACATCCTAGCAATATACAGGTACTGTCATCCGACCATCTAAAAGCCCTACGCCCAACACCAAATCACAACTGCATGTTGTTGGAAATCCCTGACTCAGGGAAAAATACCTGCCTCGCTTGTAGTTTTACAATATCATCTATCCAACCTTATCCTCCCCGTAGGAATAGACGCAGGAATCAAATAAAGCAATCCTTCCTCACTAACGACCCCTACCTGTTCTATAGCACAAACTGTCGCTCCCTGCCTATGCACAGGCTAGATATCTATGATTTATTAACAGACAAAAACCCAAGCGCCCTGTTCCTTACGGAAACCTGGCTTCACACGGGGTCTGGCCCTGATGTAGCCATGGCTCTTCCACCGAACTATGCGATCGTTAGGATGGACAGAGTTCGAAAAACTGGGGGCGGAATTGCAATTGTTTATAACAAAAAATACAAATGTTCTCTTGAGGAAATACTAATCCCTGATTGTGAGTCTGCCTTTTTTAAAATCTGCCTCAATCCCAATTTCACAATGTCTGGCATTTTAATATACAGACCGCCTGGAAACAGCAGTAAATGGGCAGCAGAATTGGCTAATCACATAGCCCCTTTCCTTCTGGCAGCCAAAAATTCCTCCATCATTGGAGATCTAAATCTTCATCTTGACGATAAATCAAATTCGACATGTATCAATTTGCTGGAAGACCTCACAGCACTCAATATTCACCTACTTAACACAGGGCCCACCCATATGGCAGGACATTTATTGGACCCTTTATTGTCCAATCTCCCCCAACTCATCTGGCTGGATACTATCCCCATTTGTTGGTCTGACCATTTCCTAATTAAGTTCAAGCTTGAGGCACTTAATGCTTCTACTGTTCAAGCCAAGTTGGTGCCCCCGTTAAAGAAAAACTGGAAATCCTTAGATGTCCCTAAACTCAA
Organism: Lissotriton helveticus; assembly: GCF_964261635.1. Taxonomy (NCBI): domain Eukaryota; kingdom Metazoa; phylum Chordata; class Amphibia; order Caudata; family Salamandridae; genus Lissotriton; species Lissotriton helveticus. The sequence continues at coordinate 406,954,977 of NC_136071.1, forward strand.
TGCAGAACTCAGTAGGCATCCACCTAGTACTAATCAAACCATGGAATGTATTGCGATGGCCACACAACAATGGCTGACAAATGCAGCAGAGTCCTGCCTATCCATCCCTAATATCAAAAAGAAATTACATCGTCCCCCGGCCCCTTGGTTCAATGAGTCACTAAAAGAAGGGAAAAAGAAATGTAAGGCCCTCGAAAGAGTGTGGCGGAAGGACTTTGATCCAATTAAAAAAACCTTATACCACACAGCTAGGAATCTCTATCATACTGCATGTAAAAAAGCACGGGCCTCGTATGTAGCTAACACCATTTTGGGAGCTGCAAATAAAGCAAAAGTACTGTTTAACACTGTAAAAAACCTTGCTGGAGCACAAACTACTGCTCCATCACGCCCCTTGAATGAGAAACAGTGTCAGGAATTAGCTCAATTCTTCTCAGACAAAATTGACAAACTAATCATTGAGATAGATGGGAACAAATCTGACCCATCTAAAGAAGATGGTGAGCATACGCCGACTGTAACCCAGACCCTTCAAAAATGGCCTCCTATTAAAACAGACACCCTTATAGCCATTATGAAAACAATCAAGTCTGGCTCTCCACAGGATCCCATTCCCATTAATATAATTAAAACACTGGATGCACCAGCCCTTGAAATTTTAGCTGACATTCTAAACTCATCTCTGGAGCTTGCCACAGTACCCTCTATATGGAAGCATGCTATTGTGACCCCATTGCTTAAAAAACCGACAGCAGACCCAGACATACTGGCCAACTATAGGCCTATTTCACTTCTACCTGCCTTCTCTAAATGTCTGGAGAGGCATGTGCATTCTGCCTTATCTCTCTTTGTAGAGGAAAATGCCCTTCTTCACCCCACCCAATCAGGTTTCCGCACAGGGTTCTCTACGGAAACCGCTCTACTGGGTATCTCTGAAACAATCAGGAAACTCCTCGATGATGGTCAGACGGTTGCGCTTGTTCTACTCGACCTAAGCGCAGCCTTCGATACCGTGTCGCATACAAAATTAATCACCCGGCTGGAAAAAAATGGAATCGGTGGAACTGCTCTGAAATGGATCAGATCCTTTTTGAGCCAACGGACATTCCAAATAGCCTCGGCTGATGCATGCTCGGGACATTTCAAATCCCCACATGGAGTACCACAGGGTTCCATCCTCAGCCCCCTCTTCTTCAATCTCTATCTTAGACCTTTGGCAGACCTTGTTGAAGAGGCAGGACTAACCCTTATGTCATATGCTGACGATTCTCAGATTGTCTTCTCACTATCTAAACCCCAGGCTTCATCTTCGTCTCCCTTAAGAGATGGCCTTCTGAAAGTCTTCAATTGGATGACAACTAACCAATTGAAACTAAATGGGGACAAAACGGAGATTCTCCTTCTGGGCAAACAGCCAGAGCTGTGGGGTACTCCACACTGGCCTGACCAGATGGGCAATCTTCCAACTCCAGTGACTCATGCTAGGAACTTGGGAGTAATACTGGACAATTCCTTGTCCATGAAGCACCAGGCCAACAAAGTAGTGGGCCTCTGCTTTACGATCATGAGGTGGCTCTGGAAGATCCTTTGGATGCTGCCTGTCCCCATGCAAAAAACAGTGGTCAACGCCTTAGTTACATCCCGGCTTGACTACGGGAACATCCTATATTTGGGTGCAAACAAGGCAGTCACAAAGAGGTTGCAGCTTGTACAAAATGCGGCAGCCCGACTTCTCTGTGTTTATACCCAAGAACAACAGCGTGTCCCCTTACCTACGTGAGCTGCACTGGCTAAGGGTTGAAAATCGTATCAGGTTCAAGGCGTTGAACTATATGTTCAAAATCAAAACTGGTACCGCACCCAAATACCTTCAAACATTGGCCTCTCCCTATATTCCAGAGAGAAATCTACGTTCAAAATCAGCTGAAAAATTTGGCGTACCTAGATTCAAACTGGCCAGGATGGGAGGAAGATCATTTGCTTACCTAGGCCCATCCATCTGGAACACCCTCCCTATCCATATTCGAAAGGAGCAAAGTCTCACTAGGTTCCGGAAAGAGATAAAGACCTGGTTGTTTGACCAGTGTCTTTAAAATATCCACTGCTGTTTATCATCATTTTGTCTGTGTTCTTAGGCGCCGGGAAACCCTTTTTGGGTAGCTGTTTGCGCCATATAAGTTCAAAAAATAAATAAATAAATAAATAAAATTTTCATGCACATTGCTCTTCCGGAAAGTGCCTATTCGTGAGAAAACGATTTCCTTCCCTAACTTGACTAACCTTGCACCGGGCCTGCGTTTGGGGCCATTAAATTATAATTACTCAGGTTTGCTGCCCTCTGGTGGTTGTTCACAGAAATTCCTTTACCCTCATCTGCTATATCTAATCACGTGTTTTGGTCACATAATGTAGGTACGTGATTTGACGTAATTAGAATAACGCAACTCGTTGTGAGATCACTTGTTTTTCCAACGTGGTACGGAATCGTAATAATTCCAGGCACAAAGATCTTCTATCAAAAGGGTGTCTCGCCATCAAATTTTCCAGACTAAATTTAGAACAAACAGGTCGGGCAGTGCAATCTGCTACTTTCCTGATGAAAGTCTATATCTAATCAGCAGGAAAGACGCTTCTATAGGCGGTTATCATGACCCGATGCACATTGATTCCCCCATACCAGGGGGAAGCAGGTATTGGGCGGCTGGATGGGGGCACGTAGTGACGTGTGCGCCCACAGCCAATGAAAGAGCATTGTTTGCTTTGCCAACGCTTTTTTGTAAATATCGCAGTAATGATGCAAACATCGCGGTAGTCAGACGATTTCGCGATTCTATCGTGAATCGCGAAATCGCAAAAAGCTGGAGGGTCTCTTAAGTGCTGTTAGACCTGGCACCTTGGCGTGAGTTTCCCTTCCACTTTTTGCTGATGTGCCTCAGATGTTTTTGCTGGTGTCCGCTGCTCAGGGCACTGCGCCACGGCCAATCCGTGCCACAGTGCAAGTGCTCCCTATGTAAAGTGTAACTGTGATTGATATTCCTGATTGGTTCATTGGATTTACTGTCAGTCCCCAGTAAAGTGCACCAGGAGTGCCAGGGCTTGTGAATGCCAATACTGCTAGTGGGCCTGCAGCGCTGGTTGTGCCACCCACAGAAGCAGCCTTAAAATGTGTTTAGGGTCTGCCATTGCAGAACCTGCGTGCAGTCTGGTACTGTCATGCTGGCTGGGCAAGTGCACACACTTGCCAGCCTCTAAACCTTCCTTTTGCTTCATATTAGTCATCCCTATGGTAGGCCCAAGGGCAGGGTGCATTGTAAGTGTAAGGTAGGACATGCTCTGATGAGTGTGGCATGTCCTAATAGTGAATTACAGCCAATTTCGTTTTTCACTATTGTAAGGCTACCTGTTCTCTTTAGGCCAGATGGGCTGCTGGAATTATTACACTCTATAATCCCAGCAGGCTCAGGGAACATGATAGAAAATAAAGTTTAGTATGCCTGAACTCAGAATAATAAAATACTTCTTTTAGTAAAGTTTATTTTAATATCCTGTGTTTGCAAATGCTACTTTTAGAAAGTTAGCATTTGCTTGCCTAATCATTTCAGCCCGCCTCTGCAGGATGTGTATCTGACTGTCTGGGTTGTGTGAGTGACAGGGCTGGGGGATGACAGGTGGTGAATGCAAGGATTACACCTTAGTGGGAGGTAGGAGTGACCCTGGACTCTTAATCAGGCTGTGCTCTGCCACCACAATGCTGGCTCCGCCCCCCTGGGAAGCGACTGATGACTCAGCATGCACCTGGCCCAGGAAGGGCAAAGCACTGTCATCAAGGTACTCCTGGCTGCCCCTGTCCACACAATGCTGGCTCTACCTCCCTGTGCGGCGTCTGATGTGCCTGCCCCTCACACTGAAAGCAGAAGCCAGAAGTACACCCAACAAGTGCTCAGAGACTGAATGACAAAAGAAATGCTGTATAAAAGTAGGAGCCCTGCTCCTTGTAAATCAGAATCCTGTTTCCCACAAAGAACCTCTGCCCGAATAGAAGGAGAACAAGACGCTGGTACTTTGACGGTCCCTAGTTATCTCCTTTAGGGTCCCCTTTGCATGTCTGGCTTACATTATTGTACTGCATTGTTTCTTGTAGAGCCTGTATAAACTGTTTTCCTTTTTTTCTGTGCACAACTGATGGTTTTTGAGGTGGAAGTCTTGTGACTGCTGCAAGGTGCCCATATGCCCCCGCCATCTTAGTACCTTACATGCAGCTCCAGGGCACATTAGCATGTTACACAGTGGCGTGGGAGGTTCCACGGTGCCAAGGTACTACATGAAATGCATTTAGGAGAAATAGCATGCAGCATTGGTGCAGTAGCGTAACAATAGCCCCTTTAGCCCCAAGGTACAAGGGGCTACCTCACTCCAAGGGACCCCCTATGGCACTGTGCATAGGCAACGGGCCGCTGGCAAGTAGCTCTTGCTGGCTCTGGAGCATTGATCCAGCGGTAATTTCACGGTAATTTCTCAATGCAATGGACAGAGTGCGCTACCTAACTGGCGTACCCAACAGACACTGATAAGTCAAAGTGAAGTGCGGTGCGGTGTGTGGTGATTTTAAACGGTCCAGCCCTCCCTCAGCTCCCCCCCCAGGACCTAACTCCTTTTGTGCACTTTTAGAAAGTTAGCATTTGCTTGCCTAACCATTTCAGCCCGCCTCTGCAGGATGTGTATCTGACTGTCTGGGTTGTGTGAGTGACAGGGATGGGGGATGACAGGTGGTGAATGCAAGGATTACACCTTAGTTGGAGGTAGGAGTGCCCCTGGACTCTTAATCAGGCTGTGCTCTGCCACCACAATGCTGGCTCCGCCCCCCTGGGGAGCGACTGATGACTCAGCCTGCACCTGGCCCAGGAAAGGCGAAGCACTGTCATCAAGGTACTCCTGGCTGCCCCTGTCCACACAATGCTGGCTCCACCTCCCTGTGGGGCGTCTGATGTGCCTGCCCCTCACACTGAAAGCAGAAGCCAGAAGTACACCCAACAAGTGCTCAGAGACTGAATGACAAAAGAAATGCTGTATAAAAGTAGGAGCCCTGCTCCTTGTAAATCAGAATCCTGTTTCCCACAAAGAACCTCTGCCCGAATTGAAGGAGAAGAAGACGCTGGAAGGACTGGCCTGCTGCTTGCCTTGCTGAGGAAGGAGAGGAGAAGACTTTGCTAAAAGACTTTGCTGACTTGTGCTTGAAACTTTTCTCCAAGGGCTTGCTTGAGCTTGCCCCCTGATCTGAACCCCAGGACTAGTGGGTTCTTGGTGCTTTTGCTCGTCCTCCAACTTCGAGCCGTGTGTGCATCCCGCCGGAGGAAGACTGCGCCCCTCATCGCCCCTCCTAGGGCTGTGGCACTCGGGAGCTTGCCTGCCTTTAACCCTGTGAGAGCCTCGCTCCGATCGGAGTCGCTCTCTGCCCCCGGGCTAGGCTGCCTGCTCCTCTGCCCGTCGACTGTCAATAGGAGCGCGCTGAAGCGCTCTCGCCCCTCCCGCCGGAATTCCAGAGTCGATAGTGATCCACGCCGGGACCCGCAGCCCGCACGGACCGTGCCCTGCCGTCTCCGCTTCGCTATCCCCGAGTGTCTGCGAGCCATGCCGCCCCCTTTGTGGAGACCCCCAGTACCGTCGTACTGTGGGGGTCGAGGGCCGCGCCTGCTTGTGTGCCCGCACCCACTCACGTAAAGGATCCGAAGGCACCCCTGACCTGAACGAGTCGCACTGCCGTGTACGACTCCTCCAATCCGTGAAGAAACTGCACCATTCCTGAGATCTACCCGGGCTAGGGGCCCGCAACGTTTTATTTCCCCTTCGGCGCTCCGCTCGCTCCGGCCATCGTAAGTACTTTGTCCGTGCAGCCTACCGCACCCGGCCTCCCAGTTCCCCGCCTCCCGACCTGACCGCACTGCCGAGCCCGGCTCGCGTCTAGCTCTGTCCCCGAGCCAGTGGGAAGAGCCGTACGTGGCCTAGGCGTCCTCACGCCCGATGCGTGAGCCGCGGTAGGGTCCGGGTCAATTTCCTCAAGGGGAGCGGGGAAGCGCTGCGAAGCGCACCGGAGGCCCAGGGCGAGTCTAAGGTCCCCCGAACTGGTGCAAAGAAGTGCTTTGGAAGCAACTAACATTGAAAGACTGTCGAGAAGTGATTTTATAAGGAAATCCACATTTGAACTTGAAACTAAAAGCTTGCCTATTTACAATCTGTGGCCTAATCTGAAAACAACGTTATACTTGGTCTTGTGATAAGTCTGAACTGATATATATATTTTTACATAAAGGAACGTATTTTTATATATTCACAGCCTGGTGTCCATTTGTGGGGGGATTGGTGCATTTTACTGTGTGTGTTATTACAAATGCTTAACTGAATAACGCCTGAAGAATAGCCTTGGCTGCTCACGCCACGCACCTAGAGGGTGAGCAAGGGTAATTCTAAGGGGTCATCCTTCGCCCTGACTTAGAGGAGAGGGTCCCTGCTTGTCACAAGTGCATACTTGCGCCAACCAGAGACCCCCAATTCTAACAAGTGCATTATAATCCTCGCGGTTATTGATAACTTTGGTTTGGCTTTATCAAAACATGTAGTGTAAGGTGTCATACACTTTGGAATACTACCCCCTCGCCAGTTCTGGCGACGGGGGTAGCATTCCACCCTTCTAGAGGGAGAAGACATGTTACTTTGCTTAAAACGCAGTTAATCCTAACCAGAGGCTCAGCATCACAAAATGGATGCTGCTGCCCCGACACAAGTCTGACCTCCTGCTGCTGACCGAAACTTGGCAGGGGAGACCTGGACAAAGGGTTTCCTGTCACAGGGAGGTGTTACACCACCCCAGACAGGAGATAGTGGATTGGAGCAGGGAGGGCTGAATGAAACTAGACACTGCCTGGGGCACACAAGGTGTCCCAGGCAAATTCCAGTCAAACCGGTTCTGGGGCACTCCAGCCCCAGCTCTGGCGCGAAACTGGACAAAGGGAAAGGGGTGTAACCACCCCCTTCCTGGGTCCCACCCATAGGAGGGACCTAGCAGGTAATCCAGTCCCTTGATTTGGAATAAAGGTAGGAGCTGTGTTGATGCACATCAGATTATCCTGACTGAAACTTTGATACATAACTCTGGACCCTTCGACATCCCACTCAATGTGGAAGACTGAAGAATCTCCCTTGTGGTCAAGGAGTGACCACCCTGTGCAAACAGGTACCATTCATTGCCTCACCATTTGCTTTGTTGCAGTTCCTGCTGGAACTCGAGCAACAGAGATCAACAAGACCCAGCGTTCCTGCTATCCAACAGCCCGATCCACAGTCCCAGCGAATCTGAGACCCGTGGAGGCGCCCTGAAGCGTGGGGCCGGCCATCTTGGAAAAACTACAAAGTGCTGACCGTGCTGCTCCCGAGGCTCCCTTGAAGCTGTGCATTAAGGTTTTAAAAGCCCTAGCCGCAAGCATCTTTTGCCTTGAAGCTCACCCCTCCACACTCATCGAGTGCTGCCTGGGGCCCTTTTACATTTTCCTGCTTGATGCATTGGTCCGGTCGCTTGCCCATTGGCTAGTGGCCCCAGAACCAATGAACCAAAGAATTTACACTGCTAGTTTGGTTGCTTCAGACTGGCCCTCGCACCCCTGAAAAGGAGCATCCACTCTGACCTTGCTGGTCCGAGTAACAAGCAATCTTTGAATCCTGCGTGGGTTGCATTTGCCAAGGCCTGTTAACTCCGTTCCGGAGGCTGACACCGCCGACAGTGAGAGCCTTTGTGGGACAGCTCGTGATCCACTCCTGGACATCCTCGATGCACCAGAGTCCATGTGGCAGCGGAGACAAGCTTCACAACAGCCACCTGATTGCGCCCGACATTGCCTGGTTCCTTCCTGGTTTCTTCCTGGTCACTGCTGAGTGACCCAGACTCCGTCCCCTCTTCTTTCAGGTACTCTACATCTTCGATCCACCCTTGGATCCAACCGGACTCTTCTATCCTGGCCACCTGCAGCATCTTCATCTCCAGGCTCCATAGAACTGCACGACGATACCCGACACACTTTGGCACCTATGCACCCGCTTCCTGTGGGTGAGGTAATGATCGAATGCCGGTGCTCCTGTAGTGGTTTACACCTCTAGTGTCTAAGTTTAAAGTATGGTAATTCTATTCCAGTCGGAAGACTCCTAAAACTGTAACTCGATAACTTTTATGCACCATTGACTTTGCATTGGTGCATGCGTGTGCTTCTAGCGCTGCACCCGAGTCCCACGGGCTACTCCTGTCCTAACTGCTGTTAGTCCAGTGTAGTCCCAGCGATTCCCAAGGCCTCAGGCCTTACCACTGTTCGTAAAGTGATACTTATACCACTTTTTTGATATATGGTTTGAGTGGCCACCGGCCTCATCCATAATTGTGCAACTTTCATATGTTTAACTGTGCTTTTGTTTAAACGCTTGTGCTTCTATACTCATAAAGAGTATAGGGGATTATTCTGAGAATAAATACATATATTCTTATAATATATAACTTGTGTGGTGTCCTTTCATTTGATATTACAGGATTGCATATGGTAAAACAGCTGGCTTCACATGCCCTCTTGAGTCTAGCCTGAAGGCTGCTTAGTCAATGCTACCCTTAGGATAGCTTGTCTTTTTAAGGTTGACTTACAACCACCGCCATAAGGGATTGTTTGGACTGAAATAAGGTGCCCACAGAATTGTGGACCTCATACATTAGGCCAACTTCTCACATTAGTGTGCAGCGGTTGGGATTTGAGCTTGCTGTTGTTTTACCATTGCAATCTTTTTATCAAATTGAAAGATCACATTAAGTACCATAGGTACATATAAACAAAGCTTACATATTTAAGTTCTACTGAACTTAGTAGTTGTAGATAAAAGGGCTTAGCACACCCTGCCTACAACTCACTAGCAAGGTACAGTAGGAAAACACTTAGTGTAGGTAAGTGCATCACTTACACCTCACTAGAGACATGTCTGGCACAGGTGAGCAACCCATTGCTCTGCCTGTGATAGGTGACCTTACCCAGGCACCTTCCAGCTATGACAAACTCAGCCATAGGGACTTGAGTGCCTTGTGCACTGCAAGGAAGCTGAAAAAGGGTCACAACCCTACCATTCCTGTCCTGATAGCCATCCTAGAAAAGGATGATCTTGAGAAAGCTAGTGCAGTTCCCTCAAGTAACTTAGGAAACGGAGTGAATCTCCCAGATACTGAGAACACCACCCCAGAGGTAGAAGATGAGGAGGTGGACCCAGAGCCAGATGATTCAGATGACTCTGATCAGGATCAAGGGGATAACCAGGTACCAGTTGGGAGGCTTAGCCAAGTCAGCTTGGACCTACATGGAAATGGAGAGGGCCAGCACCTCCCCAGAGTACATAACATAATTCTACCAGGCAATAGAAGAGAGCGATCTCCTTCCAGGGAATCTCACCTTTCTAGTGCCTCAAGGGAATCTCAAAGGGGACTGACTTACCCCCAGAGAAAAGAGCATAAGGCCAGGATGAGAGCTGTCAAACTCCAGATAGAGAGGGAGGAGGAAGCCCTGGCACAAGCTAAACTTGCTTTAGCAAGGGAACAAACATTGTGTGGGGAGATACCCACTGGTGGCAGCATTATTCCTAAAGAGAAAGACAGGTCATAGACAATAGAAACCTGACAAAGATTGTGCCCCCCTACAAGGAAGGGGATGACATCCACAAATGGATGACTGCTCTGGAGAGAGCCTGCATGGTACAGCAGGTTCCTCAAGAACAGTGGGCAGCAATCGTATGGTACTCCTTTTCTGAGAAAGGGAGAGATAAGCTCCTCACTGTTAGACCTGAGGATGCTGAAAACTACACTGTCCTGAAGAGTGCTCTTATTGATGGGTTTGGCCTAACCACTGAGCAATACAGGTTGTTGTTCAGAGATACCCAAAAAGCTCAGACTCAGGACTGGACTGTTTTTGTAGATTGTGCTACTAAGGCTCTGGAAGGTTGGCTACTTGGCAGCAAAGTACATGACTATACAGGATTGTATAATTTGATTATGAGGGAGCAGATCCTTAGTAATTGTCAAAACCAGCTTTTGCACCAGCATCTGGCCTCTCCACAAGAATTGGGTAAGAGGGCAGACAAATGGGTCAGAACCAGGTTAAGGCCTAAGAATCAGGGTAATGACTAAAAGAAGGATACTTCCAAGGCTCAAGAGAAAGGGGGGGATAAATCTAAAGACAAGTCTCCCACAGGGCCCCAAAACTCCAAGGATGTGGGTGGGTCCCAAAACACTTCCTCTACCCAGAAGAAACCTTACTGCCATGTCTGTAACCAGACTGGCCACCGGAAAACAGACAGCTGTTGTCCAAAGAATAGCAATAAAGAAAATATACCTCCAAGTAAGGTTCCAACACCTCCTGTTATTGTTAGCAGTAATCCCCCAGGTGGTGGGAGCACCCCCATGAATTTGGCTGGGGTTACTTTTGGAACTCAGGTGGACTCTGGCCTAACCAGGTCCCCTACTACAGCTACTCTTGTCTGTGAGAATGGCATCGGGTTTGCCAACTTCACTGCTTGCCCAAACACTTTGAGCAAGTACAGACAGGAGCCCCTCATCAATGGTCAAAAAGTTGAGGCCTACAGAGACACAGGGGCTGGTATCACTATGGTGACTGAGAATCTAGTCCCCTCAAGGCAACCTTTACCTGGTGCCACATATCAGGTGACCAACATTGATGGAGTGCAGAAAAATCATCCCATGGCAGTGGTAAATCTCAGCTCCCCCAAGAGAGTGGCAGTGTCAACAACCTTGCCTGTAGATTGTCTTCTTGGGAATGATTTAGAAATCTCAGCCTGGGCTGAGGTTGAACAAGAAACCCATTCTAAAATGGTAAATCTCCATGGAAAGGTTAGTGGGGCTGTGATGGCCACAGCCTCAATCCAAGATGTCCTTCCTGAAAAGGTTGGTAGGGCTGTGCTGGACACAGCCCCATCTTCAGCAGACTCCCTTCCTAAGCAGATTAGCAGGGCTGTGATGGTAACAGCCCATACCCAAACTGAGTCCCCTCCTGAAAAGGTTGGTGGGGCTGTGATGGCCCAGCCCAAACTCAAACTGATTCATGTGTTGTGAAGCCTGAAACTATGGATCACTCCACACAAACAGAGAGCATTGAGGAGGAAGAGAAATCTCCCTCCCACCATACACTAGGAAAGGATCAGCCTCCTCAGGGAACTGATCTTACCCCTTGTGAAGAAACTGCCCCAGAGGTAGTCAGGCCTAGCCTGGCAGAGTCCCTGATGTCAGTGGACCCTTCCAAGGTGGGACCCAGTTTGGAGCAGGTAACCTGCCCCTCTCTACCCTGCCTCAGTCAGCCCAGGACTGCAGAGGTCAAGGAGGCCAGTGGACGGCAAAGGGCCCCCTGTCCAATAAACACACCCCATCAGCAGATTGGGGCACCAAAGCTAGCAGCCCATGCCAGGTGAAAACTTTAAAAATTCCTGAGGGATCCCCTTACAACTAGTTAGGGACCTCCCCCAAATGGACACTGTTGGGCACAGCCAAACCTTGGACCCCAATGCCCCAAACCTGACCTGTCCCTCCAGTAAGCCAACCAAAGGGACCCAGCCTCCAGCTGTAGGCAGCCAGACTTTGACCCTGAGAGCACAGTGCAACTCAGTCATGGAAAGAAAGGCATCCATGGTGGATAGTGATTGGAGGAAGTAGAGCCTAACATTAGTGGAGCCTCACTTCAGTACTCCATCTCAACACCAGCCTTTTACTTTGCCAAAACACACTACAGGTAGTAATTCCCTATGGTGGAGACCCTCTGATACCCCTAGGGTGAGGGATTGCTTAGTGGACCATGAGACAGGGGGTAACCATGCTAGTGCAGGTACTTACTTATATGGCCACTTAGGTAATATGGGCTTACCTGGTCAAGGATAGCCTTATCTCCTTTCGTTTGAGTGGGCTTATGTAGGAAGGTGGATGTCTGACTATGGTTACCCCAGATTTTTTGCCTAGTGTTTAGCTGGTTTTCGACTTAGTTGGCCTGGGATCCTGCTAATCAGGGCCCCAGGCTATCTGCTCTCTCTTTAAAATTGACTCCATGTACCCTAGGTGCATAACTATATTGGATGGGATCACCTTATCAGCCCCTGTACAGTGTACTATAGGTACCCAGGGCATAGGTGCACCCAAGGCCTACCAGGGGCTGCAGTATATCTTTTGCCACCCCTGGCTGGCCATCCAAACAGACACAACTGGCTGATCACTCAGCTGGGGCAAGGTCGTGTAATCACCCCTTGCTTAGATATAGTATACCTATATCTAAACCTATCTGGACACATATATACCTATAAGTCACTCCTATGGCAGGCCTTAACAATCCTGGAGGCAGAGTGCTTTGTTTTATGTGAGATGGTGCTCTAGCATGAGCTGAGCCTGTCTGCAGCTTTCGGAACCATTTCCTCATAGCTGTTCCAGGATATTGCCATACCATATACTCTTAAGTGCATTATAATCCTCGGGGTTATTGCTAACTTTGGTTTGGCTTTATGAAAACATGTCGTGTAAGGTGTCATACACTTTGGAATACTACCCCCTCGCCAGTTCTGGCGACGGGGGTAGCATTCCACCCTTCTAGAGTGAGAAGACATGTTACTTTGCTTAAAACGCGGTTAATCCTAACCAGAGCCTCAGCATCACAAAATGGATGCTGCTGCCCCGACACAAGTCTGACCTTCTGCTGCTGACCGAAACTTGGCAGGGGAGGCCTGGACAAAGGGTTTCCTGTCACAGGGAGGTGTTACACCACCCCAGACAGGAGATAGTGGATTGGAGCAGGGAGGGCTGAATGAAACTAGACACTGCCTGGGGCACACAAGGTGCCCAGGCAAATTCCAGTCAAACCGGTTCTAGGGCACTCCAGCCCCAGCTCTGGCGCGAAACTGGACAAAGGGAAAGGGGTGTAACCACCCCCTTCCTGGGTCCCACCCATAGGAGGGACCTAGCAGGTAATCCAGCCCCTTGATTTGGAATAAAGGTAGGAGCTGTGCTGATGCACATCAGATTATCCTGACTGAAACTTTTATACATAACTCTGGACCTTTCGACATCCCACTCGACGTGGAAGGCTGAAGAATCTCCCTTGTGGTCAAGGAGTGACCACCCTGTGCAAACAGGTATCATCCAGCGCCTCACCATTTGCTTTGTTGCAGTTCCCACCAGAACTCGAGCAACAGAGATCAACAAGACCCAGCGTTCCTGCCTTCCAACAGTCCGATCCACAGTCCCAGCGAATCTGAGACCCGTGGAGGCGACCTGAAGCGTGGGGCCGGCCATCTTGGAAAAACTACAAAGTGCTGACCGTGCAGCTCCCGAGGTTCCCTCGAAGCTGTGCATTAGGGTTTGAGAAGCCCTAGCCCGAGCAGTTTTTGCACTGAAGCTCACCCCTCCACACTCATCAAATGCTGCTTGGGGCCCTTTTGCATTTTCCTGCTTGACGCGTTGGTTCAGTCGCTTTCCCGTTGGCTAGTGGCCCCAGAACAAATGAACCAAAGAATTTACACTGCTAGTCAAGTTGCTCCAGACTGACCCTCGCGCCCCTGAAAATGAGCACCCACTCTGACCTTGCTGGTCCGAGTAAGAAGCGATCTTTGAATCCTGCGTGGGTTGCATTTGCCAAGGCCTGTTAACTCCTATCCGGAAGCCGACACCGCCGACAGCGAGAACCTTTGTGGGACAGCTTGTGATCCACTCCTGGACACCCTCGATGCCCCAGAGTCCACGTGGCAGCGGAGACAAGCTTCACGACAACCACCTGATTACGCCCAACATTGCCTGGTTCCTTCCTGGTCACTGCTGAGTGACCCAGACTCTGTCCCCTCTGCTTTCAGGTACTCTACTTCTTCGATCCACCCTTGGATCAAACCGGACTCTTCTCTCCTGGCCGCCTGCAGCATCTTCATCTCCAGGCTCCATAGAACTGCATGACGAAACGCGACACACTTTGGCACCTATGCACCCGCTTTCTGTGGGTGAGGTAATGATCTAATGCCGGTGCTCCTGTAGTGGTTTACACCTCTAGTGTCTAGGTTTAAAGTGTGGTAATTCTATTCCAGTCGGAAGACTCCTAAAACTGTAACTCGATAACTTTTACGCACCATTGACTTTGCATTGGTGCATGCGTGTGCTTTTAGCGCTGCACTCGAGTCCCGCGGGCTACTCCCGTCCTAACTGCTGTTAGTCCAGTGTAGTCCCAGGGATTCCCAAGGCCTCTGGCCTTACCACTGTTCGTAAAGTGATACTTATACCACTTTTTTGATATATGGTTTGGGTGGCCACCGGCCTCATCCATAATTGTGCAACTTTCATATGTTTAACTGTGCTTTTGTTTAAACGCTTGTGCTTCTATACTCATCAAGAGTATAGGGGATTATTCTGAGAATAAATACATATATTCTTATAATATATAACTTGTGTGGTGTCCTTTCATTTGATATTACAGGATTGCCGCTCGCCTTGAGGTTTCCAGCGTTCTACTTTGCCCATCGCTACAGGAGTAGCTTGTCAGCTTCCCAGCTCTTTGTGCCTACGGAGGGAGGAGAAAATCATCCACGAGGCCGCAGAGGAGGCGAGAGGCGCGGCCCCGGGACTGCGAGGTGCAGCGTTCAATACCATCAGCTGTTTCCTCTTCCCGCGTGAGCCGCGCCCCCTCCCAGTGCCCGCCCCCACCAAGGTGTTCATAACCTCTCGCGGCCCCCGCTTCGCGGGAGCCGCTCGCCTTGAGGTTTCCAGCGTTCTACTTTGCCCATCGCTACAGGAGTAGCTTGTCAGCTTCCCAGGTCTTTGTGCCTACGGAGGGAGGAGAAAATCATCCACGAGGCCGCAGAGGAGGCGAGAGGTGCGGCCCCGGGACTGCGAGGTACAGCGTTCAATACCATCAGCTGTTTCCTCTTCCCGCGTGAGCCGCGCCCCCTCCCAGTGCCCGCCCCCACCAAGGTGTTCATAACCTCTCGCGGCCCCCGCTTCGCGGGAGCCGCTCGCCTTGAGGTTTCCAGCGTTCTACTTTGCCCATCGCTACAGGAGTAGCTTGTCAGCTTCCCAGGTCTTTGTGCCTACGGAGGGAGGAGAAAATCATCCACGAGGCCGCAGAGGAGGCGAGAGGCGCGGCCACGGGACTGTGAGGTACAGCGTTCAATACCATCAGCTGTTTCCTCTTCCCGCGTGAGCCGCGCCCCCTCCCAGTGCCACGCCCCCTCTCACTCTACAGAGACTTAAGCAAGGCCATCAACGCGCATCGCGGGACGCGCTCGGGTCGCAGCCCGGGGCGAAGCCCGGGCAAAGGGCGGGCCCGTTCAAGCCTGTTCAAGTCTGGTCTGGGCCAACCCTTTTTCTACTTTGCTTTTTTGACATCCTTCCTCCACCCCGGTAGTTGCTCCTTTGCTATCTTCCTCATTTCCATCTACTAAAGTGCAACTACAGCGACACCATGACCACAAGGGGTAGCAGGAGCAAGACGGCTCAAGGCTTGGGTCAGGTCACCGGCCCAATTGACCAATTCATCACGAAAGCTAATGACGCAATTAACCAGGGGGTTGTACTTTTAGAAAGACGTGTTTCCCAGGATCTCGCTGCGGCGCGAAGATCTTCAATGGGCCTTCTGGCTCTAGCCAAAACACCTATTCAGCAAGAAATGATCGTACCACTATTGCATGAAGCTCGTGCAGACATACATACCATCCCAATGAGTGTTGATTTATCTGCCACTCGTCTATCTCTAGGCGAAGTTACCTCGGAAGACTTGGAGAAAACACCGACTTTGCTGATTAGTCCCACCCAAATGGCCTCGCAAATCTTGGTAGAGTCGCAAATGATAGTAGTCTCCCCGACTATAACAGACAAGGGGACAAGGGAGGGAGCAATTCCTAAACAAAACAGCTTCAGGCCAACAGATAAAAACAAACAAAACTGTCCTCCAAAGCATAAAAGGTCTAGAAAATCTGCCTGTACCTCCCACAATAATTCTACTAACTCCCTACCTGCTCATATGGATGACCTCACTGCAGCAGCTGCATCCCTGGATGCTGCTGAGAGGGGATCCGTTGCTGGCAATAGAAACCACCTAGAACCTGACGCGCAAGTGGTAGCTACTATCAAAGATCTTATAAAGTTCCAACTAAAACCAATCGAACGATCCTTGATTAATATCGAGAAACAAATTGCCAGACTTATCAACCTTACATGTCATCAAAAACCTACTACCAGTACTCTAGCTCCTCAAGCTTCCACTAATGCTAATAACACCAAGGAAGTCTCTGCAAAGAAACCTGCACCTCCACCTCTAATAATATCTAAAACTCCATCACTAATAGGCAAAACTCCCTCGATCCCTACCAATACCAATACTCAAGTGATCCCAATAGAGATCAAGGATACCACCCTGCAAGCGCAGGGAAAGATAGCAATACCCGTTGACCCTCTCAAAATTAAACCGAAGCCTCTTCCCCCCAAAACCCTAGATCTCCAACAGGTTGGAGATACTATAAAAAAACAATAAGACCAAAGAGGCCTATCCACCTCCCCCCAGAGGCAAGCCCCTACACTGTGATCCTCACGGGGGTCCCAGAATTAGAGGAAAACACGAGTGAATCTACCTGGTCCCTAAAAAACAAAGTCAGGCAATGGCTTAATATCAACAGACCCCTTCCCTCAAACTGCAATAGCAAATTCTCCATGGTACGCAGGGTCCCCTGGATTGGGGAAACAAGAAATAGAACACAGGGGGACTGTATCATTATCAATTTCGATGACCCAGAGACAGTTAGATATATATGTTCTTGGACAACTTTGGAGAGAAAGGGAGGTATAGACACTAATCGTCTGTCCTTCTTTTATCCACCGAGGTTCCCTTACGAACAAGACTACCCCCCTAGTTGGAACCAATCCCCTGGGTGGAGCTGGTCCCAAGTAGATACACGTAGTAGAAGAAGGGATTGGGAACATTACCCTTGGTATCCAAGAAGAGAGCAACCCTATATAGAGGGCTGGAGAGGGGCACCGACTAGTAACCATTTCTCAGTCTTAGAAATGGTTGATTGACCACCAAGCAACCAAACATCTTCTAAGAATAAGACTAAAACTCCTTTGCCTTCTATAAGCTCAGGGTCATACCCAAGTTTAGCCAGAGAACTTTTTACGGAACCATCCACTGTGGCCCTTACTAACATGCTCCCCCCTGGGTCCACGACTGCTCTACCTGATAGATCTTCAGTCCTCCCTTCGCACTCAGTCCCTGAACAAATCCACTCCAACTCCCTAACAAACTACTCTGATCCAAACCAATATATGTCCCTCTTAACTTGGAACATCGCTGGCCTTTCAAATAAAGCAAATGACCCAGCCTTCCTGAATTTCATAAACACCCTTGATATAATAGCGCTTCAGGAATGCTGGGATCTGTCACCTACTAACCTGGATGGCTACAGCACACACTTTACTCCAGCCATCCAGTCTAGTAGAGGCAGACCTTCGGGCGGTCTTTGCCTATACGTCTCAAATAGGCTCAATGTATCTCTAGAATCTGTAGAGCTCGACTTATCTGATCCCAGATTAATTAACATTGGCCTCTCCCTACAGGCTTTCAGAATGACTGGGAAAGAGGTTGTTAGTTCCCTTATTATTAATTTATACAACAATGCATCGAGAGATGACCAATCACTATTTATAGAGCTTCTGTCCAAACTTATAAAGAAGGGCATGGGAGGGTCCTGTTTGGATAGACGCATAGTGATTCTTGGAGATTTTAACTGCCACTTATGCCCATATAGTGGAACAAGGGTCTGTGATCTAAGAGCCCCCAATGGCGATTATACCACCCATTTTGAGCATACAACCGCGGGTTCCCAATTGAATAACCTATTACACGAGTGGGATCTGGGCTTTTTTAATGACCTAACTGTGCCCTCGACTGTCTTCTTACCCACATTTCACGGAAGGGGGTCGCTCACGACAATAGACTTCATCCTGTTGTCCAACAGTCATCATGGTGACGCTCTAGAAACTAGGAGAGAAGACCTAGTCATGAGCGATCACTATCCGATCAGTGCTAAAATACATACCCCTTCCAGTGGAAATAAATCCGGGAGCATAACAGGAAATCTTTATTCTCACTCCATATCCCTATCATCGAGAAACGGTTACACCATAAAATGGGCTAAAGTTGATACAACCAAATTCCTGGAAAAACTGATAATGTTTGACCCTGACCTTTTCCAGACCTGCCTTGAATACCCTCCCAACCCACAAGCAATTATTTGTGCTTTTGATCAAATTGCAATACAAATTAGGAAAAACTTAACCAGAAAATATAACAAAAGTACTGCGCATAAGAGCCCTGGTTGGTTTGACCATGATTGTTCAAAAACTCATAAAATTTTAAAGGCTACATTAAACAAATCTCCAAAAAACCTATTGGAAATAAGATCCGCTCGTGCCGCCTATAAACAGGCAATTAAAAACAGGAAAAAGGAACTGAAAAATGCCGCCTGGGAGGCATTGTTAAAAGCAAGTACTTTAAGGGACAATACGGCCTTTTGGAGGGAGGTCAACGCCCCCTTTTTCAATGACAGGACGTCTGACCACATAGAAATCGCCATTACGGAGGAAGTCTAGACCAACTACTTCACTGATCTTTATAAATTAGACGAGCAAATTGAACCTCCCGACCTTGAAACACTACCAGTCGAGAGAAATGACACTCGAAGAAGCCAGACAGAGTCCTTTCCGCTTCTCACCCATTTTAACTATCCAGATGTGGAATTGGCCATTCTTGAAAGCTCCAACGCCAAAGCTCCTGGCCCGGACGGAATTCCTATTGACTTATTCAAAGATAATATTCAAGTGTGGGCACCAATTATTACAAATGTTCTCAACTCATATGCCCTTGAAGGATTCCCAGTAACATGGCAAGAAGCTATAATAATACCTATTTTTAAAAAAGGTGAAAGAATGGATCCAAAATGCTATAGACCAATTTTCTTACTGGATTCTATGATGAAGGTGGCCGGGAGAGTCTTGCTGAACCAACTACAAGCATGGGCTCAGGAAAATGATGTTCTGTCTAAATTTCAATATGGTTTTGTTTCTGGCCTTGGGACAGTGGAGCAATGCCTTAATTTAGCCCTGATCATTGACAAATACTTAATGGCAAAGAAGAGCAACATATATATGACCTTCGTAGACTTAAGCTCTGCTTTTGATTGTCTCAATCACAGCATACTCTGGTCCACCCTTACCGACCTGGGAGTCGACCCTAATATACTTGCTTTTATCATGGAATTGTATAGAGGAGCTGGGGCCAAGGTTCGCTATGGAAAGGACGGAACCTGTACGAATACATTTCCTATCAGAAAGGGGGTAAGGCAGGGCTGCATCCTCGCCCCCTTTCTTTTTAAACTTTATATTAACAGTGTTGCTGACTGCCTGGCGAAACTGGACGTTGACTATCCTAAAATAAATGGCCATGCAGTCCCAATTCTCTTATACGCGGATGACGCTGTTATCATGTCCAGGACCCAACTAGGTCTACAAAAAGCGTTGTCAGCCTTTTCAACATTCATGGCCGTGAGAGGCCTTAAGATCAATGTGAGCAAAACCTTCACTATGTGCTGTAGCAATAAAAAGAACATTTCATGTAACACCTTTATTAATACAAATAAGATTAGCCTTACGAAAACGTTCAGCTACCTGGGCGTACTTTTTAACAACAAAGGGATATGGAACACTGCTATTCATACTCGCAACTTGGCTTTTATCAGACAAATCGGAGCCCTAAAGAAATTTGCTACAAAACTAGGTGGGAAACCGGTTGGGATTTTGCTGGACATTTATGCAGCCAAATGTGTTTCCACAGCAACATATGGTGCTGGAGTCTGGGGTGTGGGGGACTGCCGAGAGATACAAACCAGCGAGAATGCTTTCCTGAGATACTTGCTGGCTGTCCCTCGTTCCATCTCCACTACAGTCTGCCACAATGAGCTTGCCCGGGCTCATATCTCTGATATAATCAAAGCCACACCAACTTTGTTATGGCACAAAATATGGACCTCGGAAAAGACAGCCCTCAACCGAGATATTATTAAGGACTGTATGGCTTTAGCTAGCTCAAGGAAAATACCTTGGCTTGCCTACGTCAAGAAATTTTTAACAACACTGGATTTAGCTGATCTATACGATAACCCGATTCTGTGTCTAACAATCTCCAAAAAGGACCTTAAGTCCCGTTGTTTAGGTCTACTTGAAGACAGGCGTTCCTACCTTGAAGGTAACAAATCAACGATTGCCCACCATAACCTCTTACTTCACGATGCAGGCATTCCCTTTTATCTTTCCCCGACTCTTTCAACCTATACGAGAATGTTGCTAACAAGGTTGAGGACAGACTGTTTTTATCGTTTACTAAAATTCCCCACTACAAACGACTGGTCTACCAACCTGGTGGCCTGTCCTTGTGACAGTGTCTCCAAGCAATCCAACATACACGTCGTTTTGTTTTGTAAATTTTATGGCTGGGGAAGAAAGAAACATCTACTTCCACTCCTGAAGTTGTGGGGTTTAAGACAGTGCAGGCCAGCCTTACTCAAGCTATCCATGCTCGAGGAAGAACTCACGATTACTGCAGCTGCCAGTTTCTTGAAATTTGCAGTAAGGTGCAGAGCGTCCATGAACTGACTATTCTCTGATCTTTGATAGTCACTTTTTGAACAGTCTAAAGATTTTTTTTCCTTGTTTTTACGTTTGAGCTCTGAACTCAATTTTATGTTGTATTAAACGTGCTTTTATGATTTTCCTTTGCAAAAATCGAATAAAGTTATTTTTTTTAATTTTTGTTTTTGAATTGAGTATAGGGGATTATTCTGAGAATAAATACATATATTTTTATAATATATAACTTGTGTGGTGTCCTTTCATTTGATATTACAGGATTGCATATGGTAAAACAGCTGGCTTCACATGCCCTCTTGAGTCTAGCCTGAAGGCTGCTCAGTCCATGCTACTCTTAGGATAGCTTGTCTTTTTAAGGTTGACTTACAACCACCACCATAAGGGATTGTTTGGACTGATACAAGGTGCCCACAGAATTGTGGACATCATACATCAGGCCAACTTCTCACACGGAGAGAGACACTTCTTCTATGCAGCAGCCTGATTCCTTCCAGGAGTGTTACCCTTATGATGAAAGGGAGGAGAAGCATCATCATTTTATGGAACCATCAGTGAACATTCAAGTTTCTCTGGTATCAGATCTCCGTCATATGATTGACGATTAGTATAGATGTTTCGTAAACGCAAAT
This sequence comes from Lissotriton helveticus, assembly GCF_964261635.1. Lineage (NCBI taxonomy): Eukaryota > Metazoa > Chordata > Amphibia > Caudata > Salamandridae > Lissotriton > Lissotriton helveticus. Next base: position 406,976,340 of record NC_136071.1, read on the forward strand.
GCTCCTCAGAGTTCTTTACCTCCGTAAGAGGTTGCTAGTGGTCTCCCTGACCAAATCACTCCCAAATCAACCAGGCAAAAAGTTCTCCCTCCTCCTATAGTCATCACGGAGGATATCCAGGATGCTGAACAATAATAGACAGTGGAAGGAGAAATGCACATGGACACAGATACCCATGATGAATGAGATGACTATATAGCCACCATGCCACCATGCCACCATCTCATACCCCTCCTTCAGTGGATTTCCCTCCTGCAGACATTGGGGGATTACATGATCTTTTGGAGCTTGCCTCCAAACGTTTCAACTTGCCAATGCCGGCTAAGCAAACAGAATGTTTCTTATACGATTTTAAGCCAGGCATCCAATGTTCCATGAGGGCAATCCCTATAGTTGAGTTTTTGTGGCAAGAAGGACTGAAATTAATGAGAACACCTGCTTCAGGTCTAGCGATAATTCCAAAACTGGATAAAAAATACAAGGCTTCTGATAACTCGACCGCATATACCTCATTGCTCATCCGAGGCCGGATTCCTCCATCATGCAGGCAGCACAAAGTAGAGCCAAGAATCCAGCATCTCTGTGTACAACTCCACTGGACAAGGAGGGGTGCCACCTTTTCAATATTGGTAAGAGGTTCTCTTCATTGGCGGCCACCTCCATTAGAGCCTCTATCACTGACAGATGTGGTCAGACATCTGTACTCTATTAGAGTATCTCCTGGGCGATAAAAAGTAAGAGGCTAAGGACATTTTGTTGGACGGAGGAAGATCTTCTTCAGGGCTTATTGAGATTGCCATGGATGTTTTATCTACCGCGTTTCGCCAGATGGCAGGAGCTGCGGTTCTGTGGCACGAGGGATGGCTAAGAGTGAGCACCTTTCATCCAGAGGTTCAGGCCAAATATCTCAGAATGCCTTTTGATGGTGTGCGCTTGTTTGGTAAGAACAGGCGCTTCAATCCATAAAAGCGAACACAGACAAGGCTAAGGCTTTAGGCAGTCTCCAGGAGTGCCGTTTTCAGTCGTTTCAGGGTAGAGTGTGGGGGCAGTTCTTATTGTTGCTGCAATTCCAACAGTGGTACCAACCATATCTGCAGAACACCTACACGCCAAAGAACCAGACTTTTTAATCCTATGCTGCTTAGTTTTATTCAAGACCAGCAGGATGCAAGAGGCAGCAATCTGGTAGAAAATCCTAATAGTCCAATAGAGGCAATGAAGTTCATCAGGCCCTTACCACCACAGTGCCATGCCACAATCCTGTCTTCTCCAAATTCTTTCTCAAATGGAGCTCCATTTCTACAGACAAGACATCTTCAAGCACAGCTACACCCTGGAATTCGTTCAGCGTCCTCCAAATGTTCCACAGCAGAAAGTTCCGCTCTGTCACCTTCTGGATCCCAAAAACGGAGATTCAATTGCTTCTTCTCCAACAGGTCATAGAGGAAGTATCCCTCAGCCAACATAATTGGGGGTTTTAGTCTCACTTCTTTGTCATCAAAAAGAAATGGGGAAATGGAGACAGGTCATGGACCTCAGAATGCTGAACGAGTTCATAAAAAAATGATCTTATAGGATGCTCTGTCTTCAGTAGATCCTTCTTCTCATGGAAAAAGGGGATTATCTGGCTTTTCTAGATCTCCTTAGCACTTTTTTTAATATTCTCATCCATCCCCAGAATCAAATTTTCTCAGCTTCAAAGTGGCAGAGCGCCATTACCAATTCAAAGTGCTTCCATTCGGTTTGAAATCCACTCCCAGGGTGTTCACCAAGTGCATGGCACCAATAGTGGCCTTTTCTAGACTTTCAGGTCACCAGGTGTTTCCCTACCTGGACGATTGGCTCATAAAAGCTCTGACTTTTCGAGTGTCAGAAATTTTAGCAAGAGACTGTCAGGATCTCTTCCAGACTCTAGGTCTTCACAACAATCTGAAAAAAGAGTCCATTATTCAAGCCAAATTGTTGATTTTCTGGGTGCATGCCTCGACACGGACCTCGGCAAGGCCTTTCCTACTCAAGAGAGAATATTGCATATTCAGGGTACAACAAAGCTTCTTTCAACAAAAAAGTTTGTTTCTGTGAGACAGTACAAGTCCATGCTGGGGATGATGTCCTCTTGCATCACGCTAATCCCCAATTGCCATCTAAACATGCGACTGCTGCAGGAGCAGCTCAATGCACAGTGGATTCAGGCTCAAGGTTCATTCAATGACAAGGTTCACGGTTCAGCAGCAATGAAAGCCGCAATGGCCTGGTTGATGGTCAGGGAAAACCTTTCTCAAGGTGTCTCTTTCATTCACACTGTGTCGCAGCTGATGATGACCTTGGATGCATCAATGGGGAGATGAGGGGGGCTCACCTTCAAGAATTCCAGTTTCTCGGCAAGAGGTCCAAACAGGACTCAAAGTGCCACATATACATTCTGGAACTAAAGGCAGTATTCCTGGGTCTGAAAGCCTTCCTGCCTCGGATAAAGGGTTTGTCAGGACAGACAATACTACAACAATGTTTTACCTCCAAAAGCAAGGCGGCACAAAATCTCGAATGATTTACCCACTTGCTCAACAGATTTGCGAATGGCTCCTTGCCAACCATATTTCCTTGCGAGTGGAGCACAAGCCAGGTGTCCACAATGGGAAGACCGAGTCTCTCAGCAGAGTCTCCAAACAGTGTCACAAATGTGAGCTCAACCATCAACACTTGCAGGTGGCCTTCCAATTCTAGGGTTATACAACATTAGATCTGTTTGCTATGTTCCTCAACAAAAAGTGTCCTCTTTTTGCAAGCAGGAACCCTCTTCCAAAATTGTGGGGAGATGCCTTACAGTTTTCTTGGACAGGAATGTCCGCCTAATCCTTTCACCCTTTTCCAATCATTCCTCAAGTACTTGAGAAAATGAAGCAAGAGCCATGTTGGCTCATTCTCATTGCTCCCAGATGGACAAGACAATTCTTTTTTTTTTTTAAGTGTTTTTTTATTTATTTCACAGTAATAGACTTGGTGGGGAAGTAATGACATTTACAATCATGGTTCGCTCAGGTGTCGCTCTCTATAGCGCTGCATTTTCATTTCTACTGTAGGGGAAACACACAAGTCCCCCGGTAAGTATCCCATTTACCCCACTTCTTGTCCCATTTCTTGGGGCATCCTCTTGCTTTAAACACCCCTTTTTCCGCTATCATGCATTTGTCATATTCTGTGATCACAGTCTAAGCGAAGGTCTATCCGCCACCCCCCATCTCTTCACAATTTCCCTTTCAACTAAAGTGTATCCCAGTGTCGTTATTTCTTGGTCAACCTCTGTTAAGTCTGTCTGGTCCCACATGTTGAGGAGCCCCAATCTTGGCGTAAGGGCAAGCTCTTTCCCCAGGGCAATTTGAATGTGATCCATGGCCCCTTCCCATATCGGTTGCACCCCCGGGCAGTCCCAGATCGTACCATAAAAGGTTGCTTCTTGTTGGTAGCCCCGAAGGCAAAGTGCGCTCGTCCTTGAACCTATTTGCCCTAGTGTTAGTCCGGCCAGGTAAGATCTGTGTAAAATCTTGAGTTGGAGAAGTCGGTAGCGAAGGGTGATAGCCGCCTCACTGGGGGACATCAGTGCCACCTACCAGTCTTCGTCGTCAATGTGTCCAAGGTCTACTTGCCACTTCTCTTGAAGTTTATGGAACGTGTTGGGTATGTTGTTACTTAGTTTATTGTAAGTAAGAGATATGGCTTTGGTAAGCAACGGACCATCAAGTAGCCTGTCTTCCAAGGGGGCTAGCAGTGTCCGTACTTCACTCTCCACCCGTGAGAAGTATATGTCTGGAACCCTATGGGGACAGTTCTGCAGGATATAAAGAAATCATGGAAGAGCCAACATTTTAAAAAGAGCTGCTCGATCCACTAAATATAGGGGCAGAGATCGTCAGTACTTAACATCCAAAAGCAGCCGAGAGAGAGGAGCGGCTAGATTGCGATCATAAAAAAGTTGGGAGTCTGGAGTTATGAAGATGCCTAAATAGCGAAATCCCTCCAGGTTACCGCTACTGTGCATCCTGGGGAAGCGGAGGAGTTTGGCCCTTGAGGACAAACAGTAGTGACTTACTCCAGCCGGAGTACTTCCCAAAATTCATTAATATATTCAATACCCAGTGAATGGATCTGTAGGGGGATGCGAGGTATAGCAGTATATCATCTGTATACAGCGACAGGCAATCATCATGCCCTTCCACCCACTACAGCCCTCTCACCATGATGTCACGTCTGACCCATGAGGCCAATGGTTCCAGCACTAAGGAGAAAATTAGTGGGGATAAAGGACATCCTTGTCTAGTGCCCCGCTTTAGTGAAAAAATACGAGATGTATAGTTATTCACCCGAACTTGCCCCCGTATATCTGTTTACAGCAACTTTACCCAACCCATGAATTTCGGACTAAAGCCCAGATGGCTCAGGACTTCGAATAAGTATGCCCATTCAATAGAATCAAATGCCAATGAGGCGTCAAGGGATAGCACTACTGCATCTTCCTCAATATACTCTCTGCGTGCGACCGCGTTATGAAGACGCTGTATATTGAGCGTCGTATTTCTCCATGCCAAAAAGCCCGACTGATCCGGGTGGACTAGCGATGAAATAACCTTGACTAAGCGGAGAACCAGCACTTTCACTAGGATTCAACATTCTTCAGAGATATGGGCCTTGTTAGAACTGGGGGTCTCTAGTTGGCAATGGTATACACCTTTGTCCAAATAGGGATCCATTGCATCTAAGTCAGGATAAGGGGATTACACTCATAGATAACCCCTGCTCACCCCTTGGTAGCGTGACACGAGCAGACAGGCTTATCTCAGAGGCAGTGTTTTAAGCATTTGTGAATATACACAGTAATAGAGTGAAAACATTACAGATGGACACCACAAAGGTTTTATAAAAATAAGTACTCTTTATATAGACTTAACACAAGACCACAAACAACAAAAATCTACAATACTGTACTTACGATTGACTTAAAAGATGGTAAAAGTTGCTTAGTTCAATTTGGTGATAAATGCGACACAGTTCTCAACAAAGTACCTAAATGCGTAACGCAAAATAAACAAAAAGCTCGCAGAGGGAGATGCTTTGGTTTCGTACTCCAGGGAGATGATGTGTCGCGCCTCAATGCTTGCGCAGAGTAGGGGATGCGTCTTGATCCTCACCGATGCGGGAGTGATGCGTAGGTTCTCGGCCTGGAACCTGGTTGCGATGCGCAAGATGGCGCCTCGATGCGATGCGACAATCCTCGAGCGATGCGAGATGATGGCGCCCTTGATGCGACGATGTGATGACGACTATACGTGACACCCTGGCAGCCTTGGGATAACTCTGTGCTTTGGAGCCGCAACAGGCCCTGCTACACGCTTCTACAGTGATGCAATGGCGACCCTCTCGATAGCATCACAGCTTCACCAGATAGGTGACATCACTCTTGCGCTCCACCACCTCAAATGGACTGGTCCACCTGTCCTGGAGCGCACAAGGCTCTACAGGGGCCATGACCCAAACTTTCTGTCCAGGCTGAAGGTCAATCAGAGTGGCATTCTGATTGTACCATCACTTCTCCTCTATTCCTGGCTGGCTTCCAGATTCGCATGAGCGAGATCTCTGAATCACCAATGCCGGTACCTGAAGGCCAGCATGTAACTGTATACATCCTGGGGAGGGTTCCTGGGAGATTGCTCCCAGCCTGCCTTGACCAGACTCAAAGGTCCTCTTACCGGGTGTCCATACAACAGTTCAAAGGGACTGAACCCTAGGGTGGCACCTCACGGTAAGCAAACAGAAGGCATGCCAACAGAAGGCATGCCAAGTGGACGTCCCACTTATGCCTCATCGGTTCCTCAAGACCCATGATCATGCCTTTAAGGGTCCGGTTGAATCTCTCAACCAGCCCATTACCTTGTGGGTGGTAAGGAGTGGTGAACTTATAGGTAACACCACACAGACTTCATATAACTGGAAATAAAGTTTGTATCTCGGCCAGACATGACCTCTCTGGGGAACTCCACACAGGAGAAAATCCCCATCAGTGCACGTACCACAATGGGGCCGTCACTGTCCTGAGCGGGATGGCTTCCGGGTACAAGGTAGCATGGTCCACCAACACCAGGATAAACCTGTTGTCCATGGCTGTCTTGGGGTCCAGTGGCCCCACAATGTCAATGCCCACCCGTTCAAAGGGGGTACTGACTACAGGGAAAGGTTGGAGAGGGGCCTTGTGCCTCCTTCCACTTTTCCCACTTGTCTGGCAAGTTTGACAAGCCCTACAATGAGTATCTGAACTCTTCCACATCTGGGGCCAATAAAAGGTGGAGACAAGCCTTTCAAAGGTCTTGTTCTGCCCCAGATGTCTAACTAAAGGTATGTCATGAGCCAGCCCCGGTAGGAAGGCTCTGAAACACTGGGGTTCTGTGGTTCCTTGGATTCTGGACCCATGTAATAAACATGTTCGTACCATGACGAATTTAGTATCAGCAGACCGAAAATGACGAGTATGCTATATACGAGTATTTTCGGCGTATTCGAGTGACAAGATCACCCTGAAATCAGAGATTCCGTCCTGAACCCTCGGGTTCCATTTTGTGCATGGCAGCCATTTTGTGGTTGCCCTCACATAGGCCGATGACTAAGGCCAAAATGAGTCTTAGGGACACGTACACCTTTGCTGACTTCTGTGTGACCTGGGCAAGCTGACTCCACTGCCCGGAGCCAAACCTGTTCGGCCAGTTCCTTTACCAGTGGCCGCTCGAGATTAGGATCAAGGCACAGCATACCATAAACCCTTCATTGCACACAACTAGGTCTAATCTTACTCACACCTGTCTCTGTACTTTCTTTATGGCTTGCTTTACGATGAGGAGGTGCCCGTTTTTATTAGGGGTCCGTCCGATATCTGATGAAAAGTGTTGGGCCTTGCCGGGTAATTGATTGTGGGCTGGACAAACTGAAAATGGGCTTGTCATCATGAATCTGCTTTTCTTTGTCGTAGAAATATGTGAATGATCAACTGTAAAATAAGGAATGGTTGCCTAAAGCATAATATCATGTATAAAAAGTGATGGCTAGTTTTGTAAAGTTGAGCAGTCTCCTGAGAATATACACCATGTTGTACTTCTAGGATACCTGTTACTGGCTGCAGCCAATAAATTTGATCTTTGAAGTCACCAAGAAGACTCTGCGTTTCTGTAGTCTGAGACAGGAGAACTCGAAGTCTTTGGGTGTGTCCCCTGGCACCGCTGGGTTCTTAAAAACCCAGTACTTCATTTGGCGCCCAACGTGGGGCGATTTCAGAGGTACCGGTCAAAGCCAGAGGTTCGTGAGGAGCTTCGTGTGAAATTCTGGAGGAAGGCCAACCACTTCATCGACCCCTGTATGTCGTCGTGGTCCGAAAGTCTTTGCTGCGAGGTTCCCCGCTTTCCAACGGCTACGAAGGACTGCAGCCCTGACTATCGCCCTGTCTTGGACCTTTGGTGTTTTGTAGAGCGAGACGATAGACGAGTCTTCTGGTGACGTCATCGATACCTCAGTTAAGTATGAGTGGAGCGTCTCCCAGTCCTTAGTTTGGTTCTTAGTTTGGGTATCCCCTTGGGATCTTTGATTTGGAACTTGCAAGTACCAAAGCCGAGGGACTCGTGTATTCACGAGACTATCGTATTCGATAATCCTTTGAAGTTTGAAGCTAGACTAGTGAGCGAAGATGCCTGGTCTTAGCAGACTTGGAAATTTGTTTTGTCTTGGTTGTAATAGGGATTCCCGATTGGAGGACTCGAGTCCGGTTCCTCCGATTGGAACTCCAACCTATGAGCTTTATGTGAAGCATGGCGTAGGCCCCATCACATATAATGAAGTATGGATCCGATACACCAGGAAAGATAGTGTTCTAAAGTGGCCCCAATATGGTAGTTTTGACACCAAGATTTTAGACAATCTAGAGGTCAGACTTTTTTAGAAGAAAGCCTGGCCGGCGATGTTTGACTCTTTCCGCCTATGGCGAAAGGAAGCCAAACAGAAAGAAATTAAATTAGCAAAGAGAAATAAAAGAGAAAAGGGTATTTCGATATTGCAAGCTGCTATGCAGTTTAAAGATAACGAAGAAGAACAGGCAAGTGAGCAGTTGCACAGGCAACGTAAAATGGCGATTGATAAGTGTTATCCAGTTTTGCCGAGTCTCCAGCAAGATGCAGCAAAAGAACTTGAAAAAGATCCTTTAATGTCACACTTATTGAGTTCGCCACCCCCTTATGCGCAAAGTGCTACAGCACCTCCACAACCTTTAGTTGTGCAACCGCCGGTTGTTTTGCTTCAGGTTCTTCCACAGCCGCCAGCTCCTCTTCAGTTGGCTCCTACTCCTCTGGTGCAGCCCCCTCAAGGGCCGCCGACCATACCTGCTCCACCTGTGCTTCCTACGACTTTGCCTACTATATCGACTACCATTCCCGGTATTCCTTCTGATACTGCCTCTGCGTCTGCCTTGCCTCACTCTGCTTTTCCTCCTGTCCTTTCATCAACTTCTCCCTCTGTTCGCCAGAGAATGACTGATACTGTTACTAGTCTTCTATATCCTCTCTTCGGGGCAGCAAGTATGACCCCTGTTTCAACGCGCAAACAGTTGCGTAGTCAACTGCCTGACTCTAGGGAGCGGGCAACATTGGATTATTTGGCACATAAATGGGTTACTGACCCCACAAGATATGAGCTAGAGTCTGTTATGGATGTCTTTCATCAATGGGAAGCACCGAAGCAGAGATATGTTTTTGAGAAAATGTGTGCTTTTCTTTGTGAGGAATTGGAGGACAATGATTTGGAATCCAATCCGCCTGATTTGTGCCGTGTACGGTTCGAGTTTGCAAAAGGCACGATTGTGGGTTCCGATGTTGAGAAAGCAGTTGCGACATTATTATCGTTTAGGAGTGAGGAGGGTATTTCTCGGTCGTTGTTTGAGCCTGATTCCTCTGTTAGAAAGAAGGTGAGACAATATCCCATGAGAGAAGTTCCTCCGGTATGGAAGGAAGCAGTTCAGGCTGATGTAGGTCTTGGTATTTTAGCTGCACCAGCACATTTTCAGCATGTTTGGGTACATGTTCCATGGAAAAGAGCCGAAGTATTGGCTCTTAAACAGACATTACCTGATCCCCGTAAAAACCCTGCAGGGTACTATAAGGAATTATCTCAGACTGCAGACTCATGTATTATGAATCTAGCTGATATAGACATGCTGTTTGGGAATGTTGTTCCGCAGCCTTTGTGGGGATTGATTCATCATACGGATCATACACAGGAGTTAGGTGACACATGGGCTAATATTAGCGCTGCGAATGACAGACAAGTTGGTGGTGCTAAACCTGAGCCTTTAGTAGCAGAACTCCCTGGTAAGATCGTTATTTACATGAAAACTTTAATGCCTGCTATGCGAGTGAATTGGGACAAATTGTCTGCGTGTAAGCAGAAGAAAGATTAAACCGTGTCCGATTTCTTCACCAGGTTTGAAGAGACGTTTATCGACCACAGTGGTCAAGATATGAGTACAGAAGGGGGTCAACGGTTGTTCGTTGACAAGTTTGTGCACAATTTGCTTCCCGAGCTGTGTAAGAAATTGAAAGAATCAGAGAATTCTTGGGCCGTTTCCTCATCAGCACAGATATTGGCTACTGCACAGTACTACGAAAATAGGGATAAAGATGAGAAGGATAGAGCAGACAAGAAAACTAAAGAATTAAAGACGAAGGTTCTTTTACAGCAGGCGTATCCACCTCGTGGTGGTCAGCGTGACTATCAGCAACCTCAGCAGTTTCAGAGGAACTCGCAAAGGTTCGAGTATCCTCAACAACGTGCTCTGGTAGGCCCCAATCAATGTTCATATTGTAAGGAAGAGGGTAATTTCAAGCATAGTTGCCCAATTTTGTTACAGCGTATGAATGGTGCTTCTGGTGCAAGAGGTCGAGGTGTTCAACAAGCTCCTAGAGGTAGAGGACGTGGAAATTTCCCCCAGAACGCGTGTCCCTTTCCGCCTCAAAATTCAATGAACAGTTTTGATCAGCAGAATAACGCGTCCAGTAGGACGACTCAGTACTATGCTGATGACTACTATGCAGAGGTTGAGAACATGGAAGGTGATGATTGCTAGGACAGCCATAGACAAAGAGAGGGAGTTGTTTTAGTTCCAGTAGATCAGAGTGGACCTTAGGTTGAGGTGATTACATCAGGTGTGTCAGAGCCTTTTCTGTTGGATACTGGTGCAACAAAGAGTTCTATTATGCACTCTAAACTCCCTGGCGCACCTTTGTCTGGCGAGACGAATGTTTCAGCAGGTTTTTCTGGCGCCCCAGTTCGAAACCCGCTCTCTAGTCCCATGTCCCTTTCTGTTGGACCTTGTTAATTCGAAGCACCCCTTATTCTGACGACAGGTTGTGGTGAGAACTTGTTAGGATTGGATCTGTTGAAAAGATTGTATGCGACATTGTATTGTTCTCCTTCGGGAGTACAACTTACACTGGGTAAGAAAGTGGTCTCCCCAATGTATCTGTCGAAGGATAAACCTCTGACAGAATTGTCGCTTCTCCCGGATACTCTTTGGGCTACTGGTCCTAATGATGTGGGTCTTTTGGAAATACCGCCATATGTTGTGACATTAAAAGCCAATGTTAAAATGCCACGCATTCCCCAATACAAGATCTCTAGTGAAGGTGAAAAGGCGTTACTAGCGATCATTTGTGATCTGATTGAAAAAGATGTAATTGAAGAAACTAGAGGTAACATTTGCAATAGTCCTGTTCTGCCTGTTTTGAAGCGTACTGACCCTTCTCAGCCACCTGTTTACAGGTTTGTGATTGATCTTAGAGAGGTGAATAAAATCGTTGTGCCACAATTTCCAGTTGTTCCTGATATCACTGCCCTATTGACTATGATTCCAGCTTCCGCGACTTGGTTCTCGGTAATTGACTTAAAGAATGCTTTCTTCAGCATCCCGATTGCCGAGGAGAGCAGGGATATTTTCGGCTTCTGTTTAGGAGGTCGAAGTTTCCGGTTCAAATGCGCTCCCCAAGGCTACTGTGAAAGTCCATCGATATATAGTCAGGCTTTAAAAACACAGCTTGATACGATTGTTTTATCTGATGGCGCTACCCTTATTCAGTATGTCGATGATTTATTAGTCGCTGCAGATACTGAGGAAATTTGTAAAGAAGCCACCTTGTCGTTGTTGCGTCATTTGTCTGATTTGCATCACAAAGTGTCTCTTTCGAAATTGCAATATTGTCGACAAGAAGTGACCTACTTAGGTCATCTCTTATCGAAGGAGGGAAGGAAACTGACCCCAGAAAGAATTCAGGCAATCGCAAAATTGAGTGTGCCAATGACACATAGAGAAGTGCGTGCTTTCTTGGGTATTACATCATATTGCAGACAATGGATACCGAATTTTTCTTTACTGGCCAAACCTTTGGTAGCATTGACCTGTAAAGATACACCGAATCCCCTTCCGTGGTCTGAAGATTGTCAGAAAAGTTTTTCCAAATTGCGTGATGCATTGTGTTTGGCTCCTGTGTTGGGTACCCCCGACTACAATAAGCCCTTTACACTGTATGTCCATGATAAAGAAGGATGTGCATTGTCAGTGCTGACACAGTCTTTTAGGGACAAGCAACGTCCATGTGCATATTTCCCGTCGACTTTGGATCCGGTAGCTAGAGCGTTGCCGAGTTGCTTGAGAGCCACGGCGGCAGCAGCTGTTTCTATTCGACAGTCTGCTGGTTTGGTAATGAATAATACATTGATGGTAATGGTTCCACATGCAGTGGACACTTTGCTAAACAGGACCAAGACACAGCACTTAACTAGTGCTCTATTGTCAGGATATGAGTTGACACTGTTAGCAAGTCATGTGCACATAAAGAGATGCAACACGTTGAATCCAGCTACGTTGTTGCCGATTGTAGCAGAGACAGATGTTTCTGAACAACATGGTTGTTTTCTCAGGACAGAAGAAGAAACGAAAGGGAGAGTAGATCTTAAGGACACTCTTCTTGTGAAGTGTGATGGTACCTTATGGGTGGATGGTTCGTGCTTCAAGCTTCCGAATGGTGATACGACTGCGGCATATGCTGTTACGACTTTGCATACGATTGTTGAAACTGCACGTATCCCACATAATTCAGCTCAAGCAGCAGAGTTGATTGCACTTACGAGAGTGTGTTTGTTATCAAAAGGAATGAAAGTGACCATATATACTGACAGCCAGTATGCATTTGGTGTGGCTCATAGTTTTGGACGATTGTGGAAAGAGCGTGGGTTTCTGACTTCGCATGGAGCCAAGATTCAGCATGGTCAGTTGGTGAATGAGCTTCTTGAGTCACTTACTTTGCCATTACAAGTTGCAATTGTGAAATGTAGTGCACACAAGAAGGTTACTGATGATTTTGTGGTTCTGAAAATTCTGGACTCGAGAATAAAACTTCGTCGTAACAGGACGAATTGGGTATCAAAAGACCGAGAATGACGAGTACACTATGTACGAGCATTTTCGTCATATTCGAGTAATGATTTTACCTAGAGATCGTCATTTTCGTTCTGAACCCTTGGGTTCCATTTTGTGTACGGCAGCCATTTTGTGAGTTGCCCTCACATAGGCAGATGATTAACCTTTTCTGTGCGACCGCGTTTCCCCCTCCGGTGCTGGGCCGTAATAGAAACGGGCGTGGTCATGACGGAACGGTTCCGTCATGAGCACAGCTCAACCGTAGCTCATGACGGAACCGTTCCGTTATGAGCATGGAAGGGGTTAAAGCCAAATTCGATTCCAAAGGACACGTACGCCTTAATTGACTTCTCTGTGACCTGGGCAAGCTGGAACCATTGCCCCAGACCGAACCTGCCCGGCCAGTTCCTTTCCCAGTGGCCGAGCAAGATAGCATCAAGGCACAGCCTGCCATAAACCTTTTCATCGCACACACATCCTGCCTAATCTTGCTCACGCCTGTCCCTGTTTCTTTCTCTACGACTTGCTTTACGAGGAGGAGGTGCCCGTTTTTATTGGGGGTCCACTGATATCTGATGAAAATGTTGGGCCTTGCCGGGTAATTTGTTATGGGCCGGACGAACTGAAATGTGGGCTTGTCATCATGACTCTGCTTTTCCTTTGTAGTGGAAACATGTGAATGGTATACTAAAATGTAAGGAATGTTTGCCTAAAGCACAATATTTCGTATAAAGAGGGAAGCCTGACTTTGTAAGATTGAGCAGTCTCCTGAGAATATACACACCGTGTTGTTGTACTTCTAGGACGCCTGTTACTTGGTTGCAGCCAATAAATTCGATCTTTGACTTCACCTAGAAGACTCTGAGTTTCTGTGGTCTAAGCAGGAAAGTACCCGAGGTCTTTGGGTGTACCCTGACACCACTGGGTTACCGGTTCGGTATCGGTTCTGAAAAACCCAGTACCTCAGTTGGCGCCCAACGTCGGGCGATTCCAGCGGTACCGGTCCAAGCCTGAGGTTCGTGAGGAGCTTTGTGTGAAAATTCTGGAGGAAGGCCAACCACTTCATCGACCCCTGCATGTCGACGTGGTCCGAAAGTCTTTGCTGCGAGGTTCCCCGCTTCCCGACGGCTACAAAGGACTGCTGCCCTGGCTATCGCCCTGCTTTGGACCCTTGATGTTTGGTAGAGCGAAACGATAGACGAGTCTTCTGGTGACGTCATCGATACCTAAGTGGAGCGTCTCCCAGTCCTTAGTTGGTCTTAGTTTTTGGGTATCCCTTCGGGATCTTTGATTTGGAACTTGCAAGTACCAAAGCCAAAGGACTCGTGTATTCACGAGAATATCGTAATCGATAATCCTTTGAAGTTTGAAGCTAGACTAGAGAGCAAAGATGCCTGGTCTTAGCCGACTTGGAAATTTGCTTTGTCTTGGTTGTAATAAAAGGGATTCCCGATTGGAGGACTCATGTCCGGTTCCTCCGATTGGAACTCCAACGTATGAATTGTATGTAAAACATGGCGTAGGCCCCATCACATATAATGAAGTGTGGATCCGATACACCAGAAATGATGGTGTTTTAAAATGGCCCCAATATGGTAGCTTTGATACGGAAATCCTAGATAACCTTGAAGTTAAACTCTTCAAGAAGAAAGCCCGGCCGGCGATGTTTGACTCTTTCCGCCTATGGCGTAAGGAGGCCAAACAGAAGGAAATTAAATTAGCGAAGAGAAATAAGAGAGAAAGGGGTATTTCGATAATGCAAGCTGCTATGCAGTTTAAAGATAACGAAGAAGAACAGATGAGTGAGCAGTTGCACAGGCAACGTAAAATGGTCATTGATAAATGTTATCCAGTTTTACCGCCTCTTCAGCAAGATGCGGCAAAAGACCTTGAAAAAGATCCCCTAATGTCGCATTTATTGAGTTCGCCACCCCCTTATGCGCAGAATGCTACGGCACCTCCGCAACCTTTAGTTGCGCAACCCGTGGTTGCATTGCCTCCTGCTCCTCCACAGCACCCACCAGCTACTCTTCAGTTGGCTCCTGCTCCTCCGGTGCAGCCTCCTCAAGGGCCACCGGCTTTTACATCTGCTCTTCCTATACTTCCTACAACTTTGACTACTATATCGACTACCACTCCTGGTATTTCTCCTGACACTGCCTCTGCGTCTGCATTGACTCATCCTGCTTTCCCGCTTGTCTTTTCATCGACTTCTCCTTCTGTTCGACAGAGAGTGGCTAGTACTGTTACTAGTATTCTATATCCTTTCTTTGGAGCGGCAAGTCCGGCTCCTACTTCTGAGCGTAAACAGTTGCGTAGTCAACTGCCTGATTCTAGGGAGAAGGAAACGTTAAATCATTTGGCACATAGATGGGTGACTGACCCGATAAAATATGATCTAGAATCTATCATGGATGTCTTCCATCAGTGGGAAGCATCGAAACAGAGATACGTTTTTGAGAAAATGTGTACTTTCCTATCTGAGGATTTAGAGGAAAATGATATGGAGCCCAATCCGCCTGAGTTGAGCCATGTACGGTTTGAGTTTTCAAAAGGCGCAATTGTGGGTTCAGATGTTGAGAAAGCAGTTGCGACGTTGTTGTCGCTTAGGACTGAAGGTTTTTCTAAGTCGTTGTTTGAGTCTGATTCTTCTGTCAAAAAGAAGGGAAGACAATATCCCATGAGAGAAGTTCCTCCAGTATGGAAGGAAGAAGTAGCGGCTGGTCCTGGTAATGTTCCACCAGCTGTTCCAGCACACTTTCAGCGTGTGTGGGTACATGTTCCATGGAAGCGAGCTGAAGTTTTGGCCCTTAAGCAGACATTGCCTGATCCCCGTAAAAATCCGGCAGGGTATTACAAGGAATTGTCACAGACTGCAGGTTCATGCATCATGAATTTAGCGGATATAGACATGTTGTTTGGGAACGTTGTTCCACAGCCTTTATGGGGAAAGATTCGTCATGCAGATCATGATCAAGAGTTAGGTGACTCATGGGCTAATATTGCTGCTGCAGATGCTCGACAAGTTGGTGGTGCTAAACCTGAACCTTTAGTAGCAGAACTTCCTGGTAGGATAATTGATTATATGAAAACTATAATGCCTGCGATGCGTGTAAATTGGGATAAGTTGTCTGCGTGTAAGCAGAAGAAAGATGAAACGGTGTCCGATTTCTTCACCAGGTTTGAAGAAACGTTTGTCGACCACAGTGGTCAAGATATGAGTACAGAAGGTGGTCAGCGACTGTTCGTCGATAAATTCGTACACAATCTGCTTCCAGAGTTGTGTAAGAAGTTGAAGGATTCAGAGAGTTCTTGGGCTGTTTCCTCTTCAGCACAGATATTAGCTACTGCACAGTACTACGAAAATAGAGATAAAGATGAGAAAGATAGAGCAGAGAAGAAAACTAAAGAGTTGAAGACAAAGGTTCTGTTACAGCAAGCATATCCGCCACATGGTAGTCAGAATAATGGTGGTCAGAGTAACTTTCAGAATAATTATCAGCAACCTCAACAGTTTCAAAGGCAAAGAGTCGAGTATACTCAGCCACGTGTCCCTGTAGGTCCCAACCAGTGTTCATATTGTAAGGAAGAGGGTAATTTTAAGTATAGTTGCCCTATTTTGTTACAGCGTGGAAATGGTGCCCCGGGTGCAAGAGGTCGAGGTGCTCAGCAAGCGCCTAGAGGTAGAGGACGTGGAAACTTCCCTCAGAATGCACGTCCCCTTCCGCCACAAAATTCTATGAATAGTTTTGATCAGCAGAATAACGCGTCTGGTAGGACAGCTCAGTACTATGCTGATGATTACTATGCAGAAGATGAGCATATGGAAGGTAATGATTGCTAGGACAGCCATAGACAAAGAGAGGGAGTTGTTTCAGTTCCAGTAGATCAGAGTGGACCATACGTTGAGGTGATTACATCAGGTGTGTCAGAACCTTTTCTGTTGGATACTGGTGCTACAAAAAGTTATATTATGCACTCAAAACTCCCTGGCGCACCTTTGTCTGGCGAAATGAATGTTTCTGTAGGTTTTTCTGGCGCCCCGGTTAGGAACCCGATTTCTAGTCCTATGTCCCTTTCTGTTGGTCCTTGTGAATTAGAAGCACCCCTTATTCTGACAACAGGTTGTGGTGAAAACTTGTTGGGGTTGGATCTGTTAAAAAGATTGTATGCGACGTTGTATTGTTCTCCTTCGGGAGTACAACTTACTCTAGGTAAGAAAGGGGTTTCCTCAATGTATTTGTCAAAGGACAAACTTCCGACAGAATTGTCGTTTCTTCCTGATATTCTTTGGGCTACTGGTCCTAATGATGTGGGTCTTTTGGAAATACCGCCATATGTTGTGACATTGAAAGCCAATGTTAGAATGCCACGCATTCCCCAATACAAGATTTCTAGTGAAGGTGAAAAAGCTTTGCTAGCGATCGTTTACGATCTGATTGAAAAGGATGTGATTGAAGAGACAAGAGGCAACGTTTGCAATAGTCCTGTTCTGCCTGTTTTGAAGCGTACTGATCCTTCTCAGCCACCTGTTTACAGATTTGTGATCGATCTGAGAGAGGTCAATAAAATAGTTGTGCCACAATTTCCAGTTGTCCCTGATATCACTGCCCTATTGACTATGATTCCAGCTTCTGCAACTTGGTTTTCAGTGATTGACCTGAAGAATGCTTTCTTCAGCATCCCGATTGCCGAGGAGAGTAGAGATATTTTTGGCTTCAGTTTAGGAGGTCGAAGCTTCCGCTTTAAACGCGCTCCCCAGGGCTACTGTGAAAGTCTATCAATATATAGTCAAGCTCTAAAGACACAGCTTGATACGATTGTTTTACCTGAAGGTGCTACACTTGTTCAGTACGTCGATGATTTGCTTGTCGCTGCAGATACTGAGGAAATATGTAAAGAAGCCACGTTGTCATTGTTGCGTCATCTGTGTGATTTGCATCACAAGGTGTCACTTTCCAAATTGCAATATTGTCGACAAGAAGTGACCTACTTAGGTCATCTCTTATCGAAGGAGGGAAGGAAACTGACTCCAGAAAGAATTCAGGCAATAGCGAAATTGAGTATGCCAAGGACACAGAGAGAAGTGCGTGCCTTCTTGGGCATTACATCATATTGCAGACAATGGATACCGAATTTTTCGTTATTGGCCAAACCTTTGGTGGCATTAACGTGTAAAGATACACCCAATCCCGTTCCTTGGTCTGAAGAGTGTCAGAAAAGTTTTTCTGAATTGCGCACAGCATTATGTTCGGCTCCTGTGTTGGGTACCCCCAACTACAGTAAGCCCTTTACATTGTATGTCCATGAGAAAGAAGGTTGTGCATTGTCAGTGTTGACACAGTTGTTTGGAGACAAGCAGCGTCCATGTGCGTATTTTTCATCAACTTTGGATCCGGTAGCTAAAGCGTTGCCAAGTTGTTTAAGAGCAACAGCGGCAGCAGCTGTTTCTATTCGGCAGTCTGCTGGTTTGGTGATGAATAACACGTTAATTGTAATGGTCCCACATGCAGTGGACACGTTGTTAAACAGAACCAAGACACAGCACTTAACTAGTGCTCGATTGTCAGGTTACGAGTTGACATTGTTAGCGAGTCATGTGCACATAAAAAGATGCAACACTCTTAACCCAGATACGTTGTTGTCAATTGTAGAGGAGTTAGATGCTTCTGTACAGCATGATTGTTTTCTTAGAACAGAAGAAGAAACAAAAGGGAGAGTAGATTTAAAAGATACTCCTCTTGCGAAGTGTGATGGTACCTTATGGGTGGATGGTTCATGTTTCAAGCTTCCGAATGGTGACACGACTGCAGGATATGCTGTCACGACTTTGCATACGATTGTTGAAACTGCACGTATTCCACACAATTCAGCTCAAGCAGCAGAGTTGATTGCACTTACACGAGCATGTGTGTTGTCGAAAGGAATGAAAGTGAACATCTACACCGACAGCCAGTATGCGTTTGGTGTGGCTCACAGTTTTGGACGATTGTGGAAAGAACGTGGGTTCCTGACTTCGCATGGAGCTAAGATTCAGCATGGTCAGTTGGTGAATGAGCTTCTTGAATCACTGACCTTGCCGCTACAAGTTGCGATTGTGAAATGTAGTGCTCACAAGAAGGTGACTGATGATGTTGGTCGTGGTAATGCATTTGCTGACGAAGTCGCAAAAGAAACAGCAAGGAATGTGATGAGCCGAATGTATGTTGCAGGCCCTGCAAGATGGGTTGGTAATGTTGGAATGTGTGAAGACACGATAGAGAGTGTGAAGTATATTCAAGCTGAGGCTACAGAGAAAGAGTTGAACATGTGGAGAGAAAGTACGGGTAGAATGGATGCAAATGGTTGTTGGATTGAATTGTCAGAGCATCAGAGATGGTTGTTACCCGATGCGTACGTGCTTGCAGTGGTTACAATGGCACATGGGATGGCTCATATCAGCGTAAAAGGGATTTGCAAGTTGTTGGCCCCGGTATGGCAAAATGCTGGAATTCCCAAGTGTGCAGAGAATGTCGTCAAGAATTGCATGGTGTGTCTGAAATACAATCCTGGTAGGGGAACCCCAACTCCAGCTGGTCATTTTGCGCCTCCTACGTATCCGTTCGAGGTTTTGCAGCTAGATTTCATCCACATGGAGAGGTGCAACAATTTAAAATACGTACTCGTGGTTGTTTGTGCCTTCTCAAGATGGGTAGAAGCATATCCCCTAAAGAACAATACTGCCTTGTCCACAGCGAAAGCCCTTGTGAAAGAATTCTTCCCTAGATTTGGAATGCCAAGAATGGTCTGGAGTGACAATGGGAGTGAATTTTTGGGTCGAGTGATGAAGAAAGTATGTGAAGGGCTAGGCATCCAACAGAAGTTTCACGCTGCAAATCACCCCCAATCAGCTGGACTAGTAGAATGCTATAATGGCACGCTAAAGTTAAAACTGGCCAAGATTCAAGCGAGCACTGGTCTTAAATGGCCTGATGCTCTACCCTTAGCACTCCTATCCACCAGAATGACTGTGCATTCGCGAGTGGGACGTAGTCCTTACGAGATCGTTTTTGGCCGCCCGGCCAACATATGGGGAGTGCCAAGGCCCACAAAGTTCAATGAAATCAAACATCCTGTTTTGCTTAACTATTTGTACGAATTGACAGCTAAATTGCGTGTTTTACACCAACAGGTCCATGACACCCTGCCTCCGGTCTCTGAAACTCCAGGTCATCCCATCAACCCTGGATCCTGGCTTCTAGTAAAGAACTTCCAGCGAACAAAGAACGATCAGCCCAGGTGGACCGGACCGCACCTCGTCCTTCTTTCAACAAGATCAGCTGTTCGAGTGGAAGGGAAAAAGCACTGGATCCACGGTCTACATTGTAAGAGGGTGCCTTTGCCTCTGCCGTACGACCGGTGGGTCCAGGAGGGTGTCGCCGACTCAGAGACTGAAACCGTGCCTCGTTTTCTGCCTTTCAGTGATGCACGTGTAAAAGGAACACTTACTGAACAAGAGAGTGACAATATTTTGCAACCAGCTGTATCACCGTCAGTTCGATTGGACACTACAGAACCTGAACTCCTTTTCCGAGATCACACCATACCTGGAAAGCAAAAATACAATCTGAGGTCGAGAACTATGGACAAATAAAAACAAACTTTCTTTTTCATTGCTATTTTTGAAAGTGCAGCTCTCTCATCTGAGAAACTTTTTTATTTTTGTTTTTCGAACCACCATCCGGGTTCCGCTGCTAGGGTCGCGATTGCCCAAAGTCTTTGGGGTGCAGCTGAAGACGTTAGGTCGACAGATCTGGTTGGTCTAAGGGAGTTGCCCTAGACTGACAGAAGCATTCCTTAGCAGAAACAACCTACCATCGCGGGCAGCATTGTATAGAGGATGGAGTTTTTCGAGATGGAGAGACCTGCCAAGGAAACGAACTTTAAAAACAGAATATGTAAAATGATGACAAAGAAAAGCTTTTTGATATTGTGCATTTTCATGTTATTCAGTGTTATGATATTTTTAATAGGATATGTTCTATTCTCTTTTCGAGTAACATTTGCACCCACTACATCGCCTATACCTCCTCTTTCTACTGTTTCCTCTCATTCTTTTCAACCCCTTCCCAAACATGAATCCGCTAGGAGATTAGAGTTTATTAATAACTCCTTCATTCAGCTTTTGCACCAACACCAACTTGTAATGAACACGACTAACTGCTGGGTGTGTGGTCTTATGCCTCACACAACGGATAAAGGTATCCCTTATCTGGTCCTGCCATTCAGCCACAATGGTTCTGTGTGGGCATACAGAACAATGTTCATATATGCACATGAAGTCTACCCCCTACGTTCTGTAACAGACAATCCTAAGAATAGTGCTCTAGTTAAGGGTATAGTGGACATGATTAAGGAAGATATTTCTTACGAGACTATCCCCAGAGATGAGACACTAGTATACATAGGATGGAACGTAACCGGATATGGAGCTACTCTGAGTGAGAAACAGCAAGCTAAGAGATCTTCCCCGATTTGGATTGTACCCCATCAGGGTCACCTGTATCTGCAAGGTACTGGCAAGAATCCCAGAGCTCAGTTAGGGAAGAGTATCTGTACTGAAACATATGTTTTTGCATCTCAGACTTCCCCTTCATTTTTAGCAGCTAAGGGTACCTATTTCATCTGCCATGATAGAGCCTATACATGGTTGCCCCCTGACTTTTCGGGCACATGTTTTGTTTCATTCCTGTTGCCTCCCACCTACACAGCAGCGGCAGATTACCACAAGACAAGGATAGTTAGAGGTGTCTTGAGTAAAGAAGACACTGCAGGACAAGAATTTGGGGACTTCGCAAAGGGTTTTCTGCCGTTCTGGGGACCCATGGTTAACAGCAGGAACATAAGGCAATTGACAAGGGTAGTTGAATCCACCGTAGTTGAAACTGCCGGTGCCCTTAGTAACTTGACTGCTGAGCTCCAGTCGGATCGTCTTATGACCCTTCAGAACAGGGTTGCGTTAGACGTCATCCTTGCACACCGAGGTGGGGTATGTAAATTGATCCAATCGAGTTGCTGTG
Source organism: Lissotriton helveticus (assembly GCF_964261635.1). NCBI lineage: Eukaryota > Metazoa > Chordata > Amphibia > Caudata > Salamandridae > Lissotriton > Lissotriton helveticus. The sequence goes on from NC_136071.1 coordinate 406,997,895, forward strand.
TTTTCATTCCAGATAGCGCTCCAACAGTGTACCAGGCCATCTCCAAACTGCATAAGATTTCCGAATCTATTCATGTGGATGAAGGAGATTGGTCGTTAATGGGATGGTTCTGGGAACTGATATCCGCCTGGGGATGAAAAATTCTGATGGTCATTGGGATGGTCTTAGCCATTCTTTTCCTGTTCTGTCTGTGCGTGCAGTGTGCTCCTGCAATATGTGGCCTCTGTGCTACATCATGTGTAAGGAAGCCTGTATCAAAAGACGAACTAAGTAATAGAATGATGTTACAGCAACATCTCAATGACTTTAGGAATATAGACCTGGACTCAGATTAGCATGAGGATAGGTTAATGCCTATGTAAGTGCAAAAGGAGGGTTTGTGGTTCTGAAAATACTGGACTCGAGAATAAAACTTTGTCGTAACAGGACGAATTTGGTATCAAAAGACCGAGAATGACGAGTACACTATGTACGAGCATTTTCGTCATATTCGAGTAATGATTTCACCTCGAGATCGTCATTTTCGTTCTGAACCCTTGGGTTCCATTTTGTGTACGGCAGCCATTTTGGAGTTGCCCTCACATAGGCAGATGATTAAAGCCAAATTCGATTCCAAAGGACACGTACACCTTAATTGACTTCTCTGTGACCTGGGCAAGCTGGAACCATTGCCCCAGGCCGAACCTGCCCGGCTAGTTCCTTTCCCAGTGGCCGAGCAAGATAGCATCAAGGCACAGCCTGCCATAAACCTTTTCATCGCCCACAAATCCTGCCTAATCTTGCTCACGCCTGTCCCTGTTTCTTTCTCTACGACTTGCTTTACGAGGAGGAGGTGCCCGTTTTTATTGGGGGTCCACCGATAACTGATGAAAATGTTGGGCCTTGCCGGGAAATTTGTTATGGGCCGGACGAACTGAAATGTGGGCTTGTCATCATGACTCTGCTTTTCCTTTGTAGTGGAAACATGTGAATGGTATACTAAAATGTAAGGAATGTTTGCCTAAAGCACAATATTTCTTATAAAGAGGGAATCCTGACTTTGTAAGATTGAGCAGTCTCCTGAGAATATACACACCGTGTTGTTGTACTTCTAGGACGCCTGTTACTTGGTTGCAGCCAATAAATTCAATCTTTGACTTCACCTAGAAGACTCTAAGTTTCTGTGGTCTAAGCAGGAAAGTACCCGAGGTCTTTGGGTGTACCCTGACACCACTGGGTTACCGGTTCGGTATCGGTTCTGAAAAACCCAGTACTTCAATGTTGGTCGTGGCAATGCATTTGCTGACGGAGTCGCAAAAGAAACAGCAAGGGATGTGATGAGTCGAATGTGTGTTGCAGGCCCTGCAAGATGGGTTGGTGACGTCGGAATGTGTGAAGATACGATAGAGAGTGTGAAGTCTATTCAAGCTGAAGCTACAGAGAAAGAGTTGAGTGTGTGGAGAGAGAGTACGGGTAAATTGGATGCAAATGGTTGTTGGGTTGAATTATCAGAGCATCAGCGATGGTTGTTACCCGATGCGTACATGCTTGCAGTGGTTACGATGGCGCATGGAATGGCTCATATCAGTGTGAAAGGGATTTGTAAGTTGTTGGCTCCAGTATGGCAAAATGCTGGAATTCCTAAGTGTGCAGAGAATGTGGTCAAGAATTGTATGGTCTGTTTGAAGTACAATCCTGGTAAGGGAACCCCAACTCCAGCTGGTCATTTTGCGCCTCCAACGTATCCGTTCGAGGTTTTGCAGCTAGATTTCATCCACATGGAAAGGTGCAACAACTTGAAATATGTACTCGTTGTTGTTTGTGCTTTTTCAAGATGGTTAGAAGCATATCCCCTGAAAGATAACATTGCCTTATCCACAGCTAAAGCCCTTGTCAAAGAACTTTTCCCTAGGTTTGGTTTGCCGAGAATGGTCTGGAGTGATAATGGGAGTGAATTTATGGGTCGAGTGATGAAGAAAGTATGTGAGGGGCTAGGAATCCGGCAAAAATTCCACGCTGCAAATCACCCCAATCAGCTGGACTAGTAGAGTGCTACAATGGCACTCTAAAACTTAAACTGGCCAAGATACAAGCAAACTCTGGCCTTAAATGGCCCGATGCTTTACCATTAGCACTTCTATCGACAAGAATGACTGTGCATTCGTGAGTGGGACTTAGTCCATACGAGATTGGGTTCGGCCGCCCGGCCAACATATGGGGAGTCCCAAGGCCGACAAAATTCTGTGAGATTGAACACCCTGTACTGCTTGATTACTTGTATGATTTGACGGCTAAATTGCGTGTTTTACACCAACAGGTTCACGATACTTTGCCTCAGGTGTCTGAAGATCCAGGGCACATCATCGATCCTGGATCGTGGGTCCTAGTTAAAAACTTCCAGCTGACAAAGAATGATCAGCCCCGTTGTCAACAAGATCCGCCGTGCGAGTGGAAGTAAAAAAGAACTGGATCCACGGCGCACATTGTAAGAGGGTCCCTTTGCCTCTGCCGTACGACCGGTGGGTCCAGGAGGGTATTGCTGACTCTGAGACTGAGACTGTGCCTCGTTTTCTGCCTTTCAGCGATGCACGTGTAAAAGGAACAAATTCTGAACGTGAAAGTGACAATCTTTAGCAAGAAGCTGTGCCACCGTCAATTCGATTGGACACTACAGAGTCTGAACTTTTGTTGCAAGACCAGACATCATCTGGAAAGAGCCGTTATAATCTGAGGCCGAGAACTATGGACAAATAAATTCCTTTTCTTTGCTATTTTTGAAAGTGCAGCTCTCTCATCTGAGAAACTTTTTTATTTTTGTCTTTCGAACCACCATCCGGGTTCAGCTGTAGGGTCGCGGGCGACAAGTCTTTGGAGTGCAAGCCGAAGACACAAGGTCGACGATTCTGGTTGGTCCTTGGGAGTTCCCTGGACTGACAGGCGCATTCCTTAGCACGGAACACCCTACCTCCGCGAGCAGTAAGGTTAGAGGATGGAGTTTTTCGAGATGGAGAGACCTGCCAAAGAGATGAACTTTAAAGCCAAAATGTGTATAATGATGACCAAGAAACGTTTTTTGATATTATGCATTTTCATGTTGCTTAGTGTAATGACGTTTCTAATAGGATATATGTTATTCTCTTTTCGAGTGACATTTGCACCCACTAAACCGCCCATACCTCCTTCTACTGTTTCCTCGCATTCTTTTCATCCTCTGCCTGAACATGAGTCCGCTAGAAGATTAGAGTTCGTTAATAACTCCTTCATTCAGATTTTGCACCAACACCAATTAGTAGTGAACACGACTAACTGTTGGGTGTGTGGTCTTCTGCCTCATACTACTGATAAAGGTATCCCTTATCTGATCCTGCCATTCAGCCATAATGGTTCTGTATGGGCATACAGAACGATGTTCATCTATGCTCGTGAAGTCCACCCCCTACGTTCGATAAAAGACAATCCAAAGAATAGTGCTCTAGTCAAGGGTATAGTGGATATGATTAGAGTAGCTGCTTCCTATGAGACTATCCCGAGAGATGAGACACTAGCATATATTGGATGGAACGTAACCGGATATGGAGTTAGTCTGAGTGAGAACCAGAGAGTAACAAGATCCTCCCCGATTTGGGTTGTACCCCATCAGGGTAACTACTGCCTGCAGGGTAATGGCAAGAATCCGAGAGCTAAGCTAGGGAAGAGTACCTGCAATGAGACATATGTCTTTGCGTCCCAGACTTCCCCTTCGTTCTTGACAGCTAAGGGTACCTATTTCATCTGTCATGATAGAGCATACACATGGTTGCCCCCTGACTTCTCGGGCACATGTTTTGTTTCGTTCCTGTTGCCTCCCACCTACACAGCTGCGGCAGATTACCACAAGACAAGGGTAGTTAGAGGTGTCTTCAGCAAGGAAGACACTGCAGGACAAGAATTGAGAGATTTCTTGAAGGGTTTTCTGCCGTTTTGGGGACCTATGGTTAACAGCAGGAACATAAGGCAATTGACAAAGGTGGTTGAGTCCACCGTAGTTGAAACTGCCGGTGCTCTTAGTAACTTGACTGCTGAGCTCCAGTCGGAACGTCTTATGACTCTTCAGAACAGAGTTGCATTAGATGTCATACTTGCAGACCGAGGTGGGGTATGTAAAGTGATCCAATCCAGTTGCTGTGTTTTCATCCCGGATAACGCTCCGACAGTGTACCAGGCCATTTCCAAACTGCATAAGATCTCTGAATCCATTCATGTGGATAAAGGAGATTGGTCGTTGATGGGATGGTTCTGGGAGCTGTTATCTGCCTGGGGATGGAAGATTCTAATGGTCATTGGGATGATCTTAGCCATTCTTTTCCTGTTCTGTCTATGCGTACAGTGCGCTCCTACTATATGTGGCCTCTCTGCTACATCGTGTGTAAGGAAACCTGTATCGAGGGACAAGCTAAGTAATAGGATGATGCTACAGCAACATCTCAATGAATTTATGAATATAGACCTGGACTCAGATTAGCGTGAGTATAGGTTATTGCCTATGTAAGGGCAAAAGGAGGGCTGTGGTTCCGTGGATTCTGGACCCATGTAATAAACATGTTCGTAGCATGACGAATTTGGTATCAGCAGACCGAAAATGACGAGTATGCTATATACGAGTATTTTCGGCGTATTCGAGTGACAAGATCACCCTGAAATCAGAGATTCTGTCCTGAACCCTCGGGTTCCATTTTGTGCATGGCAGCCATTTTGTGGTTGCCCTCACATAGGCCGATGACCAAGGCCAAAACGAGTCTTAGGGACACGTACACCTTTGCTGACTTCTGTGTGACCTGGGCAAGCTGACTCCACTGCCCGGAGCCAAACCTGTTCGGCCAGTTCCTTTCCCAGTGGCCGCTCGAGATTAGGATCAAGGCACAGCATACCATAAACCCTTCATTGCACACAACTATGTCTAATCTTACTCACACCTGTCTCTGTACTTTCTTAATGGCCTGCTTTACGATGAGGAGGTGCCCGTTTTTATTAGGGTCCATCCGATATCTGATGAAAAGTGTTGGGCCTTGCCGGGTAATTGATTGTGGGCTGGACAAACTGAAAATGGGCTTGTCATCATGAATCTGCTTTTCTTTGTCGTAGAAATATGTGAATGATCAACTGTAAAATAAGGAATGTTTGCCTAAAGCATAATATCATGTATAAAAAGGGATGGCTGGTTTTGTAAAGTTGAGCAGTCTCCTGAGAATATACACCGTGTTGTACTTCTAGGATACCTGTTACTGGCTGCAGCCAATAAATTTGATCTTTGAAGTCACCAAGAAGACTCTGCGTTTCTGTAGTCTGAGACAGGAGAACTTGAAGTCTTTGGGTGTTTCCCCTGGCACCGCTGGGTTCTTAAAAACCCAGTACTTCTGTACCAACAGCACATGGGCTGCCCCAGGCTCAGCAACCTTAGGGTCGCTATGCAGGAGGCCGTTCCCCCAGTAGATCCAATGTGCTCCAGACTGATCACCTGCTGCCTGGTTTGTGGCCTGTTGCCTCAAACCCTCAAGAGAAGGACACTTCTTCTGCTCTGCACAAAATTCCTCCCTGGAGGCCCCCCTTCTTGCTGCCAATGGGTCATCTCCGGTAGGTTCCCCAGTTCATAAACTTGTTCCCCTGTAGGTTCCAGGGCATCCCCCTCAAGGTCTGCCTCCTCCTGGACCATGGGAATAATGGGGGCTGGTTTCCCACGCCCCTTACCTCTTCTCTTTAAGGCAGGTTCCTGGGCCATAATTTCAGGCTCCATGATCTCTTGAACACCCTTGGCTGCCATAGACCGAGTGGTCACACACGCCCACTCAGGCAGAACCAACATCTCTAAATGAGCCTTCTTCTCCACCTTAGCCCAAGGGGAGCTTTCCAAATCATTGCCTAACAAACAATCAACAGGCATGGCTGGCCTCACAGCTACTTGAAGAGTACCAGAGACCCCCCCCTTAAAGGAAACCTGAGCCACTTTGCAATGGCTTTCTGTGTTGTCAGCGGCAACAACTGGGAAGAATGCATTGGGGACCACCTGCTCTCCAGACACCAATTGACACTTGATAGCTGTCACACTGGCTCTGGTGTCTCTAAGAGCTTCCACTCTATGGCCATTGATGGTCACCCACTGCCTGTACTTTTTAGTGTTATCAGGCAGCTGACTTCTTGGGACCATCTCAAAGTCTCCTAATGAGACAAGGGACATTTCTGTGGGACCCCACCCACTTTGGCCACACTTCTCCACTCCCAGGGCTACACCGGTCATCTGACGGGGGTGCACCGGGTGGCACATATTGACCCTTTTGGGGACACTTGGGATCATACCAACGGTGTCCCACCTGCTTACACTAAAAGCAGGAGCAGGGCCCCTATGAACAGGACTACCTGTTGGGGGTTCTGACTTCTTCCCAAGGGGAGGCTGGGAACCCTTACCTTGGTTCCCTTGGGAATTACTTTGGGGCCCTTTCTGGGACACCCTCTGTTTACCCTTTCCCCCACTCTTCTGCTGGGGACCCTGCCCACCCTTGGTGGAGTCTCCCACATGACACTTGTGGACCCTAGTACTGACCCAGCGGTCCGCCTCCTCAGCAAGCTTCCTAGGGTTAGTAAACTTGCTATCAATAAGGTGCTGGCGTAACTCTGGAAAACAATTAGCAGGCAAGTGCTCCCTGGCAATCAAATCATAGAGAGCTTCAAAAGTATCCACTTTGCTACCCTTCACCCAACCATCCATAGCTATGCAAAAAAAAATACATATCCTACCCAAGTGGTTCCCTCCAGCTAATTACAATTCCTGAACCTCTGTCTATAGAGTCCTGGGGTCAAATCATATCTTGTCATCAGTGCTTCCTTCATGTGGGCATAAGACATCCTATTCTCACTGGGCAGGTCTAACAAAGTATCCCTCCCCTCACTCACAAAGCAGCCCCACAAACCCACTCCCCAATCTTTCTCAAGGACCCGGTGGGCCAACATTGCTATTTCGTAGGCTGCAAACCACTGCCCAATATCTTCATGCTTATGTAAATCTTTGATGACATCCTTGGGGATATATACCCTGCCTTCTGAAGGCACAGATGGTGCGCTGCCACCAGAGGGATTGACCTCTAAGCCCCTCGCCTTGATTTCTAACTCCCTCAACATCCTCTCATGTTCCATTCTTATTCTCTCTCTCTCCAAGGACAATCTTTTATTCTCTGATTCCCTCTGACCCTCCATCTTAAGCTTAGCCATCTCCAGTTTGTGTGCCCTATTTCTCTCCCTGTCTTCCAACTCTCTGGGGGACAGGTCTTTGGAAGAGATGCTACAGCCAGGTGGGGACGGTACCCCTCCCCTGGCTGGAAACACTGGCCTATCCTGTTGCCCATCTGCATCCCCAGCTGGCTCCACCACAATATCAGGGGCATTTCTTGCTTCTACCCAGGCCCTCAGCGCCTTTTGGTAGTCATCCTTTTTAGAAATGCCTGGTGTAGCAACTTTCAATTTCTTGCAGAGATGCTTGAGCTGTTTCAAAGTATACGTTTCCAACCTCTCTTCCTCAAAATCAAGATCCATAGATGCGACAGATGCTGGTCTAGTCATGGTAGTAAGAATTGGGAGTTTTCAGCAAAAAATAACAGTCCAAGGAAAAAATTCTGCAAAAAAAAAAGTATGTAGTCGGGTTTGGTCTGCGCTCACTAGTAGTGTACACCAATCACTGTATATGAGTCACAAATGCAGGTCCAAATCCCACCGCTGCCACCAATGTTAGAACTGGGGGACTCTAGTTGGCAATGGTATACACCATTGTCCAGATAAGGACCCTTGCTTCTAAGTCAGGATAAGGGGATTACACTCCTAGATAACCCCTGCTCACCCCCTTGGTAGCTTGGCACGAGCAGACAGGCTTATCTCAGAGGCAGTGTGTTAAGCATTTGTGAATAAACACAGTAATGCAGTAAAAAAAAAACCACCACAGATGGACACCACACAGGTTTTTACAAACATAAGTATTCTTTATATAGACTTAACACAAGACCACAAACTACAAAAATCCACAATACTGTACTTAAGATTGAGTTAAGAGATGGTAAAAGTTGCTTAGTTCAACTTGGTGATAAATGTGACACAGTTCGCAACAAAGTACTTGGATGTGTAACGCAATATAATCAAAAGGCTCGCAGAGGGAGATGCGTCGGTTCCATGCTCCGGGGGAGATGATGCATCGCGCTTCAATGCTTGCGCAGAATAAGGGATGCGTTGTGATCCTTACAGGTGTGGGAGTGATGTGTAGGTTCTCGGCCTGCTACCCAGTTGCGATGCGCAGCGATGCGACAATCCTGGTGCGATGCGAGTAGATGGCGCCCTTGATGCGACTATGCAATGGCGATTCGTAGATGCCCTGGCAGTCTTGGGACAATTCTGTACTTTGGAGCCGCGACAGGCACTGCGACACGCTTCTCTGGCAATGCAATGGCGACCCTCTCGATAGCCTCACGCTTCTCCGAGGGTGCGACAGTAGACAGCTTCAACGAAGACACGCTTCCTATCAGATGCGGCGGTGGCACACTTCTCCAGCGGTGCGACATTTACAGCTGTGGCGGCGACACGCTTCTTCTCGTTGCCTCGCGCTTCCAGCTCCCAGCGACACGCGGGCTTCTGCAGATAGAATTCCCAGCAAGGAAATTCATAGTGGAGCTGGAGATTAAGTCTTTTGTCCCTAGGACTTCAGCAGGAGGCAAACTCAAGTTCAAGCCCTTGCAGTAATATTCTGCAAGATGATGAAGGTTCTTAAAAAGTTCCTTCTCCTTTCCTTGGCAATGAAGAAACCACCGCAGGCCAACGCAGCAAACAGTACACTGGTAGAGGGACGGTCCAAACTCCTGCAGCTTCCTTGGTTCTTCTCCTTGGCAAAAGATATTTCTTGTTCCCAAAAGTGATCTAAAGTCCTTGGGTCTGCGTCCCAATATTTATACTACTTTTCTCTTTTTTCTCTGAAGGCAGAGAGGCCTCTGCCTAGTCCAAACCAGTTATTGAGCACTTTGTTTACAGGACTCCTTCTTTCCTTTCACATTGCAGGGCAGAAACATTAGACACCCAACACAGAAGGTGGAGCCAGCATTGTGGAGGGAAAGCACAGCCCTGGAACACTTTGTTGACATGATTCCTTCTCTTCTTTCACAGTGCAGGGCAGAGACATCAGCCGCACCCCAGGAGGTGAAGCCATCATTGTGGAGGGAAGACCCAGCCCTATTCAGATCCCAGGTGCAACTCCTCCCTCCCATCTGGATGCAGATCTCCCTATTCACCACTGGGCTGACTCATTCTGTCTCTTGGAATCCCCCAGCCCTGTCACTCTAACTCCTGACAAGGAATACACAACCTAGCAGAGGTAGGCTTTGGATAGTTAGACAAGAACATATCTACTTTCTCAAAGTGGTATTTTCAAACACAGATTATTAAAGCCAACTTTACTAAAATATGTATTTTATCATTCTGAGTTCAGGCATACTAAATTCAAATTTCTACCATGTTCCCTGAGTCAGTTAGGATTATAAAATCTAATAATCTAACTGCCCATTCCGGCCTATGGAGAACAGGTAGCCTTGCAATAGTGAAAAACGAAAATGGCTGTAATTCACTATTAGGACATGCCACACACACCAGGGCATGTCCAACCTTATACTTACAATGCACCCTGCCTTTGGACCTACCATAGGGTGTTTGATATGAAGAAAAGGGAAGGCTTAGGGACTGGCAAGTGGGTGCACTGGCCAAGTCGACATGGCAGTACTAGACTGTACTTAGGCTCTACAATGGCATGCTTGAGACACACTTTACAAGCTGCCTCTGTGGGTGGCACAACCAGTGCTACAAGCCCACCAGCAGGATTTGATTTACAAGCCCTGGTCACACATGGTGCACTGTACTAGGGTCTGACAAGTAAATCATATAATCCAATCATGGAGTCACTAATCAATACATCAATTTAAGATAGGGAGCACTTGCACTGTGGCACTGAAGAGCAGTGGTACAGTGCCCAAAGCATATAACCAGCAAAAACATATCAAAAACAGGGGAGGCAATCCGACAAAATGGAAGGGAGACTCACGCCAATGATGCCAGGTCTAACAGGCCTGTATGAGCCACAATCGTCAGCGCGTTTCCCTGGCTTTCGGATCAATACAATAGAGGCTAGTCTCTGATCTTCACGTAGGATCCCCGTCTCATAGCTCTCTTTATATATGGCCCTTAAATGAGGCACCATCTGGGTGGCTACCATTTTCAGGAATTTTATGGGGATTCCATTAGGCCCCATCACTTTCCCGGATTGAATTTTGCTCATAGCCTGTTGGATGTCAATGTCGTATATTTATGGGGTTGGGACAGTGGCCATTGTGGATGTCTATCCCTTTAATCGTCCATAGTCATATTGAAGGCCCCACCAACTATTAGGGTGCCCATGGGGAGGTCAGCAAAAATCTTCCCCAAATCTGCAAGCGCTTCTTTACCTAACGGCGGTGGGAGTTACACCGAAACCATATTTAGCGCCCTTCCTTCCCATTGCGCTTCTAATACTGCAAACCTCCCCCGTTGGTCCGCCCAAGTGTGTGTCGATGTGAGTGCAAGGTTTTTTCTGACCAGAATACCCATCCCTCGGGATCCGGTAGTATAGTGTGCGTGTATCAGTAATTTATATCCCCACCTTGTGAGGGCTTTACATTTATTACCTACCATGTGTGTCTCTTGCAATAACACAAAATCAGGGGCCTGTCATTTTAAGTATTGCTGCACTATACCTTGTTTGATCTTGTCCCCCATTCCATTTACATTCCAGGTCAGTATGGATAGTGACGTTTCCCTATTAACCCCAGTCATCTGATGTCAGGGAAGATAGATCTGAGTGCTCCAGAACACTCCAGGGCTCGGTGTCTGCAACCTGGAGGCATGGCCACCCATGTTCACAGTTGTCGAAACTGATGCATTCGTATATAGCAACACAGCTAGCAGCTAACGTCGCATTGAGGTTACTGTTGATAGTGGAAATGAAACATGACCAATGTTCCCTCTAATTTTTTTCCTCCGTGTGCGGCAGTGGAGGGTCTCTGTGCGCTGCAACCAGGGCTACGTGCGCCAGGAACCAGACCACGCGCGTTTGCAGTGCCAAATGTCACTCCAAACGTTTACTTAAAAAAGTTCGATGGTGCATTTTCACACATACAGCGACATGTTAAGGGTCTTAAGCTTTGTTTCTTTCTTTTTTGAAACCATGACTGGTTTTAAGGTTTATGTTGGTCATGTGCATTGTAATGTTTTCTCATCAACTGTGTTTTGTCAATTGTGTTAATGTACATCCACTGTTTGAATTGTGTAGTCTCCCCTGATCTGAACATATGTGAATAACTATGCTCAATTAAAAAATAATGAATAATTGAGTAGATAAATACTCCAAACCATATGATTGTTTCTTGGTTTGCCATGTGATAATTGCATAACATGAATGTGATGACTGGATGCTCTTTGTTTTTCTAATAGTAGGCCCTTTCTAGTTGTCGTTTAGGGCAATACCCCCTTTGATATGAAAACTTTCTAAAACTGGCATTTTCAGAGTTGTGACCTAAAATATGAATTTACCATTGAAGAGGATTTCAAATTACAATTATGCAGACACCAAACAAGGCCTTCCTACCTGCTCCAAAACAAAATAAATCACATATTAAATATAATTAGATAATCCAATGTTATCCTAGGAGAAGTTGGCCTTGAAATAGTGAACATTGGATTTGGAAGTTTTTCACTACCTGGGCATGTAAAACATAAAAGTATATATCAACCTTTTTAAATACAACACTTCCTGCCTTCTGGAATGTTTAGGGTCTACCTTAGAGTGACATATGCATTAACAAGGAGGGTGGTTTTGGCCTGGCACAATGTTTATATTGGCAGTTTGAAACTGCACATACAGGCAGTTATGGCGGAGCTGAGCCATATTTTAAAGGGCAACATGACTGGGTGGCTCAATAAGTGCTGCAGGCCCACTCTTTGCATATAACTGACCAGCTATGGGTATATGGTAACTTTACTAGGGATTTACAATTAATTTAAAAATGCCATTATTTGTGTAAGACAGTTTTACCATCCTTACAAGCACTTTAGCAGTGAAAAGTTTGCAGAGTTCTAGAGCCAACAAAAACTAATTCAGCGAAACAGGAGGAATGAAGGTAAAACATTTGGGGAAAACCACACCAAGGGTGCCAGATGTAATAGGAAGGATATGGTTTGACTAGCATTAAACAATTTGGTGAGCCAGGCGTAATACCACCAGAGTGCATGACTTCTTGTTTCTAGATTCATAATGTTTTCACAACCCCACGTTTTAGTGAGTGGTCTATGTGACTCAGTGTTCTCTACCCATGGGTAAAATCAAATTATTGTTTGGTTATGGTCTTGTTTTCTTATCAAATAATTACTACCAATGTTTAGTGTAATTTAGTTTTCATATCTCTGTAAAAAAAATGGGTAGAAAAATATGTTGAGAAAGTGATTACCGAAGAGCACAAAATTTGACACAAGGGTAGGCTGCAATTAATTAACAATAACATGCCATTTGTTTTCATAGTTCCCATTTTGCTCATTACACAACGGGGGTGTGAGTGATTCCATGGTGATATCCGGGACTACTCTCACTAAGCAAATGCCCCTGTGCTGTGGAACCTTCCCAGACTTTTAATAGAGTTCACACTCAGCATATTTTGCAAAAGTGGTAAAGCCAGAATTAAACGTCAAATCTCCTAGCACTATGGCTAATGGCATTGTCCCAAATTTCGTGGAGGAGGTTGGGTGTTTGTGTCAGTCAACCTCCGTGAATTGAACACCTTGTTTGGGGGTCTTTGCACTCACTACCTTAACTGAGCCTGTTTCTACAACTCCCATGGCTTACAGGTAAGTGGCTAAAGGCATAAGGAGATTGTGAGGCCTATGATTCTATTTCATTCCAGTTCAATAATCAGGTTACTTCCTTTGTACACTTGACTCGCCAAAAGGAGCAAAATCAAGCAGAGAAGGCTTACCCCTGGGTGCAGGAGAGGGATCACGATTCAGATAGAGCATAATACAGTACTATCAAACGTGTGACTCCTCTAGAAACTAGGAGCTCAGATTAGAGGGCAGCATAGATTGAAACTCTCAAAATAACTCCATAACTCACTGCCCATACCATGTACATGTCTCGTTTCCTGGATGCCCACCTTACACTCACCCCTCCTATCACCACCCTGCTGGCCTCAATGCTACCCTCGGTCATACCAGACCATTCATTTTGGACCCTAGTAAAACATTTGCGACTACACATAGTGTACACTAAAGAAGCTCTTGTTGTGCCATGGGTAAGTTTACACTATAAAAGTTCAAAACATACATTGCACTGGGGCCTGATGGAGACTGAACTAATAGTATTTTCACTCATAAGGAGTGCAGCCACATTACCACTAGGGGATGTGAAATCAAGCCGAACATCAACATCATGATCTGGCAAAGTTGTGCATTGGATCCCTTGGGAAAGATGACGATGAATGTCTAGCAATCATAACATTTTGTCATTGACCAGAACGAAGATGATTGTCTACATTATGGTGGTCTGCAGTGGTTGTAATTCAAATCCTTAGGAGAACAAAGACACAACACAATCCCAGTTAACATAAAAAGATCATAGCTATGTCTCCATTCATGCACAAGCATTATTAAAGCTGGAAACACTATTGGGCTTGGGTCTCGATATTAGGCAAGAATAGCTGACTGTATGCACTTATGGTTATAATTTACACATAGTGTACTATTTGTGTGTGTGAATTCCATGGTATGCAAACCTCACACAGCCGCATGATAAGCAGATGCATGCTTTAATTCAATTATGGACATGCGATTTTAGGCACTGCCATCACATGTGTAGTAATGGAGAGCATTCTTGCACTGTGCAGATTAGCATGGCTATATTCGTCCCAGACAGGAAGTTGTTTTGGGACTCCAAGCCCATTGTGCTGCATGTCATGATTTATGCATACAACACTTTATCCAAAAAACTGTGCATGCTTATGATAATGTAGGGATGCAAATAGCATCTCCTCTTTTCTGCCAAGGGCAGTATCATTCATGCCCATGGAAAGGCTTCCCAGCTCGACACGCTGACGTGGATCATCATGGCGTCACGGCTCAAGCCCTCTGAGTGCCTACATTATCCACCAACAGCCATGTGCAACCAACCTAGCAGGCAACTGGCCCAGCAGTGCTGGCACACATTTCAGTCAGTGCACAAGCCTCTGCCTTGTTCCAGTCACTCCCTCCGTGATAAATGCCTCCAGGACCACTATCCCCATATTTGTTTTTATTTTTTTTTATTTGAAAGGTTTTATGTAGCGCTAGCTAGACCAGGAGGTATCAGAGCGCTTTACAGGGTTATCAGGCCATAGTTGCAGGTTACATTGTTACAAAGGTTATACATTTAAAGGACAGAATTGCTCTATTTCACCTCGTTTTCAAAGAAGTCCATTATCGCTGTCTAACAGCAGGTAGTGAAGTCACCTCACATACCAAAAAGGTTTCGCTTCAGTGCACTCCAATCCACACAATTCCTAGGCTATTCCCCTGGCGCCAGCATTGCTGTCAGGGAAACACCTGGAGTAAACCAAGCTTTTAACAGAGCCAGGAGAGGACATTCAGGAATTATTTTATTTATTTATAAAGTTTTATATAGCACAAACTTGATCCCGAAGGATATCAGAGCGCTTTACAGTTTGAGGGAAATGAAGGAAACAGATCAGTACTTTAGTCAAATAGGGAATATGCATAGGCATTGAATCAAATAGCGCACACATAAGGTGAACATTCTACTGGGCATACCAGAGAACACTCTAGTTTCTGCTGAGAATAGGGACCACAACTGCAGCTCCGGGAGAACCAAAAACCAGACCAGGGGTATCATTTGCTTAGACTGGCATTGGTCCTGATTCATTACCCGTGTTAACCATGTATTCTTAAAGAAACTGTGCATTCTAATTTCTGTTCTCTGTGTACTCCCTCTCCTCTATATTCCGCAGGTTATGGGTTATTGGATTTAATAATTTGAATGAAGGTCAAAACTTAAGGGAGTAAAATGAGTCAACAGATGTATGAACTGCGGTGTGCATGTTAGTGTCATCTGTTCAATTGATGGCAACTTGTTATTACCCAACCTTGTGGCGGGGTATGCAAGTATCCCATCTGTTTCTGTGCATGTGTGACAGTGTGCCAGGTGTTTTCAATAATACCCTGCAGTGCGGTGCAAGCCTCTTTTATAGCACCAGCTACTCGTCTCTGACTGCAGTCCCTCCCTCATCAATGCCACTCTCTGTAACTCCAGCCCCTCACTGCTGCCTTTAAACGTTTGCTCCTTAATGCAGCCTCTTATGCCCTGCTGTCCCTTTAGCCCCACTGAAGTCTCTTACATCTGACTCTCGTGCATGCTTCCGAAATACTCATTTTAGGCGTTTTGAAAGAGCAGAATACTGGTCACATTTTGCACTCTGGGTACAGTGGGAGACTTTTGAGTGCGTGCTAAAATGAAAGCACATATCTGCCCAATCTTGGGCTCAGTCCGATCCACTGCGCGTTTTCTTACCCCTTTCTACCATGGACGGGCCATCTTCCTGCTCTGTACTCGAAGTAGAGCCGTTTGATCGGAGTCCACCATTGCGCGCTCTTCATTGGCCGCCAAGTTTGCGCCAACCGTCCATCCAGTTCTATGCATCCTCCGGTGAGGTGAAAAACAATGTCTTGCCCTCTGACTCAACCTGGAGCTTCACCGGAAACAGCATGGCATATTTCACTCCTTGATCTCGAAGCTCCCTTTTCACCGCCAGAAAACAAAGTCGTTGGGCCTGGACCTTGGCCGTGAAGTCTGGAAAGAATGTAACCATGCTATTGTCCAGTTTGAGTGGAGTATTAGCTTGTGCCGTCTGTTGTATTATATCTCTGTCCCTATAGTTGAAGACATGGGCAATGAGTGGACGTGGGGGGGCCCCTGGCTTTGGGTGCCCTCCCCGGACCCGATGGGCTCTTTCAATGGAAAAATAACTCAAGAGCCTTTTGGGCTGCAGATGATTCAGTATCAGATCTTCCACATAGGGGTCCGCAGCAGCCCCTTCTGCGCATTCCGGCACACCTAGGATGCATGTTATTCCTATGTGCCCTCCCTTCATAGTCGTCCAGTTTTTTTGCCATCACTATCTGTTGGGCTTGTAATTCACATACTTCTTTCCGGAGTTGGGATGTATCTGTTTGTAGTGCTGCCGTCGTGTCCCCCAGGTCTTTGACTTTGGCATCCATTTTGCGGAAATCCACACGGAGCAGGGACACTTCCACATTCACCGAGTCAATACGGGCTTCCAAGGAGGTACATACCCATGCGATAGCCTCCATTATATCATGGAGCGTGAGATCTGGCTGCGTTTGATGACTGTTCCTTTTATCTTGGGCATCCGACGACCCTCCGTCTTGCTCGTCTCCTGGCTTATTCCAAGCAAATTTTGCCAGCCTAGTTTGGGCCGATGTCTTGGGTCCCTTACCACTTGCCATGGTCAGGTTGTCGCACCACAACTGTATTTCTCTACTCGAGACCTGCCCCGACAATCTCCGCCGCCTGGCCAGTGGAAAGGACGAATTCACTGGCGGCCGTCGGGTTCCCCAGGGATTGGCCCCAAGAGGATATTGCGGGGGGTAGTGTGCTTGTAATTCCTTGGGGAACCTCTTTTGTCCATTCACACTGTGGACTGATAGGACCTAGGGTCTTGCAGTACTTGGTCAAACCTGCAGTTTCCCCTCTAATGTGAAGCAGAGCCCTTGTATTGCAAATGGGAGACATACTCCTGATCGTCTCTCTCACATCCACTGCTGGTCGTGTCCCAATAGTAGGATCAGTCACGGGGCTTCTCAACCTCCAGAGACACCCAGTCTTCCCGGGGGCCCTCTTCAGTTGGTGTCAGGGAATTTCAGCTCTGTTATCGCCTTCGAAGCAGTATAGAGGAGAATGGGTCAGAGTTACAATTTTTCTAATGTCATATAACACTTCGATATTTGTTTAAACAGACAATCACCATTAACTTTGAATCAATTGAAAAATAATTCTTTAGCGAAATTTTGAAGTATTCAAAAACTCCAAGTGGCATTTATTTATGCAAGGTTATAATTTCGTCATTTTGCAACAAATTATT
The DNA here is from genome assembly GCF_964261635.1 of Lissotriton helveticus. Lineage (NCBI taxonomy): Eukaryota > Metazoa > Chordata > Amphibia > Caudata > Salamandridae > Lissotriton > Lissotriton helveticus. Next base: position 407,015,102 of record NC_136071.1, read on the forward strand.
CATCATGTGAAAACAGATTGCTTCAATGTAATTGTAGAATCATTACATTTAGAGTGCTCTCTGTGAGGAGGGGAAAGGGTGTGCATAAGATGTGAGGGACAGGGTAAAGGTGCTGTGACATATTGAAAACATCATGTTAAAATCCGAAAACGCCTTTACAGTCAAATTTATGAGAGAAGGTTCCCAGATTACATCACACATAGGTATAGATCAATTTCTTATTTGAGTCCTATGGTGTGTCGAATTAGGCGTAGTTCTACGTTTTGACCCCCATGTACGCTAAAGGGTTGATTCAGGCCTCATGTTGGGGTCTTCATCAGGAAGGTAGGTAAGAGAGCCTATAAAACAATGTAAAGGCTGAGTTCAGTTACTGTGGTGATTGTTCAATAAGGTTTAAAAGGTGAGAAGAAGGGATTTACATACATCAATTGACGGTTGCCATCTGTACCGTCTGCGAATGGGCCTTGATGAGCTCCTAAAGTTTCTGTAATAAATTAAGGAAAAGTCTCAGAAGGCTAAATTAGGCTGTGGGCCCGGATTGGGTCGGGTATGAGGTTGGGGACTTACTTCTGTGATGTTCTTCTTATCAGGTAAGGAAGCCCCAACTCTAGCCCTATAATCAATCTGTCTAAACACATACTCACCCCAGATGAGACAAGTATACTCTGCAAAGGTCTTACATTTGTACCGACCTCCCATCCCAACAGATTCAATATACAAACTAAACTCACTAGGTTCTTTAGAAAACTGAGATTGAAGCATTTTTTTAGGAACAAACCCTCTACAGCTATGACTGCTTTCACGAACCTACGACCCCCATCCACCTTCATGCCCACCATGGCATCAGTGTCCCACAAAATACTGACATATGAAAGTGTGGTTATGAGGGACGTCCTAAAAGCTATTGACAAAAAACAATACATGAGACATAACATCAACATGGGAGAGAGAACAGCGCTGGAATCCTTGAAAAACAACAAGTCAGTGGTGATCAAACCAGCTGACAAAGGTGGATCAATTGTCATGCTGGATGTGGAAGATTACCAGACAGAAATCCACTCCCAACTAATGGATGGTGTCAGCTACAGACCAACAGCGCAAGACCCTACAAAGGAAACACGGACAGACATCATAGCCATTACCACCGTAGCCTTAGAGATGGGATTCCTGACTAAGAAGGAATTTCAGTATCTCAACGTGGAACAACCCAGAACACCCACTATATATGTATTACCCAAAGTACATAAGAATCCAGACAAGCCACCGGGACGACCGATCATATCCGGATGCGGATCACTCTTAGAACCACTCTGCAAATACATTGATGTATTCTTGAAACCGTTAGCTGAAGCCACACCAACGTACCTTAGGGATACCATGCAAGTCATTAATCTCATTGATCAGAAACCATTCAACAAACACAACCAGATTCTGGTAACAATGGACATTGTTTCCCTATACACCAGCATCCCCCAGAGACCAGCTTTAGAGTGTATGAGAAGAGTACTAAACAGACGGGAACAACCTGTGGCGTTACCAACCGATTTTCTTGTTGAGTTGTTGGAAATCGCGATGACAAAAAAAAATTCATCTTTCAGAACAAATTCTACATTCAGAGCAAAGGAGTGGCCATGGGCGCTGCCTTCGCACCTGACCTGGCTATTCTCTACATGTCAGAATACGAACAGCACTGTATTCTATCTCAAAACAACCCATATCGAGATATGATTACAACATGGCATCGATATATAGACGATGTTCTTATGATATGGACAGGAGAAGTGGATGATCTTCATGCCTTTTTGGAATGGTTGAACAATCAATCAGATGACATTAAGTTCACGATGCACATGAACAAAGAATCGATCGACTTCTTAGACATCAGCATTAAGGAGATGGAAGGATACCTGTACACCACCCTCTTCAGGAAACCATCTGAAAGAAATTCCCTCCTACGATATACAAGTCACCACACAAGAGGATTGAGGGACAACTTACCCTTCGGGAAATTTCTCCGCCTCCGGAGAAACTGTTCTCTTAAAGAAGATTTTTTCAAAGAATCCGATGACCTTATCAATCGCCTGATAGACAGAGGCTATCCCAAGCGCCTCGTCAAGAGATCTCGCAAAAGAGCATGGTTTCAAGATAGGTCTACTTTACTCACACCCAAGATACGGACTTCACCTCAGGAACGTATGATATGTGTAACCACGTTTTGCACTAAAAGCAACGACATACGAAGAATTGTTAACAAACATTGGGGTTTAGTTGCAGATACTCTTGAGATCCCCGAACCTCCGATGCATGCCTTCAAAAAGGCGAGAAACGTAAGGGATTACGTGGTACGATCACTACTAGATACTCCACAGGTGCCAACGATTCAAAGTTTATGGAAACTACCGGAAATCGTGGGTCACCACAGATGTACCTCATGTAAAGCATGCCCTACCTATTGGGAAACCAAGCAGATATGTTACAACAATCTCACAATAGATCTGAAATCCTTCACAAATTGCAACACTAGTGGTGTGATCTATGCAATTCTATGCCCATGTGACCTGATGTATGTTGGACAAACACAACAAAAAGTAAAAAATCGAGTATTCCAACATTGCAGCAGGATCCGCTGCTCCACAGTGGGGGCACCTCTTGTGGACCACTTCAAAGAGAAAAACCATGCCCCTGAGTCGATCAGATGGCTGGTACTTGAAAGAATTTCTCTGGGGCCACGGGGGGGGGGGTAATTTGAATTCCATTCTTGACATCAGAGAATGTAAATGGATGCACAAGTTTCAGACCATAAGTGGAGGGTTAAATGAACTAGATGCTAATTTTGCCCAAATGGCTGGGTTAAATCCAGAATAGACAGTGTACATCTTGAACTTTCTCACATCCAAGATTCACTATACAGACAATTCTTTGCAAAATCGCTTTCTGCATAAACGGCTATTTGTACCGCATTGTTAATGTGTATGTTTATGGTGCATACGTTTCAACATATTTTCATGCAGCCCAACAGACCAACGTTGTGTGTTGTAACCATTGAAACCTTTACATCATGTATTGTTAATTCTGTTACATGAATACGTTATTGTATGACTGCGGTGCATGAGTTCCCCTGCAACATACGGCACAACATAACTATGCAGTATGGGTTTTCAACAAATGTATCACAGGCCCCTGACATTTCTAGGCCATTTTTCCATAAGGAACCCCCGATAGACTTTGTACCCGCTCCCTAATTCGACCTCGACCATACGTCACACCATTTCAGGACAACTCATCCTGATTGGCCCGCACGCGACGAGCCCCTCTGCCCATTAGCACTGCGCGGCTGCACCGCGAGTACAGACAGATGCAGCGAGGCAGCCGAGCGGACTACCGGCAGCGGTTTCCCCACTATAAGGTAAAGAATCTTAGGACATCACGATAACCGCTAACAGAGTTGTAATACAATCTCAAGACCTAACAGCGGTTTGTTCAACACGATCAAACAGCGCACGCCTTAACGATCTGTCTATCTTCCGACAGTATCAATCAAATCTCCACGCCCGTACAGCCCCTGATGGCGTCTTCTTGCTTTTAACTTTCAGAAAGACTTATCCTACATTATGGGACGCGAGGAGCGATCCGTTTGAGCGCATCTGACAAGGCGCTTCCTTACCTGATAAGAAGAACATCACATAAGTAAGTCCCCAACCTCATACCCGACCCAATCCGGGCCCACAGCCTAATTTAGCCTTCTGAGACGTTTCCTTAATTTATTACAGAAACTTTAGGAGCTCATCAAGGCCCATTCGCAGACGGTACAGATGGCAACCGTCAATTGATGTATGTAAATCCCTTCTTCTCACCTTTTAAACCTTATTGAACAATCACCACAGTAACTGAACTCAGCCTTTACATTGTTTTATAGGCTCTCTTACCCACCTTCCTGATGAAGACCCCAACATGAGGCCTGAATCAACCCTTTAGCGTACATGGGGGTCAAAATGTAGAACTACGCCTAATTCGACACACCATAGGACTCAAATAAGAAATTGATCTATACCTATGTGTGATGTAATCTGGGAACCTTCTCTCATAAATTTGACTGTAAAGGCGTTTTCGGATTTTAACATGATGTTTTCAATATGTCACAGCACCTTTACCCTGTCCCTCACATCTTATGCACACCCTTTCCCCTCCTCACAGAGAGCACTCTAAATGTAATGATTCTACAATTACATTGAAGCAATCTGTTTTCACATGATGAATAATTTGTTGCAAAATGACGAAATTATAACCTTGCATAAATAAATGCCACTTGGAGTTTTTGAATACTTCAAAATTTCGCTAAAGAATTATTTTTCAATTGATTCAAAGTTAATGGTGATTGTCTGTTTAAACAAATATCGAAGTGTTATATGACATTAGAAAAATTGTAACTCTGACCCATTCTCCTCTATACTGCTTCATGGACCCAGGTCCCCGAGTTTCTAGGGCCCACCCCTTTGTTACTCACACTGTTATCGCCTTCAGCGCGTCACTGCCTTCGCGCTTGCAAACGCAGTCCTGGCGGTGTCAGAGGGGTGGGGGCGAACACCGAGGCTACCCTTCTAGCACTCTCTGTGCATGGCAAGCCTACAGGTTAGCAGCGGAATCACCGGCCGGTGCCCCGGGTGTGCCGCTTGATCAAAGAGGGGGGGGGGCACGCATTGGTCCTGCGCCACCTTAATGTGTATGTAGAGGCCTGGTAGGTCGTCTCCGCTGGGGCCTCGATTTTGCCTGCCCGCTACTTCTTGCATCCAGCTCCGCTTCCACACAACCACCGCCTCAGTGGCCTGATGTTCCCACACAGTGTATCACACTGCAGTCTCTTCCCGCGCTTCTCAGTTGCTCAACAGGATCGTTGGGGTGCTAGCTTGGGGCGCAGGGCTCCGGGGCTTAACCGCTGCCTCACGCCCCCGCCTCCATCTTCACTGTCGGCCCGCCTCGGTCTCCTGTCTCCGTCCACGTAGTCTTGCAGCTCAGTATTCTAGGTGTGGTGGATGCAGCGACCTATGGCCCCCCTGATCCCAGGGTCAAAATGGCATTTTAGACAGGATATATGCCGGATTAGTGGCGAGGGTTAGGGAGCATCACTAGAGAGCCGCCATTCTCCTTGGCTGCTAGCCACGCCCCGGACAAGACAATTTTGGTACACCGAGCTGCATGACCTATCAGATTATGCTCCGATTCTCTTTCATCTAAGGGAGGATCTTCTCGATATGAATGAGGGCCAAGTGGTTCATGCACAAATTCCCTCTCTTCATTTGTCAGCTTGGCTCCTCATCTCGCTGAATTTGGGGATTTGACACTTTCTCAGGAGTGTTCTTCAATACTACTGAAGCCTCGAGCTGCTCCATGCTGAAATGTTAAACAGCTAAATTAAAGAGATTCTGTGCATGGTGTATCACTCAAGCATTGCATCATTTTTCATCATCCCCGCAGCAGGTGCTGCCTTCTCTCTTGCACCTAGTTAAATCAGGACTTTCTCACTCTTTTTTAAAAGTTTATCTTGCTTCAATTTCTAGATATAGAAGATGTTTAGCTCAAGCTTCCATGTGGTCTAATCGACTCATCCAATAATTTATGTAGAGACTTTTAGAGCTTTTCCACCTGTTAATCCTTCTCCAGTACTGTGGCAATTAAATATAGTCCTGTCGCAGCTAATGCGTCCTCCATGTGAGACAGTACACAAATACGAATTGAAGTTCTATACTTAGAAGGTGGCTTATCTCTTGCCCATTATGTCTGCCGGATTTGTCAGTGAAATCCAAGGTTTCAATATAAAAGAACCATATTTTCAATTTTTGTCAGACAGGGTTATCCTACACACTAACCCTTCTATTATACCTAAGGTGCCTTCAACTTGCCACCTCAATGAGCCGATTGTCCTACCAACGTTCTTTCCTAATCCATCTTCAGCAGCGGAGAGAGCATTGCATTCACTGAATAGTAAACGTTGTTTGAAATTTGATCAACAAAGAATGAAGATCTTCTGCAAACCCTCTCAGTTACTGATCTCTTTCTCTTCTCTGCACCTAGGAAAGGACAAACCTTAACACGGGCCAACATCGCACATTGGGTCACCTCAAAGACTATCTTTCATCATTATAAGGCTGGCCACCCGCTTCCGATGACAACGTAAGCTCACTCGACTAGGAAAGAGGTGACTTCCTTGGCCCTCGTTGCAGGAGAAAACCTTCCTGACATATGTAGGGCAGCCACATGGGCTAACGCTCACACATTCACAAAGCATTACTGCCTTGATGGTATGAAGAAGGCAGATATAGCTGTTGGACAAGCTGCACTTCAACGCCTCTTTGCTTAGGGAAGGCGGCATTTAGCCTCCTTTTTTCTTTACATACTGGTTGGTTATTTATACTTTCGAGTTGGGTTGTAAACGGTATTTATATAACTGACTGTTGACATATTTTCTTCTTCTTGGTTTTCTGATGTTCCAATTTTACATTATGGTAGGATAGTTTGCCTACCTGCCACCTTTCTTTTTTATCTTTTTGTAATTATACTGCTTACTAGTCGGATTCAAGCATGTGAATCTATAAAAGATGCAATACTGGAGAAAAAACAAGTTACTTACCTGTACACTGTGGTTCACCAATATTGATCTATTTGATAGATTCACATGAGACTCCCCTCCTCCCGGATTGGGCTCACCGGCTACCTCAGAGTTTTGTGTACATATACACTTGTGCTCGAAATCTGAAATATGGTGGCTCTGTAGGGGAAGGGAACTGTGAGATCCCTGCTGTGATTAAATGAACTTTGGATGTTATAAAATAAGGTTGAATTGTTACTTACATGAGTTTTCTGTTCTATGGAGGTCTATAGTGATGTTTTAATACTGCTATTTCTACTGTTGCCGTGGGACTCCCACCATAATGACGGGGAAGAGTTAAGCATGTTAATCTATAAAAGATATCAAAACTGGAGAACCATAGTGTACAAGTAAGTAATTAGATAGGAGGGCGGGGAGACCATGGGTGGGTGATTATCAGCCGAATGAAGAAGGGTTGGGTCCTCAGCTCAACCATCCTTTATTCCCCTGTTACAACCGTTACAGTGGGTTAGAAGGGGTGGACTGACTACCATCACAGTCCCCTGAACTACCCGGGGAGAGAGGTGAACCCACTTCTTTGGGCCCTAGAGCTAATAACACGGGCAGGGAGGTATCACCCAACAAGGCCAGCATTAGTCCAGGTATAACTGAAAGGGAACTTGATACACTGACCATATCAAAAGAATTATTTTCAGCACACATTCCTATCAAGATCCTGTCCTGGAACATAGCAGGTCTTTAAAAAAATCTTGATAATCCTGCTTGGAATGATTTCATAGATGACTTCCATATATGTATGTTCCAAGAAACCTGTGTGCCCGGCCTCATTATAAAACCGGATATTCAACCTTCTTTATTCCTGCGGTTTCGCTGGGGAAAGGACGCCCGTCTGGAGGTTTACTCATTTGGGTTAAGATAGATTTAAACTGTGTCACTACTACCCATAATACCTCTTCAAATGACATTCTGCATATCTCTGTAAAAAGTCCCTCCGGCAATAACAAATTAGAACTTTTTTTTGTATATGCTAGAGGTTCTCCGGGTGGTCAAATTTCACCTATACTAGAGTTGTTAGACAACAGGTTATCCTCCCTCCCCACTAGATCTAAAATATTGGTGGGGGGTGACTTTAACTGTACTTTCGAGCCCCTGGATGAGGAAGATTTTATGGGTTCAAATAATGAAGTTGGGAGCCAGTTCATACCACCTTTAGCTCTTACCCCAATCAAGAAATGGACCGCGAGAGCAATTCAATTAAACGCTCTGGTTCTGGAACACAATTTACGGGCCCTAAATGGTCGTACTTTATCCGATCGTGAGGGAGCAATGACCTTTAACCGGATAGGCAGCCCATCACGGATCGATTATATCCTTTTGGATATTCAGTCATGGGACAATTTAGTGGATATGAAGGTCATACAAAGGATAGATAGCAACCATAACCCTCTATGCATGGAAATTTATTGGGGAGACAAGTTCAGTAAAAGTGGTCCTAAAGAGATGATCACTAAAGAAGTAGTTCCCTCTAACTGCAATCGCAGGCTTAAGTGGAATGTAGTTAGGTGCGATGAAAGGAAATTAGATAATATCAAGGAACTAGTCATGGCCGCACTGTGTGACCTGGTACCGACTACTTCAACAGTCCCACATACCTCGGGGTTAAACTTAGCAGCCAAATATAAGAATCTAATGGGGGAGATCGGTAGGTTTTTTATTAAAAAATCTAAGGGGCAGAAACAGGTCCAGTACAATCCAAGCAAGGGTAATCTCTGGTACACAGCCAACTGTAGGAAAAAAAGGAAAGTAATTTCCTTGGCTATAAAAAGCAAGGACCCAGTAGCTGTGAGACTTGCTAGACAAGATTACCTGCAAAAGCATTGCGATAGCCAAGAAGACATGGGAAGAGGACCATTGGCAGGCGCTTAAGGATGCAGCATATGGGAAAACCCCCACTCTTTTCTGGAATTTAATTAATATTCTCGACAGGCGAGGGGCAGAGCCTATTCCAAATCACATCACTGAGCTCCAATGGTACTCCCACTTTTTAAAATTATATAATGAAGGTAGTGTGGAAGGTGCGTTATCATCTCCTGCTCTGGGTATTGCTAGTATGGCTAACCCGGAGCATGGCAGTATTGATGAGACGTTTTCACCCCGTGAAGTTCAGGATGCCATTCACAAAATAATTCCGGGAAAGGCTCCTGGCCCCGATGGCGTTCCGGGGGATTTACTGTTGCATGATCCCATAGCTTGGGCAAATTTCATAGCTAGGATTATGAATCTTATTCAGTCTGGCCATCCAGTACCCGATTCCTGGAAGGGTGCAGAGGTCATCACCATTTTAAAAAAAGGCGATAGAGAGGACCCTGCCAACTACAGACCAATCAGTCTAATTGATACTGTCCAAAAAGTAGTTGGCAGGGTCATCATAAACCGGACAGAGATGTGGCTAATGGAAAATAATATTTTGACTCACCTTCAGGCCGGTTTTAGATGTAACGTAGGTGCAATGGACCAGGTTTTTAGATTCTGTGCGGTCTTCTGGAAAACGGTGCCAATAGCTAGAGGGAGCCTGTATCTGGCCTTTATAGATTTAAAAACGGCTTTTGACGTAATGCCCCGTGCCAAACTTTGGGAGGTTCTTTTGGATATGGGATTCCCTTGTTATTTGTTACAGTTTATAATCAAACTACACGAAGGCAACTTTGCTAGGATCCGGTGGGGGGTTCAGGGGCAACTCACCAACAGGATTCCTGTCAACAGAGGGGTGCGGCAGGGGTGTGTGATGGCTCCGACCTTGTTCTCTTTGTTTATAAATGGAGTGGTGGACCATCAGAGAGAGATACCGGCAGACGCTCCTGTCTTGGCCGGCGGGAAAACACCATCACTCCTCTTTGCCGATGACACCCTCCTGCTGGCAAAAACACCCAAAGGCCTGCAAATACTCCTTGATCGTTTTAATGTGTTCTGCAAAGTGCGGGGTCTACCGATAAACACTACAAAAACAAAACTAATGGTTATGTCTGTAAAAAGAAATCATAGGAAGATCCATCTTTCCTTGAACGGGTCACCCTTAGAGGTAGTGGATGAATTTGATTACCTCGGGGTTAGAATTAGCAATAAAATGAGGTGGGAATCCCATTTGAGCAAAATGGTTCTAAACCTTAAAAGAGTATCTGGTGCTATTTTAAAGAACCAACGCCTTTCAGTGAGAAGACCAATAGCCCCTGCACTGAAAGTCTATGAGGGAAAGGCGTTAGCATCAGCGGTCTATGGATCAGAACTATGGGGTACTGAGAATACCAAAGCACTGGTGGTGGCTGAGAATAAGTTCATGAGAGACTTAGTCTCGCTTCCTGTCTCAACTCCTCTAAAACCTTTATTTGCTGATTTGGGTAAAAGATCGATTTGTGACATTGTCCATCTCCGACCACTACTATTCTGGGTGCGCCTTAGGAGGACCCCGGAACTATCAAATTATGCCCTGGTGTTAGACGAATTAATCAACCTGAATGTCTCGAGCAAGATAAAGTGGTTAAACGATTTAAAGAAGCTTGTGGTTACCTTAGGTCTAAGTGACGCCTGGGCTTCTCAATCTCCCCCACCTAAACTAACAGTTAAAACACTTTATTGGGATTGGATAGAGGCCAAGGTTCTGCTAAACCCAAATTGGGGTCAATTAACAGAAACTTTCTTTTCTCATAAGCTCACTATAAAGCTAGAAGCATTTCTGGATTTTATTCAGATTCCCCATGACAGAACTCTATTCCTGAAATTTAGATATGGCACTCTCCCTCTCAAAAATGTTATGGTAGGGTGGAAAGGGAGGAGGGAAGAGGATAGGAAATGTCCGGGTTGTCCTTGCCAGGAAGAATCACTAGGACACTTTCTTTTTGCATGCAAAGCCTATAAACAGGCTAGGAATAAATGGTTGAAGCCAGTCTTTAGAAATCTTGGAGTTAGGGATCACAAAATAGCCCTACGAATTATTGTCTCCAATACCACCTGTATGGTTACTATTTGTGGGGTCGCCAAGTTTTTAGCAAGTGCTTGGCTCATTAGGCTAAGGTTGATGTCTCATTTGTCTACAGTTCATATTTCCACATGAATTTTAAACGTGTTATTTCTCTATCACTTTTAATCTATTGTCATGATGTAGTGTTTGAAATATATGTGTATGTATTCTATGTTTGTACTTTTATGATACATGTATCTAATAAAGTATAAAGTAAGTAAGTAATTTGTTTTTTCGATGTTTGCTGCTTAATGCAGCACATATAGAAGTCGCAAAACGGCATTTTTTTATTGACTGTTTATGTGCAGGAAGGAACATCAAGGGAGAGGAGTTGGCCTAACGGCTAGGGCGCTCGACCTCAGGCCTGAGGATCTGGGTTTGAGTCTCTGTAACAACGATAAAAAACATCCTGTGATTCTGGGCAAATCACTTAATCTCCCCGTGCCTAACAAAAATGAATGTGTATCCTCATGTAACGTAACTGGTGCAATGTAAAGCGCTCTGATACACGATTCGGGTCAAGTTCGTGCTATATACAATTCTGCAACAACAACAAAAACAATCAATGGCTGTTTGCTTTTTCTATGTGTGCTGCACACATAGAAACCTAAAAAAAACAAGGAGAAATCTCTCCTGGTTGTGCCTGTTTTAAATCAGGTTTTCCCTGGTCTTAATTTTGGCGCTGCCCCATATTTATGCTGCCCTTGTAAATATGGGGTAGCATCAAAATCAATGGGTGTTGTGGTGGAATGCCCACCGCAACATCCATTGCCCCGCTTCACACTAAGTATAGTGTGAAAGGGGGCCTTATTCAAAAGGCAGCATTACACCACGTTAAGTGGCTTTATGCTGTCTTGTGAATAAGGTGAATAAGGGCATTTCCACCACAATGCTGGAAATGTCCCAACACTTACTCGGAGTATCCTGCTTATGTGCACATATCATCACTGTGCACACCTGGTAAAGGCCCTATCTTTCCTAAATGTTGCACTGTACCGATCTGGGATCTGAAGAAGTGTACCTTTGTTTTTGGGTAGATTTACCTGTATTTCAATGATCAACCTCCCACTGGACTTTTTGTATTTTCTTAAACTATTTATGATGGTGTTACAACGCGGTTCCTGTGGGTAAGATCCTTCCCTCATTTATTATAATCAATTATTGTTTTAATTTTTATCTTCACTGTACCTACTAGTCATACTTGTGGTTACAGTGTGAAAGGCAACCGCCAACTTCTTCAACATTGTCGTTCCTTGCAGATCTTTCCCTCTGCTCTTGTGCCCTGCCTGTCCCCAGTAGACATGCAAGGTGTGCATGAGTCGCTTTCACAAAAAAGGTCAGTCTTGTGCACCCTGTACTGCCACGAGAGGCCCCTTCCATCTGTCTCGAGAGGAGAGTTATTTCCTGTGTTGGTACGAGCGGGACATTCCTGCCTACTGTTAGGTGTTGGGTGACATTAACATGTCTAAATGAGGCCCTTATTGACAAGCTCCGTGCGCCGCCGGTGTGTCACTTTTAATATGGGAAAAAGCAACGTACCGGTGGCGCAAGGGGCTTGTATTTAAGGAAGTCCCCTTTGGCCACTAAAACATAACTTTTTGTGATGTTCTGTGGCACAGGAGCCTACTCCATATTTAAGAGGCAGCACTAAGCCATTTTTTTGGGCTTTATGCTGCCTCATAAATATTGTTCCCTTTAACACAGTGTTCTGCATTAAAGGGGCATGCAATAGGTGTTGCTGAGGGCATTCCCAGAAACATCCATGGCTTTTTGACACAGCTTCAAATTTACGAGAAATAGTAAATTTGAGGCAGTACCAAAAACGTACGAATCCCCAGGGGAGGGGTAAGGGAAGCACAACAAGGAGAAATATCTTTATTCCTCCTCGTCTTTCCATTTTTCTATGTGTACTGCATTCTGCAGCACACATAGAAAGAGGAAAAAGCCTCTTGTGATTCTTTTTGTGCAGGAAAGTTTCCCTTCCTGCTCAAAAATAATTATCCCCACAACGCAGGCACCCTTGCACTATGGTTCAAAGTTGCCTGCGTTGGCGCACAACAGCCCATTGTGCCCTGACGCAGGGGAAAAGGACAGGAATGTGCCGTATCTGATAGATATGGCACATTCCTACCCTTTTCTTTTGTAGTTGGGCAGCACAGCAGGACGCCTGTGGTGCTACCCTATTGCTCATAAATGAGACCGTAATTCCCTATGGGCCTCACATACTATATTGTGACGCATTACAGCACGCAAGCCCTCCTGCTATGCTGACCTGCAGTGCATCAAAATAAAAGGGCAGGAATGTGCAATATCTACAAGATACAGCACATTCCTGTCCTCCTCTTTGTACAAACAGCTATGCGCCAACACAGACACCCTTGCCTCACGGTGCCTGTGTTTCAGGGATGATGTTTTTGTGCAGGAAGAGACACCTTCATGCACAAAAACAATATAGATGAGAAATAAAAGCATTTTTCTTAGTTGTACCACTCCTACTCCTCCCCTGGGAAGGTGTAGGATTCTGACGCATTCCCAGGTTCACAACACTTTGTAAATCTTGGAATGTGTCAGGTTCCATGCGATGTTGCATGGGAACACCCACAGGAACACCCATTAACCTCTCCTTTAATGCAGAGTAATGCATGAAAAGGTCCATATTCATAAGGCCAAGAAAAGCCATGCACAGTGACTTGATGTGACGTTGTAAATGTGGTCAGGCACACTGCGCTGCCAGTGCCTCTAAAAAAGTGATGCACCGGCCGCACAATGGGCTTGTAAATGAGGCCCAATATCTTTTGGCTACTGTGTGGTGCGTAAGACGCAAGGCACCATTTTGACTTAGGAATTCCCTAGTAAGAAAGGCACTTTTGTCGTGGGATCACTGCCGTGTTCATTTACATCATCTAGAGGTCTGACTCATGTGATTTTGTTTTGAAATCATCTATAAGAAGCTACAATTATCTTGTTTGTGGGTTTACTTCATGCGACTGAGTTCTGGTAGGTTACTTGCTTGTAATGTCGGGCACCAGTGAGTAGTGATTTCAGGGTGGATGTTTTCGGGTACCAAGTTGGGTGCTGGTGAAGACTTGAACAAGGCTATTGCCCTCCTCGTTGAGAACTACAAAAGGAAGTTCTTTACTGTTCTAACCTTTGGCTCTGGTTTGTGGGAATGTAAGGCAGTCAAATACATGTAGGATAAGGAGAACAGTGTATGTAGGTGTATTCCCGGCGTTTCACCTAGGTCACTTATAAACTCTCTCCATGAGGAACTAGTATTATCGTATGTAGCCAATTACATAAGCTTGGCCCGCTGATGTTATGGTGCTCTATTTAGCATAACCCTGAAGCCTCTTTGAATAAGGAGATCATCTGGGACTGCCTCTCATGTGATAAGGGTCTTCACATCCCATGACTTACGTATATTAAGGCCACTTGTAATAAGCAAGTCATACCCAACATCTTCTCCCTGCCAGTCAACATCACCAATAGGAATAAAAGCTGGATTAAATAAGGCTTTTGCTATTTTAGAAGGGGGAAAAGAGAATTGCTGGAGCCGAAGAAGCTGGGCAATAGGGAGTACTTCTGGATTGAAACTACCCTTGGGTTGGAACCGTACCTGGAGATGGTACTCAAAACTTGGGATACGGGCTTCCTGGCCAGATTTAGGCAGGGTTAGATTAGATGGCAGCTCTCATTTCCTCTGGGCCAGATTGACCCCAAATGTATCTTGGTGTGTCCTTGTGATGAGCGTTCCCTACACACATTGTCTCATTTTGTATGTTTTTGCAGTTTTTTCCAATGTTTTACTAGAAAGTTTTTAATCCCACTTCTAAAGGCGCCACTGTTTTTAGACACATCCCTGAAGTTTTATTCCTGTAGAAGCTCTCCACCCTGGAAGTTTGTGTAGGTGTGGTCACTTTTCTTAAGCATGCTGTTTGGCGCAGGCACACACTGTCTTTGTAGTTCTCCTGCTTATTACTGTATTTTATATAGACTCTGGGCTACCATTGTGCCCTCTCTGGAATACTTCAAGAAAATATGACTTTAATGTGGAATGTTCTATCTTTATGTAATATATGGCTTTTTTCTTTGGCTTGCACTTTGCACTTTAGTTGATAACATCTGCTAAGAGAGTCTTCTTATCAATCATTGAGCCAGTTGTTTGTTTTGTTTATGGGTTCTAAGTGTATTTTGCTTGTCTGTATTGGTGACAATTCAAACTTAAAATGCAGAATGTTACAGCTTCCCCATTTTTCCTTGTCTCACCTGGTGATCCTATCATCAAGTGGGCTAAATGGGAAAAAAGTGTTTGTGCATTATACCACTATGTGTGGTAGCACTCCTCATTCAAGAGGAAGACTTATTTTCTTCTTCATTGTTTAGGTCCAACAGGCCAAGAAGTATTCAACCATCTTCCGGAACTCAATGATGAGGAAGCTGAGGGTCTAAATGAGTTTTAGGTCTGTATAAAAATACTGCATTATCTCCCTAAGGTATGCATCATTCTAGAGCATTAACATTTCGGTAAAAGAATCCCAAGACTACAGTAAACAATTGAGAACTATGTAACAGATCTATGTGATTTAACCTCAACTTGTACATTTGGGAATACCTTAGAGGAACACATTAGGTACCAATTTATGTTAGGGTGCAGCATTGCGAGAGTCTGAAAAGAAATTTGCCAAAAGGACATTCCTTCTCTTGATGAGGTGTTAACAATAGCCAAAAACATTGAGCATTCTCTAGTGTATGTTCATGTCATAAAGACAGAAAATGGCAACTTGAGTTATGCTTTAGAGAAGGTGCAACGTACTGTACATAATAAGGATGTTCATTCTGTTGCTACTCAAAGAAAATATGGAAAATGCTTCAGGTGTGGGGCATCCGGTCACATGGCGAATGACAAGAATTGGCTCGCATGGAGTGTTTCCTGTAAGATCTGTGGCAAAAAGTGCCACTATGATAAATGCTGCAAATCGCTTAATAAAATGGATGTTGTCAAGATGTTGAGGAAGATGATGTGGTTGAGGAGTTACAATGTAGGGAAATAGTTTTGCAAGTTCAACATCAGGATAGAGATGGCTCAGTTGATGCAGTGAAGGTCATTGGGTATGAAGTCAACATGATGTTTGATTCTAGGGCTAACATTTCACTAATTCTAAAGTCTTCTTTGAAGGCGTGCTGAATACAAAGTCAACTTGTGGACACCTAATATCAAGCCGTTGGCATATAATGGCCAACCAATCAAGCTGGCAAAGTATTTTCTAAGTCAGTTAGAATACAAGTACAATTCAATACAATACAAGAGTAATTGCAGGGAAGACATATGCCTCATGCATAGGGGATAGTATCATCATTTGGTTACACTAGAAGGGCATGAATGTGATGTTTGATCCCAACTAGGGGGCCCATTATGATCGCGGACGGACTTGAGTCCGTCTGCGACCATAGAGGAGGAGGGAACCTCTGCATGGCCTGCGGAGTTCCCTCCTGTCCAATTAGGATGTGACCGCTACCCTGGCAGTCACATCCTCTATTTTTACCATTACGGCAGGTCCGGCTTCAAGCTGCACCCGCCGCAATGGTAAAAATGCATACATTGCATTTGTATGCAGAAAGCGGCAGGCACCGTGCGGTGCCTGCCGATTTCTGCATACAACTGCAGGGGGGTACCATAGGTACCCCCCATGTGCACGCCCCACCCCCCCTTCACCCAGGGGGCCCGCAACGGGGCCCCGCAGTGAAGTTCCACATGCTTTTCGACGGCAGAAAACCCGCCGCGGAAAAGCATTTTTTAAAGCCCATCCTAATATGGCTGGCGGTGTCTGAGAGACACCGCCACCATATTAGAGCTTTTCCGCCGCGGTTGTAAGCCAACCGCGGCGGAAAAGCTGCGGACGGAAACCAGGACCCACCAGCCATCCTAATGTGGCGGTGGGTCTTTGGTGGGTCTGCTGCGGTTTTTTCCGCATCCTCCGGGCCGGCGGTGGCTTCCGCCGGCCCAGAGGATGCGGAAAAACCGCAATTGTAATAGGCCTCTAAGTGCCACCTATAATTTTGAAGGAAGTGTTTCCTATTAAGTCGGATTATGATTCTGCTCTAAAAAATTCTGCTGAAAATGTACATAAATATTTTTCTGAAGTTTTTAGTGATAGGTTGGAATGCTTAGCTGTGTACACCCACAGTATAATTTATAATTATAATTTTAAAAGATGGTGCTTCCCCTGTTGTTTGCAAGGTGCATGTAGTTCCCATTGCTGCGAAAGAATCTATGTTGACTGAGGTGAAAAAGCTGAAGGAGGAAGGGATTCTTTACGAGGTGGAAGCTATCAACTGGGTTGCCCCTGTTTTCTTGGCACATGAAGCCTCTGGTGATGTATGATTGTGTATTGATTTGAGAGCCCTGAATAAGTTGTTGCAGTTGATAAGTATCCCTGGACTTATATATCAGATATGTTCTCTCAGATTGGTGGCAAAAATGTGTTTTCCTCATTGAATCTCAGGTCTGCGTGCTAACAGATCAGGCTTGATGAACACTCAAAGGAGACTCTATGCTTCATCACTACTTTTGGTGTTTATAGGTACACAGGTGCACAAGGATGCCTTTTGGTCTCGTATATGCAGCCTCAGCTTTTCAAAGAGCTATGAAAAATGTTTTGCATGCCATACCTGGTGTTAGAGTATATATGGATGATGTGTCAATATATGGGCCAGATCTTGAGGATCATGAAAATAGGCTGAGGGAGGTACTTGCCAGGTTTGGTTTGCGAGGTCTCACTCTCAAGGAATCCAAATGTAGATTGTTTTGTAAAGCGATCATGTACTGAGGTCATCATGTAACTGCCAATGGGTAAGGCCAAGAGATGAGTTAGTAACAACTATTGAGGTATTGGCTGTTCCTGAAAGCAAGGATGAGTTGATAAAGTTCCTTGGGATAGCTGATAATTACAATAAATGTATTCCGGATTTTGCTGATCACACATTTTGCATGAGGTATATTTTGAAAAAGGGGTGTCCTTACTAATGGTCAGATGACCGTGACGTGGAATTTCTGGACATAAAGAAGTCACTTGCTAATGCCCCAGCTTTACAAAGTATTGATCACCATAGGAGATCGTATCTCATCACTGATACGAGCTCTAAGGGATTAGGAGCTGTTTTAAAGTAGGTGACAGTGATGATGAAGAGGGAGGCACTCTTTATCCATTGGGCCATTAAGAACTTTTTTTCTTACTGTGGGGAAGCAGTTTTGAGGTGAGGATGGGTCACCAGCCTCATATGGATGTTTTTGACAAAAAAAGGGAATAGATGCCATCTTGTGCAGAATTGGTAAATGGGTCATGCCTTTGCAGGAGTTTAAATTTGCAATGAAATATATCCTGGGTGCTCAGAATAAGGTTGCAGATTGTCTCTATAGGCTAGCGGGTTCAGGTTTGCAGTCTGTGGGTGATATCTGTCAGTATGTTTGGGACTTGGAGGATTTCAGTGTATCGTATCACTTGTGAGATGATTGGTGAAGATGAGTGGAAAACTGAGGTGACTAAGGATGTGATTTTAAAATAACGTTCCAGTTTGATTAACGAAGGATGGTAAATCGAGATTATTTCTGAAGGTAAGAAGTTTTGGGAGGTGAGGATGAATTGTCAGTTCAACAAAGTCTGGTCTGGAGAGGTACAAAATTGATTCCCCCTTTGAACTTCAGAGAAAATGTGAATAGTTTGGCACATCAGGGACATTTGAGAATCAGTAAGTCTAAAGAGAAACCAAGATTGTGTTATTTGGTGGCCTGTCTCTGATGTTCAAGTAGAGAAGGCCCCCGATAAGTGTGTAGAATGCAAATGGCCATGTCTGAACTGGGGTGGCTTGGTGAGCAAAATAACAATGGATTAAGCTCAGATCTGTGACTGGGGTGAATGTTTTGCCATTGTGCAACATTCCGTCCATCATCTTGTGTGTTTTGATGTTCACCCTATGTGGGAAGGGTATGCCCAGACGTGGGTCCCATGCTCACTAGGCCACTGGAGTAACGCTTTCCTGGCTGAAGACGGCTGATAGCCAAAAACCGGTCCTAGGATACTTGATTCCGGTCCAGGAAAGACATGGCTTGGCAGTTCAGGCTGGACTGTTCCCATGAGGCACAAGGTCAAGACTGATTTGCATATGGCCATGTCTGACCTGGGGTTCCTTGGTGAGCAAAATAACGATGGATTAAATCCAGATCTGTGACTGGGGGTGAATGTTTTGACATTGTGCAACATTGCATCCATCATTTTGTATGTTTTGCTGTTAACCCTATATGGGAAGGGTATGCCCAGACGTGGGTCCCGTGCTCACTAGGCCACTGGAATCAAGCTATCCTGGCTGAAGACGGAAGATAGCCAGAAATCGGTCCTAGGATGCTTGATTCCGGTCCAGGAAAGACATGGCTTTGCAGTTCAGGCTGGACTGTTCCCATGAGGCACAGGGTCAAGACTGGTTTGCATATGGCCGTGTCTGAACTGGGGTGGCTTGGTGAGCAAATTAACGATGGATTAAACCCAGATCTGTGACTGGGGTGAATGTTTTGCCATTGTGCAACATTACGTCCATCATCTTAAGTGTTTTGCTGTTCACCCTATGTGGGAAGGGTATACCCAGAAGTGGGCCCTGTGCTCAATAGGCCACTGGAGTCAATCTATCCTGGCTGAAGATGGCTGATAGCCAGAAACCGGTCCTAGGATGCTTGATTCTGGTCCAGGAAAGACATGGCTTGGCAGTTCAGGCTGGACTGTTCCCATGAGGCACAGGGTCAAGACTGGTTTGCATATGGCCATGTCTGAACTGGGGTGGCTTGGTGAGCAAATTAACGATGGATTAAACCCAGATCTGTGACTGGGAGTGAATGTTTTGCCATTGTGCAACATTCCGTCCATCATCTTGTGTGTTTTGATGTTCACCCTATGTGGGAAGGGTATGCCCAGACGTGGGTCCCATGCTCACTAGGCTACTGGAGTAACGCTATCCTGGCTGAAGACGGCTGATAGCCAGAAACCGGTCCTAGGATGCTTGATTCCGGTCCAGGAAAGACATGGCTTGGCAGTTCAGGCTGGACTCTTCCAATGAGGCACAGGGTCAAGACTGATTTGCATATGGCCATGTCTGAACTGGGGTTCCTTGGTGAGCAAAATAACGATGGATTAAACCCAGATCTGTGACTGGGGGTGAATGTTTTGCCATTGTGCAACATTCCATCCATCATTTTGTGTGTTTTGCTGTTAACCCTATGTGGGAAGGGTATGCCCAGACGTGGGTCCTGTGCTCACTAGGCCACTGGAATCAAGCTATCCTGGCTGAAGACGGCAGATAGCCAGAAATCGGTCCTAGGATGCTTGATTCAGGTCCAGGAAAGACATGGCTTTGCAGTTCAGGCTGGACTGTTCCCATGAGGCACAGGGTCAAGACTGGTTTGCATATGCCATGTCTGAACTGGGGTGGCTTGGTGAGCAAATTAACGATGGATTAAACCCAGATCTGTGACTGTGAGTGAATGTTTTGCCATTGTGAAAACATTCCGTCCATCATCTTGTGTGTTTTGCTGTTCACCCTATGTGGGAAGGGTATACCCATACGTGGGTCCCGTGCTCACTAGGCCACTGGAGTCAATCTATCCTGGCTGAAGATGGCTGATAGCCAGAAACCGGTCCTAGGATGCTTGATTCTGGTCCAGGAAAGACATGGCTTGGCAGATCAGGCTGGACTGTTCCCATGAGGCACAGGGTCAAGACTGATTTGCATATGGCCATGCCTGAACTGTGATGGCTTGGTGAGCAAAGTAACAATGGATTAAACCCAGATCTGTGACTGGGGGTGAATGTTTTGCCATTGTGCAACATTTTGTCCATCATCTTGTGTGTTTTGCTGTTCACCCTATGTGGGAAGTGTATGCCCAGACGTGGGTCCCGTAGTCACTAGGCCACTGGAGTCAAGCTATCCTGGCTGAAGATGTCTAATAGCTAGAAACCAGTCGTCGGATGCTTGATTCCGGTCCAGGAAAGACATGGCTTGGCAGTTCAGGCTAGACTGTTACCATGAGACACGGGGTCAAGACTGATTTGCATATGGCCATGTCTGAACTAGGGTGGCTTGGTCAGCAAAATAACGATGGATTAAACCCAGATCTATGACTGGGGGTGAATGTTTTGTCATTGTGCAACCTTTCGCCCATCATCTTGTGTGTTTTGCTGTTCACCCTATGTGGGAAGGTTATGCCCAGACGTGGGTCCCGTGCTCACTAGGCAACTGGAGTCAAGCTAGCCTGGCTGAAGATGGCTAATAGCCAGAAACCGGTCCTAGGATTCTTGATTACTGTCCAGGAAAGACATGGCTTGGCAGTTCAGGCTTGACTGTTCCCAGGAGGCACAGGGTCAAGACTGATTTGCATATGGCCATGTCTGAACTGGGGTTCCTTGGTGAGCAAAATAACAATGATTTAAACCCAGATCTGTGACTTGGGGTGAATGTTTTGCCATTGTGCAACATTCCATCCATCATTTTGTGTGTTTTGCTGTTAACCCTATGTGGAAAGGGTATGCCCAGAAGTGGGTCCCGTGCTCACTAGGCCACTGGAATCAAGCTATCCTGGCTGAAGACGGCAGATATCCAGAAATCGGTCCTAGGATGCTTGATTCCGGTCCAGGAAAGACATGGCTTTGCAGTTCCGGCTGGACTGTTCCCATGAGGCACAGTGTCAAGACTGGTTTGCATATGGCCATGTCTGAACTGGGGTGGCTTGGTGAGCAAAATAACGATGGATTAAACCCAGATCTGTGACTGGGGTGAATGTTTTGCCATTGTGCAACATTCCGTCCATCGTCTTGTGTGTTTTGCTCTTCACCCTATGTGGGAAGTGTATACCCAGACCTGGGTCCCATGCTCACTAGGCCACTGGAGTCAATCTATCCTGGCTGAAGATGGCATATAGCCAGAAACCGGTGCTATGATGCTTGATTCTGGTCCAGGAAAGACATGGCTTGGCAGTTCAGGCTGGACTGTTCCCATGATGCGCAGGGTCAAGACTGATTTGCATATGGTCATGTCTGAACTGGGGTGGCTTGGTGAGCAAAATAACGATGGATTAGGCTCAGATCTGTTACTGGGGGTGAATGTTTTGCCATTGTGCAACATTCCGTCCATCATCTTGTGTGTTTTGATGTTTACCCTATGTGGGAAGGGTATGCCCAGATGTAGGTCCCATGCTCACTAGGCCACTGGAGTCAAGCTATCCTGGCTGAAGATGTCTAATAGCTAGAAACCAGGCCTAAGATGCTTGATTCCGGTCCAGGAAAGACATGGCTTGGCAGTTCAGGCTGGACTGTTCCCATGAGGCACAGGGTCAAGACTGATTTGCATATGGCCATGTCTGAACTGGGGTTCCTTGGTGAGCACAATAACGATGGATTAAACCCAGATCTGTGACTGGGGGTGAATGTTTTGCCATTGTGCAACATTTTGTCCATCATCTTGTGTGTTTTGCTGTTCACCCTATGTGGGAAGTGTATGCCCAGACACATGGTCCCGTGCTCACTAGGCCACTGGAGTCAAGCTATCCTGGCTGAAGATGTCTAATAGCTAGAAACCAGTCCTAAGATGCTTGATTCTGGTCCAGGAAAGACATGGCTTGGCAGTTCAGGCTAGACTGTTCCCATGAGACATAGGGTCAAGACTGATTTGCAAATGGCCATGTCTGAACTGGGGTGGCTTGGTCAGCACAATAATGATGGATTAAACTCAGATCTATGACTGGGGGTGAATGTTTTGTCATTGTGCAACCTTTCGTCCATCATCTTGTGTGTTTTGCTGTTCACCCTATGTGGGAAGGGTATGCCCAGACGTGGGTCCCGTGCTCACTAGGCCACTGGAGTCAAGCTATCCTGGCTGAAGATGGCTGATAGCCAGAAACTGGTCCTAGGATGCTTGATTACTGTCCTGGAAAGACATGGCTTGGCAGTTCAGGCTTGACTGTTCCCAGGAGGCACAGGGTCAAGACTGATTTGCAAATGGCCATGTCAGAACTGGGGTTCCTTGGTGAGCAAAATAACGATGATTTAAACCCAGATCTGTGACTGGGGGTGAATGTTTTGCCATTGTGCAACATTCCATCCATCATTTTGTGTGTTTTGCTGTTAACCCTATGTGGGAAGGGTATGCCCAGACATGGGTTCCGTGCTCACTAGGCCACTGGAATCAAGCTATCCTGGCTGAAGACGGCAGATAGCCAGAAATCGGTCCTAGGATGCTTGATTCCGGTCCAGGAAAGACATGGCTTGGCAGTTCAGGCTGGACTGTTCCCATGAGGCACAGGGTCAAGACTGATTTGCATATGGCCATGTCTGAACTGGGGTGGCTTGGTGAGCAAAATAACGATGGATTAAACTCAGATCAGTGATTGGGGTGAATGTTTTGCCATTGTGCAACATTCCATCCATCATCTTGTGTGTTTTGCTGTTCACCCTATGTGGGAAGGGTATACCCAGACCTGGGTCCTGTGCTCACTAGGCCACTGGAGTCAATCTATCCTGGCTGAAGATTGCTGATAGCCCGAAACTGGTCCTAGGATGCTTGATTCTGGTCCAGGAAAGACATGGCTTGGCTGTTCAGGCTGAACTGTTCCCATGAGGCACAGTGTCAAGACTGATTTACATATGGCCATGTCGGAACTGGGGTTCCTTGGTGAGCAAAATAACGATGGATTAAACCCAGATCTGTGACTGGGGGTGAATGTTTTGCCATTGTGCAACATTCCATCCATGATTTTGTGTGTTTTACTTTTAAATCTATGTGGGAAGGGTATGCCCAGACGTGGGTCCCGTGCTCACTAGGCCACTGGAATCAAGCGATCCTGGCTAAAGACGGCAGATAGTTAGAAATCGGTCCTAGGATGCTTGATTCCGGTCCAGGAAAGACATGGCTTGGCAGTATAGGCTGGACTGTTCCCATGAGGCACAGGGTCAAGACTGATTTGCATATGGCCATGTCTGAACTGGGGTGGCTTGGTAAGCAAAAAAAGATGGATTAAACACAGATCTGTGACTGGGGGTGAATGTTATGCCATTGTGCAACATTCTGTCCATCATCTTGTGTGTTTTGCTGTTCACCCTATGTGGGAAAGGTATGCTCAGACGTGGGTCCCGTGCTCACTGGGCCACTGGATTCAAGCTATCATGGCTGAAGATGGCTGATAGCCAGAAACCGGTCCTAGGGTGCTTGATTCTGGCCCAGGAAAGCTATGGCTTGGCAGTTCAGGCTGAACTGTTCCCATGAGGCACAGGGTCAAGACTGATTTGCATATGGCCATGTCTGAACTGGGGTTCCTTGGTGAGCAAAATAACGATGGATTAAACCCAGGTCTGTGACTGGGGGTGAATGTTTTGCCATTGTGCAACATTCCATCCATCATTTTGTGTGTTTTGCTGTTAACCCTATGTGGGAAGGTTATGCCCAGACGTTGGTCCCATGCTCACTAGGCTACTGCAATGAAGCTATCCTGGCTGAAGACGGCAGATAGCCAGCAATTCGTCCAAGGGTGCTCGATTCCGGTCCAGGAAAGACATGGCTTTGCAGTTCAGGCTGGACTGTTCCCATGAGGCACAGGGTCAAGAATGATTTGCATATGGCCATCTATGAACTGGGGTGGCTTGGTGAGCAAAATAACGATGGATTAAACCCAGATCTGTGACTGGGGGTGAATGTTTTGCCATTGTGCAACATTCCGTCCATCATCTTGTGTGTTTTGCTGTTCACCCTATGTGGGAAGGGTATACCCAGCCGTGGGTCCCGTGCTCACTAGTCCTCTGGAGTCAATCTATACTGGCTGAAGATGGCTGATAGCCAGAAACTGCTCCTAGGGTGCTTGATTCTGGTCCAGGAAAGCTATGGCTTGGCAGTTCAGGCTGAACTGTCCCCATGAGGCACAGGGTCAAGATTGATTTGCATAAGGCCATGTCTGAACTGGGGTTCCTTGGTGAGCAAAATAACAATGGATTAAACCCAGATCTGGGACTGGGGGTGAATGTTTTGCCATTGTTCAACATTCCATCCATAATTTTGTGTGTTTTGCTGTTAAATCTATGTGGGAAGGGTATGCCCAGACGTGGGTCCCGTGCTCACTAGGCCACTGGAATCAAGCGATCCTGGCTGAAGACGGCAGATAGCCAGAAATCGGTCCTAGGATGCTTGATTCCGGTCCAGGAAATACATGGCTTTGCAGTTCCGGCTGGACTGTTCCCATGAGGCACAGGGTCAAGACTGGTTTGCATATGGCCATGTCTGAACTGGGGTGGCTTGGTGAGCAAATTAACAATGGACTAAACCCAGATCTGTGACTGGGGGTGAATGTTTTGCCATTGTGCAACATTCCGTCCATCATCTTGTGTGTTTTGCTGTTCACCCTATGTGGGAAGGGTGTACCCAGACATGGGTCCCGTGCTCACTAGGCCAATGGAGTCAAGCTATCCTGGCTGAAGATGGCTGATAGCCAGAAACCGGTCCCAGGATGCTTAATTTTGGTCCAGGAAAGACATGGCTTGGCTGTTAAGGCTGGACTGTTCCCATGAGGCAAAGGGTCAAGACTGATTTGCATATGGCCATGTCTGAACTGGGGTGGCTTGGTGAGCAAAATAACGATGGATTAAACTCAGATCTGTGACTGGGGGTGAATGTTTTGCCATTGTGCAACGTTCCGTCCATCATCTTGTGTGTTTTGCTGTTCACCCTATGTGGGAAGGGTATACCCATACGTGGGTCCCGTGCTCACTAGGACACTGGAGTCAATCTATCCTGGCTGAAGATGGCTGATAGCCAGAAACCGGTCCTAGGATGCTTGATTCAGGTCCAGGAAAGACATGGCTTTGCAGTTCAGGCTGGACTGTTCCCATGAGGCACAGGGTCAAGACTGATTTGCATATGGCCATGTCTGAACTGGGGTGGCTTGGTGAGCAAAATAACGATGGATTAATCTCAGATCTGTGACTGGGGGTGAATGTTTTGCCATTGTGCAACATTCCGTCCATCATCTTGTGTGTTTTGCTGTTCACCCTATGTGGGAAGGGTATGCCCAGACGTGGGTCCCATGCTCACTAGGCCACTGGAGTAACGCTATACTAGCTGAAGACGGCTGATAGCCAGAAACCGGTACTAGGATGCTTGATTCCGGTCCAGGAAAGACATGGCTTGGCAGTTCAGGCTGGACTGTTCCCATGAGGCACAGGGTCAAGACTGGTTTGCATATGGCCATGTCTGATCTGGGGTTCCTTGGTGAGCAAAATAACGATGGATTAAACCCAGATCTGTGACGGGGGGTGAATGTTTTGCCATTGTGCAACATTCCGTCCATCATCTTGTGTGTTTTGCTCTGCACCCTATGTGGGAAGGGTACGCCCAGATGTGGGTCCCGTGCTCACTAGGCCACTGGAGTCAAGCTATCCTGGCTGAAGACGGATGATAGCCAGAAACTGGTCCTCGGGTGCTTGATTCCAGTCCAGGAAAGCTATGGCTTGGCAGTTCAGGCCGATTTGTTCCCATGAGGCACAGGGTCAAGACTGATTTGCATATGGCATGTCTGAACTGGGGTTCCTTGGTGAGCAAAATAACAATGGATTAAACCCAGATCTGTGACTGTTGGTGAATGTTTTGCCATTGTGCAACATTTCACCCATCATTTTGTGTGTTTTGCTGTTAAATCTATGTGGGAAGGGTATGCCCAGACGTGGGTCCTGTGCTCACTAGGCCACTGGAATCAAGTGATCCTGTCTGAAGACGGCAGATAGCCAGAAATCGGTCCTGGGATGCTTGATTCCGGTCCAGGAAAGACATGGCTTTGCAGTTCAGGCTGGACTGTTCCCATGAGGCACAGGGTCAAGACTGGTTTGCATATGGCCATGTCTGAACTGGGATGGCTTGGTGAGCAAATTAACGATGGATTAAACCCAGATCTGTGACTGGGGGTGAATGTTTTGCCATTGTGCAACATTCCGTCCATCATCTTGTGTGTTTTGCTGTTCACCCTATGTGGGAAGGGTATACCCAGACGTGGGTCCTGTGCTCACTAGGACACTGGAGTCAAGCTATCCTGGCTGAAGATGGCTGATAACCAGAAACCGGTCCTAGGATGCTTGATTTTGATCCAGGAAAGACATGGCTTGGCTGTTCAGACTGGACTGTTCCCATGAGGCACAGGGTCAAGACTGATTTGCATATGGCCATGTCTGAACTGGGGTGGCTTGGTGAGCAAAATAACGATGGATTAAATCCAGATCTGTGACTGGGGTGAATGTTTTGCCATTGTGCAACATTCCATCCATCATTTTGTGTGTTTTGCTGTTAACCCTATGTGGGAAGGGTATGCCCACACGTTGGTCCCATGCTCACTAGGCCACTGGAATCAAGCTATCCTGGCTGAAGACGGCAGATAGCCAGAAATTCGTCCTAGGGTGCTTGATTCCGGTCCAGGAAAGACATGGCTTTGCAGTTCAGGCTGGACTGTTCCCATGAGGCACAGGGTCAAGACTGGTTTGCATATGGCCATGTATGAACTGGGGTGGCTTGGTGAGCAAAATAACGATGGATTAAACCCAGATGTGTGACTGGGGGTGAATGTTTTGCCATTGTGCAACATTCCGTCCATCATCTTGTGTGTTTTGCTGTTCACCCTATGTGGGAAGGGTATGCCCAGACGTGGGTCCCATGCTCACTAGGCCACTGGAGTAACGCTATACTAGCTGAAGACGGCTGATAGCCAGAAACCGGTCCTAGGATGCTTGATTCCGGTCCAGGAAAGACATGGCTTGGCAGTTCAGGCTGGACTGTTCCCATGAGGCTGAAGTACTGGGGTTTTCAGAACCCAGCGGTGCCAGGGACACACCCTATGACCTCGAGTCCTTCCTGTTTTAGACTACAGAAACACAGAGTCTTCTAGGTGAAGTCAAAGATCGAATTTATTGGCTGCAGCCAGTAACAGGTATTCTAGAAGTACAACATGGTGTATATTCTCAGGAGACTGCTCAATCTTACAAAGCCAGCCTTCCCTTTTTATACAAAATATTATGCTTTAGGCAAACATTCCTTATTTTACAGTTGACCATTCACGTATTTTCACTACAAAGAAAAAGCAAAATCATGATGACAAGCTTATTTTCAGTTTGTCCTGCCCACAATCAATTACCCGGCAAGGCCCAACATTTTCCATCAGATATCGGCGGACCCCTAAAAAAACGGGCACCTCCTCCTCGTAAAGTAAGTCATAAAGTAAGAAACAGAGACAGGTGTGTGTAAGATTAGGCAGGGTTTGTATGCGATGAAAGTTTTATGGTATGCTGTGCCCTGATGCTAATCTCGATCGGCCACTGGGAAAGGAACTGGCCAGACAGGTTTGGCTTCAGGCAGTGGAGTCAGCTTGCCCAGGTCACATAGAAGTCAGCAAAGGTGTACGTGTCCTTCAGACTCGTTTTTTGCCTTAGTCATCGGCCTATGTGAGGACAATCACAAAATGGCTGCCGTTCACAAAATGGAACCCGAGGGTTCAGGACGGAAACTCTGATTCCAGGGTGATTTCGTCACTCGAATATGACGAAAATGCTTGTGCATAGTATTCTAATCATTCTCGGTCTGCTGATACCAAAATCGTCATGATACAACGATGTTTATAACACGGGTCCAGAATTTTCAGTACCACGACCCTCCTTTTGCCCTTACATAGGCAATAACCTATACTCACACTAATCTGAGTCCAGGTCTATATTCATAAAGTTGTTGAGATGTTGCTCTAGCATCATCCTATTACTTAGCTTGTCCCTTGATACAGGTTTCCTTACACACGATGTAGCACAGAGATCACATATTGCAGGAGCACACTGTACGCATAGACAGAACAGGGAAAGAATGGCTAAGATCATCCCAATGACTATCAGAAACTTCCATCCCCAGGCGGATATCAGTTCCCAGAACCACCCCATCAATGACCCATCTCCTTTATCCACGTGAATAGATTCAGAGATTTTATGAAGTTTGGAAATGGCCTGGTACACTGTTGGAGCGTTATCTGGAATGAAAACACAGCAACTTGATTGGATCACTTTACATACCCCACCTCGGTCTGCAAGTATGACGTCTAATGCGACCCTGTTCTGAAGAGTCATAAGGCGATCTGACTGGAGCTCAGCAGTCAAATTACTAAGGGCACCGGCGGTTTCAACTACAGTGGATTCAACCACCCTTGTCAATTGCCTTATGTTCCTGTTGTTAACCATAGGCCCCCAAAACGGCAGAAAACCCTTCACGAAATCTCCAAATTCTTGTCCTGCAGTGTCTTCTTTACTGATGACACCTCTAACTTTCCTTGTCTTATGGTAATCTGCCGCGGCCGTGTAGGTGGGAGGCAACAGGAACGAAACAAAACATGTGCCCGAGAAGTCAGGGGGCAACCATCTATAGGCTCTATCATGGCAGATGAAATAGGTACCCTTAGCTGCTAGGAACGAAGGGGAAGTCTAAGGCGCAAAAACATATGTTTCAGTGCAGATACTTTTCCCTAACTGAGCTCTGGGATTCTTGCCATTACCTTGCAGACATAGGTGACCCTGATGGGGTACAATCCAAATCGGGGAGGATCTCTTTGCTCGCTGGTTCTCACTCAGGGTAACTCCATATCCGGTTACGTTCCATCCAATATATGCTAGTGTCTCATCTCTCGGGATAGTCTCATAGGAAATATCTTCCCTAATCATATCTACTATACCCTTAACTAGAGCACTATTCTTAGGATTATCTTTCACAGAGCGTAGGGGGTTGACTTCATGTGCGTAGATGAACATCGTTCTGTATACCCACCCAGAACCATTATGGCTGAAAGGCAGGACTAAGTAGGGAATACCTTTATCAGTAGTATGAGGCATAAGACCACACACCCAACAGTTAGTTGTGTTCACTACTAATTGGTGTTGGTGCAGAAGCTGATCGAATGAATTATTGACAAATTCTAATCTTCTAGCGGACTCATGTTCAGGCAGAGGGTGAAAAGAATGCGAGGAAATAGTAGAAGGAGGTATGGGCTGTGTAGTGGGTGCAAATGTCACTTGAAAAGAGAATAAAAATATCCTATTAAAAACGCCATTACGCTAAGCAACATGAAAATACATAATATCAAAAATCGTTTCTTTGTCATCATTATACACATTTTGGCTTTAAAGTTCATCTGTTTGGCAGGTCTCTCCATCTCGAAAAACTCCATCCTCTCTAATTGCTGCTCGCGGTGGTAGGGTGTTCTATGCTAAGGAATGCTTCTGTCAGTCCAGGGCAACTCCCTTAGACCAACCAGAACTGTCGACCTAACGTCTTCAGCTGCACTCCAAAGACTTGGGCAACCACGACCCTACAGCTGAACCCGGATGGCGGTTCGAAAAACAAAAATAAGAAAGTTTCTCAGATGAGAGAGCTGCACTTTCAAAAATAGCAAAGAAGAAGAAAAATTTTTTTATTAGTCCATAGCTCTCGGCCTCAAATTATAACGGCTTTTTCCAGGTATTGTCTGGTTCTGGAACAAGAGTTCAGGCTCTGTAGTGTCCAATCGAATTGACGGTGGCACAGCTTCTTGCAAAAGATTGTCACTTTCTCGTTCAGAAATTGTTCCTTTTACACGTGCATCGCTAAAAGGCAGAAAACGAGGCACAGTCTCAGTCTCAGAGTCGGCGATCCCCTCCTGGACCCACCGGTCGTACGGTAGAGGCAAAGGGACCCTCTTGCAATGTACGCCGTGGATCCAGTTCTTTTTCCCTTCCACTCGAACGGCTGATCTTGTTGAGAGAAGGACGAGGTGGGGGCCGGTCCAACGGGGCTGGTCATTCTTTGTCCGCTGGAAGTTCTTGACCAGCACCCATGATCCAGGATCAATAGGATGTCCTGGAGCTTCAGAGACCTGAGGCAGAGTATCGTGAACCTGTTGGTGTAAAACACGCAATTTAGCCGTCAATTCATACAAATAATCAAGCAGTACAATTTCACTGAATTTTGTCGGCCTTGGCACTCCCCATATGTTGGGCGGGCGGCCGAACACAATTTCATAGGGACTAAGTCCCACTCGCGAATGCACAGTCATTCTTGTTGATAGGAGTGCTAAAGGCAGAGCGTCAGGCCATTTAAGACCAGAGCTCGCTTGAATCTTGGCCAATTTCAGTTTTAGTGTGCCATTATAGCACTCTACTAGTCCAGCTGATTGGGGGTGATTTGCAGCGTGGAATTGTTGTTGGATACCTAGCCCCTCACATACTTTCTTCATCACTCGACCCACAAATTCACTCCATTATCACTCCAGACCATTCTCGGCATTCCAAACCTAGGGAAAAATTCTTTGACAAGGGCTTTAGCTGTGGATAAGGCAGTGTTGTCTTTTAGAGGATATGCTTCTACCCATCTTTAAAAGGCACAAACAACAACAAGTACGTATTTCAAATTGTTGCACCTTTCCATGTGGATGAAATCTAGCTGCAAAACCTCAAACGGGTACGTTGGAGGCGCAAAATGACCAGCTGGAGTTGGGGTTCCCCTACCAGGATTGTATTTCAGACATACCATGCAATTCTTGACCACATTCTCTGCACACTTAGGAATTCCAGCATTTTGCCATACTGGAGCTAACAACTTACAAATCCCTTTCACACTGATATGAGCCATTCCATGGGCCATTGTAACCACTGCAAGCACATACGCATCGGGTAGCAACCATCGCTGATGCTCTGACAATTCAACCCAACAACCATTTGCATCCAATTTACCCGTACTCTCTCTCCACACACTCAATTCTTTTTCTGTAGCTTCAGCTTGAATAGACTTCACACTCTCTATCGTATCTTCACACATTCCAACGTCACCAACCCATCTTGCAGGGCCTGCAACATACATTCGATTCATCACATCTTTTGCTGTTTCTTTTGCGACTTCGTCAGCAAATGCATTTCCACGGCCAGCATCATCAGTAACCTTCTTGTGTGCACTGCATTTCACAATCGCAACTTGTAACGGCAAGGTCAGTGACTCAAGAAGCTCATTCACCAACTGTCCATGCTGTATCTTAGCTCCATGCGAAGTCAGAAACCCACGTTCTTTCCACAATCGTCCAAAACTATGAGCCACACCAAAAGCATGCTGGCTGTCAGTGTATATGGTCACTTTCATTCCTTTTGATAACACACATGCTCTCGTAAGTGCAATCAACTCCGCTGCTTGAGCTGAATTATGTGGAATACGTGCAGTTTCAACAATCGTATGCAAAGTCGTGACAGCATATGCCGCAGTCGTATCACCATTCGGAAGCTTGAAGCATGAACCATCCACCCATAAAGTACCATCACATTCAGTAAGAGGAGTGTCCCTAAGATCTACTCTCCCTTTCGTTTCTTCCTCTGTCCTGAGAAAACAATCATGCTGTTCAACATCATCTGTCTCTACTGAAATCGGCAATAATGTGGCTGGATTCAACGTATTGCACCTCTTTATGTGCACATGACTCGCTAACAGTGTCAACTCGTAACCTGACAATCGAGCACTAGTTAAGTGCTGTGTCTTGGTCCTGTTTAACAAAGTGTCCACTGCATGTGGAACCATCACAATCAACATATTATTCATCACTAAACCAGCAGACTGTCGAATAGAAACAGCTGCTGCTGCCGTGGCTCTCAAGCAACTCGGCAACGCCCTAGCTACCGGATCCAAAGTTGACGAAAAATACGCGCATGGACGCTGCTTGTCTCCAAAAGACTGTGTCAGCACTGACAATGCACATCCTTCTTTCTCATGGACATACAGTGTAAAGGGCTTACTGTAGTCGGGGGTACCCAACACAGGAGCCGAACACAACGCATCACGCAATTCGGAAAAACTTTTCTGACACTCTTCAGACCACAGAAGGGGATTCGGTGTATCTTTACAAGTCAATGCTACCAAAGGTTTGGCTAACAAAGAAACATTCGGTATCCATTGTCTGCAATATGATGTAATACCCAAGAAGGCACGCACTTCTCTCTGTGTCATTGGCACACTCAATTTTGCAATTGCCTGAATTCTTTCTGGGGTTAGATTCCTTCCCTCCTTCGATAAGAGATGACCTAAGTAGGTCACTTCTTGTCGACAATATTGCAGTTTTGAAAGAGACACTTTGTGATGCAAATCAGACAAATGACGCAACAACGACAAGGTGGCTTCTTTACAAATCACCTCAGTTTCTGCAGCAACTAGCAAATCATTTACTTACTGAATAAGGGTAGCGCCATCAGGTAAAACAATCGTATCAAGCTGTGTTTTTAAAGCCTGACTATAGATTGACGGACTTTCACAATAGCCTTGAGGAGCACGTTTGAACCGGAAGCTTCGGCCTCCTAAACTGAAGCCAAAAATATCCCTGCTCTCCTCGGCAATCGGGATGCTGAAGAAAGCATTCTTCAAGTCAATCACCGAAAACCAAGTGGCTGAAGCTGGAATCATAGTCAATAGGGCAGTGATATCAGGGACAACTGGAAACTGTGGCACAACTATCTTATTTACCTCTCTAAGATCAATCACAAATCTGTACACAGGTGGCTGGGAAGGGTCAGTACGCTTCAAAACAGGCAGAACAGGACTATTACAAACGCTGCCTCTTGTCTCTTCAATTACATCTTTTTCAATCAGATCATAAATGATCACTAACAACGCCTTTTCACCTTCGCTAGAGATCTTGTATTGGGGAATGCGCGGCATTCTAACATTGGCTTTCAATGTCACAACATATGGCGGTATTTCCAAAAGACCCACATCATTAGGGCCAGTTGCCCAAAGAATATCGAGAAGAAACGACAATTCTGTCGGAAGTTTATCCTTTGACAAATACATCGGAGAGACCACTTTCTTACCCAGTGTAAGTTGTACTCCCGAAGGAGAACAATATAATGTTGCATTCAATCTTTTCAACAAATCCAATCCTAACAAGTTTTCACCACAACCTGTCGTCAGAATAAGGGGTGCTTCCAATTCACAAGGTCCAACAGAAAGGGACATAGGACTAGAAATCGGGTTCCTAACCGGGGCGCCAGAAAAACCCACTGAAACATTCGTTTTGCCAGACAAAGGTGCGCCAGGGAGTTTAGAGTTCATAATAGAACTCTTTGTAGCACCAGTATCCAACAGAAAAGGCTCTGACACACCTGATGTAATCACCTCAACATAAGGTCCACTCTGATCTACTGGAACTGAAACAACTCCCTCTCTTTGTCTATGGCTGTCCTAGCAATCATTACCTTCCATATTCTCATCTTCTGCATAGTAGTCATCAGCATAGTATTGAGCCGTCCCACCAGACGCGTTATTCTGCTGAACAAAACTATTCATTGAATTCTGAGGCGGAAGGGAACGCGCGTTCTGGGGGAAGTTTCCACGTCCTCTACCTCTAGGAGCTTGTTGAACACCTCGACCTCTTGTACCAGAGGCACCATTCATACCCTGTAACAAAATAGGGCAACTATATTTGAAATGACCCTCTTCTTTACAATATGAACACTGATTGGGTCCTACAGGAACACGTGGTTGAGAAAACTCGACCCTTTGCGAGTTTCTCTGAAACTGTTGAGGTTGCTGATAGTTACTCTGACCAGCACGTGGTGGATACGCCTGTTGTAAAACAACCTTCGTCTTTAATTCTTTAGTTTTCTTGTCTGCTCTATCTTTCTCATCTTTATCCCTATTTTCGTAGTACTATGCAGGAGCCAATATCTGTGCTGAAGAGGAAACGGCCCAAGAACTCTCTGAATCTTTTAATTTCTTACACAACTCGGGAAGCAAATTGTGCACAAATTTGTCGACGAACAACCGATGACCACCTTCTGTACTCATATCTTGACCACTGTGGTCGATAAACGTCTCTTCAAACCTGGTGAAGAAATCAGATACACTTTCATCTTTCTTCTGCTTACAAGCAGACAATTTGTCCCAATTCACTCGCATAGCAGGCATTAAAGTCTTCATATAAGTAATGATCCTACCGGGAAGTTCTGCTACTAAGGGCTCGGGTTTAGCACCACCAACTTGTCTGCCATCAGCAGCAGCAATATTAACCCATGTATCACCTAACTCCTGATCATGATCCGCATGACGAATCTTTCCCCATAAAGGATGTGGAACAACATTTCCAAACAACATGTCTATATCAGCTAGATTCATAATGCATGAGCCTGCAGTTTGTGATAATTCCTTATAGTACCCTGCATAGTTTTTACGGGGATCAGGTAATGTCTGCTTAAGAGCCAATACTTCAGCGCGCTTCCATGGAACATGCACCCAAACACGCTGAAAAATGATCCGGTGCAGCTACAATACCAAGACCTACATCAGCCTGCACTGCTTCCTTCCATACCGGAGGTACTTCTCTCATTGGATACTGTCGCACTTTTTTCTTAACAGAAGAATCAGGCTCAAACAACGACCGAGAAGTACCTTCCTCACTTCTAAATGATAATAATGTCTCAACTGCTTTCTCAACATCGGAACCCACAATTGTGCCTTTTGCAAACTCGAACCGTACACGGCACAACTCAGGCGGATTGGATTCCAAATCATTGTCCTCCAATTCCTCACAAAGAAAAACACACATTTACTCAAAAACATATCTCTGCTTTGGTGCATCCCATTGATGGAAGACATCCATAACAGATTCTAAATCATATCCTAAAGGGCGAGTAACCCATCTACGCGCCATACGATCAAACATTTCTCTCTCTCTCTCGAGAATCAGGCAGTTGGCTGCGTGACTGTTTATGTTCCGAACTAGGGGTCACACCAGCTGACCCAAAGAGGGGAAATATAAGACTAGCAACGGTATCAGTCATTCTCTGTCGAACAGAAGGAGAAGTCGACAGGACGGGAGAAAAAGCAGACTGAGAAAAAGGCAACGTAGGTGCAGTAGTGGAAGAGGTAGCAAGAACAGGCGGAAAAGTTACAGGAGGTAAAGTCTGAGCAGGTAACGAAGCAGGTAGCAAAGTCAGTGGCACTTGAGGAGGCAGGACCACAGAAGTAGGAACCACCGGAAGAGGAGCTGGCGGTTGTGGAGGAGCAGGAGGCAACACAACTGGAGGTTGCGCAACTAAAGGTTGCGGAGGTGCCGTAGCACTCTGCGCATAAGGGGGTGGCGAACTCAACAAATGCAACATTAAAGGATCTTTTTCAAGTTCTCTCGCTGCATCTTGCTGAAGAAGCGGCAAAACTGGATAACATTTATCAATCGCCATTTTACGCTGCCTGTGCAACTGCTCACTTGCCTGTTCTTCTTCGTTATCTTTAAACTGCGTAGCAGCTTGCATTATCGAAATACCCCTTTCTCTCTTATTTCTCTTTGCTAATTTAATTTCCTTCTGTTTGGCTTCCTTACGCTTAGGCGGAAAGAGTAAAACATCGCCGGCCGGGCTTTCTTCTTAAAGAGTCTAACCTCTAGATTATCTAAGATCTCCGTGTCAAAACTACCATATTGGGGCCATTTTAAAACACCATCTTTTCTGGTGTATCAGATCCAGACTTCATTATATGTGATGGGGCCTACGCCATGTTTCACATACAATTCATAGGTTGGAGTTCCAATCGGAGGAACCGGACACGAGTCCTCCAATCGGGAATCCCTATTACAACCAAGACAAAACAGGAGGCGCTAGGGGGCGCACAGCGGAATGGCTGGGTAGCTCCGCAGCTCCGCCAGACGGCTCACAAAAATGTGTGTTATGTGTCCTTTCTGACGAGCGCTGCCCCCAGAAAAAAACACCATCGAGATCGTGAAGGCTTCAAGCACTGAATGTCGCGATTGCCGACTACATATCGGCGCTGAATAGACCCTGGGACAGAGAAGATCGTGGAGACCCAAGGCGAGCGCTCGCAAAATGGCGGCAAGCACCGGGAGAGTTGGGAGCCCCGACGCGCAGATACGACCCCTGCGGCCCCGACAGCTAAGTCTACGAAGATAATCACGTGAGGTATGGACAGGGGGATGAGTCACAGGCGTGAATAAACGAAATAACTGTATCTCACGGAAGCCTAATCACACACGGCCCCTTTAAGGTATCCCGGACGACGGCAATCAAAATGGCGGCGCCCAGGTGCGGGGAGAGGAGCGCACCGGAGTAAACGGGTGAGAAGTGTGCTGTTGACTGTCTGCGAGCGTGGGGACCTGCCGCGTGCTGCTGGAGGCTGACGGCAAATGTGTTTTGAAACGGAGTGGACGCGAGTTGCACTGCCAGCACCTGATCGACGGACCCTGGAGCAGGATCTCTGCGAACCATCCCCCCACGGCAGCAGAGAGGGTTCATGTTGTCCTGTACTAACGGTCCGCGACCCGTACGCACAGTGGGACCTACACGGAGCTGCGGCAGTGGCAGAAAGGGAAGACCAGCGTAAAAGCTGGATTGGTGCGGGGCTTCAGCACTGTTTCAGGGTCCCCCGCTGAGACGGAGGAGGAGCACTAGACCGACCTGGAAAATCCTTCACGCTCGTCGTCCATTACCAGCACGGGTAGGCTTGTGCGCTGTGTTGGGACAGTAACACGTGACGCGCCACGCCATATTACACATATTCGGATCACGGCGCCCTTTCCTTGCCAGGAGGGGGGTGCGCTATAATATAACGCAACGCGGCCAGCACTGTGAGACGGACCGAGCCTGCCACACGGAACATTGGACAAAGGCGAGTGAGTGGCATTACCAGGCGCGGGACTGTGATGGTGTGGTTTACAACTGCGGCACGATACTGACTGACAACCCTTGGGCGGGCCAAAGACCTGCTACTCATTACGGGACTAAAATCGAGGGTGAGAGTTGGAGGGACACTGGAAGCCCACGAACCAACGGGACTTCTCGAGGTGATAACTACTGAGTGTGCCACCACAGCGACATCTATAAAGAACATCAGGCAGGAGACGCAGTGGAAACATACAAATCCGCCTACGACGCTCGACCTAGGGGAACCTGCCGAGAAACTACCAACAATCTCATCAAGCGAAGTAGAGTGGTTCTCACTATCCCGCATGGCTCGGTGATGGTCCTGTGAACGATTCCAGCAAGGAACTGAGCAACAACCCTCGAGCGGGTAGATAATCGGCGCGTCGCTACTGACCGGGATTTGGCGGTGAGGTTAGGTGGAAACCTGGAAGCCCAGGGACCCTCGACTCTCTCCGCGGGATTAACTACCAGGAGTGCTGCCACAGCGGCGTCAATCAAGGCCACCAGGCAGACAACGCGGCTGACACATACCAAACCTCTTGCAACGATCGAAATGGGGAAATTGGACAGGCAACAACCGAAAATATCCTTCGAGAACAAAAAATCATCGAAAGGTACAGACCAAGCATCGGAGGGGGAAGGATCGATGACTGCGGACTCCACGTCCACCATGGAAAAGATTTTGCTGTCCATACAAGCTAATGTACAAGACATTAATGGGAAACTAGACAGTCTTACCTGCAGAATGGACGGGATGTCGGGCAAACTCGAGAAACACGACGAAAGACTAGATGAAGCCGAATCAAGAATATCAGCAGTGGAAGACGAATCACATGCCACGACTAGCAAATGTACCGGTATGGAACGGGTCCTGGAAGTAATCAAGGCACGTGAGGAGGATTTGGAAGCCCGCTCCAGACGTAATAATGTACGCATAGCCGGCTTGCCGGAGACAACCAACACGGGTAAAATGGAGATATATGTGGAACAGTTATGCAGAGACATTTTTGGAGCGGAGGCTCTATCCCACATCTTTATAGTTGAAAGAGCCCACAGATCATTGGCGCCCAAACCCAAAACTGGAGCGACACCGAGGCCGATCGTGGCAAGAATACTCAACTACCGCGATAGGGACACAATACTGCGCCTGGCGCGCGAGAAAGGCAAGATCACACATCAAGGAAACACTCTGGAGTTTTACCCAGACCACACCATGGCGGTCCAACAAGCAAGGAAAGAATTTGCGACTGTGAAAACCAAGCTGAGGGAATTGAACGTAGGATACTCCATGCTTTATCCGGCGAGACTGCGAGTGACATGGAAGGACAAGGTGGTGATACTACAATCCCCGAAAGCGGCTCAGGATTTTGTTAAGAAAATGATACAGCAAAACAAACAACGCGTGCGAGAAGAGCAACGCACGGACTCTGATGTAGAGGAGTGAAATTGGAAGGGGTGTGCACCAGACTGGTGGTAAGAATGTTCCTTTTTTTTTTTTTTTTGGGTATCGCTGAAGTGCCATCTGCATAGCAGTTACAGGACACAGACTTAGGTATTAATGGTGCACGTGCGGGTGCTCCAATCGAACGATGGAAGTGACACGTGGGACGTTTAATACACATGTGCATTCTAACCTTCCCAGGCCCTGGTACTTTTACTTTATGGTTATATGCGTGCGAACTGCATACAAGGTCTGGCAAGGGATATTGCGGCCCCTAGTGAGATGCATCACTGCAAGAAAAAGGGTCTAGGATATTGCACGAACAATCATTACATAGCTTGGTTGCATGGAGAGTACAGACCAGGCCGCTCACGAGAGTAAATGCTGATCGGAAGGGTACCGACAAGGTGGTCAACTGTTGGCATGGCGCATAAGAGGTGGGCCGAGGGTCGGCGGGTGGATGTCAGAGAGACACAGATAATTTACATGGAGGTATAATGTCATTGTGAGTCGTCTGCACCCAGACATATAGGTGTAGAGTTGTGCCCCAAGCGGACCTCTAAAAAGGTAAACCCCACCAAAGTTGTTCAGATAGTACGGTTAATTGTATGAGTTAAATATGGGTCAACGGCTTCGGCAGAATTGGGTTGCTGGAGTGGGTGGGGGAGGTGGGCAGGGGGGGTTTGTTACTGTTTTGAGACTGAGACTGATTGTGCAAGTGCATTTATGGACTGTTGATGGGGCAGGGACTGTGGAGAATCCACGACTCTGCGCGTGGGAATCGAAATACTGTCTTGTGAATTATAGACTCCAGCTGGCAGAAATGTTAATTCGATTTGATTTATGGCACAGGTGACAGGAGGCAACAGTAAAGTGCACATTAACCTATTAACATGGAATGTAAGGGGACTAACTCAACCTAAAAAAATCAGACAGGTGTTTGCATACTTGAAGAGATGGGAGGTAGATATAGCAGTGATTCAAGAAACACATATTGCACCTCATACACGTACTCTAATTGGAGATAGATGGGCGGAATCCACATACTTGGCTAACTACTCCTCATATTCGAGGGGAGTGATCACACTGATACGGAAAGGGGTGAACTTTGCGGTAAATAAGGTAATATGTGACTCGGGTGGCAGGTATGTTATTATATCAGGACTACTACGTGGTCAAAAAATAACACTGCTTAATGTATATGGTCCCAACACGGACGCCCCAGACTTTTACCAGGAGTTGTGGGCGCATCTTCAGACACTAACAACCACGCACATAATCTGTGGGGGGGACTGGAATGTGACAATGTTGGACGGGGTTGACCGCTCCTCAAATTCAATGGAACCACATAAACAAGCCAAGACTAAACTTTTACACATGATTTCGGACCTTGCACTGATAGACATCTG
This sequence comes from Lissotriton helveticus, assembly GCF_964261635.1. Taxonomy (NCBI): domain Eukaryota; kingdom Metazoa; phylum Chordata; class Amphibia; order Caudata; family Salamandridae; genus Lissotriton; species Lissotriton helveticus. The sequence continues at coordinate 407,055,324 of NC_136071.1, forward strand.
GAGGCACAAATTCCCAGAGGTTCCGGGAGCAACACACATTTCAGCAGCTCATAACAGTTGGTCACGCTTGGACTACTGGCTGGGCTCAGATACCATTGCATTGTGGGCACGGGATGTTAAGGTCTTACCAAGGACGCTATCGGATCACAATCCGGTGCTGCTGACATTGGTGATACCGAACTACTCTACACCTCCCTTTCATTGGAGATTTAATTCCCGCGCGCTCACGGACACGATATATGCAGCCACTATTCACAAGGCGATCAAAGAATACTTCCTACTAAATGAACCTACTGTGGAGGACCAGGGTCTTTTATGGGAAGCTTTCAAGGCCACGATCCGGGGTATATGCATGAGCACTACAATCGGCATCTTAAAAGATATCAGACGGCAAATTACACGCTGTGAAACACGAATGAGGGAACTAGAACAGGCTTATGACACCACATGTGACACCACACATCTAGGTGAGTTGCGGACTTTACACTCTGAACATCAGTCATTTGTAGAAGATGAGATCAAATATCTGGATAGGAAAATATCAGCCAGATCGTATGGGGAGGGTGGCAGACCTGGCAGTAGATTGGCGGCCAAAATCTGTGAGGGTAAGGGACACAACCCTGTGCTACGTATTAGGGCGCAGGATGGCACGATACACACACAAGCTACGGATATTTTGGGCTGCTTCACCACAGAATACGGGGAGCTATACAAATCGAGACCAACAGCGTCAAGGGAGGACACTTTCGCCTATCTAGAACATGTGGCAATTGGGTGGCTCTCAGATGGGCAGAGGGAAATGTTAGCATCACCCATAACGGTTGAGGAAGTGACAGACATAATAAAATCCCTACCGAACGGAAAAGCGCCGGGCCCTGACGGATTCACTAATGAATTCTACAAACATTATGTTGATATCATTGCACCACACATGGTAGATATGTTTGGCGCGGCGTTCGAACACTCAATACTCCCTCCAACATTGCGGGAAGCTGCTATAATAGCGCTCCTCAAACCTGGTAAGGACTCGGAGGTTTGTGAGTCTTATAGACCACTCTCACTCATAAATACTGACTCAAAAATACTAGCGAAGTTATTAGCTGTGCGGCTAAAACCGCTCATGACACGACTGGTTTTACCGGACCAATCTGGATTCATTCCTACACGTTCTACAGCCCACAACACTAGATCATTGTTTGCATTATCCCACTATCTTAAACCATCAACCAAGGCTGTGGCGGTCATGTTAGATGCCGCTAAGGCTTTTGACTCCATCGAATGGGACTATTTAATCACGGTGTTGCTCAGGATGGGATTCCCCAAGAGGTTCGTGCAATGGGTCACACTCATATACACTAATCCGAGTGCGAGGGTACGCGTTAATGGATATGTCTCAGAAGCATTTAGTATTCAGCGCGGAACTAGGCAGGGATGCACTCTCTCTCCACTGCTATTTGCGCTAGCACTAGAACCACTAGCTTGTGTAATACGGCAGAAGTACAAGGAATCGGCCTTGCAGTTCCCATCCAGGCCATTGCATATATCACTGTATGCGGACGACATGCTTCTGTATATACGCGACCCTAACACTCATTTAAACCCAATAATGCGAGAGTATATAAAATTCGGAGGCCACTCGGGTTTATCTATAAACTGGTCCAAGTCCTCCATCATACCTTTAACGGAAACGACAAACGCGCAAGCAATGGACTACCCCTTGGAATGGCAGTCAGGCCCGGTGAGGTATCTAGGGGTATTATACCACAGGGATCCCGAAGTAGTGATTAGATCAAACTATGGTACGGCCATATCCAGACTGGAGGATAAAGTAACACGCTGGATTCAACTGCCTTTGTCATTAGCGGATAGAATAGCGATCGTAAAGATGAATGTCTTACCTAAGCTACTGTACCTCTTCAATAATATCCCTATTGAACCACCCACGGCAGTCTTCCGCAGTATTAAATCCCTGGTGTTACGACTGATCTGGGCGGGAAAACAAGCACGGGTGCCCTTACAAACACTCATGCTGCCATATGACAAAGGGGGCTTCGGGGTACCGGATTTTCTGCTATATTATCTATGCGCACAAGCACAATACGCAGCATACTGGTTCCATGAAATACCATATCTAACGCACACAGCCATTGAGGAAGGAGATGCTGCTCCCATACCACTGACGTCAATACTCTCACACACTCGCCAACCCCTACATAATCAAGATATCAATACAATTGACACCACGGTTAAGGCCTGGAAGAAATTGGCCAGATTAGCACACAAAGAACCGTTATACGCACCAGCAATGCCTCTATCACACCACCAGGCGCTCTCTGTAACAGGGGAAAAAGTGGGGATGTCACTACTGCGACAAGTAGGCATAGAAAAAATGGGGGACATGTTCCAGGAGGGCAAGTTTCTGAATGCAGTAGACTTGACTTATGTTAAGAATCAGACTTCGCTGTTTCTATTTACACACTACCGGCTGCAACGTGCTATGCAAGCTTTCTTCCCGACGTTTCCGGAGGAACCGGAAAGCCTGCAAACACTACAAATGATCATCACCTCGCAAGATACATCACATTTAGTGTCTAGACTATACGCTGCAGCACAGGCCGAGATGCCAGAGGCAGGGGCCAGAGCTAAGGAGAGATGGGATGAGGCACTGGAGGACTCACTAACGGTAGAAGAGTGGCAACAAACATGTACACTAACACAGATCCTCACACCTAACGGTAATTTACGAATTATCCACTACAAGTTTATACATCAAGCATACTACACACCGGAGCGTATGTGTAAATTTGGCCTTCAAGATAATGACAGGTGTAAGCGATGTAATACGGGGGGAGCGGGTTTCACACATCTGGCCTGGGGTTGCACGGAGGTACAAACTTATTGGCAGGAGGTAACCACTAAACTATCTACCATGTTACAGATCGAAATAGAATGTACAATCAGAATTTGCTTATTGGGAGTGATCCCACACCTAAGGGCTACAAAACGTAAATGTTGTGCGATAGCGCTGTTACTGGCCAAGAGACAAATTGCTCAATGCTGGCACAGCAGGCAGACACCCAAAACGAGCAGGTGGCTACTGGATATGACAAGTTGCAGAGATAAACTACACACTTATGAGGAGGAATTGCCGGCTAGGGCTCGGCCCAAAGATTTCTGGTGCTATCTCACAGACTATTTACTGTCACGGAACACAGAAGAGGAGAGTTCACCATGAGATGACCTTGATGGTAGCAATTGGTATAGGATGGGGTCCCGTAAGGTCCGGTCCATCGACGCCTACATGCATACTTTTATTAAATGAAGAAGTCTCAATTTGATTACTGTTTATACTGTGGTAAGTTTCTGAATCCACACCTGTATTGTTCTTGTTCGTATCAAAAAGTTAAAGCCTTACTAATAGCGGAATTGTATAAATGGTCTATATACACGAAGCTGGAAATGTATGTTGGATACTGCAATAACGTGATTATGAAGATTTAGCAGCCGGCCCCAGGGTTGTAGGCAAACAGCTGTGTATAACTAAAAATGTGCAATAAAGGTCTTTTAAAAAAAAAAAAAAAAAACAAGACAAAACAAATTTCCAAGTCTGCTAAGACCAGGCATCTTCGCTCTCTAGTCTAGCTTCAAACTTCAAAGGATTATCGAATACGATAGTCTCGTGCATACACGAGTCCCTCGGCTTTGGTACTTGCAAGTTCCAAATCAAAGATCCCAAGGGGATACCCAAACTAAGACCAACTAAGGACTGGGAGACGCTCCACTCATACTTAACTGAGGTATCAATGACGTCACCAGAAGACTCGTCTATCGTTTTGCTCTACCAATCATCAAGGGTCCAAAACAGGGCGATAGTCAGGGCAGCAGTCCTTCGTAGCCGTCGGGAAGTGGGGAACCTCGCAGCAAAGACTTTCGGACCACGTCGACATACAGGGGTCAATGAAGTGGCGGCCTTCCTCCAGAATTTTCACACGAAGCTCCTCACGAACCTCTGGCTTGGACCGGTACCACTGAAATCGCCCCACGTTGGGCGCCAACTGAAGTACTGGGTTTTTCAGAACCCAGCGGTGCCAGAGATACACCCTATGACCTCGAGTCCTTCCTGTTTTAGACTACAGAAACACAGAGTCTTCTAGGTGAAGTCAAAGATCGAATTTATTGGCTGCAGCCAGTAACAGGTATCCTAGAAGTACAACACGGTGTATATTCTCAGGAGACTGCTCAATCTTACAAAGCCAGCCTTCCCTTTTTATACAAAATATTCTGCTTTAGGCAAACATTCCTTATTTTACAGTTGGCCATTCACATATTTTCACTACAAAGAAAAAGCAGAATCATGATGACAAGCTTAATTTCAGTTTGTCCAGCCCACAATCAATTACCCGGCAAGACCCAACATTTTCCATCAGATATCGGCGGACCCCTAATAAAAACGGGCACCTCCTCCTCGTAAAGTAAGTCATAAAGTAAGAAACAGAGACAGGTGTGTGTAAGATTAGGCAGGGTTTGTATGCGATGAAAGGTTTATGGTATGCTGTGCCCTGATGCTAATCTCGATCGGCCACTGGGAAAGGAACTGGCCGGACAGGTTTGGCTTCAGGCAGTGGAGTCAGCTTGCCCAGGTCACATAGAAGTCAGCAAAGGTGTACGTGTCCTTCAGACTCTTTTTTGGCCTTAGTCATCGGCCTATGTGAGGGCAATCACAAAATGGCTGCCGTTCACAAAATGGAACCCGAGGGTTCAGGACGGAAACTGATTCCAGGGTGATTTCGTCACTCGAATATGACGAAAATGCTTGTGCATAGTATTCTAATCATTCTCGGTCTGCTGATACCAAAATCGTCATGATACGACGATGTTTATAACACGGGTCCAGAATTTTCAGTACCACAAGGCACAGGGTCAAGACTGGTTTGCATATGGCCATGTCTGAACTGGGGTTCCTTGGTGAGCAAAATAACGATGGATTAAACCCAGATCTGTGACTGGGGGTGAATGTTTTGCCATTGTGCAACATTCCGTCCATCATCTTGTGTGTTTTGCTCTGCACCCTATGTGGGAAGGGTACGCCCAGATGTGGGTCCCGTGCTCACTAGGCCACTGGAGTCAAGCTATCCTGGCTGAAGACGGCTGATAGCCAGAAACTGGTCCTAGGGTGCTTGATTCCGGTCCAGGAAAACTATGGCTTGGCAGTTCAGGCCGAACTGTTCCCATGAGGCACAGGGTCAAGACTGATTTGCATATGGCCATGTCTGAACTGGGGTTCCCTGGTGAGCAAAATAACAATGGATTAAACCCAGATCTGTGACTGTTGGTGAATGTTTTGCCATTGTGCAACATTCCACCCATCATTTTGTGTGTTTTGCTGTTAAATCTATGTGGGAAGGGTATGCCCAGACGTGGGTCCTGTGCTCACTAGGCCACTGGAATCAAGCGATCCTGGCTGAAGACGGCAGATAGCCAGAAATCGGTCCTAGGATGCTTGATTCCGGTCCAGGAAAGACATAGCTTTGCAGTTCAGGCTGGACTGTTTCCATGAGGCACAGGGTCAAGACTGGTTTGCATATGGCCATGTCTGAACTGGGGTGGCTTGGTGAGCAAATTAACGATAGATTAAACCCAGATCTGTGACTGGAGGTGAATGTTTTGCCATTGTGCAACATTCCCTCCATCATTTTGTGTGTTTTGCTGTTAACCCTATGTGGGAAGGGTATGCCCAGACGTTGGTCCCATGCTCACTAGGCCACTGGAATCAAGCTATCCTGGCTGAAGACGGCAGATAGCCAGAAATTCGTCCTAGGGTTCTTGATTCCGGTCCAGGAAAGAGATGGCTTTGCAGTTCAGGCTGGACTGTTCCCATGAGGCATAGGGTCAAGACTGGTTTGCATATGGCCATGTATGAACTGGGGTGGCTTGGTGAGCAAAATAACGATGGATTAAACCCAGATGTGTGACTGGGGGTGAATGTTTTGCAATTGTGCAACATTCCATCCATCATCTTGTGTGTTTTGCTGTTCACCCTATGTGGGAAGGGTATACCCAGACGTGGGTCCCGTCCTCACTAGGCCACTGGAGTCAATCTATCCTGGCTGAAGATGGCTGATAGCCAGAAACCGGACCTAGGATGCTTGATTCTGGTCCAGGAAAGACATGGCTTGGCAGTTCAGGCTGGACTGTTCCCATGAGGCACAGGGTCAAGACTGGTTTGCATACGGCCATGTCTGAACTGGGGTGGCTTGGTGAGCAAATTAACGATAGATTAAACCCAGATCTGTGACTGGGGGTGAATGTTTTGCCATTGTGCAACATTCCGTCCATCATCTTGTGTGTTTTGCTGTTCACCCTATGTGGGAAGGGTATACCCAGATGTGGGTCCTGTGCTCACTAGGACACTGGAGTCAAGCTATCCTGGCTGAAGATGGCTGATAGTCAGAAACCGGTCCTAGGATGTTTGATTGTGATCCAGGAAAGACATGGCTTGGCTGTTCAGGCTGGACTATTCCCATGAGGCACAGGGTCAAGACTGATTTGCATATGGCCATGTCTGAACTGGGGTGGCTTGGTGAGCAAAATAATGATGGATTAAATCCAGATCTGTGACTGGGGTGAATGTTTTGCCATTGTGCAACATTCCATCCATCATTTTGTGTGTTTTGCTGTTAACCCTTTTAAACTCACCTGTTTGGGAGTCTATCACAGGGCACTTGCTCGTCCCTGTCCGGCCCGCACAGCGGATCTTAGCGCTGCCGCGAAGCCGCCCAACACACCCTCTGACGCCATTACCGGCGAGGACAGAGGCCACGCCCCCTTTTTTAGGCCACGCCCACCGTCGCCAGGTATAAAGACGCTGATTAAAAGCGCCGCGTTCACTCTGACCTATCTCCTGAGGCGGAAAGCCGGGAGTGTATCTTGTACTATTTTAAAAATCATTGACTGTCACGAAATAACTGTGTTTTTTTAAACTCACCTGCTTGGGAGTCTATCACAGGGCACTTGCTCGTCCCTGTCCGGCCCGCACAGCGGATCTTAGCGCTGCCGCGAAGCCACCCAACACACCCTCTGACGCCATTACCGGCGAGGACAGAGGCCACGCCCCCTTTTTTAGGCCACGCCCACCGTCGCCAGGTATAAAGACGCTGATTAAAAGCGTCGCGTTCACTCTGACCTATCTCCTGAGGCGGAAAGCCGGGAGTGTATCTTGTACTATTTTAAAAATCATTGACTGTCACGAAATAACTGTGTTTTTTTAAACTCACCTGCTTGGGAGTCTATCACAGGGCACTTGCTCGTCCCTGTCCGGCCCGCACAGCAGATCTTAGCGCTGCCGCGAAGCCGCCCAACACACCCTCTGACGCCATTACCGGCGAGAACAGAGGCCACGCCCCCTTTTTTAGGCCACGCCCCTCCCTCCCCGTCCACTCCATAAATCATGTGCCTCGGCCGGAAGCGCAGCGGACGAACGCAGCGGGAGCGCCGTTTGCGCGCCAAAGGCGCGCCTAAGGGAAGCCCGTCTGCGCCCGTCCGCGCCAGACCGAGCCTGAGGCACAGGACCCCTGCCCCATCCTCTTCGCTACCAATTAGATATACTCGGGAAACCCTCCTTAATCTCAGGAACGCAGAGTCGAAGCACTGTCACAACATCATCTCTGTAAAAGACGGACCTCCCCGCTGCTCACACTGTCCATTTAGACTAACACCTCGTCTCCCCCAGAAACCGCGATCAATCGGGATTAATCTTAATCGGGATGGCGCTGCTTAATTGCAGATCCCTCCCGAAACATCAAGTTGAAATCAATACTCTTCTACAAGATTCGGCGATTGAGATCCTTTTCCTAACAGAAACATGGATCAATTCCAACTCAGAGCCGGACATAGTCCAAACTCTTCCACCGGGCTATCTTATCAAGCATCAGGATAGACCCTCCGGGACGGGAGGTGGAATAGCAATCATTTATAGAGATTACCTGGGTTGTCATTTCAAGGACAGCCCTATTCAGGACTGTGAAAATGTCCTGTTCTCCATCCACCTATCCCCAGCCACCACTCTCTCAGGGATACTAGTGTACCGCCCCCCAGGGCAGCAGCGATCTTTCTGCAACTCTCTTGTGGAAACCACCTCCTCCCTTTCCTGCTTGTCCCCGAACTTCACGGTCTTAGGAGATCTAAATCTCCATTTCGACGACCTCACAAACAACACCGCCGAAGACCTAAAAAAAGACCTAGCCTCCCTCAACCTCCACTTGAAAGGCAACCAACCCACCCACTCAAAGGGCCACTTTTTGGATCCCATCTTTACAAACCTCACTAACCTAGTAGTGAGCAACCCCCTTCCCCTCCCTTGGTCAGACCATTTTCTTATCCCGTTTAAACTCCAACTGTTATCTGAAACCCCGGCGAGAGTCCTCCCTCAAGCACCTTCCCGCCCGTGGCAGAAACTGAACACAGCCTTATGGGCCCACACCCTCACCGCCTCCACACCGGTGCTCGACCCGGACCCATCCAGAGCTGACATGCAACTTCATGGCTGGATTGATCAATCCCTTGACGCCATTCTCCCGGCCATTCCCCTCGCCAGCAAAAAGAGAACTCTCAAGTCTCCCTGGTACACACAGGAACTACGGGAACTGAGAAAAAAATGCAAAAAGCTCGAACACGTGTGGAGAAAGGACTGGGCCATAGAAAACAAAAACGAATACAGGTCTGCCCTAAAGCAATACAAAACCTGCATAAAAAACACTCAGGCAATCTTCTACGAACAAAAAATTCAAACCGCAGCCAATTCAGCTAAAGAAACATACCGTATTATACGGCTCCTCACCAAAGCCCCTGAGCCTCTGCCCTCACCAGACCCTTCGGGCACCAGATGCAACAAACTAGCGGAGTTTTTTTCATCCAAAATCCACAACATTCTCAATGCCCTTCCTCCCCCTACCACCCCACCTCCCTCTGTCATCACGCCAACCTGCACGGAAGCTCCATGCCTCCAAACTTACTCTCAGGTGACCACGGACCTATTCCTTACCACTCTACAATCAGTAAAGAGCGGGGCTCTATCGGACCCAGCGCCGATGAGCAAACTACAATTGGTCGCCACCACGTTGGCTCCCCCCTTCACCAACCTCATCAATGCGTCCTTGACAACGGGCACCGTTCCAACAAACTGGAAAAAGGCCACAGTCCGGGCACTCCTCAAAAAACCCCACCTCGACCCCACGGACTTGGCCAATTTCCGACCCATTTCCCTCCTCCCGGCAATTAGCAAAGTGGCCGAGCGAATAGTGAGCCACCAACTCTCGCTCTTCCTGGAAACAAATATCCTTCTACGCCGATCCCAGACCGGGTTCAGACCAGGACAGGGCACAGATACTGCATTACTTGCCGTGGTCGAAGAGGCAAGGTCCATCATAGACACAGGAGGATCAGTGGCAGTGATCCTCCTTGATCTAAGTGCCGCCTTCGACACGGTAGATCACGCTATCCTCATCCATCGGCTCAGCGTGGCAGGAATATCTGGTACTGCCGTGTCCTGGATTGAATCCTTCTTGGAAGGGAGAACCTTCCAGGTGTCCGATGGCTCGAGCACGTCCAAAGCCCTCCCGTTACAGTGTGGGGTACCCCAGGGCTCCTCCCTGAGCCCCACACTGTTTAATGTCTATATGTCCCCCCTGGAAGACATTACATCACCGTTCGGCATAAAAACAGTTATGTATGCGACGACACACAACTGGTGGTGTCTATTAGCCAATCAAAGAAAAACCTAGACAACTTGGCAGCCTGTCTAGAGAACATCTGCAAATGGATGAACGATTCTCGGCTTAAACTGAATGGCGAGAAGTCTGAAATTCTTCTCCTGGGTAATCCTCGCAAACTCCCTCCATCCCTGATATGGCCGAGTTGTATGGGCCCACCCCCCACTCCCAAAACAGAAGTCAAGAGCCTCGGCATCTGGCTAGACCGAGAGCTGAATTTCAAAACCCAGGCCAGAAAAACCACCGGCACCTGCCTAGGCCTCATCAAAACAGCACGGAAGGTCCTCCATTTAGTCCCTTTCCAATCCAGGAAACTGCTCATGCAGGGTTTGGTGAACGCCAGACTGGACTATGGAAATGCCCTATATTTAGGGGCACCCGCCTCGGTCATCCACAGACTTCAATGTGCTCAAAATGCCGCAGCAAGACTTTTAACAGGGACCAAACCCAGATGCTCAGCCAAACCAGCGCTCAAAAGCCTACATTGGCTACCAGTCAAAGAGAGGATCAATTTCAAGACTCTATGCATCTCACATAAAATAATGCATGAGAAAGGTCCGCCGATCCTGAACGCCCTGATCAAACCCCATCAGTCGAACAGGCAGCTCAGATCGGATTCCCTCTCACTGGCCAGCGTCCCCAGAATTCAAAAGGCCCGTTCTGGAGGACGCTTGTTTTCCTATAATGCCCCAAAGCTGTGGAATTCCATCACCATTTCCATCCGAAAAGAACACAACCTTCTGGCCTTCTGAAGACAACTAAAGACATGGCTCATCCCATAAGATCCTTCCCCCCTGGAAACATAGGTCTACTGTTAGCGCTTGGATGCCTCAGGGTAGCTACGCGCTCTATAAATCCAATCCAAATCCAAATCCAAATCCAACCCTATGTGGGAAGGGTATGCCCACACGTTGGTCCCATGCTCACTAGGCCACTGGAATCAAGCTATCCTGGCTGAAGACGGCAGATAGCCAGAAATTCGTCCTAGGGTGCTTGATTCCGGTCCAGGAAAGACATGGCTTTGCAGTTCAGGCTGGACTGTTCCCACGAGGCACAGGGTCAAGACTGGTTTTCATATGGCCATGTATGAACTGGGGTGGCTTGGTGAGCAAAATAACGATGGATTAAACCCAGATGTGTGACTGGGGGTGAATGTTTTGCCATTGTGCAACATTCCGTCCATCATCTTGTGTATTTTGCTGTTCACGCTATGTGGCAAGGGTATGCCCAGACGTCGGTCCCGTGCTCACTAGGCCACTGGAGTCAATCTATCCTGGCTGAAGATGGCTGATAGCCAGAAACCGGTCCTAGGATGCTTGATTCTGGTCCAGGAAAGACGTGACTTGGCAGTTCAGGCTGGACTGTTCCCATGAGGCACAGGGTCAAGACTGATTTGCATATGGCCATGTCTGAACTGGGGTTCCTTGGTGAGCAAAATAACGATGGATTAAACCCAGATCTGTGACTGTTGGTGAATGTTTTGCCATTGTGCAACATTCCATCCATCATTTTGTGTGTTTTGCTGTTAAATCTATGTGGGAAGGGTATACCCAGACGTGGGTCCCGTGCTCACTAGGCCACTGGAATCATGCGATCCTGGCTGAAGACGGCAGACAGCCAAAAATCGGTCCTAGGATGCTTGATTCCGGTCCAGGAAATACATGGCTTTGCAGTTCAGGCTGGACTGTTCCCATGAGGCACAGGGTCAAGATTGATTTGCATATGGCCATGTCTGAACTGGGGTGGCTTGGTGAGCAAATTAACGATAGATTAAACCCAGATCTGTGACTGGGGGTGAATGTTTTGCCATTGTGCAACATTCCATCCATCATCTTGTGTGTTTTGCTGTTCACCCTATGTGGGAAGGGTATACCCAGACGTGGGTCCCGTGCTCACTTGGCCACTGGAGTCAATCTATCCTGGCCAAAGGCAAGCCCGTCTGCGCCCGTCCGCGACCGGCAGGGACCAGGGGCCATGGATCCTGCCCATTTCTTAACCTATACCCCAGCCCAACTTCTGTCTTACAATACAGGTCAGCATATTGACCCTTTCCTGCTTCAGCGCATTATCACATTGGACATTTCTTCTCCATCGGCCTCACGACCTGAACATATGCCATTTTCCCCCCGGTCTCAGACTCTTTCCATCCCGGCCCCTTCTTCCCTCTCCCCATCTAGCACGGCCACTGCCTACCTGCTCAATACTAGATCTGCAGGTAGACATCAGCTGGAGATCTTTAATTTACTGGACACAGACATCCCCGATTTCCTTTTTCTCACGGAGACTTGGTTCTCTGCTGATTCCCTTCCTGATCTTCTCTCCGCCCTCCCCGACTCTTACTATGCTCTTCGGGCGGATCGTCCCGCTGGTAAAGTCGGGGGGGGGTGTGGCGATGATCATTCGCTCTAGTCTTCAGTTTCAGTTTCTTCCCCATCCCCCCATACTTGGAGTAGACTTCATAGTTGCCCGTTCAGTCAATCTCCGGGCCCCCATTACAATAGCCCTTTTCTATCGCCCTCCGCAGTACATGCCTTCCTTTGTTCCTGCCTTGCAAGAACTACTGGCTACGCTCGTTGTCAATAATTCCTCTGTGCTTCTTTTGGGGGACTTTAATTATTGGCCGGGCGACCCCAGGGAAGACCTGTCTTCCAAGGATTTTTCTGCCACCCTTCAGTCTCTTAATTTTCTCCCACATATTCACTCCCCCACTCATGTCCATGGTCATGTTTTGGACCAAATTTGGTCAGCTAGCTGTTCCATCCTTCCCCCTATCATTCTTCCATGCACTTGGTCTGATCACTCATTGATCTCCTTCTCCATTGAGCTTGGAACACAGGAGAAGCCCCCCCTGCCTAAAAACGTTATGGCCCGCAATTGGAACCGGGTGGACCTTGATTCTCTTTGTGTCTCCCTCGCCTCCTTCGCCCCTGACCTATGTAATTTCCCTATTGACCATCAAATAGACGCCGTGAATCACTGGCTGTCCTCCTCCTGTGATCTAGTTGCCCCCCCTTAGGAAAGTTAAGACCTGCTGCCCCCATGACGCCCAAAAATGGTTTACAGATGAGCTAAAAATCCTCAAACTGGACCTTAGACGTTCTGAACGTCATTGGAGGCGTAAATACTGTCCCGTCCTGCGAGATAAATACAAGATGCTTTTGGCGAGCTACAAAAAAGCTATTCTGCGAGCCAAAACTATCTAGTTTTAGGAGAGAATATCTCTGTCAGCTAATAAGCCCAAGGAGATTTTCTCTATAGTTCGCCACCTTGTTGCCTCTGACAGAGCCAACCCTAACCTTATCCCTTCCCAAGACCTTTGCCTGTCTCTGAACGACTTCTTCCTGGAGAAGATCGCCAAGATTAAATCTAATATTCCTTTAGTTCTTCCGCCCCCCCCCCCTTCCCCAGCCCCTTCTTTGTCCTTCTCTCCTCTTAATCAGTTTCCCCCCATTTCCCTGGACGCTTTCTTGGCTCTTCTTCAGAAAGTGAATACCGGCTCCCCAGCTGACTGTGCGCCAGCTCGCATTTTGAAAGTGCTCTTCACCCATTGCCCTGACCCTCCTCTTTCTCTTCTTAATGCCTCTATCTCCTCTGGTTCAGTTCCTAAATTTTTCAAATCCGCCATAGTTCGTCCCATTCTAAAAAAAACTAGTTTAGACCCTTCCCTTCCCTCTAACTTTAGACCCATTTCCCTTCTCCCCTACATTGGGAAGATCCTGGAGAGCTATATCACTTCTTGTCTCTCCTCCTACATCGAGGACAACCACCTCCTGGCCTCCCACCAAGCGGGTTTCCGTCCGGCTCATTCCACCGAGTCAGTTGTTCTGTCCGTCTTGGACGAGCTAAAGAGTAAGGCAGATTCCAACTTGCCCCAAGCCTTGGTGCTCCTTGATCTGTCCGCTGCGTTTGACACGGTCGACCATTCCATCCTTCTCGACCGTGTCTGCGCAGCGGGCGTTCAGGGCACTGCCCTCTCTTGGCTCGTCTCCTTTCTCAAAGACCGGACTCAGGCGGTGCATCTTTCTTGCCATACCGCCCCCACTCGCTTGGTCCCCTGTGGAGTCCCCCAAGGTTCCTTCCTGTCCCCTCTTCTTTTCAACCTTTATATCCGTCCCCTTATTCTTTCCCTTCTTGATGTGGGGGTCTCCGTGTATAATTATGCGGATGACCTCCAGCTTGTTTTTGATCTTTCTTCTCCCTTGCACTCCCTACCCAAATTCCACTCCACCTTAGTTTTTATTTCAGACTGGATGAACCGGAATCAACTGAAGCTCAATCTGGACAAGACAGAGCTGGTCCTGACCGGCCCTTCCTCTTCCCCTTGGTCGGCCGCCTTTTGGCCTTCCACTTTCGGCCCCCCTCCTCTACCAGCGGCCTCGGCAAAGACCTTGGGTATTAAAGTCAGCCGGGACCTCTCTATGCATGCCCAGATCAGCTCGGTTGTCTCCTCCTGTTTTCTTTCTCTCCGAATCATCCGAAAAGTGTCCCGCTTCTTTTCTACTGACGCCCTTAAGCTCATTATCCTGGCAATGATTCTCTCCCGTCTTGATTACGGGAACAGCCTGTACGTGGGCATTCAGGCTTACGAACTTCGCCGCCTACAGGCTGTTCAGAATCAGGCCGCCGTCTTATCCTCCACCTCCCCAAGTCCTCCCACATCACCCCCATTCTGAAAGCCCTTCACTGGCTCCCTATCTCTCAGAGATCCCTTTTTAAGATGGGCTGCCTGGCCTTCATGGCTCGGGCTCGCATAGGCCCAGTCTTTATTAACTCTCTCATCACTCCCTACACTCCCAACCGTTCCCTCCATTCCTCTAATCAGTTCCTTTCCAATGTACCTAGTTTTCGCAGATCCAAAACTGGAGGCACCAGATTCTCTGTTTTAGGTCCCTCTTTCTGGAATAGTCTCCCTCTGTCGATTAGATCAATCACCATCTACTCTAAATTCCGCAAGGCCCCTAAGACCCATTTGTTTTCTATTGCGTATTCCTGCTAAACATTATTGGCTTCTCCCACTCCCCTCAGCCCTTATCTCTAGCGCCAGGAAGCCGTTTGGTCACAGTGCGCTTTATTAAGAATATTTTTCATTTCATTTGGTGTGCATATGGCCATGTCTGAACTGGGGTGGCTTGGTGAGCAAATTAGCAATGGACTAAACCCAGATCTGTGACTAGGGGTGAATGTTTTGCCATTGTGCAACATTCCGTCCATCATCTTGTGTGTTTTGCTGTTCACCCTATGTGGGAAGGGTATACCCAGACGTGGGTCCCGTGCTCACTAGGCCACTGGAGTCAAGCTATCCTGGCTGAAGATGGCTGATAGCCAGAAACCGGTCCTAGGATGATTGATTTTGGTCCAGGAAAGACATGGCTTGGCTGTTCAGGCTGGACTGTTCCCATCAGGCAAAGGGTCAAGACTGATTTGCATATGGCCATGTCTGAACTGGGGTGGCTTGGTGAGCAAAATAACGATGGATTAAACACAGATCTGTGACTGGGGGTGAATGTTTTGCCATTGTGCAACATTCCGTCCATCATCATGTGTGTTTTTCTGTTCACCCTATGTGGGTAGGGTATACCCAGACGTGGGTCCCGTGCTCACTAGGCCACTGGAGTCAATCTATCCTGGCTGAAGATGGCTGATAGCCAGAAACCGGTCCTAGGATGCTTGATTCTGGTCCAGGAAAGACATGGCTTGGCAGTTCAGGCTGGACTGTTCCCATGAGGCACAGGGTCAAGACTGATTTGCATATGGCCATGTCTAAACTGGGGTTCCTTGGTGAGCAAAATAACAATGGATTAAACCCAGATCTGTGACTGGGGGTGAATGTTTTGCCATTGTGCAACATTCAATTGAATCATTTTGTGTGTTTTGCTGTTAAATCTATGTGGGAAGGGTATGCCCAGACGTGGGTCCCGTGCTCACTAGGCCACTGGAGTCAAGCTATCCTGGCTGAAGATGGCTGATAGCCAGAAACCGGTCCTAGGATGCTTGATTTTGGTCCAGGAAAGACATGGCTTGGCTGTTCAGGCTGGACTGTTCCCATGAGGCACAGGGTCAAGACTGATTTGCATATGGCCATGTCTGAACTGGGGTGGCTTGGTGAGCAAAATAACGATGGATTAAGCTCAGATCTGTGACTGGGTGTGAATGTTTTGCCATTGTGCAACATTCCGTCCATCATCTTGTGTGTTTTGCTGTTCACCCTATGTGGGAAGGGTATGCCCAGACGTGGGTCCCATGCTCACTAGGCCACTGGAGTAACGCTATACTAGCTGAAGACGGCTGATAGCCAGAAACCGGTCCTAGGATGCTTGATTCCGGTCCAGGAAAGACATGGCTTGGCTGTTCAGGTTGGACTGTTCCCATGAGGCACAGGGTCAAGACTGGTTTGCATATGGCCATGTCTGAACTGGGGTTCCTTGGTGAGCAAAATAACGATGGATTAAACCCAGATCTGTGACTGGGGGTGAATGTTTTGCCATTGTGCAACATTCCGTCCATCATCTTGTGTGTTTTGCTCAGCACCCTATGTGGGAAGGGTTCGCCCAGATGTGGGTCCCGTGCTCACTAGGCCACTGGAGTCAAGCTATCCTGGCTGAAGACGGCTGATAGCCAGAAACTGGTCCTAGGGTGCTTGATTCCGGTCCAGGAAAGCTATGGCTTGGCAGTTCAGGCCGAATTGTTCCCATGAGGCACAGGGTCAAGACTGGTTTGCATATGGCCATGTCTGAACTGGGGTTCCTTGGTGAGCAACATAACGATGGATTAAACCCAGATCTGTGACTGGGGGTGAATGTTTTGCCATTGTGCAACATTCCATCCATCATTTTGTGTGTTTTGCTGTTAAATCTATGTGGGAAGGGTATGCCCAGACGTGGGTCCTCTGCTCACTAGGCCACTGGAATCAAGCGATCCTGGCTGAAGATGGCAGATAGCCAGAAATCGGTCCTAGGATGCTTGATTCCAGTCCAGGAAAGACATAGCTTTGCAGTTCAGGCTGGACTGTTCCCATGAGGCACAGGGTCAAGACTGGTTTGCATATGGCCATGTCTGAACTGGGATGGCTTGGTGAGCAAATTAACGATAGATTAAACCCAGATCTGTGACTGGGGGTGAATGTTTTGCCATTGTGCAACATTCCGTCCATCATCTTGTGTGTTTTGCTGTTCACCCTATGTGGGAAGGGTATGCCCACACGTTGGTCCCATGCTCACTAGGACACTGGAGTCAAGCTATCCTGGCTGAAGACGGCAGATAGCCAGAAATTCGTCCTAGGGTGCTTGATTCCGGTCCAGGAAAGACATGGCTTTGCAGTTCAGGCTGGACTGTTCCCAGGCGGCACAGGGTCAAGACTGGTTTGCATATGGCCATGTATGAACTGGGGTGGCTTGGTGAGCAAAATAACGATGGATTAAACCCAGATGTGTGACTGGGGGTGAATGTTTTGCCATTGTGCAACATTCCGTCCATCATCTTGTGTGTTTTACTGTTCACCCTATGTGGGAAGGGTATGCCCAGACGTGGGTACCATGCTCACTAGGCCACTGGAGTAACGCTATACTAGCTGAAGACGGCTGATGGCCAGAAACCGGTCCTAGGATGCTTGGTTCCGGTCCAGGAAAGACATGGCTTGGCAGTTCAGGCTGGACTGTTCCCATGAGGCACAGGGTCAAGACTGGTTTGCATATGGCCATGTCTGAACTGGGGTTCCTTGGTGAGCAACATAACGATGGATTAAACCCAGATCTGTGACTGGGGGTGAATGTTTTGCCATTGTGCAACATTCCATCCATCATTTTGTGTGTTTTGCTGTTAAATCTATGTGGGAAGGATATGCCCAGACGTGGGTCCTGTGCTCACTAGGACACTGTAGTCAAGCTATCCTGGCTGAAGATGGCTGATAACCAGAAAACGGTCCTAGGATGCTTGATTTTGATCCAGGAAAGACATGGCTTGGCTGTTCAGGCTGGACTGTTCCCATGAGGCAAAGGGTCAAGACTGATTTGCATATGGCCATGTCTGAACTGGGGTGGCTTGGTGAGCAAAATAACGATGGATTAAACCCAGATCTGTGACTGGGGGTGAATGTTTTGCCATTGTGCAACATTCCGTCCATCATCTTGTGTGTTTTGCTATTCACCCTATGTGGGAAGGGTATGCCCAGACGTGGGTCCCGTGCTCACTAGGCCACTGGAGTCAAGCTATCCTGGCTGAAGATGGCTGATAGCCAGAAACCGGTCCTAGTATGCTTGATTTTGGTCCAGGAAAGACATGGCTTCGCTGTTCAGGCTGAACTGTTCCCATGAGGCAAAGGGTCAAGACTGATTTGCATATGGCCATGTCTGAATTGGGGTGGCTTGGTGAGCAAAATATCGATGGATTAAGCTCAGATCTGTGACTGGGGTGAATGTTTTGCCATTGTGCAACATTCCGTCCATCATCTTGTGTGTTTTGCTGTACACCCTATGTGGGAAGGGTACGCCCAGATGTGGGTCCCGTGCTCACTAGGCCACTGGAGTCAAGCTATCCTGGCTGAAGACGGCTGATAGCCAGAAACTGGTCCTAGGGTGCTTGATTCCGGTCCAGGAAAGCTATGGCTTGGCAGTTCAGGCCGAACTGTTCCCATGAGGCACAGGGTCAAGACTTGTTTGCATATGGCCATGTCTGAACTGGGGTCCCTTGGTGAGCAAAATAACAATGGATTAAACCCAGATCTGTGACTGGGGGTGAATGTTTTGCCATTGTGCAACATTACATCCATCATTTTGTGTGTTTTGCTGTAAAATCTATGTGGGAAGGGTATGCCCAGACGTGGGTCCTGTGCTCACTAGGCCACTGGAATCAAGCGATCCTGGCTGAAGACGGCAGATAGCCAGAAATCGGTCCTAGGATGCTTGATTCTGGTCCAGGAAAGACATAGCTTTGCAGTTCAGGCTGGACTGCTCCCATGAGGCACAGGGTCAAGACTGGTTTGCATATGGCCATGTCTGAACTGGGGTGGCTTGGTGAGCAAATTAACGATAGATTAAACCCCGATCTGTGACTGTGGGTGAATGTTTTGCCATTGTGCAACATTCCGTTCATCATCTTGTGTGTTTTGCTGTTCACCCTATGTGGGAAGGGTATACCCAGACGTGGGTCCTGTGCTCACTAGGACACTGGAGACAAGCTATCCTGGATGAAGATGGCTGATAGCCAGAAACCTGTCCTAGGATGCTTGATTTTGATCCAGGAAAGACATGGCTTGGCTGTTCAGGCTGGACTTTTTCCATGAGGCACAGGGTCAAGACTGATTTGCATATGGCCATGTCTGAACTGCGGTGGCTTGGTGAGCAAAATAACGATGGATTAAATCCAGATCTGTGACTGGGGTGAATATTTTGCCATTGTGCAACATTCCATCCATCATTGTGTGTTTTGCTGTTAACCCTATGTGGGAAGGGTATGCCCAGACGTTGGTCCCATGCTCACTAGGCCACTGGAATCAAGCTATCCTGGCTGAAGACGGCAGATAGCCAGAAATTCATCCTAGGGTGCTTGATTCCGGTTAAGGAAAGACATGGCTTTGCAGTATAGGCTGGACTGTTCCCTTGAGGCACAGGGTCAAGACTAATTTGCATATGGCCATGTCTTAACTGGGGTTCCTTGGTGAGCAAAATAACAATGGATTAAACCCAGATCTGTGACTGGGGGTGATTGTTTTGCAATTGTTCAACTTTCCGTCCATCATCTTGGATGTTTTGCTGTTCACCCTGTGTGGGAAGGGTATGTCCAGACGTGGGTCCCGTGCTCACTAGCCCACTGGAGTCAAGCTATCCCTGGCTGAAGATGGCTGATAGCCAGAAACTGGTCCTAGGGTGCTTGATTCCGGTCCAGGAAAGCTATGGCTTGGCAGTTCAGGCCGAACGGTTCCCTTGAGGCACAGGGTCAAGACTAATTTGCATATGGCCATGTCTGAACTGGGGTTCCTTGGTGAGCAAAATAACAATGGATTAAACCCAGATCTGTGACTGGGGGTGAATGTTTTGCCATTGTGCAACATTCCATCCATCATTTTGTGTGTTTTGCTGTTCACCCTATGTGGGAAGGGTATACCCAGACGTGGGTCCCCAGCTCACTAGGCCACTGGAGTCAAGCTATCCTGGCTGAAGATGGCTGATAGCCAGAAACCGGTCCTAGGATGCTTGATTCTGGTCCAGGAAAGACATGGCTTGGCAGTTCAGGCTGGACTGTTCCCATGAGGCACAGGGTCAAGACTGATTTGCATATGTCCATGTCTGAACTGTGGTGGCTTGGTGAGCAAAATAAAGATGGATTAAACTCAGATCTGTGACTGGGGGTGAATGTTTTGCCATTGTGAAACATTCCGTCCATCATCTTGTGTGTTTTGCTGTTCACCCTATGTGGGAAGGGTATGCCCAGACATGGGTCCCGTGCTCACTAGGCCACTGGAATCAAGCTATCCTGGCTGAAGACGGCCGATAGCCAGAAACCGGTACTAGGGTGCTTGATTCCGGTCCAGGAAAGACATGGCTTGGCACTTCAGGCTGGACTGTTCCCATGAGGTACAGGGTCAAGACTGATTTGCTTATGGCCATGTCTGAACTGGGGTGGCTTGGTGAGCAAAATAACAATGGATTAAACCCAGATCTGTGACTGGGGGTGAATGTTTTGCCATTGTGCAACATTCCGTCCATCATCTTGTGTGTTTTGCTGTTCACCCTATGTGGGAAGGGTATGCCCAGACGTGGGTCACGTGCTCACTAGGAGACTGGTTTCAAGCTATCCTGGCTGAAGACGGCTGATAGACAGAAACCGGTCCTTGGATGCTTGATTCCTGTCCAGGAAAGAAATGGCTTGGCAGTTCAGTCTGGACTGTTCCCATGGGCACAGGGTCAAGACTGATTTGCATATGGCCATGTCTGAACTGGGTTGGCTTGGTGAGCAAAATAACGATGGATTAAATCCAGTTCTGTGACTGGGGGTGAATGTTTTTCCATTGTGCAACATTACGTCCATCATCTTGCGTGTTTTACTGTTCACCCTATGGAAAGGGTATGCCCAGACGTGGGTCCCGTGCTCACTAGGCAAGTGGAATCAAGCTGTCCTGGCTGAAGACGGCTGATAGCCGGAAACCGGTCCTAGGATGCTTGATTCCGGTCCAGGAAAGACATGGCTTGGCAGTATAGGCTGGACTGTTCCCATGAGGCACAGGGTCAAGATTGATTTGCATATGGCCATGTCTGAACTGGGGTGGCTTGGTAGGCAAAAAAACGATGGATTAAACCTAGATCTGTGACTGGGGGTGAATGTTTTGCAATTGTTCAACTTTCCGTCCATCATCTTGTGTGTTTTGCTGTTCACCCTGTGTGGGAAGGGTATGTCCAGACGTGGGTCCCGTGCTCACTAGGCCACTGGAGTCAAGCTATCCTGGCGGAAGACGGCTGATAGCCAGAAACCGGTCCTAGAATGCTTGATTCCCGTCCAGGAAAGACATGGCTTGGCAGTTCAGGCTGGACTGTTCTCATGAGGCACAGCATCAAGACTGATTTGCATATGGCCATGTCTGAACTGGGGTGGCTTGGTAGGCAAAAAAACGATGGATTAAACCCAGAAATGTGACTGGGGTGAATGTTTTACCATAGTGCAACATTCCGTCCATCATCTTGTGTGTTTTGCTGTTCACCATATGTGGGAAGGGTATGCTCACACCTGGGTCCCGTGCTCACTAGGCCACTGGAGTCAAGCTATCCTGGCTGAAGACGGCTGATAGCCAGAAACCGGTCCTAGGGTGCTTGATTCTAGCCCAGGAAAGCTATGGCTTGGCAGTTCAGGCTGAACTGTTCCCATGAGGCACAGGGTCAAGACTGATTTGCATATGAACATGTCTGAACTGGGGTTCCTTGGTGAGCAAAATGACAATGGATTAAACCCAGATCTGTGACTGGGGGTGAATGTTTTGCCATTGTGCAACATTCCATCCATCATTTTGTGTATTTTGCTGTTCACCCTATGTGGGAAGGGTATACCCATACGTGGGTCCCCAGCTCACTAGGCCACTGGAGTCAATCTATCCTGGCTGAAGATGGCTGATAGCCAGAAACCGATCCAAATATGCTTCATTCTGGTCCAGGAAATACATGGCTTGGCTGTTCAGGTTGGACTGTTCCCATGAGGCACAGGGTCAAGACTGGTTTGCATATGGCCATGTCTGAACTGGGGTTCCTTGGTGAGCAAAATAACGATGGATTAAACCCAGATCTGTGACTGGGGGTGAATGTTTTGCCATTGTGCAACATTCCGTCCATCATCTTGTGTGTTTTGCTCAGCACCCTATGTGGGAAGGGTTCGCCCAGATGTGGGTCCCGTGCTCACTAGGCCACTGGAGTCAAGCTATCCTGGCTGAAGACGGCTGATAGCCAGAAACTGGTCCTAGGGTGCTTGATTCCGGTCCAGGAAAGCTATGGCTTGGCAGTTCAGGCCGAATTGTTCCCATGAGGCACAGGGTCAAGACTGGTTTGCATATGGCCATGTCTGAACTGGGGTTCCTTGGTGAGCAACATAACGATGGATTAAACCCAGATCTGTGACTGGGGGTGAATGTTTTGCCATTGTGCAACATTCCATCCATCATTTTGTGTGTTTTGCTGTTAAATCTATGTGGGAAGGGTATGCCCAGACGTGGGTCCTCTGCTCACTAGGCCACTGGAATCAAGCGATCCTGGCTGAAGATGGCAGATAGCCAGAAATCGGTCCTAGGATGCTTGATTCCAGTCCAGGAAAGACATAGCTTTGCAGTTCAGGCTGGACTGTTCCCATGAGGCACAGGGTCAAGACTGGTTTGCATATGGCCATGTCTGAACTGGGATGGCTTGGTGAGCAAATTAACGATAGATTAAACCCAGATCTGTGACTGGGGGTGAATGTTTTGCCATTGTGCAACATTCCGTCCATCATCTTGTGTGTTTTGCTGTTCACCCTATGTGGGAAGGGTATGCCCACACGTTGGTCCCATGCTCACTAGGACACTGGAGTCAAGCTATCCTGGCTGAAGACGGCAGATAGCCAGAAATTCGTCCTAGGGTGCTTGATTCCGGTCCAGGAAAGACATGGCTTTGCAGTTCAGGCTGGACTGTTCCCAGGCGGCACAGGGTCAAGACTGGTTTGCATATGGCCATGTATGAACTGGGGTGGCTTGGTGAGCAAAATAACGATGGATTAAACCCAGATGTGTGACTGGGGGTGAATGTTTTGCCATTGTGCAACATTCCGTCCATCATCTTGTGTGTTTTACTGTTCACCCTATGTGGGAAGGGTATGCCCAGACGTGGGTACCATGCTCACTAGGCCACTGGAGTAACGCTATACTAGCTGAAGACGGCTGATGGCCAGAAACCGGTCCTAGGATGCTTGGTTCCGGTCCAGGAAAGACATGGCTTGGCAGTTCAGGCTGGACTGTTCCCATGAGGCACAGGGTCAAGACTGGTTTGCATATGGCCATGTCTGAACTGGGGTTCCTTGGTGAGCAACATAACGATGGATTAAACCCAGATCTGTGACTGGGGGTGAATGTTTTGCCATTGTGCAA
Organism: Lissotriton helveticus; assembly: GCF_964261635.1. Lineage (NCBI taxonomy): Eukaryota > Metazoa > Chordata > Amphibia > Caudata > Salamandridae > Lissotriton > Lissotriton helveticus. The sequence continues at coordinate 407,078,682 of NC_136071.1, forward strand.
CATTCCATCCATCATTTTGTGTGTTTTGCTGTTAAATCTATGTGGGAAGGATATGCCCAGACGTGGGTCCTGTGCTCACTAGGACACTGTAGTCAAGCTATCCTGGCTGAAGATGGCTGATAACCAGAAAACGGTCCTAGGATGCTTGATTTTGATCCAGGAAAGACATGGCTTGGCTGTTCAGGCTGGACTGTTCCCATGAGGCAAAGGGTCAAGACTGATTTGCATATGGCCATGTCTGAACTGGGGTGGCTTGGTGAGCAAAATAACGATGGATTAAACCCAGATCTGTGACTGGGGGTGAATGTTTTGCCATTGTGCAACATTCCGTCCATCATCTTGTGTGTTTTGCTATTCACCCTATGTGGGAAGGGTATGCCCAGACGTGGGTCCCGTGCTCACTAGGCCACTGGAGTCAAGCTATCCTGGCTGAAGATGGCTGATAGCCAGAAACCGGTCCTAGTATGCTTGATTTTGGTCCAGGAAAGACATGGCTTCGCTGTTCAGGCTGAACTGTTCCCATGAGGCAAAGGGTCAAGACTGATTTGCATATGGCCATGTCTGAATTGGGGTGGCTTGGTGAGCAAAATATCGATGGATTAAGCTCAGATCTGTGACTGGGGTGAATGTTTTGCCATTGTGCAACATTCCGTCCATCATCTTGTGTGTTTTGCTGTACACCCTATGTGGGAAGGGTACGCCCAGATGTGGGTCCCGTGCTCACTAGGCCACTGGAGTCAAGCTATCCTGGCTGAAGACGGCTGATAGCCAGAAACTGGTCCTAGGGTGCTTGATTCCGGTCCAGGAAAGCTATGGCTTGGCAGTTCAGGCCGAACTGTTCCCATGAGGCACAGGGTCAAGACTTGTTTGCATATGGCCATGTCTGAACTGGGGTCCCTTGGTGAGCAAAATAACAATGGATTAAACCCAGATCTGTGACTGGGGGTGAATGTTTTGCCATTGTGCAACATTACATCCATCATTTTGTGTGTTTTGCTGTAAAATCTATGTGGGAAGGGTATGCCCAGACGTGGGTCCTGTGCTCACTAGGCCACTGGAATCAAGCGATCCTGGCTGAAGACGGCAGATAGCCAGAAATCGGTCCTAGGATGCTTGATTCTGGTCCAGGAAAGACATAGCTTTGCAGTTCAGGCTGGACTGCTCCCATGAGGCACAGGGTCAAGACTGGTTTGCATATGGCCATGTCTGAACTGGGGTGGCTTGGTGAGCAAATTAACGATAGATTAAACCCCGATCTGTGACTGTGGGTGAATGTTTTGCCATTGTGCAACATTCCGTTCATCATCTTGTGTGTTTTGCTGTTCACCCTATGTGGGAAGGGTATACCCAGACGTGGGTCCTGTGCTCACTAGGACACTGGAGACAAGCTATCCTGGATGAAGATGGCTGATAGCCAGAAACCTGTCCTAGGATGCTTGATTTTGATCCAGGAAAGACATGGCTTGGCTGTTCAGGCTGGACTTTTTCCATGAGGCACAGGGTCAAGACTGATTTGCATATGGCCATGTCTGAACTGCGGTGGCTTGGTGAGCAAAATAACGATGGATTAAATCCAGATCTGTGACTGGGGTGAATATTTTGCCATTGTGCAACATTCCATCCATCATTGTGTGTTTTGCTGTTAACCCTATGTGGGAAGGGTATGCCCAGACGTTGGTCCCATGCTCACTAGGCCACTGGAATCAAGCTATCCTGGCTGAAGACGGCAGATAGCCAGAAATTCATCCTAGGGTGCTTGATTCCGGTTAAGGAAAGACATGGCTTTGCAGTATAGGCTGGACTGTTCCCTTGAGGCACAGGGTCAAGACTAATTTGCATATGGCCATGTCTTAACTGGGGTTCCTTGGTGAGCAAAATAACAATGGATTAAACCCAGATCTGTGACTGGGGGTGATTGTTTTGCAATTGTTCAACTTTCCGTCCATCATCTTGGATGTTTTGCTGTTCACCCTGTGTGGGAAGGGTATGTCCAGACGTGGGTCCCGTGCTCACTAGCCCACTGGAGTCAAGCTATCCCTGGCTGAAGATGGCTGATAGCCAGAAACTGGTCCTAGGGTGCTTGATTCCGGTCCAGGAAAGCTATGGCTTGGCAGTTCAGGCCGAACGGTTCCCTTGAGGCACAGGGTCAAGACTAATTTGCATATGGCCATGTCTGAACTGGGGTTCCTTGGTGAGCAAAATAACAATGGATTAAACCCAGATCTGTGACTGGGGGTGAATGTTTTGCCATTGTGCAACATTCCATCCATCATTTTGTGTGTTTTGCTGTTCACCCTATGTGGGAAGGGTATACCCAGACGTGGGTCCCCAGCTCACTAGGCCACTGGAGTCAAGCTATCCTGGCTGAAGATGGCTGATAGCCAGAAACCGGTCCTAGGATGCTTGATTCTGGTCCAGGAAAGACATGGCTTGGCAGTTCAGGCTGGACTGTTCCCATGAGGCACAGGGTCAAGACTGATTTGCATATGTCCATGTCTGAACTGTGGTGGCTTGGTGAGCAAAATAAAGATGGATTAAACTCAGATCTGTGACTGGGGGTGAATGTTTTGCCATTGTGAAACATTCCGTCCATCATCTTGTGTGTTTTGCTGTTCACCCTATGTGGGAAGGGTATGCCCAGACATGGGTCCCGTGCTCACTAGGCCACTGGAATCAAGCTATCCTGGCTGAAGACGGCCGATAGCCAGAAACCGGTACTAGGGTGCTTGATTCCGGTCCAGGAAAGACATGGCTTGGCACTTCAGGCTGGACTGTTCCCATGAGGTACAGGGTCAAGACTGATTTGCTTATGGCCATGTCTGAACTGGGGTGGCTTGGTGAGCAAAATAACAATGGATTAAACCCAGATCTGTGACTGGGGGTGAATGTTTTGCCATTGTGCAACATTCCGTCCATCATCTTGTGTGTTTTGCTGTTCACCCTATGTGGGAAGGGTATGCCCAGACGTGGGTCACGTGCTCACTAGGAGACTGGTTTCAAGCTATCCTGGCTGAAGACGGCTGATAGACAGAAACCGGTCCTTGGATGCTTGATTCCTGTCCAGGAAAGAAATGGCTTGGCAGTTCAGTCTGGACTGTTCCCATGGGCACAGGGTGAAGACTGATTTGCATATGGCCATGTCTGAACTGGGTTGGCTTGGTGAGCAAAATAACGATGGATTAAATCCAGTTCTGTGACTGGGGGTGAATGTTTTTCCATTGTGCAACATTACGTCCATCATCTTGCGTGTTTTACTGTTCACCCTATGGAAAGGGTATGCCCAGACGTGGGTCCCGTGCTCACTAGGCAAGTGGAATCAAGCTGTCCTGGCTGAAGACGGCTGATAGCCGGAAACCGGTCCTAGGATGCTTGATTCCGGTCCAGGAAAGACATGGCTTGGCAGTATAGGCTGGACTGTTCCCATGAGGCACAGGGTCAAGATTGATTTGCATATGGCCATGTCTGAACTGGGGTGGCTTGGTAGGCAAAAAAACGATGGATTAAACCTAGATCTGTGACTGGGGGTGAATGTTTTGCAATTGTTCAACTTTCCGTCCATCATCTTGTGTGTTTTGCTGTTCACCCTGTGTGGGAAGGGTATGTCCAGACGTGGGTCCCGTGCTCACTAGGCCACTGGAGTCAAGCTATCCTGGCGGAAGACGGCTGATAGCCAGAAACCGGTCCTAGAATGCTTGATTCCCGTCCAGGAAAGACATGGCTTGGCAGTTCAGGCTGGACTGTTCTCATGAGGCACAGCATCAAGACTGATTTGCATATGGCCATGTCTGAACTGGGGTGGCTTGGTAGGCAAAAAAACGATGGATTAAACCCAGAAATGTGACTGGGGTGAATGTTTTACCATAGTGCAACATTCCGTCCATCATCTTGTGTGTTTTGCTGTTCACCATATGTGGGAAGGGTATGCTCACACCTGGGTCCCGTGCTCACTAGGCCACTGGAGTCAAGCTATCCTGGCTGAAGACGGCTGATAGCCAGAAACCGGTCCTAGGGTGCTTGATTCTAGCCCAGGAAAGCTATGGCTTGGCAGTTCAGGCTGAACTGTTCCCATGAGGCACAGGGTCAAGACTGATTTGCATATGAACATGTCTGAACTGGGGTTCCTTGGTGAGCAAAATGACAATGGATTAAACCCAGATCTGTGACTGGGGGTGAATGTTTTGCCATTGTGCAACATTCCATCCATCATTTTGTGTATTTTGCTGTTCACCCTATGTGGGAAGGGTATACCCATACGTGGGTCCCCAGCTCACTAGGCCACTGGAGTCAATCTATCCTGGCTGAAGATGGCTGATAGCCAGAAACCGATCCAAATATGCTTCATTCTGGTCCAGGAAAGACATGGCTTGGCAGTTCAGGCTGGACTGTTCCCATGGGGCACAGGGTCAAGATTGATTTGCATATGGCCATGTCTGAACTGGGGTGACTTGGTAAGCAAAATAACGATGGATTAAACCCAGATCTGTGACTGAGGGTGAATGTTTTGCCATTGTGCAACATTCCGTCCATCATCTTGTGTGTTTTGCTGTTCACCCTATGTGGGAAGGGTATACCCAGACGTGGGTCCCGTGCTCACTCGGCCACTGGAGTCAAGCTATCCTGGCTGAAGATGGGTTGATAGCCAGAAACCGGTCCTAGGATGATTGATTTTGGTCCAGGAAAGACATGGCTTGGCAGTTCAGGCTGGACTGTTCCCATGAGGCACAGGGTCAAGACTGGTTTGCATATGGCCATGTCTGAACTGGGGTTCCTTGGTGAGCAACATAACGATGGATTAAACCCAGATCTGTGACTGGGGGTGAATGTTTTGCCATTGTGCAACATTCCATCCATCATTTTGTGTGTTTTGCTGTTAAATCTATGTGGGAAGGATATGCCCAGACGTGGGTCCTGTGCTCACTAGGACACTGTAGTCAAGCTATCCTGGCTGAAGATGGCTGATAACCAGAAAACGGTCCTAGGATGCTTGATTTTGATCCAGGAAAGACATGGCTTGGCTGTTCAGGCTGGACTGTTCCCATGAGGCAAAGGGTCAAGACTGATTTGCATATGGCCATGTCTGAACTGGGGTGGCTTGGTGAGCAAAATAACGATGGATTAAACCCAGATCTGTGACTGGGGGTGAATGTTTTGCCATTGTGCAACATTCCGTCCATCATCTTGTGTGTTTTGCTGTTCACCCTATGTGGGAAGGGTATGCCCAGACGTGGGTCCCGTGCTCACTAGGCCACTGGAGTCAAGCTATCCTGGCTGAAGATGGCTGATAGCCAGAAACCGGTCCTAGGGTGCTTGATTCAGGTCCAGGAAAGCTATGTCTTGGCAGTTCAGGCCGAACTGTTCCCATGAGGCACAGGGTCAAGACTTGTTTGCATATGGCCATGTCTGAGCTGGGGTCCCTTGGTGAGCAAAATAACAATGGATTAAACCCAGATCTGTGACTGGGGGTGAATGTTTTGCCATTGTGCAACATTACATCCATCATTTTGTGTGTTTTGCTGTAAAATCTATGTGGGAAGGGTATGCCCAGACGTGGGTCCTGTGCTCACTAGGCCACTGGAATCAAGCGATCCTGGCTGAAGACGGCAGATAGCCAGAAATCGGTCCTAGGATGCTTGATTCTGGTCCAGGAAAGACATAGCTTTGCAGTTCAGGCTGGACTGTTCCCATGAGGCACAGGGTCAAGACTGGTTTGCATATGGCCATGTCTGAACTGGGGTGGCTTGGTGAGCAAATTAACGATAGATTAAACCCCGATCTGTGACTGGGGGTGAATGTTTTGCCATTGTGCAACATTCCGTTCATCATCTTGTGTGTTTTGCTGTTCACCCTATGTGGGAAGGGTATACCCAGACGTGGGTCCTGTGCTCACTAGGACACTGGAGACAAGCTATCCTGGATGAAGATGGCTGATAGCCAGAAACCTGTCCTAGGATGCTTGATTTTGATCCAGGAAAGACATGGCTTGGCTGTTCAGGCTGGACTTTTTCCATGAGGCACATGGTCAAGACTGATTTGCATATGGCCATGTCTGAACTGGGGTGGCTTGGTGAGCAAAATAACGATGGATTAAATCCAGATCTGTGACTGGGGTGAATGTTTTGCCATTGTGCAACATTCCATCCATCATTGTGTGTTTTGCTGTTAACCCTATGTGGGAAGGGTATGCCCAGACGTTGGTCCCATGCTCACTAGGCCACTGGAATCAAGCTATCCTGGCTAAAGACGGCAGATAGCCAGAAATTCATCCCAGGGTGCTTGATTCCGGTTAAGGAAAGACATGGCTTTGCAGTATAGGATGGACTGTTCCCATGAGGCACAGGGTCAAGATTGATTTGCATATGGCCATGTCTGAACTGGGGTGGCTTGGTAAGCAAAATAACGATGGATTAAACCCAGATCTGTGACTGGGGGTGAATGTTTTGCCATTCTGCAACATTCCATCCATCATTTTGTGTGTTTTGCTGTTCACCCTATGTGGGAAGGGTATACCCAGACGTGGGTCCCCAGCTCACTAGGCCACTGGAGTCAAGCTATCCTGGCTGAAGATGGCTGATAGCCAGAAACCGGTCCTAGGATGCTTGATTCTGGTCCAGGAAAGACATGGCTTGGCAGTTCAGGCTGGACTGTTCCCATGAGGCACAGGGTCAAGACTGATTTGCATATGTCCATGTCTGAACTGTGGTGGCTTGGTGAGCAAAATAAAGATGGATTAAACTCAGATCTGTGACTGGGGGTGAATGTTTTGCCATTGTGAAACATTCCGTCCATCATCTTGTGTGTTTTGCTGTTCACCCTATGTGGGAAGGGTATGCCCAGATGTGGGTCCCGTGCTCACTAGGCCACTGGAATCAAGCTATCCTGGCTGAAGACGGCTGATAGCCAGAAACCGGTACTAGGGTGCTTGATTCCGGTCCAGGAAAGACATGGCTTGGCACTTCAGGCTGGACTGTTCCCATGAGGTACAGGGTCAAGACTGATTTGCTTATGGCCATGTCTGAACTGGGGTGGCTTGGTGAGCAAAATAACAATGGATTAAACCCAGATCTGTGACTGGGGGTGAATGTTTTGCCATTGTGCAACATTCCGTCCATCATCTTGTGTGTTTTGCTGTTCACCCTATGAGGGAAGGGTATGCCCAGACGTGGGTCACGTGCTCACTAGGAGACTGGTTTCAAGCTATCCTGGCTGAAGACGGCTGATAGACAGAAACCGGTCCTTGGATGCTTGATTCCTGTCCAGGAAAGAAATGGCTTGGCAGTTCAGTCTGGACTGTTCCCATGAGGCACAGGGTCAAGACTGATTTGCATATGGCCATGTCTGAACTGGGTTGGCTTGGTGAGCAAAATAACGATGGATTAAATCCAGTTCTGTGACTGGGGGTGAATGTTTTTCCATTGTGCAACATTACGTCCATCATCTTGCGTGTTTTACTGTTCACCCTATCGAAAGGGTATGCCCAGACGTGGGTCCCGTGCTCACTAGGCAAGTGGAATCAAGCTGTCCTGGCTGAAGACGGCTGATAGCCGGAAACCGGTCCTAGGATGCTTGATTCCGGTCCAGGAAAGACATGGCTTGGCAGTATAGGCTGGACTGTTCCCATGAGGCACAGGGTCAAGATTGATTTGCATATGGCCATGTCTGAACTGGGGTGGCTTGGTAAGCAAAATAACGATGGATTAAACCTAGATCTGTGACTGGGGGTGAATGTTTTGCAATTGTTCCTACTTTCCGTCCATCATCTTGTGTGTTTTGCTGTTCACCCTGTGTGGGAAGGGTATGTCCAGACGTGGGTCCCGTGCTCACTAGGCCACTGGAGTCAAGCTATCCTGGCGGAAGACGGCTGATAGCCAGAAACGGTCCTAGAATGCTTGATTCCCGTCCAGGAAAGACATGGCTTGGCAGTTCAGGCTGGACTGTTCTCATGAGGCACAGCATCAAGACTGATTTGCATATGGCCATGTCTGAACTGGGGTGGCTTGGTAGGCAAAATAACGATGGATTAAACCCAGAAATGTGACTGGGGTGAATGTTTTACCATAGTGCAACATTCCGTCCATCATCTTGTGTGTTTTGCTGTTCACCATATGTGGGAAGGGTATGCTCACACCTGGGTCCCGTGCTCACTAGGCCACTGGAGTCAAGCTATCCTGGCTGAAGACGGCTGATAGACAGAAACCGGTCCTAGGGTGCTTGATTCTAGCCCAGGAAAGCTATGGCTTGGCAGTTCAGGCTGAACTGTTCCCATGAGGCACAGGGTCAAGACTGATTTGCATATGAACATGTCTGAACTGGGGTTCCTTGGTGAGCAAAATGACAATGGATTAAACCCAGATCTGTGACTGGGGGTGAATGTTTTGCCATTGTGCAACATTCCATCCATCATTTTGTGTATTTTGCTGTTCACCCTATGTGGGAAGGGTATACCCATACGTGGGTCCCCAGCTCACTAGGCCACTGGAGTCAATCTATCCTGGCTGAAGATGGCTGATAGCCAGAAACCGATCCAAATATGCTTCATTCTGGTCCAGGAAAGACATGGCTTGGCAGTTCAGGCTGGACTGTTCCCATGGGGCACAGGGTCAAGATTGATTTGCATATGGCCATGTCTGAACTGGGGTGACTTGGTAAGCAAAATAACGATGGATTAAACCCAGATCTGTGACTGAGGGTGAATGTTTTGCCATTGTGCAACATTCCGTCCATCATCTTGTGTGTTTTGCTGTTCACCCTATGTGGGTAGGGTATACCCAGACGTGGGTCCCGTGCTCACTAGGCCACTGGAGTCAATCTATCCTGGCTGAAGATGGCTGATAGCCAGAAACCGGTCCTAGGATGCTTGATCTGGTCCAGGAAAGACATGGCTTGGCAGTTCAGGCTGGACTGTTCCCATGAGGCACAGGGTCAAGACTGATTTGCATATGGCCATGTCTAAACTGGGGTTCCTTGGTGAGCAAAATAACAATGGATTAAACCCAGATCTGTGACTGGGGGTGAATGTTTTGCCATTGTGCAACATTCAATTGAATCATTTTGTGTGTTTTGCTGTTAAATCTATGTGGGAAGGGTATGCCCAGACGTGGGTCCCGTGCTCACTAGGCCACTGGAGTCAAGCTATCCCGGCTGAAGATGGCTGATAGCCAGAAACCGGTCCTAGGATGCTTGATTTTGGTCCAGGAAAGACATGGCTTGGCTGTTCAGGCTGGACAGTTCCCATGAGGCACAGGGTCAAGACTGATTTGCATATGGCCATGTCTGAACTGGGGTGGCTTGGTGAGCAAAATAACGATGGATTAAGCTCAGATCTGTGACTGGGTGTCAATGTTTTGCCATTGTGCAACATTCCGTCCATCATCTTGTGTGTTTTGCTGTTCACCCGATGTGGGAAGGGTATGCTCAGACGTGGGTCCCATGCTCACTAGGCCACTGGAGTAACGCTATACTAGCTGAAGACGGCTGATAGCCAGAAACCGGTCCTAGGATGCTTGATTCCGGTCCAGGAAAGACATGGCTTGGCTGTTCAGGTTGGACTGTTCCCATGAGGCACAGGGTCAAGACTGGTTTGCATATGGCCATGTCTGAACTGGGGTTCCTTGGTGAGCAAAATAACGATGGATTAAACCCAGATCTGTGACTGGGGGTGAATGTTTTGCCATTGTGCAACATTCCGTCCATCATCTTGTGTGTTTTGCTCAGCACCCTATGTGGGAAGGGTACGCCCAGATGTGGGTCCCGTGCTCACTAGGCCACTGGAGTCAAGCTATCCTGGCTGAAGACGGCTGATAGCCAGAAACTGGTCCTAGGGTGCTTGATTCCGGTCCAGGAAAGCTATGGCTTGGCAGTTCAGGCCGAATTGTTCCCATGAGGCACAGGGTCAAGACTGATTTGCATATGGCCATGTCTGAACTGGGGTTCCTTGGTGAGCAAAATAACAATGGATTAATCCCAGATCTGTGACTGTTGGTGAATGTTTTGCCATTGTGCAACATTCCATCCATCATTTTGTGTGTTTTGCTGTTAAATCTATGTGGGAAGGGTATGCCCAGACGTGGGTCCTCTGCTCACTAGGCCACTGGAATCAAGCGATCCTGGCTGAAGATAGCAGATAGCCAGAAATCGGTCCTAGGATGCTTGATTCCAGTCCAGGAAAGACATAGCTTTGCAGTTCAGGGTGGACTGTTCCCATGAGGCACAGGGTCAAGACTGGTTTTGCATATGGCCATGTCTGAACTGGGATGGCTTGGTGAGCAAATTAACGATAGATTAAACCCAGATCTGTGACTGGGGGTGAATGTTTTGCCATTGTGCAACATTCCGTCCATCATCTTGTGTGTTTTGCTGTTCACCCTATGTGGGAAGGGTATACCCAGACTTGGGTCCTGTGCTCACTAGGACACTGGAGTCAAGCTATCCTGGCTGAAGATGGCTGATAGCCAGAAACCGGTCCTAGGATGCGTGATTTTGATCCAGGAAAGACATGGCTTGGCTGTTCAGGCTGGACTGTTCCCATGAGGCACAGGGTCAAGACTGATTTGCATATGGCCATGTCTGAACTGGGGTGGCTTGGTGAGCAAAATAACGATGGATTAAATCCAGATCTGTGACTGGTGTGAATGTTTTGCCATTGTGCAACAATCCATCCATCATTTTGTGTGTTTTGCTGTTAACCCTATGTGGGAAGGGTATGCCCACACGTTGGTCTAATGCTCACTAGGCCACTGGAATCAAGCTATCCTGGATGAAGACGGCAGATAGCCAGAAATTCGTCCTAGGGTGCTTGATTCCGGTCCAGGAAAGACATGGCTTTGCAGTTCAGGCTGGACTGTTCCCATGCGGCACAGGGTCAAGACTGGTTTGCATATGGCCATGTATGAACTGGGGTGGCTTGGTGAGCAAAATAACGATGGATTAAACCCAGATGTGTGACTGGGGGTGAATGTTTTGCCATTGTGCAACATTCCGTCCATCATCTTGTGTGTTTTACTGTTTACCCTATGTGGGAAGGGTATGCCCAGACGTGGGTACCATGCTCACTAGGCCACTGGAGTAACGCTATACTAGCTGAAGACGGCTGATGGCCAGAAACCGGTCCTAGGATGCTAAGTTCCGGTCCAGGAAAGACATGGCTTGGCAGTTCAGGCTGGACTGTTCCCATGAGGCACAGGGTCAAGACTGGTTTGCATATGGCCATGTCTGAACTGGGGTTCCTTGGTGAGCAACATAACGATGGATTAAACCCAGATCCGTGACTGGGGGTGAATGTTTTGCCATTGTGCAACATTCCATCCATCATTTTGTGTGTTTTGCTGTTAAATCTATGTGGGAAGGATATGCCCAGACGTGGGTCCTGTGCTCACTAGGACACTGTAGTCAAGCTATCCTGGCTGAAGATGGCTGATAACCAGAAAACGGTCCTAGGATGCTTGATTTTGATCCAGGAAAGACATGGCTTGGCTGTTCAGGCTGGACTGTTCCCATGAGGCAAAGGGTCAAGACTGATTTGCATATGTCCATGTCTGAACTGGGGTGGCTTGGTGAGCAAAATAACGATGGATTAAACCCAGATCTGTGACTGGGGGTGAATGTTTTGCCATTGTGCAACATTCCGTCCATCATCTTGTGTGTTTTGCTGTTCACCCTATGTGGGAAGGGTACGCCCAGATGTGGGTCCCGTGCTCACTAGGCCACTGGAGTCAAGCTATCCTGGCTGAAGACGGCTGATAGCCAGAAACTGGTCCTAGGGTGCTTGATTCCGGTCCAGGAAAGCTATGGCTTGGCAGTTCAGGCCGAACTGTTCCCATGAGGCACAGGGTCAAGACTAGTTTGCATATGGCCATGTCTGAACTGGGGTCCCTTGGTGAGCAAAATAACAATGGATTAAACCCAGATCTGTGACTGGGGGTGAATGTTTTGCCATTGTGCAACATTACATCCATCATTTTGTGTGTTTTGCTGTAAAATCTATGTGGGAAGGGTATGCCCAGACGTGGGTCCTGTGCTCACTAGGCCACTGGAATCAAGCGATCCTGGCTGAAGACGGCTGATAGCCAGAAATCGGTCCTAGGATGCTTGATTCTGGTCCAGGAAAGACATAGCTTTGCAGTTCAGGCTGGACTGTTCCCATGGGGCACTGGGTCAAGATTGATTTGCATATGGCCATGTCTGAACTGGGGTGACTTGGTAAGCAAAATAACGATGGATTAAACCCAGATCTGTGACTGAGGGTGAATGTTTTGCCATTGTGCAACATTCCGTCCATCATCTTGTGTGTTTTGCTGTTCACCCTATGTGGGTAGGGTATACCCAGACGTGGGTCCCGTGCTCACTAGGCCACTGGAGTCAATCTATCCTGGCTGAAGATGGCTGATAGCCAGAAACCGGTCCTAGGATGCTTGATCTGGTCCAGGAAAGACATGGCTTGGCAGTTCAGGCTGGACTGTTCCCATGAGGCACAGGGTCAAGACTGATTTGCATATGGCCATGTCTAAACTGGGGTTCCTTGGTGAGCAAAATAACAATGGATTAAACCCAGATCTGTGACTGGGGGTGAATGTTTTGCCATTGTGCAACATTCAATTGAATCATTTTGTGTGTTTTGCTGTTAAATCTATGTGGGAAGGGTATGCCCAGACGTGGGTCCCGTGCTCACTAGGCCACTGGAGTCAAGCTATCCCGGCTGAAGATGGCTGATAGCCAGAAACCGGTCCTAGGATGCTTGATTTTGGTCCAGGAAAGACATGGCTTGGCTGTTCAGGCTGGACAGTTCCCATGAGGCACAGGGTCAAGACTGATTTGCATATGGCCATGTCTGAACTGGGGTGGCTTGGTGAGCAAAATAACGATGGATTAAGCTCAGATCTGTGACTGGGTGTCAATGTTTTGCCATTGTGCAACATTCCGTCCATCATCTTGTGTGTTTTGCTGTTCACCCTATGTGGGAAGGGTATGCTCAGACGTGGGTCCCATGCTCACTAGGCCACTGGAGTAGCGCTATACTAGCTGAAGACGGCTGATAGCCAGAAACCGGTCCTAGGATGCTTGATTCCGGTCCAGGAAAGACATGGCTTGGCTGTTCAGGTTGGACTGTTCCCATGAGGCACAGGGTCAAGACTGGTTTGCATATGGCCATGTCTGAACTGGGGTTCCTTGGTGAGCAAAATAACGATGGATTAAACCCAGATCTGTGACTGGGGGTGAATGTTTTGCCATTGTGCAAAATTCCGTCCATCATCTTGTGTGTTTTGCTCAGCACCCTATGTGGGAAGGGTACGCCCAGATGTGGGTCCCGTGCTCACTAGGCCACTGGAGTCAAGCTATCCTGGCTGAAGACGGCTGATAGCCAGAAACTGGTCCTAGGGTGCTTGATTCCGGTCCAGGAAAGCTATGGCTTGGCAGTTCAGGCCGAATTGTTCCCATGAGGCACAGGGTCAAGACTGATTTGCATATGGCCATGTCTGAACTGGGGTTCCTTGGTGAGCAAAATAACAATGGATTAATCCCAGATCTGTGACTGTTGGTGAATGTTTTGCCATTGTGCAACATTCCATCCATCATTTTGTGTGTTTTGCTGTTAAATCTATGTGGGAAGGGTATGCCCAGACGTGGGTCCTCTGCTCACTAGGCCACTGGAATCAAGCGATCCTGGCTGAAGATAGCAGATAGCCAGAAATCGGTCCTAGGATGCTTGATTCCAGTCCAGGAAAGACATAGCTTTGCAGTTCAGGGTGGACTGTTCCCATGAGGCACAGGGTCAAGACTGGTTTTGCATATGGCCATGTCTGAACTGGGATGGCTTGGTGAGCAAATTAACGATAGATTAAACCCAGATCTGTGACTGGGGGTGAATGTTTTGCCATTGTGCAACATTCCGTCCATCATCTTGTGTGTTTTGCTGTTCACCCTATGTGGGAAGGGTATACCCAGACTTGGGTCCTGTGCTCACTAGGACACTGGAGTCAAGCTATCCTGGCTGAAGATGGCTGATAGCCAGAAACCGGTCCTAGGATGCGTGATTTTGATCCAGGAAAGACATGGCTTGGCTGTTCAGGCTGGACTGTTCCCATGAGGCACAGGGTCAAGACTGATTTGCATATGGCCATGTCTGAACTGGGGTGGCTTGGTGAGCAAAATAACGATGGATTAAATCCAGATCTGTGACTGGTGTGAATGTTTTGCCATTGTGCAACAATCCATCCATCATTTTGTGTGTTTTGCTGTTAACCCTATGTGGGAAGGGTATGCCCACACGTTGGTCCCATGCTCACTAGGCCACTGGAATCAAGCTATCCTGGATGAAGACGGCAGATAGCCAGAAATTCGTCCTAGGGTGCTTGATTCCGGTCCAGGAAAGACATGGCTTTGCAGTTCAGGCTGGACTGTTCCCATGCGGCACAGGGTCAAGACTGGTTTGCATATGGCCATGTATGAACTGGGGTGGCTTGGTGAGCAAAATAACGATGGATTAAACCCAGATGTGTGACTGGGGGTGAATGTTTTGCCATTGTGCAACATTCCGTCCATCATCTTGTGTGTTTTACTGTTTACCCTATGTGGGAAGGGTATGCCCAGACGTGGGTACCATGCTCACTAGGCCACTGGAGTAACGCTATACTAGCTGAAGACGGCTGATGGCCAGAAACCGGTCCTAGGATGCTTGGTTCCGGTCCAGGAAAGACATGGCTTGGCAGTTCAGGCTGGACTGTTCCCATGAGGCAAAGGGTCAAGACTGGTTTGCATATGGCCATGTCTGAACTGGGGTTCCTTGGTGAGCAACATAACGATGGATTAAACCCAGATCTGTGACTGGGGGTGAATGTTTTGCCATTGTGCAACATTCCATCCATCATTTTGTGTGTTTTGCTGTTAAATCTATGTGGGAAGGATATGCCCAGACGTGGGTCCTGTGCTCACTAGGACACTGTAGTCAAGCTATCCTGGCTGAAGATGGCTGATAACCAGAAAACGGTCCTAGGATGCTTGATTTTGATCCAGGAAAGACATGGCTTGGCTGTTCAGGCTGGACTGTTCCCATGAGGCAAAGGGTCAAGACTGATTTGCATATGGCCATGTCTGAACTGGGGTGGCTTGGTGAGCAAAATAACGATGGATTAAACCCAGATCTGTGACTGGGGGTGAATGTTTTGCCATTGTGCAACATTCCGTCCATCATCTTGTGTGTTTTGCTGTTCACCCTATGTGGGAAGGGTACGCCCAGTTGTGGGTCCCGTGCTCACTAGGCCACTGGAGTCAAGCTATCCTGGCTGAAGACGGCTGATAGCCAGAAACTGGTCCTAGGGTGCTTGATTCCGGTCCAGGAAAGCTATGGCTTGGCAGTTCAGGCCGAACTGTTCCCATGAGGCACAGGGTCAAGACTAGTTTGCATATGGCCATGTCTGAACTGGGGTCTCTTGGTGAGCAAAATAACAATGGATTAAACCCAGATCTGTGACTGGGGGTGAATGTTTTGCCATTGTACAACATTACATCCATCATTTTGTGTGTTTTGCTGTAAAATCTATGTGGGAAGGGTATGCCCAGACGTGGGTCCTGTGCTCACTAGGCCACTGGAATCAAGCGATCCTGGCTGAAGACGGCTGATAGCCAGAAATCGGTCCTAGGATGCTTGATTCTGGTCCAGGAAAGACATAGCTTTGCAGTTCAGGCTGGACTGTTCCCATGAGGCACAGGGTCAAGACTGGTTTGCATATGGCCATGTCTGAACTGGGGTGGCTTGGTGAGCAAATTAACGATAGATTAAACCCCGATCTGTGACTGGGGGTGAATGTTTTGCAATTGTGCAACATTCCGTTCATCATCTTGTGTGTTTTGCTGTTCACCCTATGTGGGAAGGGTATACCCAGACGTGGGTCCTGTGCTCACTAGGACACTGGAGACAAGCTATCCTGGATGAAGATGGCTGATAGCCAGAAACCGGTCCTAGGATGCTTGATTTTGATCCAGGAAAGACATGGCTTGGCTGTTCAGGCTGGACTGTTCCCATGAGACACAGGGTCAAGATTGATTTGCATATGGCCATGTCTTAACTGGGGTGGCTTGGTAAGCAAAATAACGATGGATTAAACCCAGATCTGTGACTGGGGGTGATTGTTTTGCAATTGTTCAACTTTCCGTCCATCATCTTGGATGTTTTGCTGTTCACCCTGTGTGGGAAGGGTATGTCCAGACGTGGGTCCCGTGCTCACTAGGCCACTGGAGTCAAGCTATCCCTGGCTGAAAATGGCTGATAGCCAGAAACTGGTCCTAGGGTGCTTGATTCCGGTCCAGGAAAGCTATGGCTTGGCAGTTCAGGCCGAACGGTTCCCTTGAGGCACAGGGTCAAGACTAATTTGCATATGGCCATGTCTGAACTGGGGTTCCTTGGTGAGCAAAATAACAATGGATTAAACCCAGATCTGTGACTGGGGGTGAATGTTTTGCCATTGTGCAACATTCCATCCATCATTTTGTGTGTTTTGCTGTTCACCCTATGTGGGAAGGGTATACCCAGACGTGGGTCCCCAGCTCACTAGGCCACTGGAGTCAAGCTATCCTGGCTGAAGATGGCTGATAGCCAGAAACCGGTCCTAGGATGCTTGATTCTGGTCCAGGAAAGACATGGCTTGGCAGTTCAGGCTGGACTGTTCCCATGAGGCACAGGGTCAAGACTGATTTGCATATGTCCATGTCTGAACTGTGGTGGCTTGGTGAGCAAAATAACGATGGATTAAATCCAGTTCTGTGACTGGGGGTGAATGTTTTTTTATTGTGCAACATTACGTCCATCATCTTGCGTGTTTTACTGTTCACCCTATGGAAAGGGTATGCCCAGACGTGGGTCCCGTGCTCACTAGGCAAGTGGAATCAAGCTGTCCTGGCTGAAGACGGCTGATAGCCGGAAACCGGTCCTAGGATGCTTGATTCCGGTCCAGGAAAGACATGGCTTGGCAGTATAGGCTGGACTGTTCCCATGAGGCACAGGGTCAAGATTGATTTGCATATGGCCATGTCTGAACTGGGGTGGCTTGGTAAGCAAAATAACGATGGATTAAACCTAGATCTGTGACTGGGGGTGAATGTTTTGCAATTGTTCAACTTTCCGTCCATCATCTTGTGTGTTTTGCTGTTCACCCTGTGTGGGAAGGGTATGTCCAGACGTGGGTCCCGTGCTCACTAGGCCACTGGAGTCAAGCTATCCTGGCGGAAGACGGCTGATAGCCAGAAACCGGTCCTAGAATGCTTGATTCCCGTCCAGGAAAGACATGGCTTGGCAGTTCAGGCTGGACTGTTCTCATGAGGCACAGCATCAAGACTGATTTGCATATGGCCATGTCTGAACTGGGGTGGCTTGGTAGGCAAAATGACAATGGATTAAACCCAGATCTGTGACTGGGGGTGAATGTTTTGCCATTGTGCAACATTCCATCCATCATTTTGTGTGTTTTGCTGTTCACCCTATGTGGGAAGGGTATACCCAGACGTGGGTCCCCAGCTCACTAGGCCACTGGAATCAATCTATCCTGGCTGAAGATGGCTGATAGCTAGAAACCGATCCAAATATGCTTCATTCTGGTCCAGGAAAGACATGGCTTGGCAGTTCAGGCTGGACTGTTCCCATGGGGCACAGGGTCAAGACTGATTTGCATATGGCCATGTCTGAACTGGGGTGACTTGGTAAGCAAAATAACGATGGATTAAACCCAGATCTGTGACTGAGGGTGAATGTTTTGCCATTGTGCAACATTCCGTCCATCATCTTGTGTGTTTTGCTGTTCACCTTATGTGGGAAGGGTATGCCCAGGCGTGGGTCCCGTGCTCACTAGGCCACTGGAGTCAAGCTATCCTGGCTGAAGATGGCTGATAGCCATAAACCGGTCCTAGGATTCTTGATTGCGGTCCAGGAAAGACATGGCTTGGCACTTCAGGCTGGACTGTTCCCATGAGGTACAGGGTCAAGACTGATTTGCTAATGGCCATGTCTGAACTGGGGTGGCTTGGTGAGCAAAATAACGATGGATTAAACCCAGATGTGTGACTGGGGGTGAATGTTTTGCCATTGTGCAACTTTCGTCCATCCTCTTGTGTGTTTTGCTGTTCACCCTATGTGGGAAGGGTATACCCAGACGTGGGTCCCGTGCTCACTAGGCCACTGGAGTCAATCTATCCTGGCTGAAGATGGCTGATAGCCAGAAACCGGACCTAGGATGCTTGATTCTGGTCCAGGAAAGACATGGCTTGGCAATTCAGGCTGGAATGTTCCCATGAGGCACAGGGTCAAGACTGATTTGCATATGGCCATGTCTGAACTGGGGTGGCTTGGTGGGCAAATTAACGATAGATTAAACCCAGATCTGTGACTGGGGGTGAATGTTTTGCCATTGTGCAACATTCCGTCCATCATCTTGTGTGTTTTCCTGTTCACCCTATGTGGGAAGGGTATATCCAGACGTGGGTCCCGTGCTCACTAGGCCACTGGAGTCAATCTATCCTGGCTGAAGATGGCTGATAGCCAGAAACCGGACCTAGGATGCTTGATTCTGGTCCAGGAAAGACATGGCTTGGCAGTTCAGGCTGATCTGTTCCCATGAGGCACAGGGTCAAGACTGATTTGCATATGGCCATGTCTGAACTGGGGTGGCTTGGTGAGCAAAATAACGATGTATTAAGCTCAGATCTGTGACTGGGGGTGAATGTTTTGCCATTGTGCAACATTCCGTCCATCATCTTGTGTGTTTTGCTGTTCACCCTATGTGGGAAGAGTATACCCAGACGTGGGTCCCGTGCTCACTAGGCCACTGGAGTCAATCTATCCTGGCTGAAGATGGATGATAGCCAGAAACCGGTCCTAGGATGCTTGATTCTGGTCCAGGAAAGACGTGGCTTGGCAGTTCAGGCTGGACTGTTCCCATGAGGCACAGGGTCAAGACTGATTTGCATATGGCCATGTCTGAACTGGGGTTCCTTGGTGAGCAAAATAATGATGGATTAAACCCAGATCTGTGACTGGGGGTGAATGTTTTGCCATTGTGCAACATTCCATCCATCATTTTGTGTGTTTTGCTGTTAAATCTATGTGGGAAGGGTATACCCAGACGTGGGTCCCGTGCTCACTAGGCCACTGGAATCAAGCGATCCTGGCTGAAGACGGCAGATAGCCAAAAATCGGTCCTAGGATGCTTGATTCCGGTCCAGGAAATACATGGCTTTGCAGTTCAGGCTGGACTATTCCCATGAGGCACAAGGTCAAGACTGGTTTGCATATAGCCATGTCTGAACTGGGGTGGCTTGGTGAGCAAATTAACGATGGACTAAACCCAGATCTGTGACTGGGGGGTGAATGTTTTGCCATTGTGCAACATTCCGTCCATCATCTTGTGTGTTTTGCTGTTCACCCTATGTGGGAAGGGTATACCCAGACGTGGGTCCCGTGCTCACTAGGCCACTGGAATCAAGCTATCCTGGCTGAAGACGGCAGATAGCCAGAAATTCATCCTAGGGTGCTTGATTCCGGTTAAGGAAAGACATGGCTTTGCAGTTCAGTCTGGACTGTTCCCATGCGGCACAGGGTCAAGACTGGTTTGCATATGGCCATGTATGAACTGGGGTGGCTTGGTGAGCAAAATAACGATGGATTAAAGCCAGATGTGTGACTGGGGGTGAATGTTTTGCCATTGTGCAACATTCCGTCCATCATCTTGTGTGTTTTACTGTTTACCCTATGTGGGAAGGGTATGCCCAGACGTGGGTACCATGCTCACTAGGCCACTGGAGTAACGCTATACTAGCTGAAGACGGCTGATGGCCAGAAACCGGTCCTAGGATGCTTGGTTCCGGTCCAGGAAAGACATGGCTTGGCAGTTCAGGCTGGACTGTTCCCATGAGGCACAGGGTCAAGACTGGTTTGCATATGGCCATGTCTGAACTGGGGTTCCTTGGTGAGCAACATAACGATGGATTAAACCCAGATCTGTGACTGGGGGTGAATGTTTTGCCATTGTGCAACATTCCAGCCATCATTTTGTGTGTTTTGCTGTTAAATCTATGTGGGAAGGATATGCCCAGACGTGGGTCCTGTGCTCACTAGGACACTGTAGTCAAGCTATCCTGGCTGAAGATGGCTGATAACCAGAAAACGGTCCTGGGATGCTTGATTTTGATCCAGGAAAGACATGGCTTGGCTGTTCAGGCTGGACTGTTCCCATGAGGCAAAGGGTCAAGACTGATTTGCATATGGCCATGTCTGAACTGGGGTGGCTTGGTGAGCAAAATAAAGATGGATTAAACCCAGATCTGTGACTGGGGGTGAATGTTTTGCCATTGTGCAACATTCCGTCCATCATCTTGTGTGTTTTGCTGTTCACCCTATGTGGGAAGGCTACGCCCAGATGTGGGTCCCGTGCTCACTAGGCCACTGGAGTAACGCTATACTAGCTGAAGACGGCTGATGGCCAGAAACCGGTCCTAGGATGCTTGGTTCCGGTCCAGGAAAGACATGGCTTGGCAGTTCAGGCTGGACTGTTCCCATGAGGCACAGGGTCAAGACTGGTTTGCATATGGCCATGTCTGAACTGGGGTTCCTTGGTGAGCAACATAACGATGGATTAAACCCAGATCTGTGACTGGGGGTGAATGTTTTGCCATTGTGCAACATTACATCCATCATTTTGTGTGTTTTGCTGTAAAATCTATGTGGGAAGGGTATGCCCAGACGTGGGTCCTGTGCTCACTAGGCCACTGGAATCAAGCGATCCTGGCTGAAGACGGCAGATAGCCAGAAATCGGTCCTAGGATGCTTGATTCTGGTCCAGGAAAGACATAGCTTTGCAGTTCAGGCTGGACTGTTCCCATGAGGCACAGGGTCAAGACTGGTTTGCATATGGCCATGTCTGAACTGGGGTGGCTTGGTGAGCAAATTAACCATAGATTAAACCCCGATCTGTGACTGGGGGTGAATGTTTTGCCATTGTGCAACATTCCGTTCATCATCTTGTGTGTTTTGCTGTTCACCCTATGTGGGAAGGGTATACCCAGACGTGGGTCCTGTGCTCACTAGGACACTGGAGACAAGCTATCCTGGATGAAGATGGCTGATAGCCAGAAACCTGTCCTAGGATGCTTGATTTTGATCCAGGAAAGACATGGCTTGGTTGTTCAGGCTGGACTTTTTCCATGAGGCACAGGGTCAAGACTGATTTGCATATGGCCATGTCTGAACTGGGGTGGCTTGGTGAGCAAAATAACGATGGATTAAATCCAGATCTGTGACTGGGGTGAATGTTTTGCCATTGTGCAACATTCCATCCATCATTTTGTGTGTTTTGCTGTTAACCCTATGTGGGAAGGTTATGCCCAGACGTTGGTCCCATGCTCACTAGGCCACTGGAATCAAGCTATCCTGGCTGAAGACGGCAGATAGCCAGAAATTCATCCTAGGGTGCTTGATTCAGGTTAAGGAAAGACATGGCTTTGCAGTATAGGCTGGACTGTTCCCATGAGGCACAGGGTCAAGATTGATTTGCATATGGCCATGTCTGAACTGGGGTGGCTTGGTAAGCAAAATAACGATGGATTAAACCCAGATCTGTGACTGGGGGTGATTGTTTTGCAATTGTTCAACTTTCCGTCCATCATCTTGGATGTTTTGCTGTTCACCCTGTGTGGGAAGGGTATGTCCAGACGTGGGTCCCGTGCTCACCAGGCCACTGGAGTCAAGCTATCCCTGGCTGAAGATGGCTGATAGCCAGAAACTGGTCCTAGGGTGCTTGATTCCGGTCCAGGAAAGCTATGGCTTGGCAGTTCAGGCCGAACGGTTCCCTTGAGGCACAGGGTCAAGACTAATTTGCATATGGCCATGTCTGTACTAGGGTTCCTTGGTGAGCAAAATAACAATGGATTAAACCCAGATCTGTGACTGGGGGGGGAATTTTTTGCCATTGTGCAACATTCCATCCATCATTTTGTGTGTTTTGCTGTTCACCCTATGTGGGAAGGGTATACCCAGACGTGGGTCCCCAGCTCACTAGGCCACTGGAGTCAAGCTATCCTGGCTGAAGATGGCTGATAGCCAGAAACCGGTCCTAGGATGCTTGATTCTGGTCCAGGAAAGACATGGCTTGGCAGTTCAGGCTGGACTGTTCCCATGAGGCACAGGGTCAAGACTGATTTGCATATGTCCATGTTTGAACTGTGGTGGCTTGGTGAGCAAAATAAAGATGGATTAAACTCAGATCTGTGACTGG
Source organism: Lissotriton helveticus (assembly GCF_964261635.1). NCBI lineage: Eukaryota > Metazoa > Chordata > Amphibia > Caudata > Salamandridae > Lissotriton > Lissotriton helveticus. The sequence goes on from NC_136071.1 coordinate 407,100,932, forward strand.
GGGTGAATGTTTTGCCATTGTGCAACATTCCGTCCATCATCTTGTCTGTTTTGCTGTTCACCCTATGTGGGAAGGGTATGCCCAGACGTGGGTCCCGTGCTCACTAGGCCACTGGAATCAAGCTATCCTGGCTGAAGACGGCTGATAGCCAGAAACCGGTACTAGGGTGCTTGATTCCGGTCCAGGAAAGACATGGCTTGGCACTTCAGGCTGGACTGTTCCCATGAGGTACAGGGTCAAGACTGATTTGCTTATGGCCATGTCTGAACTGGGGTGGCCTGGTGAGCAAAATAACAATGGATTAAACCCAGATCTGTGACTGGGGGTGAATGTTTTGCCATTGTGCAACATTCCGTCCATCATCTTGTGTGTTTTGCTGTTCACCCTATGTGGGAAGGGTATGCCCAGACGTGGGTCACGTGCTCACTAGGAGACTGGTTTCAAGCTATCCTGGCTGAAGACGGCTGATAGACAGAAACCGGTCCTTGGATGCTTGATTCCTGTTCAGGAAAGAAATGGCTTGGCAGTTCAGTCTGGACTGTTCCCATGAGGCACAGGGTCAAGACTGATTTGCATATGGCCATGTCTGAACTGGGTTGGCTTGGTGAGCAAAATAACGATGGATTAAATCCAGTTCTGTGACTGGGGGTGAATGTTTTTTCATTGTGCAACATTACGTCCATCATCTTGCGTGTTTTACTGTTCACCCTATGGAAAGGGTATGCCCAGACGTGGGTCCCGTGCTCACTAGGCAAGTGGAATCAAGCTGTCCTGGCTGAAGACGGCTGATAGCCGGAAACCGGTCCTAGGATGCTTGATTCCGGTCCAGGAAAGACATGGCTTGGCAGTATAGGCTGGACTGTTCCCATGAGGCACAGGGTCAAGATTGATTTGCATATGGCCATGTCTGAACTGGGATGGCTTGGTAAGCAAAATAACGATGGATTAAACCTAGATCTGTGACTGGGGGTGAATGTTTTGCAATTGTTCAACTTTCCGTCCATCATCTTGTGTGTTTTGCTGTTCACCCTGTGTGGGAAGGGTATGTCCAGACGTGGGTCCCGTGCTCACTAGGCCACTGGAGTCAAGCTATCCTGGCGGAAGACGGCTGATAGCCAGAAACCGGTCCTAGAATGCTTGATTCCCGTCCAGGAAAGACATGGCTTGGCAGTTCAGGCTGGACTGTTCTCATGAGGCACAGCATCAAAACTGATTTGCATATGGCCATGTCTGAACTGGGGTGGCTTGGTAGGCAAAATAACTATGGATTAAACCCATAAATGTGACTGGGGGTGAATGTTTTACCATAGTGCAACATTCCGTCCATCATCTTGTGTGTTTTGCTGTTCACCATATGTGGGAAGGGTATGCTCACACCTGGGTCCCGTGCTCACTAGGCCACTGGAGTCAAGCTATCCTGGCTGAAGACGGCTGATAGCCAGAAACCGGTCCTAGGGTGCTTGATTCTAGCCCAGGAAAGCTATGGCTTGGCAGTTCAGGCTGAACTGTTCCCATGAGGCACAGGGTCAAGACTGATTTGCATATGAACATGTCTGAACTGGGGTTCCTTGGTGAGCAAAATGACAATGGATTAAACCCAGATCTGTGACTGGGGGTGAATGTTTTGCCATTGTGCAACATTCCATCCATCATTTTGTGTGTTTTGCTGTTCACCCCATGTGGGAAGGGTATACCCAGACGTGGGTCCCCAGCTCACTAGGCCACTGGAGTCAATCTATCCTGGCTGAAGATGGCTGATAGCCAGAAACCGATCCAAATATGCTTCATTCTGGTCCAGGAAAGACATGGCTTGGCAGTTCAGGCTGGACTGTTCCCATGGGGCACAGGGTCAAGACTGATTTGCATATGGCCATGTCTGAACTGGGGTGACTTGGTAAGCAAAATAACGATGGATTAAACCCAGATCTGTGACTGAGGGTGAATGTTTTGCCATTGTGCAACATTCCGTCCATCATCTTGTGTGTTTTGCTGTTCACCTTATGTGGTAAGGGTATGCCCAGGCGTGGGTCCCGTGCTCACTAGGCCACTGGAGTCAAGCTATCCTGGCTGAAGATGGCTGATAGCCATAAACCGGTCCTAGGATTCTTGATTGCGGTCCAGGAATGACATGGATTGGCACTTCAGGCTGGACTGTTCCAATGAGGTACAGGGTCAAGACTGATTTGCTAATGGCCATGTCTGAACTGGGGTGGCTTGGTGAGCAAAATAATGATGGATTAAATCCAGATGTGTGACTGGGGGTGAATGTTTTGCCATTGTGCAACCTTTCGTCCATCCTCTTGTGTGTTTTGCTGTTCACCCTATGTGGGAAGGGTATACCCAGACGTGGGTCCCGTGCTCACTAGGCCACTGGAGTCAATCTATCCTGGCTGAAGATGGCTGATAGCCAGAAACCGGACCTAGGATGCTTGATTCTGGTCCAGGAAAGACATGGCTTGGCAATTCAGGCTGGAATGTTCCCATGAGGCACAGGGTCAAGACTGATTTGCATATGGCCATGTCTGAACTGGGGTGGCTTGGTGGGCAAATTAACGATAGATTAAACCCAGATCTGTGACTGGGGGTGAATGTTTTGCCATTGTGCAACATTCCGTCCATCATCTTGTGTGTTTTCCTGTTCACCCTATGTGGGAAGGGTATATCCAGACGTGGGTCCCGTGCTCACTAGGCCACTGGAGTCAATCTATCCTGGCTGAAGATGGCTGATAGCCAGAAACCGGACCTAGGATGCTTGATTCTGGTCCAGGAAAGACATGGCTTGGCAGTTCAGGCTGATCTGTTCCCATGAGGCACAGGGTCAAGACTGATTTGCATATGGCCATGTCTGAACTGGGGTGGCTTGGTGAGCAAAATAACGATGTATTAAGCTCAGATCTGTGACTGGGGGTGAATGTTTTGCCATTGTGCAACATTCCGTCCATCATCTTGTGTGTTTTGCTGTTCACCCTATGTGGGAAGAGTATACCCAGACGTGGATCCCGTGCTCACTAGGCCACTGGAGTCAATCTATCCTGGCTGAAGATGGATGATAACCAGAAACCGGTCCTAGGATGCTTGATTCTGGTCCAGGAAAGACGTGGCTTGGCAGTTCAGGCTGGACTGTTCCCGTGAGGCACAGGGTCAAGACTGATTTGCATATGGCCATGTCTGAACTGGGGTTCCTTGGTGAGCAAAATAATGATGGATTAAACCCAGATCTGTGACTGGGGTGAATGTTTTGCCATTGTGCAACATTCCATCCATCATTTTGTGTGTTTTGCTGTTAAATCTATGTGGGAAGGGTATACCCAGACGTGGGTCCCGTGCTCACTAGGCCACTGGAATCAAGCGATCCTGGCTGAAGACGGCAGATAGCCAAAAATCGGTCCTAGGATGCTTGATTCCGGTCCAGGAAATACATGGCTTTGCAGTTCAGGCTGGACTGTTCACATGAGGCACAGGGTCAAGACTGGTTTGCATATAGCCATGTCTGAACTGGGGTGGCTTGGTGAGCAAATTAACGATGGACTAAACCCAGATCTGTGACTGGGGGGTGAATGTTTTGCCATTGTGCAACATTCCGTCCATCATCTTGTGTGTTTTAGTGTTCACCCTATGTGGGAAGGGTATACCCAGACGTGGGTCCCGTGCTCACTAGGCCACTGGAATCAAGCTATCCTGGCTGAAGACGGCAGATAGCCAGAAATTCATCCTAGGGTGCTTGATTCCGGTTAAGGAAAGACATGGCTTTGCAGTTCAGGCTGGACTGTTCCCATGCGGCACAGGGTCAAGACTGGTTTGCATATGGCCATGTATAAACTGGGGTGGCTTGGTGAGCAAAATAACGATGGATTAAACCCAGATGTGTGACTGGGGGTGAATGTTTTGCCATTGTGCAACATTCCGTCCATCATCTTGTGTGTTTTACTGTTTACCCTATGTGGTAAGGGTATGCCCAGACGTGGGTACCATGCTCACTAGGCCACTGGAGTAACGCTATACTAGCTGAAGACGGCTGATGGCCAGAAACCGGTCCTAGGATGCTTGGTTCCGGTCCAGGAAAGACATGGCTTGGCAGTTCAGGCTGGACTGTTCCCATGAGGCACAGGGTCAAGATGGTTTGCATATGGCCATGTCTGAACTGGGGTTCCTTGGTGAGCAACATAACAATGGATTAAACCCAGATCTGTTACTGGGGGTGAATGTTTTGCCATTGTGCAACATTCCATCCATCATTTTGTGTGTTTTGCTGTTAAATCTATGTGGGAAGGATATGCCCAGACGTGGGTCCTGTGCTCACTAGGACACTGTAGTCAAGCTATCCTGGCTGAAGATGGCTGATAACCAGAAAACGGTCCTAGGATGCTTGATTTTGATCCAGGAAAGACATGGCTTGGCTGTTAAGGCTGGACTGTTCCCATGAGGCAAAGGGTCAAGACTGATTTGCATATGGCCATGTCTGAACTGGGGTGGCTTGGTGAGCAAAATAACGATGGATTAAACCCAGATCTGTGACTGGGGGTGAATGTTTTGCCATTGTGCAACATTCCATCCATCATCTTGTGTGTTTTGCTGTTCACCCTATGTGGGAAGGGTACGCCCAGATGTGGGTCCCGTGCTCACTAGGCCACTGGAGTCAAGCTATCCTGGCTGAAGACGGCTGATAGCCAGAAACTGGTCCTAGGGTGCTTGATTCCGGTCCAGGAAAGCTATGGCTTGGCAGTTCAGGCCGAACTGTTCCCATGAGGCACAGGGTCAAGACTGGTTTGCATATGGCCATGTCTGAACTGGGGTCCCTTGGTGAGCAAAATAACAATGGATTAAACCCAGATCTGTGACTGGGGGTGAATGTTTTGCCATTGTGCAACATTACATCCATCATTTTGTGTGTTTTGCTGTAAAATCTATTTGGGAAGGGTATGCCCAGACGTGGGTCCTGTGCTCACTAGGCCACTGGAATCAAGCGATCCTGGCTGAAGACGGCAGATAGCCAGAAATCGGTCCTAGGATGCTTGATTCTGGTCCAGGAAAGACATAGCTTTGCATTTCAGGCTAGACTGTTCCCATGAGGCACAGGGTCAAGACTGGTTTGCATATGGCCATGTCTGAACTGGGGTGGCTTGGTGAGCAAATTAACGATAGATTAAACCCCGATCTGTGACTGGGGGTGAATGTTTTGCCATTGTGCAACATTCCGTTCATCATCTTGTGTGTTTTGCTGTTCACCCTATGTGGGAAGGGTATACCCAGACGTGGGTCCTGTGCTCACTAGGACACTGGAGACAAGCTATCCTGGATGAAGATGGCTGATAGCCAGAAACCTGTCCTAGGATGCTTGATTTTGATCCAGGAAAGACATGGCTTGGCTGTTCAGGCTGGACTTTTTCCATGAGGCACAGGGTCAAGACTGATTTGCATATGGCCATGTCTGAACTGGGGTGGCTTGGTGAGCAAAATAACGATGGATTAAATCCAGATCTGTGACTGGGGTGAATGTTTTGCCATTGTCCAACATTCCATCCATCATTTTGTGTGTTTTGCTGTTAACCCTATGTGGAAGGGTATGCCCAGACGTTGGTCCCATGCTCACTAGGCCACTGGAATCAAGCTATCCTGGCTGAAGACGGCAGATAGCCAGAAATTCATCCTAGGGTGCTTGATTCCGGTTAAGGAAAGACATGGCTTTGCAGTATAGGCTGGACTGTTCCCATGAGGCAGAGGGTCAAGATTGATTTGCATATGGCCATGTCTGAACTGGGGTGGCTTGGTAAGCAAAATAACGATGGATTAAACCCAGATCTGTGACTGGGGGTGATTGTTTTGCAATTGTTCAACTTTCCGTCCATCATCTTGGATGTTTTGCTGTTCACCCTGTGTGGGAAGGGTATGTCCAGACGTGGGTCCCGTGCTCACTAGGCCACTGGAGTCAAGCTATCCCTGGCTGAAGATGGCTGATAGCCAGAAACTGGTCCTAGGGTGCTAGATTCCGGTCCAGGAAAGCTATGGCTTGGCAGTTCAGGCCGAACGGTTCCCTTGAGGCACAGGGTCAAGACTAATTTGCATATGGCCATGTCTGAACTGGGGTTCCTTGGTGAGCAAAATAACAATGGATTAAACCCAGATCTGTGACTGGGGGTGAATGTTTTGCCATTGTGCAACATTCCATCCATCATTTTGTGTGTTTTGCTGTTCACCCTATGTGGGAAGGGTATACCCAGACGTGGGTCCCCAGCTCACTAGGCCACTGGAGTCAAGCTATCCTGGCTGAAGATGGCTGATAGCCAGAAACCGGTCCTAGGATGCTTGATTCTGGTCCAGGAAAGACATGGCTTGGCAGTTCAGGCTGGACTGTTCCCATGAGGCACAGGGTCAAGACTGATTTGCATATGTCCATGTCTGAACTGTGGTGGCTTGGTGAGCAAAATAAAGATGGATTAAACTCAGATCTGTGACTGGGGGTGAATGTTTTGCCATTGTGCAACATTCCGTCCATCATCTTGTGTGTTTTGCTGTTCACCCTATGTGGGAAGGGTATGCCCAGACGTGGGTCCCGTGCTCACTAGGCCACTGGAATCAAGCTATCCTGGCTGAAGACGGCTGATAGCCAGAAACCGGTACTAGGGTGCTTGATTCCGGTCCAGGAAAGACATGGCTTGGCACTTCAGGCTGGACTGTTCCCATGAGGTACAGGGTCAAGACTGATTTGCTTATGGCCATGTCTGAACTGGGGTGGCTTGGTGAGCAAAATAACAATGGATTAAACCCAGATCTGTGACTGGGGGTGAATGTTTTGCCATTGTGCAACATTCCGTCCATCATCTTGTGTGTTTTGCTGTTCACCCTATGTGGGAAGGGTATGCCCAGACGTGGGTCACGTGCTCACTAGGAGACTGGTTTCAAGCTATCCTGGCTGAAGACGGCTGATAGACAGAAACCGGTCCTTGGATGCTTGATTCCTGTCCAGGAAAGAAATGGCTTGGCAGTTCAGTCTGGACTGTTCCCATGAGGCACAGGGTCAAGACTGATTTGCATATGGCCATGTCTGAACTGGGTTGGCTTGGTGAGCAAAATAACGATGGATTAAATCCAGTTCTGTGACTGGGGGTGAATGTTTTTTCATTGTGCAACATTACGTCCATCATCTTGCGTGTTTTACTGTTCACCCTATGGAAAGGGTATGCCCAGACGTGGGTCCCGTGCTCACTAGGCAAGTGGAATCAAGCTGTCCTGGCTGAATACGGCTGATAGCCGGAAACCGGTCCTAGGATGCTTGATTCCGGTCTAGGAAAGACATTGGTTGGCAGTATAGGCTGGACTGTTCCCATGAGGCACAGGGTCAAGATTGATTTGCATATGGCCATGTCTGAACTGGGGTGGCTTGGTAAGCAAAATAACGATGGATTAAACCTAGATCTGTGACTGGGGGTGAATGTTTTGCAATTGTTCAACTTTCCGTCCATCATCTTGTGTGTTTTGCTGTTCACCCTGTGTGGGAAGGGTATGTCCAGACGTGGGTCCCGTGCTCACTAGGCCACTGGAGTCAAGCTATCCTGGCGGAAGACGGCTGATAGCCAGAAACCGGTCCTAGAATGCTTGATTCCCGTCCAGGAAAGACATGGCTTGGCAGTTCAGGCTGGACTGTTCTCATGAGGCACAGCATCAAGACTGATTTGCATATGGCCATGTCTGAACTGGGGTGGCTTGGTAGGCAAAATAACTATGGATTAAACCCATAAATGTGACTGGGGGTGAATGTTTTACCATAGTGCAACATTCCGTCCATCATCTTGTGTGTTTTGCTGTTCACCATATGTGGGAAGGGTATGCTCACACCTGGGTCCCGTGCTCACTAGGCCACTGGAGTCAAGCTAACCTGGCTGAAGACGGCTGATAGCCAGAAACCGGTCCTAGGGTTCTTGATTCTAGCCCAGGAAAGCTATAGCTTGGCAGTTCAGGCTGAACTGTTCCCATGAGGCACAGGGTCAAGACTGATTTGCATATGAACATGTCTGAACTGGGGTTCCTTGGTGAGCAAAATGACAATGGATTAAACCCAGATCTGTGACTGGGGGTGAATGTTTTGCCATTGTGCAACATTCCATCCATCATTTTGTGTGTTTTGCTGTTCACCCTATGTGGGAAGGGTATAACCAGACGTGGGTCCCCAGCTCACTAGGCCACTGGAGTCAATCTATCCTGGCTGAAGATGGCTGATAGCCAGAAACCGATCCAAATATGCTTCATTCTGGTCCAGGAAAGACATGGCTTGGCAGTTCAGGCTGGACTGTTCCCATGGGGCACAGGGTCAAGACTGATTTGCATATGGCCATGTCTGAACTGGGGTGACTTGGTAAGCAAAATAACGATGGATTAAACCCAGATCTGTGACTGAGGGTGAATGTTTTGCCATTGTGCAACATTCCGTCCATCATCTTGTGTGTTTTGCTGTTCACCTTATGTGGGAAGGGTATGCCCAGGCGTGGGTCCCGTGCTCACTAGGCCACTGGAGTCAAGCTATCCTGGCTGAAGATGGCTGATAGCCATAAACCGGTCCTAGGATTCTTGATTGCGGTCCAGGAAAGACATGGCTTGGCACTTCAGGCTGGACTGTTCCCATGAGGTACAGGGTCAAGACTGATTTGCTAATGGCCATGTCTGAACTGGGGTGGCTTGGTGAGCAAAATAACGATGGATTAAACCCAGATGTGTGACTGGGGGTGAATGTTTTGCCATTGTGCAACCTTTCGTCCATCCTCTTGTGTGTTTTGCTGTTCACCCTGTGTGGGAAGGGTATACCCAGACGTGGGTCCCGTGCTCACTAGGCCACTGGAGTCAATCTATCCTGGCTGAAGATGGCTGATAGCCAGAAACCGGACCTAGGATGCTTGATTCTGGTCCAGGAAAGACATAGCTTTGCAGTTCAGGCTGGACTGTTCCCATGAGGCACAGGGTCAAGACTGGTTTGCATATGGCCATGTCTGAACTGGGGTGGCTTGGTGAGCAAATTAACCATAGATTAAACCCCGATCTGTGACTGGGGGTGAATGTTTTGCCATTGTGCAACATTCCGTTCATCATCTTGTGTGTTTTGCTGTTCACCCTATGTGGGAAGGGTATACCCAGACGTGGGTCCTGTGCTCACTAGGACACTGGAGACAAGCTATCCTGGATGAAGATGGCTGATAGCCAGAAACCTGTCCTAGGATGCTTGATTTTGATCCAGGAAAGACATGGCTTGGTTGTTCAGGCTGGACTTTTTCCATGAGGCACAGGGTCAAGACTGATTTGCATATGGCCATGTCTGAACTGGGGTGGCTTGGTGAGCAAAATAACGATGGATTAAATCCAGATCTGTGACTGGGGTGAATGTTTTGCCATTGTGCAACATTCCATCCATCATTTTGTGTGTTTTGCTGTTAACCCTATGTGGGAAGGGTATGCCCAGACGTTGGTCCCATGCTCACTAGGCCACTGGAATCAAGCTATCCTGGCTGAAGACGGCAGATAGCCAGAAATTCATCCTAGGGTGCTTGATTCCGGTTAAGGAAAGACATGGCTTTGCAGTATAGGCTGGACTGTTCCCATGAGGCACAGGGTCAAGATTGATTTGCATATGGCCATGTCTGAACTGGGGTGGCTTGGTAAGCAAAATAACGATGGATTAAACCCAGATCTGTGACTGGGGGTGATTGTTTTGCAATTGTTCAACTTTCCGTCCATCATCTTGGATGTTTTGCTGTTCACCCTGTGTGGGAAGGGTATGTCCAGACGTGGGTCCCGTGCTCACTAGGCCACTGGAGTCAAGCTATCCCTGGCTGAAGATGGCTGATAGCCAGAAACTGGTCCTAGGGTGCTTGATTCCGGTCCAGGAAAGCTATGGCTTGGCAGTTCAGGCCGAACGGTTCCCTTGAGGCACAGGGTCAAGACTAATTTGCATATGGCCATGTCTGTACTAGGGTTCCTTGGTGAGCAAAATAACAATGGATTAAACCCAGATCTGTGACTGGGGGGGGAATGTTTTGCCATTGTGCAACATTCCATCCATCATTTTGTGTGTTTTGCTGTTCACCCTATGTGGGAAGGGTATACCCAGACGTGGGTCCCCAGCTCACTAGGCCACTGGAGTCAAGCTATCCTGGCTGAAGATGGCTGATAGCCAGAAACCGGTCCTAGGATGCTTGATTCTGGTCCAGGAAAGACATGGCTTGGCAGTTCAGGCTGGACTGTTCCCATGAGGCACAGGGTCAAGACTGATTTGCATATGTCCATGTTTGAACTGTGGTGGCTTGGTGAGCAAAATAAAGATGGATTAAACTCAGATCTGTGACTGGGGGTGAATGTTTTGCCATTGTGCAACATTCCGTCCATCATCTTGTCTGTTTTGCTGTTCACCCTATGTGGGAAGGGTATGCCCAGACGTGGGTCCCGTGCTCACTAGGCCACTGGAATCAAGCTATCCTGGCTGAAGACGGCTGATAGCCAGAAACCGGTACTAGGGTGCTTGATTCCGGTCCAGGAAAGACATGGCTTGGCACTTCAGGCTGGACTGTTCCCATGAGGTACAGGGTCAAGACTGATTTGCTTATGGCCATGTCTGAACTGGGGTGGCTTGGTGAGCAAAATAACAATGGATTAAACCCAGATCTGTGACTGGGGGTGAATGTTTTGCCATTGTGCAACATTCCGTCCATCATCTTGTGTGTTTTGCTGTTCACCCTATGTGGGAAGGGTATGCCCAGACGTGGGTCACGTGCTCACTAGGAGACTGGTTTCAAGCTATCCTGGCTGAAGACGGCTGATAGACAGAAACCGGTCCTTGGATGCTTGATTCCTGTTCAGGAAGGAAATGGCTTGGCAGTTCAGTCTGGACTGTTCCCATGAGGCACAGGGTCAAGACTGATTTGCATATGGCCATGTCTGAACTGGGTTGGCTTGGTGAGCAAAATAACGATGGATTAAAACCAGTTCTGTGACTGGGGGTGAATGTTTTTTCATTGTGCAACATTACGTCCATCATCTTGCGTGTTTTACTGTTCACCCTATGGAAAGGGTATGCCCAGACGTGGGTCCCGTGCTCACTAGGCAAGTGGAATCAAGCTGTCCTGGCTGAAGACGGCTGATAGCCGGAAACCGGTCCTAGGATGCTTGATTCCGGTCCAGGAAAGACATGGCTTGGCAGTATAGGCTGGACTGTTCCCATGAGGCACAGGGTCAAGATTGATTTGCATATGGCCATGTCTGAACTGGGATGGCTTGGTAAGCAAAATAACGATGGATTAAACCTAGATCTGTGACTGGGGGTGAATGTTTTGCAATTGTTCAACTTTCCGTCCATCATCTTGTGTGTTTTGCTGTTCACCCTGTGTGGGAAGGGTATGTCCAGACGTGGGTCCCGTGCTCACTAGGCCACTGGAGTCAAGCTATCCTGGCGGAAGACGGCTGATAGCCAGAAACCGGTCCTAGAATGCTTGATTCCCGTCCAGGAAAGACATGGCTTGGCAGTTCAGGCTGGACTGTTCTCATGAGGCACAGCATCAAAACTGATTTGCATATGGCCATGTCTGAACTGGGGTGGCTTGGTAGGCAAAATAACTATGGATTAAACCCATAAATGTGACTGGGGGTGAATGTTTTACCATAGTGCAACATTCCGTCCATCATCTTGTGTGTTTTGCTGTTCACCATATGTGGGAAGGGTATGCTCACACCTGGGTCCGGTGCTCACTAGGCCACTGGAGTCAAGCTATCCTGGCTGAAGACGGCTGATAGCCAGAAACCGGTCCTAGGGTGCTTGATTCTAGCCCAGGAAAGCTATGGCTTGGCAGTTCAGGCTGAACTGTTCCCATGAGGCACAGGGTCAAGACTGATTTGCATATGAACATGTCTGAACTGGGGTTCCTTGGTGAGCAAAATGACAATGGATTAAACCCAGATCTGTGACTGGGGGTGAATGTTTTGCCATTGTGCAACATTCCATCCATCATTTTGTGTGTTTTGCTGTTCACCCCATGTGGGAAGGGTATACCCAGACGTGGGTCCCCAGCTCACTAGGCCACTGGAGTCAATCTATCCTGGCTGAAGATGGCTGATAGCCAGAAACCGATCCAAATATGCTTCATTCTGGTCCAGGAAAGACATGGCTTGGCAGTTCAGGCTGGACTGTTCCCATGGGGCACAGGGTCAAGACTGATTTGCATATGGCCATGTCTGAACTGGGGTGACTTGGTAAGCAAAATAACGATGGATTAAACCCAGATCTGTGACTGAGGGTGAATGTTTTGCCATTGTGCAACATTCCGTCCATCATCTTGTGTGTTTTGCTGTTCACCTTATGTGGTAAGGGTATGCCCAGGCGTGGGTCCCGTGCTCACTAGGCCACTGGAGTCAAGCTATCCTGGCTGAAGATGGCTGATAGCCATAAACCGGTCCTAGGATTCTTGATTGCGGTCCAGGAATGACATGGATTGGCACTTCAGGCTGGACTGTTCCAATGAGGTACAGGGTCAAGACTGATTTGCTAATGGCCATGTCTGAACTGGGGTGGCTTGGTGAGCAAAATAATGATGGATTAAACCCAGATGTGTGACTGGGGGTGAATGTTTTGCCATTGTGCAACCTTTCGTCCATCCTCTTGTGTGTTTTGCTGTTCACCCTATGTGGGAAGGGTATACCCAGACGTGGGTCCCGTGCTCACTAGGCCACTGGAGTCAATCTATCCTGGCTGAAGATGGCTGATAGCCAGAAACCGGACCTAGGATGCTTGATTCTGGTCCAGGAAAGACATGGCTTGGCAATTCAGGCTGGAATGTTCCCATGAGGCACAGGGTCAAGACTGATTTGCATATGGCCATGTCTGAACTGGGGTGGCTTGGTGGGCAAATTAACGATAGATTAAACCCAGATCTGTGACTGGGGGTGAATGTTTTGCCATTGTGCAACATTCCGTCCATCATCTTGTGTGTTTTCCTGTTCACCCTATGTGGGAAGGGTATATCCAGACGTGGGTCCCGTGCTCACTAGGCCACTGGAGTCAATCTATCCTGGCTGAAGATGGCTGATAGCCAGAAACCGGACCTAGGATGCTTGATTCTGGTCCAGGAAAGACATGGCTTGGCAGTTCAGGCTGATCTGTTCCCATGAGGCACAGGGTCAAGACTGATTTGCATATGGCCATGTCTGAACTGGGGTGGCTTGGTGAGCAAAATAACGATGTATTAAGCTCAGATCTGTGACTGGGGGTGAATGTTTTGCCATTGTGCAACATTCCGTCCATCATCTTGTGTGTTTTGCTGTTCACCCTATGTGGGAAGAGTATACCCAGACGTGGATCCCGTGCTCACTAGGCCACTGGAGTCAATCTATCCTGGCTGAAGATGGATGATAACCAGAAACCGGTCCTAGGATGCTTGATTCTGGTCCAGGAAAGACGTGGCTTGGCAGTTCAGGCTGGACTGTTCCCGTGAGGCACAGGGTCAAGACTGATTTGCATATGGCCATGTCTGAACTGGGGTTCCTTGGTGAGCAAAATAATGATGGATTAAACCCAGATCTGTGACTGGGGTGAATGTTTTGCCATTGTGCAACATTCCATCCATCATTTTGTGTGTTTTGCTGTTAAATCTATGTGGGAAGGGTATACCCAGACGTGGGTCCCGTGCTCACTAGGCCACTGGAATCAAGCGATCCTGGCTGAAGACGGCAGATAGCCAAAAATCGGTCCTAGGATGCTTGATTCCGGTCCAGGAAATACATGGCTTTGCAGTTCAGGCTGGACTGTTCCCATGAGGCACAGGGTCAAGACTGGTTTGCATATAGCCATGTCTGAACTGGGGTGGCTTGGTGAGCAAATTAACGATGGACTAAACCCAGATCTGTGACTGGGGGGTGAATGTTTTGCCATTGTGCAACATTCCGTCCATCATCTTGTGTGTTTTAGTGTTCACCCTATGTGGGAAGGGTATACCCAGACGTGGGTCCCGTGCTCACTAGGCCACTGGAATCAAGCTATCCTGGCTAAAGACGGCAGATAGCCAGAAATTCATCCTAGGGTGCTTGATTCCGGTTAAGGAAAGACATGGCTTTGCAGTTCAGGCTGGACTGTTCCCATGCGGCACAGGGTCAAGACTGGTTTGCATATGGCCATGTATAAACTGGGGTGGCTTGGTGAGCAAAATAACGATGGATTAAACCCAGATGTGTGACTGGGGGTGAATGTTTTGCCATTGTGCAACATTCCGTCCATCATCTTGTGTGTTTTACTGTTTACCCTATGTGGTAAGGGTATGCCCAGACGTGGGTACCATGCTCACTAGGCCACTGGAGTAACGCTATACTAGCTGAAGATGGCTGATGGCCAGAAACCGGTCCTAGGATGCTTGGTTCCGGTCCAGGAAAGACATGGCTTGGCAGTTCAGGCTGGACTGTTCCCATGAGGCACAGGGTCAAGATGGTTTGCATATGGCCATGTCTGAACTGGGGTTCCTTGGTGAGCAACATAACAATGGATTAAACCCAGATCTGTTACTGGGGGTGAATGTTTTGCCATTGTGCAACATTCCATCCATCATTTTGTGTGTTTTGCTGTTAAATCTATGTGGGAAGGATATGCCCAGACGTGGGTCCTGTGCTCACTAGGACACTGTAGTCAAGCTATCCTGGCTGAAGATGGCTGATAACCAGAAAACGGTCCTAGGATGCTTGATTTTGATCCAGGAAAGACATGGCTTGGCTGTTAAGGCCGAACGGTTCCCTTGAGGCACAGGGTCAAGACTAATTTGCATATGGCCATGTCTGAACTGGGGTTCCTTGGTGAGCAAAATAACAATGGATTAAACCCAGATCTGTGACTGGGGGTGAATGTTTTGCCATTGTGCAACATTCCATCCATCATTTTGTGTGTTTTGCTGTTCACCCTATGTGGGAAGGGTATACCCAGACGTGGGTCCCCAGCTCACTAGGCCACTGGAGTCAAGCTATCCTGGCTGAAGATGGCTGATAGCCAGAAACCGGTCCTAGGATGCTTGATTCTGGTCCAGGAAAGACATGGCTTGGCAGTTCAGGCTGGACTGTTCCCATGAGGCACAGGGTCAAGACTGATTTGCATATGTCCATGTCTGAACTGTGGTGGCTTGGTGAGCAAAATAAAGATGGATTAAACTCAGATCTGTGACTGGGGGTGAATGTTTTGCCATTGTGCAACATTCCGTCCATCATCTTGTGTGTTTTGCTGTTCACCCTATGTGGGAAGGGTATGCCCAGACGTGGGTCCCGTGCTCACTAGGCCACTGGAATCAAGCTATCCTGGCTGAAGACGGCTGATAGCCAGAAACCGGTACTAGGGTGCTTGATTCCGGTCCAGGAAAGACATGGCTTGGCACTTCAGGCTGGACTGTTCCCATGAGGTACAGGGTCAAGACTGATTTGCTTATGGCCATGTCTGAACTGGGGTGGCTT
This sequence comes from Lissotriton helveticus, assembly GCF_964261635.1. Taxonomy (NCBI): domain Eukaryota; kingdom Metazoa; phylum Chordata; class Amphibia; order Caudata; family Salamandridae; genus Lissotriton; species Lissotriton helveticus. Next base: position 407,116,385 of record NC_136071.1, read on the forward strand.
GGTGAGCAAAATAACAATGGATTAAACCCAGATCTGTGACTGGGGGTGAATGTTTTGCCATTGTGCAACATTCCGTCCATCATCTTGTGTGTTTTGCTGTTCACCCTATGTGGGAAGGGTATGCCCAGACGTGGGTCACGTGCTCACTAGGAGACTGGTTTCAAGCTATCCTGGCTGAAGACGGCTGATAGACAGAAACCGGTCCTTGGATGCTTGATTCCTGTCCAGGAAAGAAATGGCTTGGCAGTTCAGTCTGGACTGTTCCCATGAGGCACAGGGTCAAGACTGATTTGCATATGGCCATGTCTGAACTGGGTTGGCTTGGTGAGCAAAATAACGATGGATTAAATCCAGTTCTGTGACTGGGGGTGAATGTTTTTTCATTGTGCAACATTACGTCCATCATCTTGCGTGTTTTACTGTTCACCCTATGGAAAGGGTATGCCCAGACGTGGGTCCCGTGCTCACTAGGCAAGTGGAATCAAGCTGTCCTGGCTGAATACGGCTGATAGCCGGAAACCGGTCCTAGGATGCTTGATTCCGGTCTAGGAAAGACATTGGTTGGCAGTATAGGCTGGACTGTTCCCATGAGGCACAGGGTCAAGATTGATTTGCATATGGCCATGTCTGAACTGGGGTGGCTTGGTAAGCAAAATAACGATGGATTAAACCTAGATCTGTGACTGGGGGTGAATGTTTTGCAATTGTTCAACTTTCCGTCCATCATCTTGTGTGTTTTGCTGTTCACCCTGTGTGGGAAGGGTATGTCCAGACGTGGGTCCCGTGCTCACTAGGCCACTGGAGTCAAGCTATCCTGGCGGAAGACGGCTGATAGCCAGAAACCGGTCCTAGAATGCTTGATTCCCGTCCAGGAAAGACATGGCTTGGCAGTTCAGGCTGGACTGTTCTCATGAGGCACAGCATCAAGACTGATTTGCATATGGCCATGTCTGAACTGGGGTGGCTTGGTAGGCAAAATAACTATGGATTAAACCCATAAATGTGACTGGGGGTGAATGTTTTACCATAGTGCAACATTCCGTCCATCATCTTGTGTGTTTTGCTGTTCACCATATGTGGGAAGGGTATGCTCACACCTGGGTCCCGTGCTCACTAGGCCACTGGAGTCAAGCTAACCTGGCTGAAGACGGCTGATAGCCAGAAACCGGTCCTAGGGTTCTTGATTCTAGCCCAGGAAAGCTATGGCTTGGCAGTTCAGGCTGAACTGTTCCCATGAGGCACAGGGTCAAGACTGATTTGCATATGAACATGTCTGAACTGGGGTTCCTTGGTGAGCAAAATGACAATGGATTAAACCCAGATCTGTGACTGGGGGTGAATGTTTTGCCATTGTGCAACATTCCATCCATCATTTTGTGTGTTTTGCTGTTCACCCTATGTGGGAAGGGTATAACCAGACGTGGGTCCCCAGCTCACTAGGCCACTGGAGTCAATCTATCCTGGCTGAAGATGGCTGATAGCCAGAAACCGATCCAAATATGCTTCATTCTGGTCCAGGAAAGACATGGCTTGGCAGTTCAGGCTGGACTGTTCCCATGGGGCACAGGGTCAAGACTGATTTGCATATGGCCATGTCTGAACTGGGGTGACTTGGTAAGCAAAATAACGATGGATTAAACCCAGATCTGTGACTGAGGGTGAATGTTTTGCCATTGTGCAACATTCCGTCCATCATCTTGTGTGTTTTGCTGTTCACCTTATGTGGGAAGGGTATGCCCAGGCGTGGGTCCCGTGCTCACTAGGCCACTGGAGTCAAGCTATCCTGGCTGAAGATGGCTGATAGCCATAAACCGGTCCTAGGATTCTTGATTGCGGTCCAGGAAAGACATGGCTTGGCACTTCAGGCTGGACTGTTCCCATGAGGTACAGGGTCAAGACTGATTTGCTAATGGCCATGTCTGAACTGGGGTGGCTTGGTGAGCAAAATAACGATGGATTAAACCCAGATGTGTGACTGGGGGTGAATGTTTTGCCATTGTGCAACCTTTCGTCCATCCTCTTGTGTGTTTTGCTGTTCACCCTGTGTGGGAAGGGTATACCCAGACGTGGGTCCCGTGCTCACTAGGCCACTGGAGTCAATCTATCCTGGCTGAAGATGGCTGATAGCCAGAAACCGGACCTAGGATGCTTGATTCTGGTCCAGGAAAGACATGGCTTGGCAATTCAGGCTGGAATGTTCCCATGAGGCACAGGGTCAAGACTGATTTGCATATGGCCATGTCTGAACTGGGGTGGCTTGGTGGGCAAATTAACTATAGATTAAACCCAGATCTGTGACTGGGGGTGAATGTTTTGCCATTGTGCAACATTCCGTCCATCATCTTGTGTGTTTTCCTGTTCACCCTATGTGGGAAGGGTATATCCAGACGTGGGTCCCGTGCTCACTAGGCCACTGGAGTCAATCTATCCTGGCTGAAGATGGCTGATAGCCAGAAACCGGACCTAGGATGCTTGATTCTGGTCCAGGAAAGACATGGCTTGGCAGTTCAGGCTGATCTGTTCCCATGAGGCACAGGGTCAAGACTGATTTGCATATGGCCATGTCTGAACTGGGGTGGCTTGGTGAGCAAAATAACGATGTATTAAGCTCAGATCTGTGACTGGGGGTGAATGTTTTGCCATTGTGCAACATTCCGTCCATCATCTTGTGTGTTTTGCTGTTCACCCTATGTGGGAAGAGTATACCCAGACGTGGGTCCCATTCTCACTAGGCCACTGGAGTCAATCTATCCTGGCTGAAGATGGATGATAGCCAGAAACCGGTCCTAGGATGCTTGATTCTGGTCCAGGAAAGTCGTGGCTTGGCAGTTCAGGCTGGACTGTTCCCATGAGGCACAGGGTCAAGACTGATTTGCATATGGCCATGTCTGAACTGGGGTTCCTTGGTGAGCAAAATAATGATGGATTAAACCCAGATCTGTGACTGGGGGTGAATGTTTTGCCATTGTGCAACATTCCATCCATCATTTTGTGTGTTTTGCTGTTAAATCTATGTGGGAAGGGTATACCCAGACGTGGGTCCCGTGCTCACTAGGCCACTGGAATCAAGCGATCCTGGCTGAAGACGGCAGATAGCCAAAAATCGGTCCTAGGATGCTTGTTTCCGGTCCAGGAAATACATGGCTTTGCAGTTCAGGCTGGACTATTCCCATGAGGCACAGGGTCAAGACTGGTTTGCATATAGCCATGTCTGAACTGGGGTGGCTTGGTGAGCAAATTAACGATGGACTAAACCCAGATCTGTGACTGGGGGGTGAATGTTTTGCCATTGTGCAACATTCCGTCCATCATCTTGTGTGTTTTGCTGTTCACCCTATGTGGGAAGGGTATACCCAGACGTGGGTCCCGTGCTCACTAGGCCACTGGAATCAAGCTATCCTGGCTGAAGACGGCAGATAGCCAGAAATTCATCCTAGGGTGCTTGATTCCGGTTAAGGAAAGACATGGCTTTGCAGTTCAGGCTGGACTGTTCCCATGCGGCACAGGGTCAAGACTGGCTTGCATATGGCCATGTATGAACTGGGGTGGCTTGGTGAGCAAAATAACGATGGATTAAACCCAGATGTGTGACTGGGGGTGAATGTTTTGCCATTGTGCAACATTCCGTCCATCATCTTGTGTGTTTTACTGTTTACCCTATGTGGGAAGGGTATGCCCAGACGTGGGTACCATGCTCACTAGGCCACTGGAGTAACGCTATACTAGCTGAAGACGGCTGATGGCCAGAAACCGGTCCTAGGATGCTTGGTTCCGGTCCAGGAAAAACATGGCTTGGCAGTTCAGGCTGGACTGTTCCCATGAGGCACAGGGTCAAGACTGGTTTGCATATGGCCATGTCTGAACTGGGGTTCCTTGGTGAGCAACATAACGATGGATTAAACCCAGATCTGTGACTGGGGGTGAATGTTTTGTCATTGTGCAACATTCCAGCCATCATTTTGTGTGTTTTGCTGTTAAATCTATGTGGGAAGGATATGCCCAGACGTGGGTCCTGTGCTCACTAGGACACTGTAGTCAAGCTATCCTGGCTGAAGATGGCTGATAACCAGAAAACGGTCCTGGGATGCTTGATTTTGATCCAGGAAAGACATGGCTTGGCTGTTCAGGCTGGACTGTTCCCATGAGGCAAAGGGTCAAGACTGATTTGCATATGGCCATGTCTGAACTGGGGTGGCTTGGTGAGCAAAATAAAGATGGATTAAACCCAGATCTGTGACTGGGGGTGAATGTTTTGCCATTGTGCAACATTCCGTCCATCATCTTGTGTGTTTTGCTGTTCACCCTATGTGGGAAGGCTACGCCCAGATGTGGGTCCCGTGCTCACTAGGCCACTGGAGTCAAGCTATCCTGGCTGAAGACGGCTGATAGCCAGAAATTGGTCCTAGGGTGCTTGATTCCGGTCCAGGAAAGCTATGGCTTGGCAGTTCAGGCCGAACTGTTCCCATGAGGCACAGGGTCAAGACTGGTTTGCATATGGCCATGTCTGAACTGGGGTCCCTTGGTGAGCAAAATAACAATGGATTAAACCCAGATCTGTGACTGGGGGTGAATGTTTTGCCATTGTGCAACATTACATCCATCATTTTGTGTGTTTTGCTGTAAAATCTATGTGGGAAGGGTATGCCCAGACGTGGGTCCTGTGCTCACTAGGCCACTGGAATCAAGCGATCCTGGCTGAAGACGGCAGATAGCCAGAAATCGGTCCTAGGATGCTTGATTCTGGTCCAGGAAAGACATAGCTTTGCAGTTCAGGCTGGACTGTTCCCATGAGGCACAGGGTCAAGACTGGTTTGCATATGGCCATGTCTGAACTGGGGTGGCTTGGTGAGCAAATTAACCATAGATTAAACCCCGATCTGTGACTGGGGGTGAATGTTTTGCCATTGTGCAACATTCCGTTCATCATCTTGTGTGTTTTGCTGTTCACCCTATGTGGGAAGGGTATACCCAGACGTGGGTCCTGTGCTCACTAGGACACTGGAGACAAGCTATCCTGGATGAAGATGGCTGATAGCCAGAAACCTGTCCTAGGATGCTTGATTTTGATCCAGGAAAGACATGGCTTGGTTGTTCAGGCTGGACTTTTTCCATGAGGCACAGGGTCAAGACTGATTTGCATATGGCCATGTCTGAACTGGGGTGGCTTGGTGAGCAAAATAACGATGGATTAAATCCAGATCTGTGACTGGGGTGAATGTTTTGCCATTGTGCAACATTCCATCCATCATTTTGTGTGTTTTGCTGTTAACCCTATGTGGGAAGGGTATGCCCAGACGTTGGTCCCATGCTCACTAGGCCACTGGAATCAAGCTATCCTGGCTGAAGACGGCAGATAGCCAGAAATTCATCCTAGGGTGCTTGATTCCGGTTAAGGAAAGACATGGCTTTGCAGTATAGGCTGGACTGTTCCCATGAGGCACAGGGTCAAGATTGATTTGCATATGGCCATGTCTGAACTGGGGTGGCTTGGTAAGCAAAATAACGATGGATTAAACCCAGATCTGTGACTGGGGGTGATTGTTTTGCAATTGTTCAACTTTCCGTCCATCATCTTGGATGTTTTGCTGTTCACCCTGTGTGGGAAGGGTATGTCCAGACGTGGGTCCTGTGCTCACTAGGCCACTGGAGTCAAGCTATCCCTGGCTGAAGATGGCTGATAGCCAGAAACTGGTCCTAGGGTGCTTGATTCCGGTCCAGGAAAGCTATGGCTTGGCAGTTCAGGCCGAACGGTTCCCTTGAGGCACAGGGTCAAGACTAATTTGCATATGGCCATGTCTGAACTAGGGTTCCTTGGTGAGCAAAATAACAATGGATTAAACCCAGATCTGTGACTGGGGGGGAATGTTTTGCCATTGTGCAACATTCCATCCATCATTTTGTGTGTTTTGCTGTTCACCCTATGTGGGAAGGGTATACCCAGACGTGGGTCCCCAGCTCACTAGGCCACTGGAGTCAAGCTATCCTGGCTGAAGATGGCTGATAGCCAGAAACCGGTCCTAGGATGCTTGATTCTGGTCCAGGAAAGACATGGCTTGGCAGTTCAGGCTGGACTGTTCCCATGAGGCACAGGGTCAAGACTGATTTGCATATGTCCATGTTTGAACTGTGGTGGCTTGGTGAGCAAAATAAAGATGGATTAAACTCAGATCTGTGACTGGGGGTGAATGTTTTGCCATTGTGCAACATTCCGTCCATCATCTTGTCTGTTTTGCTGTTCACCCTATGTGGGAAGGGTATGCCCAGACGTGGGTCCCGTGCTCACTAGGCCACTGGAATCAAGCTATCCTGGCTGAAGACGGCTGATAGCCAGAAACCGGTACTAGGGTGCTTGATTCCGGTCCAGGAAAGACATGGCTTGGCACTTCAGGCTGGACTGTTCCCATGAGGTACAGGGTCAAGACTGATTTGCTTATGGCCATGTCTGAACTGGGGTGGCTTGGTGAGCAAAATAACAATGGATTAAACCCAGATCTGTGACTGGGGGTGAATGTTTTGCCATTGTGCAACATTCCGTCCATCATCTTGTGTGTTTTGCTGTTCACCCTATGTGGGAAGGGTATGCCCAGACGTGGGTCACGTGCTCACTAGGAGACTGGTTTCAAGCTATCCTGGCTGAAGACGGCTGATAGACAGAAACCGGTCCTTGGATGCTTGATTCCTGTTCAGGAAAGAAATGGCTTGGCAGTTCAGTCTGGACTGTTCCCATGAGGCACAGGGTCAAGACTGATTTGCATATGGCCATGTCTGAACTGGGTTGGCTTGGTGAGCAAAATAACGATGGATTAAATCCAGTTCTGTGACTGGGGGTGAATGTTTTTTCATTGTGCAACATTACGTCCATCATCTTGCGTGTTTTACTGTTCACCCTATGGAAAGGGTATGCCCAGACGTGGGTCCCGTGCTCACTAGGCAAGTGGAATCAAGCTGTCCTGGCTGAAGACGGCTGATAGCCGGAAACCGGTCCTAGGATGCTTGATTCCGGTCCAGGAAAGACATGGCTTGGCACTTCAGGCTGGACTGTTCCCATGAGGTACAGGGTCAAGACTGATTTGCTAATGGCCATGTCTGAACTGGGGTGGCTTGGTGAGCAAAATAACTATGGATTAAACCCAGATGTGTGACTGGGGGTGAATGTTTTGCCATTGTGCAACCTTTCGTCCATCCTCTTGTGTGTTTTGCTGTTCACCCTGTGTGGGAAGGGTATACCCAGACGTGGGTCCCGTGCTCACTAGGCCACTGGAGTCAATCTATCCTGGCTGAAGATGGCTGATAGCCAGAAACCGGACCTAGGATGCTTGATTCTGGTCCAGGAAAGACATGGCTTGGCAATTCAGGCTGGAATGTTCCCATGAGGCACAGGGTCAAGACTGATTTGCATATGGCCATGTCTGAACTGGGGTGGCTTGGTGGGCAAATTAACGATAGATTAAACCCAGATCTGTGACTGGGGGTGAATGTTTTGCCATTGTGCAACATTCCGTCCATCATCTTGTGTGTTTTCCTGTTCACCCTATGTGGGAAGGGTATATCCAGACGTGGGTCCCGTGCTCACTAGGCCACTGGAGTCAATCTATCCTGGCTGAAGATGGCTGATAGCCAGAAACCGGACCTAGGATGCTTGATTCTGGTCCAGGAAAGACATGGCTTGGCAGTTCAGGCTGATCTGTTCCCATGAGGCACAGGGTCAAGACTGATTTGCATATGGCCATGTCTGAACTGGGGTGGCTTGGTGAGCAAAATAACGATGTATTAAGCTCAGATCTGTGACTGGGGGTGAATGTTTTGCCATTGTGCAACATTCCGTCCATCATCTTGTGTGTTTTGCTGTTCACCCTATGTGGGAAGAGTATACCCAGACGTGGGTCCCGTGCTCACTAGGCCACTGGAGTCAATCTATCCTGGCTGAAGATGGATGATAGCCAGAAACCGGTCCTAGGATGCTTGATTCTGGTCCAGGAAAGTCGTGGCTTGGCAGTTCAGGCTGGACTGTTCCCATGAGGCACAGGGTCAAGACTGATTTGCATATGGCCATGTCTGAACTGGGGTTCCTTGGTGAGCAAAATAATGATGGATTAAACCCAGATCTGTGACTGGGGGTGAATGTTTTGCCATTGTGCAACATTCCATCCATCATTTTGTGTGTTTTGCTGTTAAATCTATGTGGGAAGGGTATACCCAGACGTGGGTCCCTTGCTCACTAGGCCACTGGAATCAAGCGATCCTGGCTGAAGACGGCAGATAGCCAAAAATCGGTCCTAGGATGCTTGTTTCCAGTCCAGGAAATACATGGCTTTGCAGTTCAGGCTGGACTATTCCCATGAGGCACAGGGTCAAGACTGGTTTGCATATAGCCATGTCTGAACTGGGGTGGCTTGGTGAGCAAATTAACGATGGACTAAACCCAGATCTGTGACTGGGGGGTGAATGTTTTGCCATTGTGCAACATTCCGTCCATCATCTTGTGTGTTTTGCTGTTCACCCTATGTGGGAAGGGTATACCCAGACGTGGGTCCCGTGCTCACTAGGCCACTGGAATCAAGCTATCCTGGCTGAAGACGGCAGATAGCCAGAAATTCATCCTAGGGTGCTTGATTCCGGTTAAGGAAAGACATGGCTTTGCAGTTCAGGCTGGACTGTTCCCATGCGGCACAGGGTCAAGACTGGCTTGCATATGGCCATGTATGAACTGGGGTGGCTTGGTGAGCAAAATAACGATGGATCAAACCCAGATGTGTGACTGGGGGTGAATGTTTTGCCATTGTGCAACATTCCGTCCATCATCTTGTGTGTTTTACTGTTTACCCTATGTGGGAAGGGTATGCCCAGACGTGGGTACCATGCTCACTAGGCCACTGGAGTAACGCTATACTAGCTGAAGACGGCTGATGGCCAGAAACCGGTCCTAGGATGCTTGGTTCCGGTCCAGGAAAAACATGGCTTGGCAGTTCAGGCTGGACTGTTCCCATGAGGCACAGGGTCAAGACTGGTTTGCATATGGCCATGTCTGAACTGGGGTTCCTTGGTGAGCAACATAACGATGGATTAAACCCAGATCTGTGACTGGGGGTGAATGTTTTGTCATTGTGCAACATTCCAGCCATCATTTTGTGTGTTTTGCTGTTAAATCTATGTGGGAAGGATATGCCCAGACGTGGGTCCTGTGCTCACTAGGACACTGTAGTCAAGCTATCCTGGCTGAAGATGGCTGATAACCAGAAAACGGTCCTGGGATGCTTGATTTTGATCCAGGAAAGACATGGCTTGGCTGTTCAGGCTGGACTGTTCCCATGAGGCAAAGGGTCAAGACTGATTTGCATATGGCCATGTCTGAACTGGGGTGGCTTGGTGAGCAAAATAAAGATGGATTAAACCCAGATCTGTGACTGGGGGTGAATGTTTTGCCATTGTGCAACATTCCGTCCATCATCTTGTGTGTTTTGCTGTTCACCCTATGTGGGAAGGCTACGCCCAGATGTGGGTCCCGTGCTCACTAGGCCACTGGAGTCAAGCTATCCTGGCTGAAGACGGCTGATAGCCAGAAATTGGTCCTAGGGTGCTTGATTCCGGTCCAGGAAAGCTATGGCTTGGCAGTTCAGGCCGAACTGTTCCCATGAGGCACAGGGTCAAGACTGGTTTGCATATGGCCATGTCTGAACTGGGGTCCCTTGGTGAGCAAAATAACAATGGATTAAACCCAGATCTGTGACTGGGGGTGAATGTTTTGCCATTGTGCAACATTACATCCATCATTTTGTGTGTTTTGCTGTAAAATCTATGTGGGAAGGGTATGCCCAGACGTGGGTCCTGTGCTCACTAGGCCACTGGAATCAAGCGATCCTGGCTGAAGACGGCAGATAGCCAGAAATCGGTCCTAGGATGCTTGATTCTGGTCCAGGAAAGACATAGCTTTGCAGTTCAGGCTGGACTGTTCCCATGAGGCACAGGGTCAAGACTGGTTTGCATATGGCCATGTCTGAACTGGGGTGGCTTGGTGAGCAAATTAACCATAGATTAAACCCCGATCTGTGACTGGGGGTGAATGTTTTGCCATTGTGCAACATTCCGTTCATCATCTTGTGTGTTTTGCTGTTCACCCTATGTGGGAAGGGTATACCCAGACGTGGGTCCTGTGCTCACTAGGACACTGGAGACAAGCTATCCTGGATGAAGATGGCTGATAGCCAGAAACCTGTCCTAGGATGCTTGATTTTGATCCAAGAAAGACATGGCTTGGTTGTTCAGGCTGGACTTTTTCCATGAGGCACAGGGTCAAGACTGATTTGCATATGGCCATGTCTGAACTGGGGTGGCTTGGTGAGCAAAATAACGATGGATTAAATCCAGATCTGTGACTGGGGTGAATGTTTTGCCATTGTGCAACATTCCATCCATCATTTTGTGTGTTTTGCTGTTAACCCTATGTGGGAAGGGTATGCCCAGACGTTGGTCCCATGCTCACTAGGCCACTGGAATCAAGCTATCCTGGCTGAAGACGGCAGATAGCCAGAAATTCATCCTAGGGTGCTTGATTCCGGTTAAGGAAAGACATGGCTTTGCAGTATAGGCTGGACTGTTCCCATGAGGCACAGGGTCAAGATTGATTTGCATATGGCCATGTCTGAACTGGGGTGGCTTGGTAAGCAAAATAACGATGGATTAAACCCAGATCTGTGACTGGGGGTGATTGTTTTGCAATTGTTCAACTTTCCGTCCATCATCTTGGATGTTTTGCTGTTCACCCTGTGTGGGAAGGGTATGTCCAGACGTGGGTCCTGTGCTCACTAGGCCACTGGAGTCAAGCTATCCCTGGCTGAAGATGGCTGATAGCCAGAAACTGGTCCTAGGGTGCTTGATTCCGGTCCAGGAAAGCTATGGCTTGGCAGTTCAGGCCGAACGGTTCCCTTGAGGCACAGGGTCAAGACTAATTTGCATATGGCCATGTCTGAACTAGGGTTCCTTGGTGAGCAAAATAACAATGGATTAAACCCAGATCTGTGACTGGGGGGGAATGTTTTGCCATTGTGCAACATTCCATCCATCATTTTGTGTGTTTTGCTGTTCACCCTATGTGGGAAGGGTATACCCAGACGTGGGTCCCCAGCTCACTAGGCCACTGGAGTCAAGCTATCCTGGCTGAAGATGGCTGATAGCCAGAAACCGGTCCTAGGATGCTTGATTCTGGTCCAGGAAAGACATGGCTTGGCAGTTCAGGCTGGACTGTTCCCATGAGGCACAGGGTTAAGACTGATTTGCATATGTCCATGTTTGAACTGTGGTGGCTTGGTGAGCAAAATAAAGATGGATTAAACTCAGATCTGTGACTGGGGGTGAATGTTTTGCCATTGTGCAACATTCCGTCCATCATCTTGTCTGTTTTGCTGTTCACCCTATGTGGGAAGGGTATGCCCAGACGTGGGTCCCGTGCTCACTAGGCCACTGGAATCAAGCTATCCTGGCTGAAGACGGCTGATAGCCAGAAACCGGTACTAGGGTGCTTGATTCCGGTCCAGGAAAGACATGGCTTGGCACTTCAGGCTGGACTGTTCCCATGAGGTACAGGGTCAAGACTGATTTGCTTATGGCCATGTCTGAACTGGGGTGGCTTGGTGAGCAAAATAACAATGGATTAAACCCAGATCTGTGACTGGGGGTGAATGTTTTGCCATTGTGCAACATTCCGTCCATCATCTTGTGTGTTTTGCTGTTCACCCTATGTGGGAAGGGTATGCCCAGACGTGGGTCACGTGCTCACTAGGAGACTGGTTTCAAGCTATCCTGGCTGAAGACGGCTGATAGACAGAAACCGGTCCTTGGATGCTTGATTCCTGTTCAGGAAAGAAATGGCTTGGCAGTTCAGTCTGGACTGTTCCCATGAGGCACAGGGTCAAGACTGATTTGCATATGGCCATGTCTGAACTGGGTTGGCTTGGTGAGCAAAATAACGATGGATTAAATCCAGTTCTGTGACTGGGGGTGAATGTTTTTTCATTGTGCAACATTACGTCCATCATCTTGCGTGTTTTACTGTTCACCCTATGGAAAGGGTATGCCCAGACGTGGGTCCCGTGCTCACTAGGCAAGTGGAATCAAGCTGTCCTGGCTGAAGACGGCTGATAGCCGGAAACCGGTCCTAGGATGCTTGATTCCGGTCCAGGAAAGACATGGCTTGGCACTTCAGGCTGGACTGTTCCCATGAGGTACAGGGTCAAGACTGATTTGCTAATGGCCATGTCTGAACTGGGGTGGCTTGGTGAGCAAAATAACGATGGATTAAACCCAGATGTGTGACTGGGGGTGAATGTTTTGCCATTGTGCAACCTTTCGTCCATCCTCTTGTGTGTTTTGCTGTTCACCCTGTGTGGGAAGGGTATACCCAGACGTGGGTCCCGTGCTCACTAGGCCACTGGAGTCAATCTATCCTGGCTGAAGATGGCTGATAGCCAGAAACCGGACCTAGGATGCTTGATTCTGGTCCAGGAAAGACATGGCTTGGCAATTCAGGCTGGAATGTTCCCATGAGGCACAGGGTCAAGACTGATTTGCATATGGCCATGTCTGAACTGGGGTGGCTTGGTGGGCAAATTAACGATAGATTAAACCCAGATCTGTGACTGGGGGTGAATGTTTTGCCATTGTGCAACATTCCGTCCATCATCTTGTGTGTTTTCCTGTTCACCCTATGTGGGAAGGGTATATCCAGACGTGGGTCCCGTGCTCACTAGGCCACTGGAGTCAATCTATCCTGGCTGAAGATGGCTGATAGCCAGAAACCGGACCTAGGATGCTTGATTCTGGTCCAGGAAAGACATGGCTTGGCAGTTCAGGCTGATCTGTTCCCATGAGGCACAGGGTCAAGACTGATTTGCATATGGCCATGTCTGAACTGGGGTGGCTTGGTGAGCAAAATAACGATGTATTAAGCTCAGATCTGTGACTGGGGGTGAATGTTTTGCCATTGTGCAACATTCCGTCCATCATCTTGTGTGTTTTGCTGTTCACCCTATGTGGGAAGAGTATACCCAGACGTGGGTCCCGTGCTCACTAGGCCACTGGAGTCAATCTATCCTGGCTGAAGATGGATGATAGCCAGAAACCGGTCCTAGGATGCTTGATTCTGGTCCAGGAAAGACGTGGCTTGGCAGTTCAGGCTGGACTGTTCCCATGAGGCACAGGGTCAAGACTGATTTGCATATGGCCATGTCTGAACTGGGGTTCCTTGGTGAGCAAAATAATGATGGATTAAACCCAGATCTGTGACTGGGGGTGAATGTTTTGCCATTGTGCAACATTCCATCCATCATTTTGTGTGTTTTGCTGTTAAATCTATGTGGGAAGGGTATACCCAGACGTGGGTCCCGTGCTCACTAGGCCACTGGAATCAAGCGATCCTGGCTGAAGACGGCAGATAGCCAAAAATCGGTCCTAGGATGCTTGTTTCCGGTCCAGGAAATACATGGCTTTGCAGTTCAGGCTGGACTATTCCCATGAGGCACAGGGTCAAGACTGGTTTGCATATAGCCATGTCTGAACTGGGGTGGCTTGGTGAGCAAATTAACGATGGACTAAACCCAGATCTGTGACTGGGGGGTGAATGTTTTGCCATTGTGCAACATTCCGTCCATCATCTTGTGTGTTTTGCTGTTCACCCTATGTGGGAAGGGTATACCCAGACGTGGGTCCCGTGCTCACTAGGCCACTGGAATCAAGCTATCCTGGCTGAAGACGGCAGATAGCCAGAAATTCATCCTAGGGTGCTTGATTCCGGTTAAGGAAAGACATGGCTTTGCAGTTCAGGCTGGACTGTTCCCATGCGGCACAGGGTCAAGACTGGTTTGCATATGGCCATGTATGAACTGGGGTGGCTTGGTGAGCAAAATAACGATGGATTAAACCCAGATGTGTGACTGGGGGTGAATGTTTTGCCATTGTGCAACATTCCGTCCATCATCTTGTGTGTTTTACTGTTTACCCTATGTGGGAAGGGTATGCCCAGACGTGGGTACCATGCTCACCAAGCCACTGGAGTAACGCTATACTAGCTGAAGACGGCTGATGGCCAGAAACCGGTCCTAGGATGCTTGGTTCCGGTCCAGGAAAGACATGGCTTGGCAGTTCAGGCTGGACTGTTCCCATGAGGCACAGGGTCAAGACTGGTTTGCATATGGCCATGTCTGAACTGGGGTTCCTTGGTGAGCAACATAACGATGGATTAAACCCAGATCTGTGACTGGGGGTGAATGTTTTGCCATTGTGCAACATTCCAGCCATCATTTTGTGTGTTTTGCTGTTAAATCTATGTGGGAAGGATATGCCCAGACGTGGGTCCTGTGCTCACTAGGACACTGTAGTCAAGCTATCCTGGCTGAAGATGGCTGATAACCAGAAAATGGTCCTGGGATGCTTGATTTTGATCCAGGAAAGACATGGCTTGGCTGTTCAGGCTGGACTGTTCCCATGAGGCAAAGGGTCAAGACTGATTTGCATATGGCCATGTCTGAACTGGGGTGGCTTGGTGAGCAAAATAAAGATGGATTAAACCCAGATCTGTGACTGGGGGTGAATGTTTTGCCATTGTGCAACATTCCGTCCATCATCTTGTGTGTTTTGCTGTTCACCCTATGTGGGAAGGCTACGCCCAGATGTGGGTCCCGTGCTCACTAGGCCACTGGAGTCAAGCTATCCTGGCTGAAGACGGCTGATAGCCAGAAATTGGTCCTAGGGTGCTTGATTCCGGTCCAGGAAAGCTATGGCTTGGCAGTTCAGGCCGAACTGTTCCCATGAGGCACAGGGTCAAGACTGGTTTGCATATGGCCATGTCTGAACTGGGGTCCCTTGGTGAGCAAAATAACAATGGATTAAACCCAGATCTGTGACTGGGGGTGAATGTTTTGCCATTGTGCAACATTACATCCATCATTTTGTGTGTTTTGCTGTAAAATCTATGTGGGAAGGGTATGCCCAGACGTGGGTCCTGTGCTCACTAGGCCACTGGAATCAAGCGATCCTGGCTGAAGACGGCAGATAGCCAGAAATCGGTCCTAGGATGCTTGATTCTGGTCCAGGAAAGACATAGCTTTGCAGTTCAGGCTGGACTGTTCCCATGAGGCACAGGGTCAAGACTGGTTTGCATATGGCCATGTCTGAACTGGGGTGGCTTGGTGAGCAAATTAACCATAGATTAAACCCCGATCTGTGACTGGGGGTGAATGTTTTGCCATTGTGCAACATTCCGTTCATCATCTTGTGTGTTTTGCTGTTCACCCTATGTGGGAAGGGTATACCCAGACGTGGGTCCTGTGCTCACTAGGACACTGGAGACAAGCTATCCTGGATGAAGATGGCTGATAGCCAGAAACCTGTCCTAGGATGCTTGATTTTGATCCAGGAAAGACATGGCTTGGTTGTTCAGGCTGGACTTTTTCCATGAGGCACAGGGTCAAGACTGATTTGCATATGGCCATGTCTGAACTGGGGTGGCTTGGTGAGCAAAATAACGATGGATTAAATCCAGATCTGTGACTGGGGTGAATGTTTTGCCATTGTGCAACATTCCATCCATCATTTTGTGTGTTTTGCTGTTAACCCTATGTGGGAAGGGTATGCCCAGACGTTGGTCCCATGCTCACTAGGCCACTGGAATCAAGCTATCCTGGCTGAAGACGGCAGATAGCCAGAAATTCATCCTAGGGTGCTTGATTCCGGTTAAGGAAAGACATGGCTTTGCAGTATAGGCTGGACTGTTCCCATGAGGCACAGGGTCAAGATTGATTTGCATATGGCCATGTCTGAACTGGGGTGGCTTGGTAAGCAAAATAACGATGGATTAAACCCAGATCTGTGACTGGGGGTGATTGTTTTGCAATTGTTCAACTTTCCGTCCATCATCTTGGATGTTTTGCTGTTCACCCTGTGTGGGAAGGGTATGTCCAGACGTGGGTCCTGTGCTCACTAGGCCACTGGAGTCAAGCTATCCCTGGCTGAAGATGGCTGATAGCCAGAAACTGGTCCTAGGGTGCTTGATTCCGGTCCAGGAAAGCTATGGCTTGGCAGTTCAGGCCGAACGGTTCCCTTGAGGCACAGGGTCAAGACTAATTTGCATATGGCCATGTCTGAACTAGGGTTCCTTGGTGAGCAAAATAACAATGGATTAAACCCAGATCTGTGACTGGGGGGGAATGTTTTGCCATTGTGCAACATTCCATCCATCATTTTGTGTGTTTTGCTGTTCACCCTATGTGGGAAGGGTATACCCAGACGTGGGTCCCCAGCTCACTAGGCCACTGGAGTCAAGCTATCCTGGCTGAAGATGGCTGATAGCCAGAAACCGGTCCTAGGATGCTTGATTCTGGTCCAGGAAAGACATGGCTTGGCAGTTCAGGCTGGACTGTTCCCATGAGGCACAGGGTCAAGACTGATTTGCATATGTCCATGTTTGAACTGTGGTGGCTTGGTGAGCAAAATAAAGATGGATTAAACTCAGATCTGTGACTGGGGGTGAATGTTTTGCCATTGTGCAACATTCCGTCCATCATCTTGTCTGTTTTGCTGTTCACCCTATGTGGGGAGGGTATGCCCAGACGTGGGTCCCGTGCTCACTAGGCCACTGGAATCAAGCTATCCTGGCTGAAGACGGCTGATAGCCAGAAACCGGTACTAGGGTGCTTGATTCCGGTCCAGGAAAGACATGGCTTGGCACTTCAGGCTGGACTGTTCCCATGAGGTACAGGGTCAAGACTGATTTGCTTATGGCCATGTCTGAACTGGGGTGGCTTGGTGAGCAAATTAACGATGGACTAAACCCAGATCTGTGACTGGGGGGTGAATGTTTTGCCATTGTGCAACATTCCGTCCATCATCTTGTGTGTTTTGCTGTTCACCCTATGTGGGAAGGGTATACCCAGACGTGGGTCCCGTGCTCACTAGGCCACTGGAATCAAGCTATCCTGGCTGAAGACGGCAGATAGCCAGAAATTCATCCTAGGGTGCTTGATTCCGGTTAAGGAAAGACATGGCTTTGCAGTTCAGGCTGGACTGTTCCCATGCGGCACAGGGTCAAGACTGGTTTGCATATGGCCATGTATGAACTGGGGTGGCTTGGTGAGCAAAATAACGATGGATTAAACCCAGATGTGTGACTGGGGGTGAATGTTTTGCCATTGTGCAACATTCCGTCCATCATCTTGTGTGTTTTACTGTTTACCCTATGTGGGAAGGGTATGCCCAGACGTGGGTACCATGCTCACCAAGCCACTGGAGTAACGCTATACTAGCTGAAGACGGCTGATGGCCAGAAACCGGTCCTAGGATGCTTGGTTCCGGTCCAGGAAAGACATGGCTTGGCAGTTCAGGCTGGACTGTTCCCATGAGGCACAGGGTCAAGACTGGTTTGCATATGGCCATGTCTGAACTGGGGTTCCTTGGTGAGCAACATAACGATGGATTAAACCCAGATCTGTGACTGGGGGTGAATGTTTTGCCATTGTGCAACATTCCAGCCATCATTTTGTGTGTTTTGCTGTTAAATCTATGTGGGAAGGATATGCCCAGACGTGGGTCCTGTGCTCACTAGGACACTGTAGTCAAGCTATCCTGGCTGAAGATGGCTGATAACCAGAAAATGGTCCTGGGATGCTTGATTTTGATCCAGGAAAGACATGGCTTGGCTGTTCAGGCTGGACTGTTCCCATGAGGCAAAGGGTCAAGACTGATTTGCATATGGCCATGTCTGAACTGGGGTGGCTTGGTGAGCAAAATAAAGATGGATTAAACCCAGATCTGTGACTGGGGGTGAATGTTTTGCCATTGTGCAACATTCCGTCCATCATCTTGTGTGTTTTGCTGTTCACCCTATGTGGGAAGGCTACGCCCAGATGTGGGTCCCGTGCTCACTAGGCCACTGGAGTCAAGCTATCCTGGCTGAAGACGGCTGATAGCCAGAAATTGGTCCTAGGGTGCTTGATTCCGGTCCAGGAAAGCTATGGCTTGGCAGTTCAGGCCGAACTGTTCCCATGAGGCACAGGGTCAAGACTGGTTTGCATATGGCCATGTCTGAACTGGGGTCCCTTGGTGAGCAAAATAACAATGGATTAAACCCAGATCTGTGACTGGGGGTGAATGTTTTGCCATTGTGCAACATTACATCCATCATTTTGTGTGTTTTGCTGTAAAATCTATGTGGGAAGGGTATGCCCAGACGTGGGTCCTGTGCTCACTAGGCCACTGGAATCAAGCGATCCTGGCTGAAGACGGCAGATAGCCAGAAATCGGTCCTAGGATGCTTGATTCTGGTCCAGGAAAGACATAGCTTTGCAGTTCAGGCTGGACTGTTCCCATGAGGCACAGGGTCAAGACTGGTTTGCATATGGCCATGTCTGAACTGGGGTGGCTTGGTGAGCAAATTAACCATAGATTAAACCCCGATCTGTGACTGGGGGTGAATGTTTTGCCATTGTGCAACATTCCGTTCATCATCTTGTGTGTTTTGCTGTTCACCCTATGTGGGAAGGGTATACCCAGACGTGGGTCCTGTGCTCACTAGGACACTGGAGACAAGCTATCCTGGATGAAGATGGCTGATAGCCAGAAACCTGTCCTAGGATGCTTGATTTTGATCCAGGAAAGACATGGCTTGGTTGTTCAGGCTGGACTTTTTCCATGAGGCACAGGGTCAAGACTGATTTGCATATGGCCATGTCTGAACTGGGGTGGCTTGGTGAGCAAAATAACGATGGATTAAATCCAGATCTGTGACTGGGGTGAATGTTTTGCCATTGTGCAACATTCCATCCATCATTTTGTGTGTTTTGCTGTTAACCCTATGTGGGAAGGGTATGCCCAGACGTTGGTCCCATGCTCACTAGGCCACTGGAATCAAGCTATCCTGGCTGAAGACGGCAGATAGCCAGAAATTCATCCTAGGGTGCTTGATTCCGGTTAAGGAAAGACATGGCTTTGCAGTATAGGCTGGACTGTTCCCATGAGGCACAGGGTCAAGATTGATTTGCATATGGCCATGTCTGAACTGGGGTGGCTTGGTAAGCAAAATAACGATGGATTAAACCCAGATCTGTGACTGGGGGTGATTGTTTTGCAATTGTTCAACTTTCCGTCCATCATCTTGGATGTTTTGCTGTTCACCCTGTGTGGGAAGGGTATGTCCAGACGTGGGTCCTGTGCTCACTAGGCCACTGGAGTCAAGCTATCCCTGGCTGAAGATGGCTGATAGCCAGAAACTGGTCCTAGGGTGCTTGATTCCGGTCCAGGAAAGCTATGGCTTGGCAGTTCAGGCCGAACGGTTCCCTTGAGGCACAGGGTCAAGACTAATTTGCATATGGCCATGTCTGAACTAGGGTTCCTTGGTGAGCAAAATAACAATGGATTAAACCCAGATCTGTGACTGGGGGGGAATGTTTTGCCATTGTGCAACATTCCATCCATCATTTTGTGTGTTTTGCTGTTCACCCTATGTGGGAAGGGTATACCCAGACGTGGGTCCCCAGCTCACTAGGCCACTGGAGTCAAGCTATCCTGGCTGAAGATGGCTGATAGCCAGAAACCGGTCCTAGGATGCTTGATTCTGGTCCAGGAAAGACATGGCTTGGCAGTTCAGGCTGGACTGTTCCCATGAGGCACAGGGTCAAGACTGATTTGCATATGTCCATGTTTGAACTGTGGTGGCTTGGTGAGCAAAATAAAGATGGATTAAACTCAGATCTGTGACTGGGGGTGAATGTTTTGCCATTGTGCAACATTCCGTCCATCATCTTGTCTGTTTTGCTGTTCACCCTATGTGGGGAGGGTATGCCCAGACGTGGGTCCCGTGCTCACTAGGCCACTGGAATCAAGCTATCCTGGCTGAAGACGGCTGATAGCCAGAAACCGGTACTAGGGTGCTTGATTCCGGTCCAGGAAAGACATGGCTTGGCACTTCAGGCTGGACTGTTCCCATGAGGTACAGGGTCAAGACTGATTTGCTTATGGCCATGTCTGAACTGGGGTGGCTTGGTGAGCAAAATAACAATGGATTAAACCCAGATCTGTGACTGGGGGTGAATGTTTTGCCATTATGCAACATTCCGTCCATCATCTTGTGTGTTTTGCTGTTCACCCTATGTGGGAAGGGTATGCCCAGACGTGGGTCACGTGCTCACTAGGAGACTGGTTTCAAGCTATCCTGGCTGAAGACGGCTGATAGACAGAAACCGGTCCTTGGATGCTTGATTCCTGTTCAGGAAAGAAATGGCTTGGCAGTTCAGTCTGGACTGTTCCCATGAGGCACAGGGTCAAGACTGATTTGCATATGGCCATGTCTGAACTGGGTTGGCTTGGTGAGCAAAATAACGATGGATTAAATCCAGTTCTGTGACTGGGGGTGAATGTTTTTTCATTGTGCAACATTACGTCCATCATCTTGCGTGTTTTACTGTTCACCCTATGGAAAGGGTATTCCCAGACGTGGGTCCCGTGCTCACTAGGCAAGTGGAATCAAGCTGTCCTGGCTGAAGACGGCTGATAGCCGGAAACCGGTCCTATGATGCTTGATTCCGGTCCAGGAAAGACATGGCTTGGCAGTATAGGCTGGACTGTTCCCATGAGGCACAGGGTCAAGATTGATTTGCATATGGCCATGTATGAACTGGGATGGCTTGGTAAGCAAAATAACGATGGATTAAACCTAGATCTGTGACTGGGGGTGAATGTTTTGCAATTGTTCAACTTTCCGTCCATCATCTTGTGTGTTTTGCTGTTCACCCTGTGTGGGAAGGGTATGTCCAGACGTGGGTCCCGTGCTCACTAGGCCACTGGAGTCAAGCTATCCTGGCGGAAGACGGCTGATAGCCAGAAACCGGTCCTAGAATGCTTGATTCCCGTCCAGGAAAGACATGGCTTGGCAGTTCAGGCTGGACTGTTCTCATGAGGCACAGCATCAAAACTGATTTGCATATGGCCATGTCTGAACTGGGGTGGCTTGGTAGGCAAAATAACTATGGATTAAACCCATAAATGTGACTGGGGGTGAATGTTTTACCATAGTGCAACATTCCGTCCATCATCTTGTGTGTTTTGCTGTTCACCCTGTGTGTGAAGGGTATGTCCAGACGTGGGTCCCGTGCTCACTAGGCCACTGGAGTCAAGCTATCCTGGCGGAAGACGGCTGATAGCCAGAAACCGGTCCTAGAATGCTTGATTCCCGTCCAGGAAAGACATGGCTTGGCAGTTCAGGCTGGACTGTTCTCATGAGGCACAGCATCAAGACTGATTTGCATATGGCCATGTCTGAACTGGGGTGGCTTGGTAGGCAAAATAACTATGGATTAAACCCATAAATGTGACTGGGGGTGAATGTTTTACCATAGTGCAACATTCCGTCCATCATCTTGTGTGTTTTGCTGTTCACCATATGTGGGAAGGGTATGCTCACACCTGGGTCCCGTGCTCACTAGGCCACTGGAGTCAAGCTATCCTGGCTGAAGACGGCTGATAGCCAGAAACCGGTCCTAGGGTTCTTGATTCTAGCCCAGGAAAGCTATGGCTTGGCAGTTCAGGCTGAACTGTTCCCATGAGGCACAGGGTCAAGACTGATTTGCATATGAACATGTCTGAACTGGGGTTCCTTGGTGAGCAAAATGACAATGGATTAAACCCAGATCTGTGACTGGGGGTGAATGTTTTGCCATTGTGCAACATTCCATCCATCATTTTGTGTGTTTTGCTGTTCACCCTATGTGGGAAGGGTATAACCAGACGTGGGTCCCCAGCTCACTAGGCCACTGGAGTCAATCTATCCTGGCTGAAGATGGCTGATAGCCAGAAACCGATCCAAATATGCTTCATTCTGGTCCAGGAAAGACATGGCTTGGCAGTTCAGGCTGGACTGTTCCCATGGGGCACAGGGTCAAGACTGATTTGCATATGGCCATGTCTGAACTGGGGTGACTTGGTAAGCAAAATAACGATGGATTAAACCCAGATCTGTGACTGAGGGTGAATGTTTTGCCATTGTGCAACATTCCGTCCATCATCTTGTGTGTTTTGCTGTTCACCTTATGTGGGAAGGGTATGCCCAGGCGTGGGTCCCGTGCTCACTAGGCCACTGGAGTCAAGCTATCCTGGCTGAAGATGGCTGATAGCCATAAACCGGTTCTAGGATTCTTGATTGCGGTCCAGGAAAGACATGGCTTGGCACTTCAGGCTGGACTGTTCCAATGAGGTACAGGGTCAAGACTGATTTGCTAATGGCCATGTCTGAACTGGGGTGGCTTGGTGAGCAAAATAACGATGGATTAAACCCAGATGTGTGACTGGGGGTGAATGTTTTGCCATTGTGCAACCTTTCGTCCATCCTCTTGTGTGTTTTGCTGTTCACCCTATGTGGGAAGGGTATACCCAGATGTGGGTCCCGTGCTCACTAGGCCACTGGAGTCAATCTATCCTGGCTGAAGATGGCTGATAGCCAGAAACCGGACCTAGGATGCTTGATTCTGGTCCAGGAAAGACATGGCTTGGCAGTTCAGGCTGATCTGTTCCCATGAGGCACAGGATCAAGACTGATTTGCATATGGCCATGTCTGAACTGGGGTGGCTTGGTGAGCAAAATAACGATGTATTAAGCTCAGATCTGTGACTGGGGGTGAATGTTTTGCCATTGTGCAACATTCCGTCCATCATCTTGTGTGTTTTGCTGTTCACCCTATGTGGGAAGAGTATACCCAGACGTGGATCCCGTGCTCACTAGGCCACTGGAGTCAATCTATCCTGGCTGAAGATGGATGATAACCAGAAACCGGTCCTAGGATGCTTGATTCTGGTCCAGGAAAGACGTGGCTTGGCAGTTCAGGCTGGACTGTTCCCGTGAGGCACAGGGTCAAGACTGATTTGCATATGGCCATGTCTGAACTGGGGTTCCTTGGTGAGCAAAATAATGATGGATTAAACCCAGATCTGTGACTGGGGTGAATGTTTTGCCATTGTGCAACATTCCATCCATCATTTTGTGTGTTTTGCTGTTAAATCTATGTGGGAAGGGTATACCCAGACGTGGGTCCCGTGCTCACTAGGCCACTGGAATCAAGCGATCCTGGCTGAAGACGGCAGATAGCCAAAAATCGGTCCTAGGATGCTTGATTCCGGTCCAGGAAATACATGGCTTTGCAGTTCAGGCTGGACTGTTCCCATGAGGCACAGGGTCAAGACTGGTTTGCATATAGCCATGTCTGAACTGGGGTGGCTTGGTGAGCAAATTAACGATGGACTAAACCCAGATCTGTGACTGGGGGGTGAATGTTTTGCCATTGTGCAACATTCCGTCCATCATCTTGTGTGTTTTAGTGTTCACCCTATGTGGGAAGGGTATACCCAGACGTGGGTCCCGTGCTCACTAGGCCACTGGAATCAAGCTATCCTGGCTGAAGACGGCAGATAGCCAGAAATTCATCCTAGGGTGCTTGATTCCGGTTAAGGAAAGACATGGCTTTGCAGTTCAGGCTGGACTGTTCCCATGCGGCACAGGGTCAAGACTGGTTTGCATATGGCCATGTATGAACTGGGGTGGCTTGGTGAGCAAAATAACGATGGATTAAACCCAGATGTGTGACTGGGGGTGAATGTTTTGCCATTGTGCAACATTCCGTCCATCATCTTGTGTGTTTTACTGTTTACCCTATGTGGTAAGGGTATGCCCAGACGTGGGTACCATGCTCACTAGGCCACTGGAGTAACGCTATACTAGCTGAAGACGGCTGATGGCCAGAAACCGGTCCTAGGATGCTTGGTTCCGGTCCAGGAAAGACATGGCTTGGCAGTTCAGGCTGGACTGTTCCCATGAGGCACAGGGTCAAGATGGTTTGCATATGGCCATGTCTGAACTGGGGTTCCTTGGTGAGCAACATAACGATGGATTAAACCCAGATCTGTTACTGGGGGTGAATGTTTTGCCATTGTGCAACATTCCATCCATCATTTCGTGTGTTTTGCTGTTAAATCTATGTGGGAAGGATATGCCCAGACGTGGGTCCTGTGCTCACTAGGACACTGTAGTCAAGCTATCCTGGCTGAAGATGGCTGATAACCAGAAAAGGGTCCTAGGATGCTTGATTTTGATCCAGGAAAGACATGGCTTGGCTGTTCAGGCTGGACTGTTCCCATGAGGCAAAGGGTCAAGACTGATTTGCATATGGCCATGTCTGAACTGGGGTGGCTTGGTGAGCAAAATAACGATGGATTAAACCCAGATCTGTGACTGGGGGTGAATGTTTTGCCATTGTGCAACATTCCGTCCATCATCTTGTGTGTTTTGCTTTTCACCCTATGTGGGAAGGGTACGCCCAGATGTGGGTCCCGTGCTCACTAGGCCACTGGAGTCAAGCTATCCTGGCTGAAGACGGCTGATAGCCAGAAACTGGTCCTAGGGTGCTTGATTCCGGTCCAGGAAAGCTATGGCTTGGCAGTTCAGGCCGAACTGTTCCCATGAGGCACAGGGTCAAGACTGGTTTGCATATGGCCATGTCTGAACTGGGGTCCCTTGGTGAGCAAAATAACAATGGATTAAACCCAGATCTGTGACTGGGGGTGAATGTTTTGCCATTGTGCAACATTACATCCATCATTTTGTGTGTTTTGCTGTAAAATCTATGTGGGAAGGGTATGCCCAGACGTGGGTCCTGTGCTCACTAGGCCACTGGAATCAAGCGATCCTGGCTGAAGACGGCAGATAGCCAGAAATCGGTCCTAGGATGCTTGATTCTGGTCCAGGAAAGACATAGCTTTGCAGTTCAGGCTAGACTGTTCCCATGAGGCACAGGGTCAAGACTGGTTTGCATATGGCCATGTCTGAACTGGGGTGGCTTGGTGAGCAAATTAACGATAGATTAAACCCCGATCTGTGACTGGGGGTGAATGTTTTGCCATTGTGCAACATTCCGTTCATCATCTTGTGTGTTTTGCTGTTCACCCTATGTGGGAAGGGTATACCCAGACGTGGGTCCTGTGCTCACTAGGACACTGGAGACAAGCTATCCTGGATGAAGATGGCTGATAGCCAGAAACCTGTCCTAGGATGCTTGATTTTGATCCAGGAAAGACATGGCTTGGCTGTTCAGGCTGGACTTTTTCCATGAGGCACAGGGTCAAGACTGATTTGCATATGGCCATGTCTGAACTGGGGTGGCTTGGTGAGCAAAATAACGATGGATTAAATCCAGATCTGTGACTGGGGTGAATGTTTTGCCATTGTGCAACATTCCATCCATCATTTTGTGTGTTTTGCTGTTAACCCTATGTGGGAAGGGTATGCCCAGACGTTGGTCCCATGCTCACTAGGCCACTGGAATCAAGCTATCCTGGCTGAAGACGGCAGATAGCCAGAAATTCATCCTAGGGTGCTTGATTCCGGTTAAGGAAAGACATGGCTTTGCAGTATAGGCTGGACTGTTCCCATGAGGCACAGGGTCAAGATTGATTTGCATATGGCCATGTCTGAACTGGGGTGGCTTGGTAAGCAAAATAAGGATGGATTAAACCCAGATCTGTGACTGGGGGTGATTGTTTTGCAATTGTTCAACTTTCCGTCCATCATCTTGGATGTTTTGCTGTTCACCCTGTGTGGGAAGGGTATGTCCAGACGTGGGTCCCGTGCTCACTAGGCCACTGGAGTCAAGCTATCCCTGGCTGAAGATGGCTGATAGCCAGAAACTGGTCCTAGGGTGCTTGATTCCGGTCCAGGAAAGCTATGGCTTGGCAGTTCAGGCCGAACGGTTCCCTTGAGGCACAGGGTCAAGACTAATTTGCATATGGCCATGTCTGAACTGGGGTTCCTTGGTGAGCAAAATAACAATGGATTAAACCCAGATCTGTGACTGGGGGTGAATGTTTTGCCATTGTGCAACATTCCATCCATCATTTTGTGTGTTTTGCTGTTCACCCTATGTGGGAAGGGTATACCCAGACGTGGGTCCCCAGCTCACTAGGCCACTGGAGTCAAGCTATCCTGGCTGAAGATGGCTGATAGCCAAAAACCGGTCCTAGGATGCTTGATTCTGGTCCAGGAAAGACATGGCTTGGCAGTTCAGGCTGGACTGTTCCCATGAGGCACAGGGTCAAGACTGATTTGCATATGTCCATGTCTGAACTGTGGTGGCTTGGTGAGCAAAATAAAGATGGATTAAACTCAGATCTGTGACTGGGGGTGAATGTTTTGCCATTGTGCAACATTCCGTCCATCATCTTGTGTGTTTTGCTGTTCACCCTATGTGGGAAGGGTATGCCCAGACGTGGGTCCCGTGCTCACTAGGCCACTGGAATCAAGCTATCCTGGCTGAAGACGGCTGATAGCCAGAAACCGGTACTAGGGTGCTTGATTCCGGTCCAGGAAAGACATGGCTTGGCACTTCAGGCTGGACTGTTCCCATGAGGTACAGGGTCAAGACTGATTTGCTTATGGCCATGTCTGAACTGGGGTGGCTTGGTGAGCAAAATAACAATGGATTAAACCCAGATCTGTGACTGGGGGTGAATGTTTTGCCATTGTGCAACATTCCGTCCATCATCTTGTGTGTTTTGCTGTTCACCCTATGTGGGAAGGGTATGCCCAGACGTGGGTCACGTGCTCACTAGGAGACTGGTTTCAAGCTATCCTGGCTGAAGACGGCTGATAGACAGAAACCGGTCCTTGGATGCTTGATTCCTGCCCAGGAAAGAAATGGCTTGGCAGTTCAGTCTGGACTGTTCCCATGAGGCACAGGGTCAAGACTGATTTGCATATGGCCATGTCTGAACTGGGTTGGCTTGGTGAGCAAAATAACGATGGATTAAATCCAGTTCTGTGACTGGGGGTGAATGTTTTTTCATTGTGCAACATTACGTCCATCATCTTGCGTGTTTTACTGTTCACCCTATGGAAAGGGTATGCCCAGACGTGGGTCCCGTGCTCACTAGGCAGGCAAGTGGAATCAAGCTGTCCTGGCTGAATACGGCTGATAGCCGGAAACCGGTCCTAGGATGCTTGATTCCGGTCCAGGAAAGACATGGCTTGGCAGTATAGGCTGGACTGTTCCCATGAGGCACAGGGTCAAGATTGATTTGCATATGGCCATGTCTGAACTGGGGTGGCTTGGTAAGCAAAATAACGATGGATTAAACCTAGATCTGTGACTGGGGGTGAATGTTTTGCAATTGTTCAACTTTCCGTCCATCATCTTGTGTGTTTTGCTGTTCACCCTGTGTGGGAAGGGTATGTCCAGACGTGGGTCCCGTGCTCACTAGGCCACTGGAGTCAAGCTATCCTGGCGGAAGACGGCTGATAGCCAGAAACCGGTCCTAGAATGCTTGATTCCCGTCCAGGAAATACATGGCTTGGCAGTTCAGGCTGGACTGTTCTCATGAGGCACAGCATCAAGACTGATTTGCATATGGCCATGTCTGAACTGGGGTGGCTTGGTAGGCAAAATAACTATGGATTAAACCCATAAATGTGACTGGGGGTGAATGTTTTACCATAGTGCAACATTCCGTCCATCATCTTGTGTGTTTTGCTGTTCACCATATGTGGGAAGGGTATGCTCACACCTGGGTCCCGTGCTCACTAGGCCACTGGAGTCAAGCTATCCTGGCTGAAGACGGCTGATAGCCAGAAACCGGTCCTAGGGTTCTTGATTCTAGCCCAGGAAAGCTATGGCTTGGCAGTTCAGGCTGAACTGTTCCCATGAGGCACAGGGTCAAGACTGATTTGCATATGAACATGTCTGAACTGGGGTTCCTTGGTGAGCAAAATGACAATGGATTAAACCCAGATCTGTGACTGGGGGTGAATGTTTTGCCATTGTGCAACATTCCATCCATCATTTTGTGTGTTTTGCTGTTCACCCTATGTGGGAAGGGTATAACCAGACGTGGGTCCCCAGCTCACTAGGCCACTGGAGTCAATCTATCCTGGCTGAAGATGGCTGATAGCCAGAAACCGATCCAAATATGCTTCATTCTGGTCCAGGAAAGACATGGCTTGGCAGTTCAGGCTGGACTGTTCCCATGGGGCACAGGGTCAAGACTGATTTGCATATGGCCATGTCTGAACTGGGGTGACTTGGTAAGCAAAATAACGATGGATTAAACCCAGATCTGTGACTGAGGGTGAATGTTTTGCCATTGTGCAACATTCCGTCCATCATCTTGTGTGTTTTGCTGTTCACCTTATGTGGGAAGGGTATGCCCAGGCGTGGGTCCCGTGCTCACTAGGCCACTGGAGTCAAGCTATCCTGGCTGAAGATGGCTGATAGCCATAAACCGGTTCTAGGATTCTTGATTGCGGTCCAGGAAAGACATGGCTTGGCACTTCAGGCTGGACTGTTCCAATGAGGTACAGGGTCAAGACTGATTTGCTAATGGCCATGTCTGAACTGGGGTGGCTTGGTGAGCAAAATAACGATGGATTAAACCCAGATGTGTGACTGGGGGTGAATGTTTTGCCATTGTGCAACCTTTCGTCCATCCTCTTGTGTGTTTTGCTGTTCACCCTATGTGGGAAGGGTATACCCAGATGTGGGTCCCGTGCTCACTAGGCCACTGGAGTCAATCTATCCTGGCTGAAGATGGCTGATAGCCAGAAACCGGACCTAGGATGCTTGATTCTGGTCCAGGAAAGACATGGCTTGGCAATTCAGGCTGGAATGTTCCCATGAGGCACAGGGTCAAGACTGATTTGCATATGGCCATGTCTGAACTGGGGTGGCTTGGTGGGCAAATTAAGGATAGATTAAACACAGATCTGTGACTGGGGGTGAATGTTTTGCCATTGTGCAACATTCCGTCCATCATCTTGTGTGTTTTCCTGTTCACCCTATATGAGAAGGGTATATCCAGACGTGGGTCCCGTGCTCACTAGAACACTGGAGTCAATCTATCCTGGCTGAAGATGGCTGATAGCCAGAAACCGGACCTAGGATGCTTGATTCTGGTCCAGGAAAGACATGGCTTGGCAGTTCAGGCTGATCTGTTCCCATGAGGCACAGGGTCAAGACTGATTTGCATATGGCCATGTCTGAACTGGGGTGGCTTGGTGAGCAAAATAACGATGTATTAAGCTCAGATCTGTGACTGGGGGTGAATGTTTTGCCATTGTGCAACATTCCGTCCATCATCTTGTGTGTTTTGCTGTTCACCCTATGTGGGAAGAGTATACCCAGACGTGGGTCCCGTGCTCACTAGGCCACTGGAGTCAATCTATCCTGGCTGAAGATGGATGATAGCCAGAAACCGGTCCTAGGATGCTTGATTCTGGTCCAGGAAAGACGTGGCTTGGCAGTTCAGGCTGGACTGTTCCCATGAGGCACAGGGTCAAGACTGATTTGCATATGGCCATGTCTGAACTGGGGTTCCTTGGTGAGCAAAATAATGATGGATTAAACCCAGATCTGTGACTGGGGGTGAATGTTTTGCCATTGTGCAACATTCCATCCATCATTTTGTGTGTTTTGCTGTTAAATCTATGTGGGAAGGGTATACCCAGACGTGGGTCCCGTGCTCACTAGGCCACTGGAATCAAGCGATCCTGGCTGAAGACGGCAGATAGCCAAAAATCGGTCCTAGGATGCTTGATTCCGGTCCAGGAAATACATGGCTTTGCAGTTCAGGCTGGACTGTTCCCATGAGGCACAGGGTCAAGACTGGTTTGCATATAGCCATGTCTGAACTGGGGTGGCTTGGTGAGCAAATTAACGATGGACTAAACCCAGATCTGTGACTGGGGGGTGAATGTTTTGCCATTGTGCAACATTCCGTCCATCATCTTGTGTGTTTTGCTGTTCACCCTATGTGGGAAGGGTATACCCAGACGTGGGTCCCGTGCTCACTAGGCCACTGGAATCAAGCTATCCTGGCTGAAGACGGCAGATAGCCAGAAATTCATCCTAGGGTGCTTGATTCCGGTTAAGGAAAGACATGGCTTTGCAGTTCAGGCTGGACTGTTCCCATGAGGCACAGGGTCAAGACTGGTTTGCCTATGGCCATGTATGAACTGGGGTGGCTTGGTGAGCAAAATAACGATGGATTAAACCCAGATGTGTGACTGGGGGTGAATGTTTTGCCATTGTGCAACATTCTGTCCATCATCTTGTGTGTTTTGCTGTTCACCGTATGTGGGAAGGGTATACCCAGACGTGGGTCCCGTGCTCACTAGGCCACTGGAGTCAATCTATCCTGGCTGAAGATGGCTGATAGCCAGAAACCGGACCTAGGATGCTTTATTCTGGTCCAGGAAAGACATGGCTTGGCAGTTCAGGCTGGACTGTTCCCATGAGGCACAGGGTCAAGAATGATTTGCATATGGCCATGTCTGAACTGGGGTGGCTTGGTGAGCAAAATAACAATGTATTAAGCTCGGATCTGTGACTGGGGGTGAATGTTTTGCCATTGTGCAACATTAGGTCCATCATCTTGTGTGTTTTGCTGTTCACCCTATGTGGGAAGGGTATACCCAGACGTGGGTCCCGTGCTCACTAGGTCACTGGAGTCAATCTATCCTGGATGAAGATGGCTGATAGCCGGAAACCGGTCCTAGGATGCTTGATTCTGGTCCAATAAAGACGTGGCTTGGCAGTTCAGACTGGTCTGTTCCCATGAGGCACAGGGTCAAGACTGATTTGCATACGGCCATGTCTGAACTGGGGTTCCTTGGTGAGCAAAATAACGATGAATTAAACCCAGATCTGTGACTGGGGGTGAAGGTTTTGCCATTGTGCAACATTCCATCCATCATTTTGTGTGTTTTGCTGTTAAATCTATGTGGGAAGGGTATACCCAGACGTGGGTCCCGTGCTCACTAGGCCACTGGAATCAAGCGATCCTGGCTGGAGACGGCAGACAGCCAAAAATCAGTCCTAGGATGCTTGATTCCGGTCCAGGAAATACATGGCTGTGCAGTTTAGGCTGGACTGTTCCCATGAGGCACAGGGTCAAGACTGGTTTGCATAAGGCCATGTCTGAACTGGGGTGGCTTGGTGAGCAAATTAACGATGGACTAAACCCAGATCTGTGACTGGGGGTGAATGTTTTGCCATTGTGCAACATTCCGTCCAACATCTTGTGTGTTTTGCTGTTCACCCTATGTGGGAAGGGAATACCCAGAGGTGGGTCCCGTGCTCACTAGGCCACTGGAGTCAAGCTATCCTGTCTGAAGATGGCTGATAGCCAGAAACCGGTCTTAGGATGCTTGATTTTGGTCCAGGAAAGACACGGCTTGGCTGTTCAGGCTGGACTGTTCCCATGAGGCAAAGTGTCAAGACTGATTTGCATATGGCCATGTCTGAACTGGGGTGGCTTGGTGAGCAAAATAACGATGGATTAAACTCAGATCTGTGACTGGGGGAGAATGTTTTGCCATTGTGCAACATTCCGTCCATCATCTTGTGTGTTTTGCTGTTCACCCTATGTGGGAAGGGTATGCCCAGGCGTGGGTCCCGTGCTCACTAGGCCACTGGAGTCAAGCTATCCTGGCTGAAGATGGCTGATAGCCATAAACCGGTCCTAGGATTCTTGATTGCGGTCCAGGAAAGACATGGCTTGGTACTTCAGGCTGGACTGTTCCAATGAGGTACAGGGTCAAGACTGATTTGCTTATGGCCATGTCTGAACTGGGGTGGCTTGGTGAGCAAAATAACGATGGATTAAACCCAGATGTGTGACTGGGGGTGAATGTTTTGCCATTGTGCAACCTTTCGTCCATCCTCTTGTGTGTTTTGCTGTTCACCCTATGTGGGAAGGGTATACCCAGACGTGGGTCCCGTGCTCACTAGGCCACTAGAGTCAATCTATCCTGGCTGAAGATGGCTGATAGCCAGAAACTGGACCTAGGATGCTTGATTCTGGTCCAGGAAAGACATGGCTTGGCAATTCAGGATGGAATGTTCCCATGAGGCACAGGGTCAAGACTGATTTGCATATGGCCATGTCTGAACTGGGGTGGCTTGGTGGGCAAATTAACGATAGATTAAACCCAGATCTGTGACTGGGGGTGAATGTTTTGCCATTGTGCAACATTCCGTCCATCATCTTGTGTGTTTTGCTGTTCACCCTATGTGGGAAGGGTATATCCAGACGTGGGTCCCGTGCTCCCTAGGCCACTGGAGTCAATCTATCCTGGCTGAAGATGGCTGATAGCCAGAAACCGGACCTAGGATGCTTGATTCTGGTCCAGGAAAGACATGGCTTGGCAGTTCAGGCTGATCTGTTCCCATGAGGCACAGGGTCAAGACTGATTTGCATATGGCCATGTCTGAACTGGGGTGGCTTGGTGAGCAAAATAACGATGTAGTAAGCTCAGATCTGTGACTGGGGGTGAATGTTTTGCCATTGTGCAACATTCCGTCCATCATCTTGTGTGTTTTGCTGTTCACCCTTTGTGGGAAGAGTATACCCAGACGTGGGTCCCGTGCTCACTAGGCCACTGGAGTCAATCTATCCTGGCTGAAGATGGCTGATAGCCAGAAACCGGTCCTAGGATGCTTGATTCTTGTCCAGGAAAGACGTGGCTTGGCAGTTCAGGCTGGACTGTTCCCATGAGGCACAGGGTCAAGACTGATTTGCATATGGCCATGTCTGAACTGGGGTTCCTTGGTGAGCAAAATAATGATGGATTAAACCCAGATCTGTGACTGGGAGTGAATGTTTTGCCATTGTGCAACATTCCATCCATCATTTTGTGTGTTTTGCTGTTAAATCTATGTGGGAAGGGTATACCCAGACGTGGGTCCCGTGCTCACTAGGCCACTGGAATCAAGCGATCCTGGCTGAAGACGGCAGATAGCCAAAAATCGGTCCCAGGATGCTTGATTCCGGTGATGGAAATACATGGCTTTGCAGTTCAGGCTGGACTGTTCCCATGAGGCACAGGGTCAAGACTGGTTTGCATATAGCCATGTCTGAACTGGGGTGGCTTGGTGAGCAAATTAACGATGGACTAAACCCAGATCTGTGACTGGGGGTGAATGTTTTGCCATTGTGCACAATTCCGTCCATTATCTTGTGTGTTTTGCTGTTCACCCTATGTGGGAAGGGTATACCCAGACGTGGGTCCTGTGCTCACTAGGCCACTGGAATCAAGCTATACTGGCTGAAGATGGCAGATAGCCAGAAATTCATCCTAGGGTGCTTGATTCAGGTTAAGGAAAGACATGGCTTTGCAGTTCAGGCTGGACTGTTCCCATGAGGCACAGGGTCAAGACTGGTTTGCATATGGCCATGTATGAACTGGGGTGGCTTGGTGAGCAAAATAACGATGGATTAAACCCAGATGTGTGACTGGGGGTGAATGTTTTGCCATTGTGCAAAATTCTGTCCATCATCTTGTGTGTTTTGCTGTTCACCCTATGTGGGAAGGGTATACCCAGACGTGGGTCCCGTGCTCACTAGGCCACTGGAGTCAATCTATCCTGGCTGAAGATGGCTGATAGCCAGAAACCAGACCTAGGATGCTTGATTCTGGTCCAGGAAAGACATGGCTTGGCAGGTCGGGCTGGACTGTTCCCATGAGGCACAGGGTCAAGACTGATTTGCATATGGCCATGTCTGAACTGGGGTGGATTGGTGAGCAAAATAACAATGTATTAAGCTCGGATCTGTGACGGGGGGTGAATGTTTTGCCATTGTGCAACATCCCGTCCATCATCTTGTGTGTTTTGCTGTTCACCCTATGTGGGAAGGGTATACCCAGACGTGGGTCCCGTGCTCACTAGGTCACTGGAATCAATCTATCCTGGATGAAGATGGCTGATAGCCGGAAACCGGTCCTAGGATGCTTGATTCTGGTCCAGGAAAGACGTGGCTTGGCAGTTCAGGCTGGTCTGTTCCCATGAGGCACAGGGTCAAGACTGATTTGCATACGGCCATGTCTGAACTGGGGTTCCTTGGTGAGCTAAATAATGATGGATTAAACCCAGATCTGTGACTGGGGGTGAATGTTTGCCATTGTGCAACATTCCATCCATCATTTTGTGTGTTTTGCTGTTAAATCTATGTGGGAAGGGTATACCCAGACGTGGGTCCCGTGCTCACTAGGCCACTGGAATCAAGCGATCCTGGCTGGAGACGGCAGATAGCCAAAAATCGGTCCTAGGATGCTTGATTCCGGTCCAGGAAATACATGGCTTTGCAGTTCAGGCTGGACTGTTCCCATGAGGCAAAGGGTCAAGACTGATTTGCATATGGCCATGTCTGAACTGGGGTGACTTGGTGAGCAAAAAAACGATGGATTAAACTCAGATCTGTGACTGGGGGTGAATGTTTTGACATTGTGCAACATTCCGTCCATCATCATGTGTGTTTTGCTGTTCACCCTATGTGAGTGGGGTATACCCAGACGTGGGTCCCGTGCTCACTAGGCCACTGGAGTCAATCTATCCTGGCTGAAGATGGCTGATAGCCATAAACCGGTGCTAGGATGCTTGATTCTGGTCCAGGAAAGACATGGCTTGGCAGTTCAGTCTGGACTGTTCCCATGAGGCACAGGGTCAAGACTGATTTGCGTATGGCCATGTCTGAACTG
The DNA here is from genome assembly GCF_964261635.1 of Lissotriton helveticus. Taxonomy (NCBI): domain Eukaryota; kingdom Metazoa; phylum Chordata; class Amphibia; order Caudata; family Salamandridae; genus Lissotriton; species Lissotriton helveticus. The sequence continues at coordinate 407,150,934 of NC_136071.1, forward strand.
GGGTTCCTTGGTGAGCGAAATAACTATGGATTAAACCCAGATCTGTGACTGGGGGTGAATGTTTTGCCATTGTGCAACATTCCATTGAATCATTTTGTGTGTTTTGCTATTAAATCTATGTGGGGAGGGTATGCCCAGACGTGGGTCCCGTGCTCACTAGGCCACTGGAGTCAAGCTATCCTGGCTGAAGATGGCTGATAGCCAGAAACCGGTCCTAGGATGCTTGATTTTGGTCCAGGAAACACATGGCTTGGCTGTTCAGGCTGGACTGTTCCCATGAGGCAAAGGGTCAAGACTGATTTGCATATGGCCATGTCTGAACTGGGGTGGCTTGGTGAGCAAAATAACGATGGATTAAACTCAGATCTGTGATTGGGGGTGAATGTTTTGCCATTGTGCAACATTCCGTCCATCATCTTGTGTGTTTTTCTGTTCACCCTATGTGGGAAGGGTATGCCAAGACGTGGGTCCCGTACTCACTAGGCCACTGGAGTCAAGCTATCCTGGCTGAAGATGGCTGTTCGCCAGAAACCGGTCCTAGGATGCTTTATTTTGGTCCAGGAAAGACATGGCTTGGCTGTTCAGGCTGGACTGTTCCCATGAGGCAAAAGGGTCAAGACTGATTTGCATATGGCCATGTCTGAATTGGGGTGGCTTGGTGAGCAAAATAACGATGGATTAAGCTCAGATCTGTGACTGGGGTGAATGTTTTGCCATTGTGCAACATTCCGTCCATCATCTTGTGTGTTTTGCTGTTCACCCTATGTGGGTAGGGTACGCCCAGATGTGGGTCCCGTGCTCACTAGGCCACTGGAGTCAAGCTATCCTGACTGAAGACGGCTGATAGCCAGAAACTGGTCCTAGGGTGCTTGATTCCGGTCCAGGAAAGCTATGGCTTGGCAGTTCAGGCTGAACTGTTCCCATGAGGCACAGGGTCAAGACTGGTTTGCATATGGCCATGTCTGAACTGGGGTTCCTTGGTGAGCAAAATAACAATGGATTAAACCCAGATCTGTGACTGGGGGTGAATGTTTTGCCATTGTGCAACATTCCATCCATCATTTTGTGTGTTTTGCTGTAAAATCTATGTGGGAAAGGTATGCCCAGACGTGGGTCCTGTGCTCACTAGGCCACTGGAATCAAGCGATCCTGGCTGAAGACGGCAGATAGCCAGAAATCGGTCCTAGGATGCTTGATTCCGGTCCAGGAAAGACATAGCTTTGCAGTTCAGGCTGGACTGTTCCCATGAGGCACAGGGTCAAGACTGATTTGCATATGGCCATGTCTGAACTGGGGTGGCTTGGTGAGCAAAATAACGATAGATTAAACCCAGATCTGTGACTGGGGGTGAATGTTTTGCCATTGTGCAACATTCCGTCCATCATTTTGTGTGTTTTGCTGTTAACCCTATGTGGGAAGGGTATGCCCAGACGTTGGTCCCATGCTCACTAGGCCACTGGAATCAAGCGATCCTGGCTGAAGACGGCAGATAGCCAAAAATCGGTCCTAGGATGCTTGATTCCGGTCCAGGAAATACATGGCTTTGCAGTTCAGGCTGGACTGTTCCCATGAGGCACAGGGTCAAGACTGGTTTGCATATAGCCATGTCTGAACTGGGGTGGCTTGGTGAGCAAATTAACGATGGATTAAACCCAGATCTGTGACTGGGGGTGAATGTTTTGCCATTGTGCAACATTCCGTCCATCATCTTGTGTGTTTTGCTGTTCACCCTATGTGGGAAGGGTATACCCAGACGTGGGTCCCGTGCTCACTAGGCCACTGGAATCAAGCTATCCTGGCTGAAGACGGCAGATAGCCAGAAATTCATCCTAGGGTGCTTGATTCAGGTTAAGGAAAGACATGGCTTTGATGTTCAGGCTGGACTGTTCCCATGAGGCACAGGGTCAAGACTGGTTTGCATATGGCCATGTATGAACTGGGGTGGCTTGGTGAGCAAAATAACGATGGATTAAACCCAGATGTGTGACTGGGGGTGAATGTTTTGCCATTGTGCAACATTCTGTCCATCATCTTGTGTGTTTTGCTGTTCACCCTATGTGGGAAGGGTATACCCAGACTTGGGTCCCGTGCTCACTAGGACACTGGAGTCAATCTATCCTGGCTGAAGATGGCTGATAGCCAGAAACCAGACCTAGGATGCTTGATTCTGGTCCAGGAAAGACATGGCTTGGCAGTTCAGGCTGGTCTGTTACCATGAGGCACAGGGTCAAGACTGATTTGCATACGGCCATGTCTGAACTGGGGTTCCTTGGTGAGCAAAATAACGATGGATTAAACCCAGATCTGTGACTGGGGGTGAATGTTTGCCATTGTGCAACATTCCATCTATCATTTTGTGTGTTTTGCTGTTAAATCTATTTGGGAAGGGTATACCCAGACGTGGGTCTCGTGCTCACTAGGCCACTGGAATCAAGCGATCCTGGCTGGAGACGGCAGATAGCCAAAAATCGGTCCTAGGATGCTTGATTCCGGTCCAGGAAATACATGGCTTGGCAGGTCAGGCTGGACTGTTCCCATGAGGCACAGGGTCAAGACTGATTAGCATATGGCCATGTCTGAAGTGGGGTGGCTTGGTGAGCAAAATAACAATGTATTAAGCTCGGATCTGTGACTGGGGGTGAATGTTTTGCCATTGTGCAACATTCCGTCCATCATCTTGTGTGTTTTGCTGTTCACCCTATGTGGGAAGGGTATACCCAGACGTGGGTCCCGTGCTCACTAGGTCACTGGAATCAATCTATCCTGGATGAAGATGGCTGATAGCCGGAAACCGGTCCTAGGATGCTTGATTCTGGTCCAGGAAAGACGTGGCTTGGCAGTTCAGGCTGGTCTCTTCCCATGAGGCACAGGGTCAAGACTGATTTGCATACGGCCATGTCTGAACTGGGGTTCCTTGGTGAGCAAAATAATGATGGATTAAACCCAGATCTGTGACTGGGGGTGAATGTTTGCCATTGTGCAACATTCCATCCATCATTTTGTGGGTTTTGCTGTTAAATCTATGTGGGAAGGGTATACCCAGACGTGGGTCCCGTGCTCACTAGGCCACTGGAATCAAGCGATCCTGGCTGGAGACGGCAGATAGCCAAAAATCGGTCCTAGGATGCTTGATTCCGGTCCAGGAAATACATGGCTTTGCAGTTCAGGCTGGACTGTTCCCATGAGGCAAAGGGTCAAGACTGATTTGCATATGGCCATGTCTGAACTGGGGTGACTTGGTGGGCAAAAAAACGATGGATTAAACTCAGATCTGTGACTGGGGGTGAATGTTTTGACATTGTGCAACATTCCGTCCATCATCATGTGTGTTTTACTGTTGACCCTATGTGGGTGGGGTATACCCAGACGTGGGTCCCGTGCTCACTAGGCCACTGGAGATAATCTATCCTGGCTGAAGATGGCTGATAGCCATAAACCGGTCCTAGGATGCTTGATTCTGGTCCAGGAAAGACATGGCTTGGCAGTTCAGTCTGGACTGTTCCCATGAGGCACAGGGTCAAGACTGATTTGCATATGGCCATGTCTGAACTGGGGTTCCTTGGTGAGCGAAATAACTATGGATTAAACCCAGATCTGTGACTGGACTGGGGGTGAATGTTTTGCCATTGTGCAACATTCCATTGAATCATTTTGTGTGTTTTGCTGTTAAATCTATGTGGGGAGGGTATGCCCAGACGTGGGTCCCGTGCTCACTAGGCCACTGGAGTCAAGCTATCCTGGCTGAAGATGGCTGTTCGCCAGAAACCGGTCCTAGGATGCTTTATTTTGGTCCAGGAAAGACATGGCTTGGCTGTTCAGGCTGGACTGTTCCCATGAGGCAAAAGGGTCAAGACTGGTTTGCATATGGCCATGTCTGAACCGGGGTTCCTTGGTGAGCAAAATAACAATGGATTAAACCCAGATCTGTGACTGGGGGTGAATGTTTTGCCATTGTGCAACATTCCATCCATCATTTTGTGTGTTTTGCTGTAAAATCTATGTGGGAAAGGTATGCCCAGACGTGGGTCCTGCGCTCACTAGGCCACTGGAATCAAGCGATCCTGGCTGAAGACGGCAGATAGCCAGAAATCGGTCCTAGGATGCTTGATTCCGGTCCAGGAAAGACATAGCTTTGCAGTTCAGGCTGGACTGTTCCCATGAGGCACAGGGTCAAGACTGATTTGCATATGGCCATGTCTGAACTGGGGTGGCTTGGTGAGCAAAATAACGATAGATTTAACCCAGATCTGTGACTGGGGGTGAATGTTTTGCCATTGTGCAACATTCCGTCCATCATTTTGTGTGTTTTGCTGTTAACCCTATGTGGGAAGGGTATGCCCAGACGTTGGTCCCATGCTCACTAGGCCACTGGAATCAAGCGATCCTGGCTGAAGACGGCAGATAGCCAAAAATCGGTCCTAGGATGCTTGATTCCGGTCCAGGAAATACATGGCTTTGCAGTTCAGGCTGGACTGTTCCCATGAGGCACAGGGTCAAGACTGGTTTGCATATAGCCATGTCTGAACTGGGGTGGCTTGGTGAGCAAATTAACGATGGATTAAACCCAGATCTGTGACTGGGGGTGAATGTTTTGCCATTGTGCAACATTCCGTCCATCATCTTGTGTGTTTTGCTGTTCACCCTATGTGGGAAGGGTATACCCAGACGTGGGTCCCGTGCTCACTAGGCCACTGGAATCAAGCTATCCTGGCTGAAGACGGCAGATAGCCAGAAATTCATCCTAGGGTGCTTGATTCAGGTTAAGGAAAGACATGGCTTTGCTGTTCAGGCTGGACTGTTCCCATGAGGCACAGGGTCAAGACTGGTTTGCATATGGCCATGTATGAACTGGGGTGGCTTGGTGAGCAAAATAACGATGGATTAAACCCAGATGTGTGACTGGGGGTGAATGTTTTGCCATTGTGCAACATTCTGTCCATCATCTTGTGTGTTTTGCTGTTCACCCTATGTGGGAAGGGTATACCCAGACGTGGGTCCCTTGCTCACTAGGCCACTGGAGTCAATCTATCCTGGCTGAAGATGGCTGATAGCCAGAAACCAGACCTAGGATGCTTGATTCTGGTCCAGGAAAGACATGGCTTGGCAGTTCAGGCTGGTCTGTTACCATGAGGCACAGGGTCAAGACTGATTTGCATACGGCCATGTCTGAACTGGGGTTCCTTGGTGAGCAAAATAACGATGGATTAAACCCAGATCTGTGACTGGGGGTGAATGTTTGCCATTGTGCAACATTCCATCTATCATTTTGTGTGTTTTGCTGTTAAATCTATGTGGGAAGGGTATACCCAGACGTGGGTCCCGTGCTAACTAGGCCACTGGAATCAAGCGATCCTGGCTGGAGACGGCAGATAGCCAAAAATCGGTCCTAGGATGCTTGATTCCGGTCCAGGAAATACATGGCTTTGCAGTTCAGGCTGGACTGTTCCCATGAGGCACAGGGTCAAGACTGGTTTGCATAAGGCTATGTCTGAACTGGGGTGGCTTGGTGAGCAAATTAACGATGGACTAAACCAAGATCTGTGACTGGGGGTGAATGTTTTGCCATTGTGCAACATTCTGTCCATCATCTTGTGTGTTTTGCTGTTCACCCTATGTGGGAAGGGTATACCCAGACGTGGGTCCCGTGCTCACTAGGCCACTGGAGTCAAGCTATCCTGTCTGAAGATGGCTGATAGCCAGAAACCGGTCTTAGGATGCTTGATTTTGGTCCAGGAAAGACATGGCTTGGCTGTTCAGGCTGGACTGTTCCCATGAGGCAAAGGGTCAAGACTGATTTGCATATGGCCATGTCTGAACTGGGGTGGCTTGGTGAGCAAAATAACGATGGATTAAACTCAGATCTGTGACTGGGGGTGAATGTTTTGACATTTTGCAACATTCCGTCCATCATCATGTGTGTTTTGCTGTTCACCCTATGTGGGAAGGGTATGCCCAGACGTGGGTCCCGTGCTCACTAGGCCACTGGAGTCAAGCTATCCTGGCTGAAGATGGCTGATAGCCAGAAACCGGTCCTAGGATGCTTGATTTTGGTCCAGGAAAGACATGGCTTGGCTGTTCAGGCTGGACTGTTCCCATGAGGCAAAGGGTCAAGACTGATTTGCATATGGCCATGTCTGAACTGGGGTGGCTTGGTGAGCAAAATAACGATGGATTAAACTGAGATCTGTGACTGGGGGTGAATGTTTTGCCATTGTGCAACATTCTGTCCATCATCTTGTGTGTTTTGCTGTTCACCCTATGTGGGAAGGGTATGCCCAGACGTGGGTCCCGTGCTCACTAGGCCACTGGAGTCAATCTATCCTGGCTGAAGATGGCTGATAGCCATAAACCGGTCCTAGGATGCTTGATTCTGGTCCAGGAAAGACATGGCTTGGCGGTTCAGGCTGGACTGTTCCCATGAGGCACAGGGTCAAGACTGATTTGCATATGGCCATGTTTGAACTGGGGTTCCTTGGTGAGCAAAATAACTATGGATTAAACCCAGATCTGTGACTGGGGGTGAATGTTTTGCCATTGTACAACATTCCATTGAGTCATTTTGTGTGTTTTGCTGTTAAATCTATGTGGGGAGGGTATGCCCAGACGTGGGTCCCGTGCTCACTAGGCCACTGGAGTCAAGCTATCCTGGCTGAAGATGGCTGATAGCCAGAAACCGGTCCTAGGATGCTTGATTTTGGTCCAGGAAAGACATGGCTTGGCTGTTCAGGCTGGACTGTTCCCATGAGGCAAAGGGTCAAGACTGATTTGCATATGGCCATGTCTGAACTGGGGTGGCTTGGAGAGCAAAATAACGATGGATTAAACTGAGATCTGTGACTGGGGGTGAATGTTTTGCCATTGTGCAACATTCCGTCCATCATCTTGTGTGTTTTGCTGTTCACCCTATGTGGGAAGGGTATGCCCAGACGTGGGTCCCGTGCTCACTAGGCCACTGGAGTCAAGCTATCCTGGCTGAAGATGGCTGATAGCCAGAAACCGGTCCTAGGATGCTTGATTTTGGTCCAGGAAAGACATGGCTTGGCTGTTCAGGCTGGACTGTTCCCATGAGGCAAAAGGGTCAAGACTGATTTGCATATGGCCATGTCTGAATTGGGGTGGCTTGGTGAGCAAAATAACGATGGATTAAGCTCAGATCTGTGACTGGGGTGAATGTTTTGCCATTGTGCAACATTCCGTCCATCATCTTGTGTGTTTTGATGTTCACCCTATGTGGGAAGGGTATACCCAGACGTGGGTCCTGTGCTCACTAGGACACTGGAGACAAGCTATCCTGGATGAAGATGGCTGATAGCCAGAAACCTGTCCTAGGATGCTTGATTTTGATCCAGGAAAGACATGGCTTGGCTGTTCAGGCTGGACTGTTCCCATGAGGCACAGGGTCAAGACTGATTTGCATATGGCCATGTCTGAACTGGGGTGGCTTGGTGAGCAAAATAACGATGGATTAAATCCAGATCTGTGACTGGGGTGTATGTTTTGCCATTGTGCAACATTCCATCCATCATTTTGTGTGTTTTGCTGTGAACCCTATGTGGGAAGGGTATGCCCAGACGTTGGTCCCATGCTCACTAGGCCACTGGAATCAAGCTATCCTGGCTGAAGACGGCAGATAGCCAGAAATTCATCCTAGGGTGCTTGATTCCGGTTAAGGAAAGACATGGCTTGGCACTTCAGGCTGGACTGTTCCCATGAGGTACAGGGTCAAGACTGATTTGCTTATGGGCATGTCTGAACTGGGGTGGCTTGGTGAGCAAAATAACTGTGATGTATTTCCTATGGGTACTGTATCGATCCCCCTATTCCTGACCCTTGTCTGGTTAATAAGTAACTAGCAGCCATTCAACGGTGCAAAAACCCGTTATCTGATTAAGCCACACCACGGCACAGATGCGCGTTATCTGATTAAGTCATAACGCATGCCATCTAATTAGGCAAGCTATATTCCTCCAGCCCCCTGATAGGCATACGGAGTTCTCAAAACAAATCAAACCTACAGCGACCTGGGAAATCCCCGCAGCCATTGTTTTGATTTTGTTGGAGGGTGATTTTTACCTGCATAAGCTATCCTAGGTCACATCTATCACCTGCACAACATGACCCCAGTGTAGGCCCTGCTACTTAGCAGTTACAGGCCTCAGCTACATTGCCCTGAGCACTGCCATTTTCTCTTAGCTTAAGCAGAAGCAGAAAGCAGGTCTGACCCAAACTTCACCCAGCTGCTCTTGTCTGCAAGGACCCGCACCCCTACCAGGCCCCCACCTCATTGTACATTTCCCACAAGCTGTAGAAGTCAAGTTCCTCAATAAATCTTGCAACACACCCCACGTCCCCCACCTAAGCCATGAATAGAATAAGGGAAGCTCGCGCCACAACTACGTCAAGCAAGATATCCGATAAACTGAGGATAATTGTGGCGAAATATTATCGCAAACTGCCTGATTGACACATGAATAGAGCCCCTCGAAGCAATACTTGCACGATTCTGTCGTCCATTGATAGTTTAATAATAAACTTCCAGTCAAGTGGCAGGTCTCAGTCTAGACTGGAATATGTACAATTACAGGAAAAAGGCCTACCAAACCTTACGGGTGGGAAAGGGTACAAGGCAGGCCAGTAAATGACAATGGAGGGGTATGGACTACGTGGTGGCGTGACATTACGTAATTATAGTCTCATGTGTTTTGGACAGTATAAGAAGGAGCCCCGCAAAAACATCAGCGGGCAACTTCTCGTCTGTTTGTAGGTATTCAGACTGAGAGTTGTCTCCAAGGGCCCTTGATCAAATGTTCATATTTTATGTATGTAAATATTTTTGTATTATGTTTTAACTACTTTTTAGACAAATCATTTTATATCTGCAAATGTGCTTTTTAACTTGTTCTCTACATTTAAGCATTCATATTGTGGTCTTAGGAAATCTCACTGTTATAGCATTGTGAGCGTACCTAATGATAAATAACATGTACTCTGCATTCTAATGTATCTTACAGGATTACACTTATAAGCAAATGTGAGTATTCATCTATGTAACAAGCACAACCGTTTTTATTCAATCTGCCTCAAAACTCACAAGTGTACCTTAAAGCAACTTTTCTCTCTCTTAGCAAATGTAAACCTTTACTCAGTATATTCAAATATTCAAACTGTGATTGTTCCTAGAAGCTGTGTCTTCAAATAAATTGTACAACTCTCAAGCTTCAGTCTCCAACAGCTCATATATATGTTTATTTCCTGTTTTTAGAGCAAGCATTCCAGGAGCACCGGTTACAAATTAAGCCGTCCTATTCCCCTTAGTTCCCTTTCACAGTCTCTCCAGCGCGGCTTCTGAGCTGCTGCTCCAGACCCCTGGCCCCGCCTGCCCCTAATTAATCATCCCCTCCGACATTTTGGTGACCTCGGACGCGATAATAAGGAGTTTAACTGACAGGATGCAGCTGGGTCCTAAGGAGGAAGTACTAAACTGCTAGACGATCCTGCGCAACCGTCCTGCCGAACCATTGTGAGGGGACCTCAGCGCTGACGGGTAAGCATACATATTATTGTGTCTGCCCGCCGCTGCGCTGTCTCTCTCTCTTTTGGGTGCGGCCGAATGGTATTCAGTGTTGTAGTGCAGCAGTGCTTCTGCCAATGGTCCAGGCTTCCTGTCTGTTAGCCTTGTTATATGATTCCACGCAGAGGAAGGGATTGTGTGCCATGTGGAGACTGAACTTGACGGTTAGGTGATTAGTGAAATTCATGAATTTCCTCTTTGCTTTGTGAATAGTCGCATGTTATTGCTAAGCCTCGTGTAAATACAAAGTAGGATTGTGTTTGTCATCCTTATTTTTAGCTTTTTTATTCAGCATCTATTTAGCGGTTAAAGGGAGCCCCTGTTGCATATAGAATACAGGGAAGGAGAGCCGCACGTGGCAGGTCTCTCAGCTTATGGTGAAGCCTCCTCTCTGGGGGAGGGCCTTTGATACACCTACAATAGGGTATCAAGGAAGAGAAGGTGAAGTATACATCCTTCTGCGCTTAAAGGGAACCTCTGAAGTTACAGGGAAGGAGAGCCGCACGTGGCAGGTCTCTCAGCTTATGGTGGAGCCTCCTCTCACAGGGGGAGGGCCTTTGATACACCTACAATAGGGTGTCAAGGAAGAGTGAAGGTGAATTATACATCTTACTGCTTAAAGGGAACCTCTGAAGTTACAGGGAAGGAAGAGTTGCGTCTGGCATCTTTTCGATATATTCGTGCAAGTGATCCTCTGTTAGGAGCGACAGAGACGAGGAAATCTCTCATGTCAGTAGTCCATGAGAAAGAAGGAATTTCAGCAGGTCCGATTAGCTACCGTGACCTTTGATCTTTCCTTAGCTTAGCGGTGATATCCCCTGCTGTATGTCCAGGGAAGAGTTCTGTGCGGGACTAGCAAGCTTATTTACTCATATTGTAGGCATTATATTTTTTGCCAAGCTAAAAGTGGTTTGTTAATTATTGTTGCTGCACCCCATATGTACAAAGGATACTCTAGCACACTCTAGTGGCCATAGAGCGTGATTTTTGTAATATAATTGTTGAAATGTTTACATTTTACTTATGCTCTTATTAATTATATGTTCAAACACAGACCTGCATGTTAGCACCTAGTGTTTAATGGTGAATGTATTTAGGTTCATAGAACAAGAACACTTGTGTGATCCTTACTGTTTTGATGGTCTCTTTTGTTAGGAGTCACTGGCTGGCACAGAGGCTGACCATAGCAAAAGTATACTATTGATATATATATATATGCTAATATATTTTGTGGCCATCGTTTGAAAACTGGGTTATGTTTTAGCGAGATCCAATAACTAGGGAGATTGTAAATGTATTTTTGTGTATCCCATGTATGTTGATCTGCCACTGACTAACTGAAGAAAGTTTATAAGCTACAGCATTTCGAGCGCCACGGCTGTCACACAGACATATTGTTTTCTTTTCTTCTTGCTGCTGCTCCCCTGTGTGTACATCTGGCATTCAGGATTTCCCCTTCCCTCCACGAAGCACTGCAGGCTTTGCGAGGGAAGTCTTAGGGAAGTGCTCTGCGTTATTTTTACTACAGATCGTTTAGACTAAATAAGAATGTTTTCTTTTTTAACTGCATTCCACGCTAATGAATAGGTTACATGAGTATAGGAGGTAATCAGTCATCACAGAAGCATCGTGCTTGTGGTAAACTGCCCCAACCCCGAAAACAACTGACAGGAGGTCAGCCAGTTTATAGTACATATATGCACATATAAACAAAAATAAAACTACAGATGAGCCAGAATAGGCAGAACAAGACTGAGGTGGTCCTGCATATAGTGGACAATAAGATAGTGGCAATACAAGACACTAACGCCCGAACTCTTACTAAACTTGACAAACGCCAGATCCCCTTGGTAGCTAAAGCGTGGACACTGCTGGGACTCCCACTCACGCAAGGCACAGAGATAAAAATATCTACACTACATCTGACGCAACTGTGCCTCCCAGTGCAGACTCGCACACCCCTCATTGACAATAGTCAACTCATACGTGAAGTATCACAGAGTTCCACTTCATTGGCAGAGACACCACGCAAGCCCTTGCAAGCGTCACGAGTGTCCCTGCCAGCGCCACATGCTATTGAAGAATCCTCAATAGAAGTAAGTCATTCAGTGGAGAGTTTAGTGAGTTGCAGAACTATTGACCTCACCGTCCCGCCCTTAGTGACTTCATCGTCCCTGAGCACAAGTTGCCAGGAAAGACAGGGAAACCCACACGTTTCTCGTACCTCATCAGACTGCGAATTCCAAACATTGCTCCTACAGGGACTGTCCATTCCTGACTTGCCCCTGGCCTGTGAGCAACACGCCCAAGAGCTGCACGTGGAGCTGGGGCAACAGCCTTCACCCAGCATTACTGAGCACCTGCAGAGATACCCCTTCACAACACATTGCCCCCTACTGTGGGCATATTTACAAAACCGCATGGTGAGCAGTGAGCACAGTTGTCAGGCTTCACCGCCACCACTTACCCGCCCCCCAAGATAACTCCTGGATATGAACAGACAGCCCGTGCAAAACAATACATTTGAAGTCACAATCCATTTAGAGAACGGGAGCGTTACTACCATTACTGAGGATCCTTCAGTATCCTCAGCCCAAGTTCCACCACTGGTGGGTACAGTTATATTAGCACTAATATCTACTCTGGGAATAGACACAACAGATTTACAGAAGGTGACTCTGACTTTAGCCCCCAGTGGAGGTACACCTTTTTTCCCTTTACACACCCTACGCTAAGTAACAATGGCAACGCCCCTGGAACACGTGATAAATAACTTTACAGAGCAAGGAAAGCGCATCAGGAAACACTGTAATGAATTGCATGAACTCACACGAAATGCGCCATATTCTTGGCCCAGAGAAGGGACTTTTGATAAAATAGCGTTAGAACATGCGAGAACTTTCTTGGAAGGTAAATACTCTGGTAATAAACTCAAAAAGCGCAAGGACACCCTCGCCATGTGGGCTGTCTTTAAGGAAAATGACACAAGTGCCCAAACGCCTGAAGCACCCACAGCCCAAGCGCCCACAGCTCAAACACCCGAAACGCCTACAGCTCCCCCACCAGCCTACTCTGAATCTCGAATTTATCCCGAACTGGTTCTTAAAACAGACCTAGAACAAACAACAAATGATAGGGCAGCCGTAGGCCATGAAGATATCTCTGTCCCAGACCGTGATATCCTCTCCCCAGACATTGCAAACAGTACACAAGACAATAGACCAGACAGTGCACAAACTCACCAACTCCTGAGAGCCCAAAGCCCAGTGGTCCAGGGTTCCACATCTGGAATACCAGGTCAGATTGACGCGCTATTTACAATAAAGATGACTCCTGCGCCTAGTGCCCCAGGCCCCCAGTCAGAAGAGGATCGTGAGAATGACAGGGTCTCAGGCGGTTCACAGCACAGCTCTCACGTGCCTCTCCCCAGGCCTCACGGCCCAGCACCAATACCTGTCACTAGGGAACTCAACACCTCCGGAGCTGGGGCCAGACAATATGGCCCGTTTCTGTCCCCCATCCGGCAACAATTCGATGCACAACAACACTATGAGGAGTGGCGACCCCTTAACCCTGGTCCCAACAGAGAGGAGGAACACCAGATACAGTTCTATGAAGAAAACAGGGAGGGCGAACAACGCCTCTCTGAAGCAATCACTAATAGAGACATCATTAGGTGGAGGACAGAACAAGACTTATACCACAGAACAGGCAGAGCAGTTGAGGGTGTGCCACTTGCACACTGCTCAAGAAACACCACTGACAATACAGTAACTGATCAGCGGCGGCCATTGCAGAAAGGTAGAGGAGAGGACAGAATGACTGAACTAATGGGTGAGGTAGGCCAGTTTAGGGAAAAGCAACAACAACAACTGACACTCAATGAAGTAGCAGGTGGTACAAACGAGGTAAGGTCACACAAGGGAGGGATCTTAGCAATAAGGCCACAGCAGGGGCCATGGATACAATTAGATTGTGAAGCCCAACCACAGAGCGACACAGCAGCTAATCAAACACAAGCCCCTCCACAATTCCCTAACTACAACCCCCAGAGATCGCTGCCACAGACACCGGTACGCCAGGCATCACCACCAGTAGCCACACCACGTAGAATAGTAGCACCAGGGATAGAAAGAGACAATTTAGAACTGGCTGAAGTACTTGAGCGAGCAGAAAGGAGGTACAGGCAGAGAAGGACAGAAGTAGAACATCTCGCAGTTCTAGGTAACCATGGGAGACCTGACGACAACCCAGAGGAATATGACGTAATAGGTAAAGCACGCCTGCGCACCACCAGATCTGGAGCACTGTACAACATGGCCATTAGTAGGCCAGGACAGCTGTCATCCAAAGATCTGACGCCATATGAGATAGTGGTGCTAGGAGAAGGGAGTAACTATTATGCTGACAAATTCTCAGATGACTTGGCAGAATGGACAGAAAATAAAGCCCCCCAAATGATGGTGTGGCCTCGAGAAGGGTCTTTCCACCCTGAGGACATGGCAACAGCTGAAGACTGTATCTTGAGGGGGGAGGGGGATGAAGACTGGGATTACAACTACATGCGCAGAGGCTTGAGAATATGGCAGAAATATGCACGCAGGTATGACAGCACAAGGCCCACAGGGGTGCTGCGCCAGCTGCCACTGCTATATAAAAATATCAAGGACCGTCCCATCTACACCCCTTGGTCCCTTATGGACAAGGATAATTTAAAGAAGCAACTTCCGCCCCTCACAGAGGGTGCTGGGAAGTGGATACAAGCCTTTGAGAAAAACACTGCAGGGGTGCCATTGGCTGCTGGAGATGTGAAAAGTCTGCTCGTTTCCCTGATAGGAGAAGATGCAGAGGAAATGTTCACACGTATTGACCACAGGCTTTCCATCACAAACTTAGAATTGGATGGTAACCCCTTTAATACAATAAGGTCTGCCCTGTGGAGAGAGCTGCGTAGAAAATTTCCTGATGTCCCAGACATCGGGTCCCTAATGTCCCAGACAATGCAAAGCAATGAAGATCCAGCACAATACATTACTAGAATGAAGGAAAAATGGCAACAGGAATTAGGAGAGAAATGGGATGTGACAGGAGGTAACTGTAGGTTCTTCTACCATACAATTAAAAAGGGACTGCCAACTGCTGTGCAAGATAAGTTAGATGGAATAGTAGCAATGGAATGCAAACCATGGGCAGAAATACAACACCATATCATTCACTACTGTAAGAAGGAGCAAGAGCAGGAGAAGAAGAGGCAGGTGGCCATTGAAAATGCTGCAGCTAAATTAGTGCAACAGAAATTAAAGAAAAGGGAGGCTGTGGACACAATAATGGTAGCCACACCAGTGGGTCAAATGACTACTGTCACCCAAATTCCACAGACTACCCAGAGTGCAGTACAAGGAAACACGCAGGCAGCAGCACAGCAGACACAGGCACAACACCCCAAAAGCAATGAGAGGCAACAGCAGTATTATGATAACAGACAACCAAGGTCATCAAATACTGGAATGCGAGGAAGAGGTAGAGGGATGGGCAACTATAGACCCACACAGCAGCCAGGACCTCCACTGTGTTACTACTGTCAGCGACCAGGACACATGATAAGGGAATGCCGCACTAAAATGTATGCTGAAGAAATAGCAAGCAGAGGGCAACCACAGCAAGTTCAGGTACCAGTGCAATACGTTCAGCAGCAGACACAGCCACTGCAGCCAAATGTAGTGTACACCTACCCGTCTGCAGGGCAGCAACAGCCAATGTTGCAGCAAGTACAAGTACAGACACCAGTCCAACAGACACAGCCACAACTGGTTCAACAACAGGTGCCTATGTACCAAATGGTGCCACAGACACAGGTTCTTGTACCTCAGGGAACCACAGTACTGCAGCCCACCAATCCGGTTCTGCAGGGTACCATTCAGCAACATCAGGCTGGAAGATATACCAGCTAGGAAAGCCCACAGAAGACCCTAGTGTGTCCCTTGTTATCGTGCCTCACAGACATCAGAAAGGACCCAGTTGTGTATGTCACGATCAACAACAAAACGTATAGTTTTTTGATTGACACAGGTGCAACATTTTCCTGTATAACAGAGGGAGCACTGCCTATCTCCAATCAAAGCGTAGACACACAGGGTTTCTCTGGGGCAATTACAAGGGTCCCTTTCACCAAGCCGGTACCAATGAAAATAGGAGGCAAAAGCATTCAGCAGCGACTGCTTTATTCAACACAGTCCCCCGTGAATTTATTGGGCCGCGATCTTATGGCCAAATTAAACATGACAATTCAATTTGATGAAAAAGGCACAATGACTTGCTCCATTCCTGGCACGTCACTGACAAGAATGATGGCTGTCACCGTGGACTCTTCTATGAGAGACCAAATAAGAGCTCGCCCAGTGGATGAACTAGCATTCTCCACAGTTGTGCAAATGGTCATTGCCAATTCACCAGAAATGGCAGGGCGCACTGTACAGCTACCCAAAGAATTTCTTTTCCGTCCTCAGTCACAGAATATGCCAACACCAGACAAAAATATGATCCTAGGAATACAATGTTTTAACATAACATCGACATATGGAGTCTTTATAGCAGGAGATGACTTTGACCACTCATGGGCCTGTGTCATTTTTATTGAGCCTGGACATCAGGTGAGAAACATTACAGATCAAGAACTATTCGGTGATAGTGAAGACATTGTATATCAGAACCCAGTCCCCGTGTCAGTGACAGTTGAAATCAGAACACCAACACAACCCACAGTAATTGATACTGCACGTGACTCAGACCTAGCTCAGGTGCCCGACATCCTTTGGACTACAGGTCCCAATGATGTGGGGCTCATTCAATCGGCAGAACCATTCAAAGTGACACTGAAACCTGGCGCCATTCTTCCCAGAATGCGCCAATACCCTTTGTCCAAAGAAGCTGAAGAAGGAATAGCCCCTACGATTCAGGCATTACTGGATCAAGGTGTGATATATCCTTGTATCTCACCTTGCAACACCTGTCTGTTTCCTGTGAGAAAACAACAAACAAATCAATGGAGGCTGGTTCATGATCTTCGCTCGATTAACAGCATAGTGATACCAGAGTTTCCCATCGTCCCTGACCCTTCAGTGATCCTTACAAACATCCCACAAAATGCAAAATACTTTTCCGTCATTGACCTGAAAAATGCTTTTTTCAGTGTCCCACTGCATCCTGAAAGCCAGTTTCTGTTCGCATTTGTATTCAGAAATAGGCAATTTTGCTACAAAAGGCTCCCTCAGGGCTATTGTGAGTCCCCCAGTGTGTTTAACAGAGTTGTCAAGGATGACTTGTCAAATTTCCAATGTGACAGCACTTTGCTGCAATATGTCGATGACATACTCCTCTGCAGTGCAACAGAGCAAGAGTGCAGAAAAGATACAATTGCTCTACTTACAACACTAGCACATAGAGGATACAAAGTAGACAAGCAAAAACTACAATACTGTCAGGAAGAAGTACAATATTTAGGTCAACTGATCTCAGCCTCAGGAAGAAGAGTTACGCCAGGAAGAGTAGAAGCAATAAGGAATACTCCGGAACCACAGACAGTTAAAGACATGCAAAAGTTCCTAGGACTAGTGAACTATGTCAGGCAGTGGGTTTTTGATTATTCTACTATAACAGCACCACTCCTGAAAGCTGTCAAAACAGCTAAGGACAGGCATAACAAGATTGACTGGACACCTGAAATGACATCAGCCTTTGTAAAATTAAAAGATGAGATTACAAATGCACCAGTGTTGGGATCTCCAGATTATACAAAGGAATTCTATCTGTTCACGCACTGTAATGGACAGGTCATGACAGCAGTCCTCACCCAGAAATACCCCTTGGGTCCCAAACCAATTGCATACTTCAGTGGCATGTTGGACTCAGTGATGAAAGGCCACTATCCTTGTGAACAGGCTCTTTCCACAGCAGCATTTGCCGTTGAGAAAAGCACCCCCATAGTCATGGGCTCCCCTCTGACGTTGTACACTGAGCATGCTGTTTTTGCAATAATACAGAAAGCTAAAACAACTCTTACCACACAAAGAGTGTCAGGATATGAAGTCATACTGTCATTACCATCGTTGAAGGTTGTAAAATGCCACACTGTAAACCCAGCCACGTTCTTTGCCCATCCAATTGCGACAGCTGATGATGACACCCATGATTGTGCCACATACTGCCCAGATGAGTCAGGTACAGCAAAGGAGGACCCATTACCAGACAGTATAATTTACTTTGTTGATGGTTCTTCCACTATTGATCAAGAGACAGGGATAAGACACACTGGAGCAGCTGTAGTCAGAGCGCAACAGAATAACTCTTCAGATTCTCTGGACATTGTACAGCAGATTACATTGCCACCCCATTACTCAGCCCAGGCAGCAGAGTTGGTTGCATTAATAGCAGCGCTGCAGCATGGAGCTGATGAGAGAATTACTGTGTACTCTGATTCAGCATATGTCACCACAACAACGCATTCCAGCATATTGAGATGGAAAAGGCGCGGGTTTCTTAAAACGGATGGCACGCCTGTAATGCATAAACAGTTACTTGAAGAACTAATTGATTCTCTGACACTGCCAGCAGAGGTAGCAGTAGTGAAATGTGCAGCGCACACGAACGGCCAAGATTTTGTTTCCAGAGGAAATGCAATGGCTGATTGGGCTGCTAAAGCAGCAGCCAAAGGCCAGAGTTGTACACAGTCACTATCCCCGACACAGACTGACTGCACCCCCATTTTGCTTGCCAAAGATGCACACCCAATAGCGCAGGAAGATACACAAGAAGCAGCTGAGGACACAAGTGAGTCACCACTCCCAGATACACCTGATTCAACACTTCCATATACAATTGATGACACACAGCAATTTGACATCATTGCACAGTTGCACCTCAGAGAGATACAAGAAAGTGCCCAAGCTGAAGAAAAAGAGTTGTGGAAGAAGAGGGGAGTACAACAGGATGCCTCAGATTTCATTTACAGACAGACAATGACAGGGAAGCCTGTCATGCCACAGGCTCTTTTGCAAGTAGCACTTACCCAGCTGCACCTTCCTACACATGTCCCTCGTGATATCATGTCCTCTAACCTGCAGGCAGAATGGTTCATCCCCAATGCACATGAACAGATACAACTCTTTGTTCATCAGTGCCTTATCTGTCAGCAGTATTCACCCAACCCAGCTATGAAAACAGTTGCTTCAACAATACCAAGGCCTAAGGGTCCCTTTAGGGAACTCCACATTGACTATGTGGACATGCTTGACAGATGTCACAACTACCGATACCTCATCGTGGTAGTATGTCCCTTCTCACGATGGATTGAGGCTGGACCATGTGTCCATTGTGACGCTAAGGCCGCAGCTACCTTCCTACTTCGTGAGGTCATATGTCGCTGGGGATTGCCAGAATCCATCCGCAGTGACAATGGCGGACATTTTTCAAACTCCATCTTTGAGATAATAGCCACCATGTTAGGAATAAAACATAAACTTACTTCAGCCTATCACCCACAAAGCAATGGTATCTGTGAGCGCCTCAACGGATTGCTCAAAGCCAAGATCAGCAAGATAAGCGCCACAATTGGGAAAAAATGGCTCTATTGCCTCCCAATTGCTTTGTTTGCACTCAGGAACAGCCCCAGCTCTGATCATCACCTCACACCTCACCAGCTTGTCACTGGCAGATCAATGAATACAGTTGTTCCTTCCACCAGACCTAAAGTAGACAATGAAACGTCTTCTGAGATTGTGAAAGCTGAATTATTTGATTACTTGTGTGCCCTAACCCGTGCTGCTAGATTTCTTTCTATTCAGACATCCAAGACCAAGAAAAAGGACAGCACCAGCAAGGACGGCACAATTTCCAATGAACTTTTGCCCATCCGCCCTGGAACACAAATCTTCATAAAGAAGCAAGTGCGGAAGTGGAGAGACCCTAAGTACGAGGGACCTTACCTGGTCATTGACTCTTCACCCACTGCGGTCCGAATTGCCGAACGTAAAGCATGGGTTCATCTGAACCATGTGAGGATCCACCCGGCACCATCAGAGACTTGAACATTTATCGAAAGGAGGGCATTCCATTTCCCATGACAATCCAGGATAAAGACTATGGAGAACGTATGAGAGCCTACGGGATAAGAAACAGCAACAGACCAACATCTCCCTCCAGGATCTCTATTAAAAAGATATGTATTATTGTATTGTTATTCTTTGTTATGTTCGTTGCTTCAATGGCTATATTTCATTGGCTTGCTTTACAAGCAGAGAGAGAAAAGGCTATATCAAGCAAAATTAGGCCTACCATCTTAGTAGAAAACAACATGCCTGAAACGAGTCCTGGTAACATACTAGATGAGGAATGCACCAGCAATGGCTGCACCACCCCTGTACCCGCGACACCTTCCACACCCTCTGTAGACCACACCGAGTGGGACAGGGTACTTGATATCACTGTGAATGCCCCTGGGAAAGGTGTCTCTAGACGTTTCCGTCAGCATAAAAGGAGTGTCAGGTATAAGATGGGTCGCAATAAAACACCAAGGAGATACACCCCTCGCACACAACGTAAGGAGAAAGACACAGAACAAGTCTCAAACTGGGTCAGTGATCTCCAGGACACAGTTGTGTATACATTCGAACAACACTCTATGCCTGATTTTTCCTCCCAGCGCCCTGGCGTGTCAGTACAAAATGATGGTACCCATAACGCATTGTTAGATAATATGTGGTACAGAGAAATGAGGGAGGTGGGGAGGAAAGCCACGAATGATTCCTGCTTTGTGTGCTCATACATTCCACATGCTGTAGGTGCAGACAAATTGCTCATTCCCAAAGAGATTCCACCGTCCACTGCCAAATGTCTCCTACACCTGTTCCTTTGTCGCATACATGGTCAGATACAGCTCCAGTCAGCACAAATTAATACGGCATATGTAAACGCCTCAGAGTGGGATAACAAGTATGTTACATTCACTGTCGTTTCTGATCCAGTAGAATTTGAAAGGAGAATGGAAGTTTACCATGAAATGGGAGTACCTGCTAATTTGATGCAGGTCTGGGAGTATCAGTTTAAAAAGCTAGGATACTTCACCTTCCCAACACCCCCATCGAAATGCCACACGCCCGAATATCAACAGACTAACCATACCCATGACACATGCCCTTGTCAGTGGAGACCCGTTCTGCGCCTGTGGGCCAATATATATTTTAATAACAGATGGAATGGGCCACATGAATTAATATGCAAGGCAGCCTCCTTAGGTAGCCCGGTTGTAGGTCAGGAACATAAGCATTATACCAATGTGACTATTGGGAGGGAATGTGCAGAGATATGGGCACAAGAAACTAGAAGATACACTCTCAATGAAGGTACAAAGTACAAACCTAAAAGAGCATACAAACTTAAGTCTCCTCTCCTTTGCTTCCTAGGTACCGGAACAGTGCCTGTGGGCCGAAACACAAACTGCAGTCACACAGTGTTTAATTTTGACCTCCAGCACGGTACTTCTAGTCTCATGGACATCTATTGGGCATGCGGCGAGCACATCTATCTGCAGCTGCCCCCCCACTGGCAAGGACTATGTTCCATTGTAACAATGCATGAACTACATCTTGTTGTCCCTGCAGCGAACATTTCCCGCATCCACACACACCCAATGGCAGATGATGTTACCCTGCTTCATCGTGGGAAAAGAGAAATAATGAAATACTTCTCTGATGGCCCTTTTCACAAAATACCTCAGGATTACAGACTCTTCAACGATGCAGAACTTTTCTTTGGGGGAGTTATCCCCATGTTCCAGACTAAAGCCAATGCTCGCTGGCTGCAAGTGACCAGATATGAACTAATGCAACTCATCAATAACACCCGGGATGGGTTCAACGCCGTGAAAGAAGAACTTCGACCCCTACGACTTATGGTTCTAGAGCACAGATATGTTCTAGACCAGTTAACAGCGATGAATGGTGGTGTGTGTGCAAAGGTGGGAAAATCCTGCTGTACTTTCATTTTAGCGAACGATGCTGACAACGGAACACTCACGAAGGCCATCGAGGATTTGGACAACCTGGGGAAAGAGATGCATGAGGAAGGAGGTGCTGACGCAGATCTTGTAAATGGCTGGTTCGATTTGAACTGGATGCCTTCATGGCTGTCTGCAGTGCTTAAATTTTTAATGCCAATTTTCTGTGTGCTGTTGTTGTTGTGTTTTGGAACACAGATGCTGATATACTGTGTAAAGAGATTTAGTTCTCAAATGATAGGGATGAATTATGTAGGCTCAGGGTCATATACTGGAATACGTAGGGATAAGGGAGATAATGGAGAGACGACAATGATGAGTATAGTGGAATTGACCATTCCTGACTCCCGCCCATTGCCAGACATTCCTGTGAATAGTCAGTATCAGGCCCAGGTGCATAGAGTCCCACCACATTCATCACAGGGAGACTTGATGCGTCCCTATGAGACAATGTGTGATAATTTAGGGAAAACAGATGCAGATTCAGGAAAAGTGCAGGACAAAGATTCAGAGGAACAGCCTCTTTGTGACTCGCCCTGGCCACTTCCCCCGTCTCCAGCCAAGTATGCAGTTCGAATGGTGTTTAAAGATGTCTGATAGGTTCAAATTTGAACCTGAGGGGGGAATGTTGGAGGGTGATTTTTACCTGCATAAGCTATCCTAGGTCACATCTATCACCTGCACAACATGACCCCAGTGTAGGCCCTGCTACTTAGCAGTTACAGGCCTCAGCTACATTGCCCTGAGCACTGCCATTTTCTCTTAGCTTAAGCAGAAGCAGAAAGCAGGTCTGACCCAAACTTCACCCAGCTGCTCTTGTCTGCAAGGACCCGCACCCCTACCAGGCCCCCACCTCATTGTACATTTCCCACAAGCTGTAGAAGTCAAGTTCCTCAATAAATCTTGCAACACACCCCACGTCCCCCACCTAAGCCATGAATAGAATAAGGGAAGCTCGCGCCACAACTACGTCAAGCAAGATATCCGATAAACTGAGGATAATTGTGGCGAAATATTATCGCAAACTGCCTGATTGACACATGAATAGAGCCCCTCGAAGCAATACTTGCACGATTCTGTCGTCCATTGATAGTTTAATAATAAACTTCCAGTCAAGTGGCAGGTCTCAGTCTAGACTGGAATATGTACAATTACAGGAAAAAGGCCTACCAAACCTTACGGGTGGGAAAGGGTACAAGGCAGGCCAGTAAATGACAATGGAGGGGTATGGACTACGTGGTGGCGTGACATTACGTAATTATAGTCTCATGTGTTTTGGACAGTATAAGAAGGAGCCCCGCAAAAACATCAGCGGGCAACTTCTCGTCTGTTTGTAGGTATTCAGACTGAGAGTTGTCTCCAAGGGCCCTTGATCAAATGTTCATATTTTATGTATGTAAATATTTTTGTATTATGTTTTAACTACTTTTTAGACAAATCATTTTATATCTGCAAATGTGCTTTTTAACTTGTTCTCTACATTTAAGCATTCATATTGTGGTCTTAGGAAATCTCACTGTTATAGCATTGTGAGCGTACCTAATGATAAATAACATGTACTCTGCATTCTAATGTATCTTACAGGATTACACTTATAAGCAAATGTGAGTATTCATCTATGTAACAAGCACAACCGTTTTTATTCAATCTGCCTCAAAACTCACAAGTGTACCTTAAAGCAACTTTTCTCTCTCTTAGCAAATGTAAACCTTTACTCAGTATATTCAAATATTCAAACTGTGATTGTTCCTAGAAGCTGTGTCTTCAAATAAATTGTACAACTCTCAAGCTTCAGTCTCCAACAGCTCATATATATGTTTATTTCCTGTTTTTAGAGCAAGCATTCCAGGAGCACCGGTTACAAATTAAGCCGTCCTATTCCCCTTAGTTCCCTTTCACAGTCTCTCCAGCGCGGCTTCTGAGCTGCTGCTCCAGACCCCTGGCCCCGCCTGCCCCTAATTAATCATCCCCTCCGACAATTTCACCGAGAACTTCAGTAAAGAATGTGCTAACGATCAGTTCGTATTTATGTCCATCCTTACGTCAATCTCGGCACCTTTCAGGTATAAATATTACCGACATTGCCTTAAGCAAACACACGCGGTGGTGACGAGATAGGAGCAGCGAGACTTGCCGAGGAGCCCAGCTGAGAGCGAAGCCCACAGACGCTGCCCCTCCTTCCTGACGCGCTGAGAGAGAGAGACGCTGCTTTTTTCCTGCCGAGAAATCCAGCTCCGGCGCTTCCAAGCAGCCCTCGCAGGCAGCTGGAATATCAAGACCTGGGATAAGAGATACCAGCCCTCAAACCTTCTAGATCCCAGGTACAGAACTGAATAACCCCTTGCAGAGAATTCTTGAGTCAGTCCCTTGGCAAAACACTCTTAACTTAAACTGCTACTTATCTACTCCCGCCCACGTATTAGGCTTAGGTCAGGTACACTGGGGTAGGCGTGGTTAGAAGCACCAGTTGAGTACGATTAGTCTATGTATGTATACATTTTATCCATTTTAAATATCATATGGCTTAGAAACCATATCAATGCTTTTACAGTATTATTTTATAATTCTGTCTTTACTGTATTCACTTTACTTAACTATAAGTATTGCAATAATAGCGATCCATTTCTCTTGTACGAGAAAAGAGACTGATCAATAAATAACATCTTTTATTGAACATGCCCATCTCTTCCTTTCTCTACAATCTGGTGAAACTAAGAATGCACTGAACTGACTGAGTAAAATAAGTTGTCTTTTGTTTTCACACGACTCTAGAGATACACTCTTGATTAGGGGAGAGCAAAGTTGTCATGTTCTATGGTTGTCAGAAACTAAATCCCTTCTTGTCTATCCAGGGAGGTTCAGATCCTCCTTGCCTATTCGAGAACGTTTCTAGTGAACTCTGAGCTAGCTGGCAAACACAAAACTTTAAGTCTAATATCGTCGGTAGAAGACCTAGTTAACCTCTGCCCTAGGTCTATACTATTGAAGATATTATTCCAATGCGCAGAGCCTATTGGGATAATAGGAACTACACTAAACCCACATTAAACCCAGATCTGTGACTGGGGTGAATGTTTTGCCATTGTGCAACATTCCGTCCATCATCTTGTGTGTTTTGCTGTTCACCCTATGTGGGAAGGGTATGCCCAGACGTGGGTCCCGTGCTCACTAGGCAAGTGGAATCAAGCTATCCTGGCTGAAGACGGCTGATAGCCAGAAACCGGTCCTAGGATGCTTGATTCCGGTCCAGGAAAGACATGGCTTGGCAGTATAGGCTGGACTGTTCCCATGAGGCACAGGGTCAAGATTGATTAGCATATGGCCATGTCTGAACTGGGGTGGCTTGGTAAGCAAAATAACGATGGATTAAACCCAGATCTGTGACTCGGGGGTGAATGTTTTGCAATAGTTCAACTTTTCGTCCATCATATTGTGTGTTTTGCTGTTCACCCTGTGTGGGGAGGGTATGTCCAGACGTGGGTCCCGTGCTCACTAGGCCACTGGAGTCAAGCTATCCTGGCGGAAGGCGGCTGATGGCCAGAAACCAGTCCTAGAATGCTTGATTCCCGTCCAGGAAAGACATGGCTTGCAGTTCAGGCTGGACTGTTCCCATGAGTCACAGCATCAAGACTGATTTGCATATGGCCATGTCTGAACTGGGGTGGCTTGGTAGGCAAAATAACGATGGATTAAACCCAGAAATGTGACTGGGGGTGAATGTTTTACCATTGTGCAACATTCCGTCCATCATCTTGTGTATTTTGCTGTTCACCATATGTGGGAAGGGTATGCTCAGACCTGGGTCCCGTGCTCACTAGGCCACTGGAGTCAAGCTATCCTGGCTGAAGACGGCTGATAGCCAGAAACTGGTCCTAGGGTGCTTGATTCTGGCCCAGGAAAGCTATGGCTTGGCAGTTCAGGCTGAACTGTTCCCATGAGGCACAGGGTCAAGACTGATTTGCATATGAACATGTCTGAACCTGGGTTCCTTGGTGAGCAAAATGACAATGGATTAAACCCAGATCTGTGACTGGGGGTGAATGTTTTGCCATTGTGCAACATTCCATCCATCATTTTGTGTGTTTTGCTGTTCACCCTATGTGGGAAGGGTATACCCAGACGTGGGTCCCCAGCTCACTAGGCCACTGGAGTCAATCTATCCTGGCTGAAGATGGCTGATAGCCAGAAACCGGTCCTAGGAAGCTTGATTCTGGTCCAGGAAAGACATGGCTTGGCAGTTCAGGCTGGACTGTTCCCATGAGGCACAGGGCCAAGACTGATTTGCATATGTCCATATCTGAACTGGGGTGGCTTGGTGAGCAAAATAAAGATGGATTAAACTCAGATCTGTGACTGGGGGTGAATGTTTTGCCATTGTGCAACATTCCGTCCAATATCTTGTGTGTTTTGCTGTTCACCCTATGTGGGAAGGGTATGCCCAGACGTGGGTCCCGTGCTCACTAGGCCACTGGAATCAAGCTATCTGGCTGAAGACGGCTGATAGCCAGAAACCGGTACTAGGATGCTTGATTCCGGTCCAGGAAAGACATGGCTTGGCAGTTCAGGCTGGACTGTTCCAATGAGGCACAGGGTCAAGACTGGTTTGCATATGGCCATGTCTGAACTGGGGTGGCTTGGTGAGCAAATTAACGATAGATTAAACCCAGATCTGTGACTGGGGGTGAATGTTTTGCCATTGTGCAACATTCCGTCCATCATCTTGTGTGTTTTGCTGTTCACCCTATGTGGGAAGGGTATACCCAGACGTGGGTCCTGTGCTCACTAGGACACTGGAGACAAGCTATCCTGGATGAAGATGGCTGATAGCCAGAAACCTGTCCTAGGATGCTTGATTTTGATCCAGGAAAGACATGGCTTGGCTGTTCAGGCTGGACTGTTCCCATGAGGCACAGGTCAAGACTGATTTGCATATGGCCATGTCTGAACTGGGGTGGCTTGGTGAGCAAAATAACGATGGATTACATCCAGATCTGTGACTGGGGTGTATGTTTTGCCATTGTGCAACATTCCATCCATCATTTTGTGTGTTTTGCTGTGAACCCTATGTGGGAAGGGTATGCCCAGACGTTGGTCCCATGCTCACTAGGCCACTGGAATCAAGCTATCCTGACTGAAGACGGCAGATAGCCAGAAATTCATCCTAGGGTGCTTGATTCCGGTTAAGGAAAGACATGGCTTGGCACTTCAGGCTGGACTGTTCCCATGAGGTACAGGGTCAAGACTGATTTGCTTATGGGCATGTCTAAACTGGGGTGGCTTGGTGAGCAAAATAACTGTGATGTATTTCCTATGGGTACTGTATCGATCCCCCTATTCCTGACCCTTGTCTGGTTAATAAGTAACTAGCAGCCATTCAACGGTGCAAAAACCCGTTATCTGATTAAGCCACACCACGGCACAGATGCGCGTTATCTGATTAAGTCATAACGCATGCCATCTAATTAGGCAAGCGATATTCCTCCAGCCCCCTGATAGGCATACGGAGTTCTCAAAACAAATCAAACCTACAGCGACCTGGGAAATCCCCGCAGCCATTGTTTTGATTTCACCGAGAACTTCAGTAAAGAATGTGCTAACGATCAGTTCGTATGACATCCTTATTGACGTATTTATGTCCATCCTTACGTCAATCTCGGCACCTTTCAGGTATAAATATTACCGACATTGCCTTAAGCAAACACACGCGGTGGTGACGAGATAGGAGCAGCGAGACTTGCCGAGGAGCCCAGCTGAGAGCGAAGCCCACAGACGCTGCCCCTCCTTCCTGACGCGCTGAGAGAGAGAGAGAGACGCTGCTTTTCTCCTGCCGAAAAATCCAGCTCCGGCGCTTCCAAGCAGCCCTCGAAGGCAGCTGGAATATCAAGACCTGGGATAAGAGATACCAGCCCTCAAACCTTCTAGATCCCAGGTACAGAACTGAATAACCCCTTGCAGAGATTTCTTGAGTCAGTCCCTTGGCAAAACAAACTTTACTTAAACTGCTACTTATCTACTCCCGCCCACGTATTAGGCTTAGGTCAGGTACACTGGGGTAGGCGTGGTTAGAAGCACCAGTTGAGTACGATTAGTCAATGTATGTATATATTTTATCCATTTTAAATATCATATGGCTTAGAAACCATATCAATGCTTTTACAGTATTATTTTATAATTCTGTCTTTACTGTATGCACTTTACTTAACTATAAGTATTGCAATAATAGCGATCCATTTCTCTTGTACGAGAAAAGAGACTGATCAATAAATAACATCTTTTATTGAACACGCCCATCTCTTCCTTTCTCTACAATCTGGTGAAACTAAGAATGCACTGAACTGACTGAGTAAAATAAGTTGTCTTTTGTTTTCACACGACTCTAGAGATACACTCTTGATTAGGGGAGAGCAAAGTTGTCATGTTCTATGGTTGTCAGAAACTAAATCCCTTCTTGTCTATCCAGGGAGGTTCAGATCCTCCTTGCCTATTCGAGAAAGTTTCTAGTGAACTCTGAGCTAGCAGGCAAACACAAAACTTTAAGTCTAATATCGTCGGTAGAAGACCTAGTTAACCTCTGCCCTAGGTCTATACTATTGAAGATATTATTCCAATGCGCAGAGCCTATTGGGATAATAGGAACTACACTAAACCCACATTAAACCCAGATCTGTGACTGGGGGTGAATGTTTTGCCATTGTGCAACATTCCGTCCATCATCTTGTGTGTTTTGCTGTTCACCCTATGTGGGAAGGGTATGCCCAGACGTGGGTCCCGTGCTCACTAGGCAAGTGGAATCAAGCTATCCTGGCTGAAGACGGCTGATAGCCAGAAACCGGTCCTAGGATGCTTGATTCCGGTCCAGGAAAGACATGGCTTGGCAGTATAGGCTGGACTGTTCCCATGAGTCACAGCATCAAGACTGATTTGCATATGGCCATGTCTGAACTGGGGTGGCTTGGTAGGCAAAATAACGATGGATTAAACCCAGATCTGTGACTGGGGGTGAATGTTTTGCAATAGTTCAACTTTCCGTCCATCATATTGTGTGTTTTGCTGTTCACCCTGTGTGGGAAGGGTATGTCCAGACGTGGGTCCCGTGCTCACTAGGCCACTGGAGTCAAGCTATCCTGGTGGAAGATGGCTGATGGCCAGAAACCAGTCCTAGAATGCTTGATTCCCGTCCAGGAAAGACATGGCTTGCAGTTCAGGCTGGACTGTTCCCATGAGTCACAGCATCAAGACTGATTTGCATATGGCCATGTCTGAACTGGGGTGGCTTGGTAGGCAAAATAACGATGGATTAAACCCAGAAATGTGACTGGGGGTGAATGTTTTACCATTGTGCAACATTCCGTCCATCATCTTGTGTGTTTTGCTGTTCACCATATGTGGGAAGGGTATGCTCAGACCTGGGTCCCGTGCTCACTAGGCCACTGGAGTCAAGCTATCCGGGCTGAAGATGGCTGATAGCCAGAAACTGGTCCTAGGGTGCTTGATTCTGGCCCAGGAATGCTATAGCTTGGCAGTTCAGGCTGAACTGTTCCCATGAGGCACAGGGTCAAGACTGATTTGCATATGAACATGTCTGAACTGGGGTTCCTTGGTGAGCAAAATGACAATGGATTAAACCCAGATCTGTGACTGGGGGTGAATGTTTTGCCATTGTGCAACATTCCATCCATCATTTTGTGTGTTTTGCTGTTCACCCTATGTGGAAAGGGTATACCCAGACGTGGGTCCCCAGCTCACTAGGCCACTGGAGTCAATCTATCCTGGCTGAAGATGGCTGATAGCCAGAAACCGGTCCTAGGATGCTTGATTCTGGTCCAGGAAAGACATGGCTTGGCAGTTCAGGCTGGACTGTTCCCATGAGGCACAGGGACAAGACTGATTTGCATATGTCCATATCTGAACTGGGGTGGCTTGGTGAGCAAAATAAAGATGGATTAAACTCAGATCTGTGACTGGGGGTGAATGTTTTGCCATTGTGCAACATTCCGTCCATCATCTTGTGTGTTTTGCTGTTCACCCTATGTGGGAAGGGTATGCCCAGACGTGGGTCCCGTGCTCACTAGGCCACTGGAATCAAGCTATCTGGCTGAAGACGGCTGATAGCCAGAAACCGGTACTAGGATGCTTGATTCCGGTCCAGGAAAGACATGGCTTGGCAGTATAGGCTGGACTGTTCCCATGAGGCACGGGGTCAAGACTGATTTGCATATGGCCATGTCTGAACTGGGGTGGCTTGGTAAGCAAAATAAAGATGGATTAAACCCAGATCTGTGACTGGGGGTGAATGTGTTGCCATTGTGCAACATTCCGTCCATCATCTTGTGTGTTTTGCTGTTCACCTTATGTGGGAAGGGTATGCCCAGGCGTGGGTCCCGTGCTCACTAGGCTACTGGAGTCAAGCTATCCTGGCTGAAGATGGCTGATAGCCATAAACCGGTCCTATGATTCTTGATTGCGGTCCAGGAAAGACATGGCTTGGCACTTCAGGCTGGACTGTTCCAATGAGGTACAGGGTCAAGACTGATTTGCTTATGGCCATGTCTGAACTGGGGTGGCTTGGTGAGCAAAATAACAATGGATTAAACCCAGATCTGTGACTGGGGGTGAATGTTTTGCCATTGTGCAACATTCCGTCCATCATCTTTTGTGTTTTGCTGTTCACCCTATGTGGGAAGGGTATGCCCAGAGGTGGGTCACGTGCTCACTAGGAGACTGGTTTCAAGCTATCCTGGCTGAAGACGGCTGATAGACAGAAACCGGTCCTTGGATGCTGGATTCCTGTCCAGGAAAGAAATGGCTTGGCAGTTCCGTCTGGACTGTTCCCATGAGGCACAGGATCAAGACTGATTTGCATATGGCCATTTCTGAACTCAGGTGGCTTGGTGAGCAAAGTAACGATGGATTAAACTCAGATCTGTGACTGGGGGTGAATGTTTTGCCATTGTGCAACATTTTGTCCATCATCTTGTGTGTTTTGCTGTTCACCCTATGTGGGAAGTGTATGACCAGACGTGGGTCCCGTGCTCACTAGGCCACTGGAGTCAAGCTATCCTGGCTGAAGATGGCTAATAGCTAGATACCAGTCCTAGGATGCTTGATTCCGGTCCAGGAAAGACATGGCTTGGCAGTTCAGGCTAGACTGTTCCCATGAGGCACAGGGTCAAGGCTGATTTGCATATGGCCATGTCTGAACTGTGGTGGCTTGGTGAGCAAAGTAACGATGGATTAAACCAGATCTGTGACTGGGGGTGAATGTTTTGCCATTTTGCAACATTTCGTCCATCATCTTGTGTGTTTTGCTGTTCACCCTATGTGGGAAGGGTATGCCCAGACGTGGGTTACGTGCTCACTAGGAGACTGGTTTCAAGCTATCCTGGCTGAAGACGGCTGATAGACAGAAACCGGTCCTTGGATGCTGGATTCCTGTCCAGGAAAGAAATGGCTTGGCAGTTCAGTCTGGACTGTTCCCATGAGGCACAGGGTCAAGACTGATTTGCATATGGCCATTTCTGAACTCAGGTGGCTTGGTGAGCAAAGTAACGATGGATTAAACTCAGATCTGTGACTGGGGGTGAATGTTTTGCCATTGTGCAACATTTTGTCCATCATCTTGTGTGTTTTGCTGTTCACCCTATGTGGGAAGTGTATGCCCAGACGTGGGTCCCGTGCTCACTAGGCCACTGGAGTCAAGCTATCCTGGCTGAAGATGGCTAATAGCTAGATACCAGTCCTAGGATGCTTGATTCCGGTCCAGGAAAGACATGGCTTGGCAGTTCAGGCTAGACTGTTCCCATGAGGCACAGGGTCAAGGCTGATTTGCATATGGCCATGTCTGAACTGTGGTGACTTGGTGAGCAAAGTAACAATGGATTAAACCCAGATCTGTGACTGGGGGTGAATGTTTTGCCATTTTGCAACATTTCGTCCATCATCTTGTGTGTTTTGCTGTTCACCCTATGTGGGAAGGGTATGCCCAGACGTAGGAGAGAAGGGTCTGCTATCCTATGGTCACCCCAAGTTTTTGCTTTTTGCTTTACTGGTTTTCGACTTAATGTGGCTGTGGGCCTGCTAATCAGACCCACAGCCTGCTGTTTTCTCTCTAAATTCTTAGACATGTACTTTAGGTACACCACCAATTTGGTACTGGACACCTTGTCAGCCCCTGTACATTGCACTATAAGTGCCCAGGGCATAGGTGCATCCAAGGCCACCCCTGGCTGGTACTTAAATCGACACAACTGGCTGATCACTCAGCTGGGGCAAGGTGGTGTAATCACCCCTTGCTTAGATATAGTATACCTATATCTAAACCTATATCTGGACACATATATACGTATAAGTCCCTCCTATGTCAGGCCTTAACAATCCTGGTGGCAGAGTTCTTGGTTTTATGTGAGATGGTGCTCTAGCATGAGCTGAGCCTGTCTGCAGCTTTCGGAACCATTTCCTTATAGCTGTTCTAGTGATACTGCCATACCATATGCATTATAATCCTTGCGGTTAATGCTAACTTTGGTTTGGCTTTATCAAAACATGTCTTGTTTGATGTCATACACTTTGGAATACTACCCCCTCGCCAGTCCTGGCAACGGGGGTAGCATTCCACCCTTCTAGAGGGAGAAGACATGTTACTTTACTGAAAACGCGGTTAATTCTAACCAGAGCCCCAGCATCACAAAATGGATGCTGCTGCCACAGACACGCGTCTGGCCTCCTGCTGCTGACCAAAACTTGGCAGAGGACGCCTGGACAGAGGAATTCCTGTCACAGGGAGGTATCACACCACCCCAGACAGGAGATAGTGGATTGTAGCAGGGAGGGTTGAAAGAAACTAGACACTGCCTGGGGCGCACAAGGTGTCCCCAGGCAGATTCAAGTCAAACCAGTTCTGGAGCCATCCAGCCCCAGTCCTGGCGCAAAACTGGACAAAGGCAAAGGGTTGTAACTACCCCCTTCCTGCGTCCCACCCATGGGAGGGACCTAGCAGGTAATACAGCCCCTTGATTTGGACTAAAGGTAGGAGCTGTGCAGATGCACATCAGATTATCCTGACTGAAACTTATGAAATGAAACTCTGGACCCTTTAACATCCCACTCGACGTGGAAGACTGAAGAATCTCCCTTGTGGTCAAGGAGTGACCACCCTGTGCAAACAGGCACCATCCAGCACCTCGACGTTTGCTTTGTTGCAGTTCCCGCCGGAACTCGAGCGACAGAGATCAACAAGAGCCAGCGTTCCTGCCTTCCAACAGCCCGATCCACAGTCTATGCAGAGCTGAGACCCGTGGAGGCGACCTGAAGCGTGAGGCTGGCCATCTTGGAAAAACTGCAAAGCGCTGACCATGCAGCATCCAAGGCTCCCTCGAAGCTGTGCATTGGAGTTTCAGAAGCTCCAGCCCCGAGCAGCTTTTGCACCGAAGCTCAATTCAATTCAATAGAGACTTTATTCGGTTATATTTCACACCATAAAAGTACACATGTATACAATACAATTAAAAACATTATTCATAAAATTACAATAATTCATAGTCACATACAAGAATCATATTACATGTGGCCCATTGACAATTAATTGTTCCAGATACATAGTAAAGTGCAGATGGTAAATACATCATCACTGGTCTAAGCAATTCCTTAATTTGACGGTTAATTTTAAAAATTCTATAACCTGTAAGACACTATCACTGTACAAAAGCTGTAAATAGAAAAAGGCAGGTTTGATTTGGTTAAAATTAAGTTTCCTTAAAAGTTCAACAAGATAACGTTTGCCGGGATATTCATAAAACCTACATAAAAACATAAAATGCAGCATGTCCTGAGGAGACTTCCCGTCGCAGCCACAGGGTGCTGTAACCTTATTAAAAATGTCTGACTTCGGTCGAATTAAAAGATGATGGAAGATGTCAAATCTAAACCTAGTCAACAAGAATTTCTCATGAGAGGTGAAACTACTCATTAGGTATGGCTCCATGCTTTCACAAGTTTTTAACATCACATATTTCCTAATTCTTGGTTTCATAAGCTGCAATAATTCATAGTCACATACAAGAATCATATTACATGTGGCCCATTGACAATTAATTGTTCCAGATACATAGTAAGGTGCAGATGGTAAATACATCATCACTGGTCTAAGCAATTCCTTAATTTGACGGTTAATTTTAAAAATTCTATAACCTGTAAGACACTATCACTGTACAAAAGCTGTAAATAGAAAAAGGCAGGTTTGATTTGGTTAAAATTAAGTTTCCTTAAAAGTTCAACAAGATAACGTTTGCCGGGATATTCATAAAACCTACATAAAAACATAAAATGCAGCATGTCCTGAGGAGACTTCCCGTCGCAGCCACAGGGTGCTGTAACCTTATTAAAAATGTCCGACTTCGGTCGAATTAAAAGATGATGGAAGATGTCAAATCTAAACCTAGTCAACAAGAATTTCTCATGAGAGGTGAAACTACTCATTAGGTATGGCTCCATGCTTTCACAAGTTTTTAACATCACATATTTCCTAATTCTTGGTTTCATAAGCTGCTCACTTTCCCTTTGAGCCAACTTGTCCTTATAGAAGGCTTGTTTGATTGCTGTTATATCCCCCTTTACAATTCCGCTAGGATTTTCGAACAATTTCAGACGACCTAGCCTGGAAAAGCAGGTTTTCAGATATTTTAACCAGGGGACACACATGTGTTTGTCCTGAGATATAAGATCTCTTACAATCAAATGGGTTAGAGGTATGTCCTGATTTATCCACAGTTTCACTTAACAAGTTAAGGGCCTTAAGGAAAAAATATCACTTAGATACTGAATTCCCAGTTCTTCATGTACTGCCATGTTGGGTGTACTGGAGGGGACACAAAGTAAACGTTTTAGGAAATTGTTTTCAACAACCTGCAACTGTTCTCCAGCCACATATCCCCAAAGTTCACTACCATAAGCAGCTGTAGCAACAGATTTGGCATTATAAAGCTTAATCATTGCGTTGGTTGGCTTCTTACCCAATTTTGTCGCAAAGTTAAAAACAGAAGCATTAGCCCTTACCAGTTCACCTTTCTTTTTAGCCAGGTGGGGACCCCAGCTAAGCTTGGTATCAAACAAGACACCAAGATATGAGAATGTTTCTGTGACTGGTATTGGGACATCATCCAATTTAAAAATAATTTTTTTTTTAGGTTTATGGCCAACATGCATAATGTATGATTTGGAATTGTTGACCAATAGATTACGGTCAGACATAAAAGTATTAAAAGCATTTAAAAGCGCCTGGAGTCCTTTCTCCGTTCTTGAGATTAAAACCGCATCATCTGCGTATAAAAGAACTGGAATACCCCGCCTGCCAACTCTAGGGCAGTCTGCCTGTACTTTCTGTAGGTAATCATCTAAATCGTTAATATACAAATTAAAAAGGAAGGGGGCAAGAATACAACCCTGACGCACTCCCTTCTTAATGTCAAAATTACGAGTGGTGTCCCCATTTACAGAATATCTGACATTAGCACTGGTATTACTGTGCATGTCCACCAGGAAGTCGACTATCCCTGTGTCCACACCTTTCTCCCTCATGGACCTCCAGAGCCCCCCCCTGTTAACACAGTCGAAGGCTGAAGAAAGGTCCATGAAGGCAAGATGTACAGTTCCCCTCTGTATGATGGTATATTTGCTCAATACAAGGAAGAGGTTAAGGCACTGAGTTATGGTGGAGCGCCCCCCACAGAAACCATACTGAGAGATCGAAATGATGTTATTTTCAGTCGCCCAGCATGTAATTCTCTGTAGTAGAATTCTCCCCATAATTTTGACCATGGAGTCAATTAAGGAAATTGGCCGGTAGCAATGTGGACTGCCCTTATCTCCTTTTTTAAATACGGGAACAATCGTTGATAGTCCCCAGGAGATAGGACAGCCCACTTTGGCAGCTGCATTAAATACTGCAGCCAGGATGGGCGCCCAGAAGTGTGGGTCAGACTTATACAGGTCTGGGGGGATCCCATCAGGCCCTGGGGCTTTTCTAGCAGTAAGCCCTTCAATGGCCTCCATAACTTCTCCATTAGTAAACCTAATAGCACCTCCCCTAGCATCAAGCAATTTCTCAGTTGTTACGGGTAACCCAGAAGAGTACAATTGTTTAAAGTGCAGTTCCCACTCTTCCTTGGTAATGCAGCAGTCCAGACCATTACCCGGGTCTTCTGCCAGGAATGTTTTTTTTTTATTATTGTCCAAAACCTGGTGCTTGATTTTAAGGTAGAGGGGTCAAGTAACTCGTTCCACGCTTCTACTCTTAATGACTCCTTATGAGATTTAAGAATGGACTTATATTCTCTGCGACACAATTTGACATTATCCTGCACTCTCGGAATTGCTGCCAGTGCTAACCTGAGGTTACGAGCAGCTTTAGAGCAATCATGATTGAACCATCTTGGCCCACGTTTTTCCACACTCGTCTTTGATGGAACCAACATCAGTTCTGACACCTTCTCCGACAGATTTTGATAAGCAGTGAGAACCCGTCGTGGGTCTGCCCCCACCTGAGTGCAGTTCACGATATCCTCAGTACATGTATCTACAATGTTTTTGTACAATAATTCTGGAGTCACCATTGACCAGTTGAGTCGTCCCCTCCTATCTGTGGTACCCAGCCTCCCGAAGTTACATATCTGTCTTTCCTTAGTAAACCAAGGTCCCTTCAAATGGATTGTTAAAGGATTATGGTCACTGAATTCGCTTGGGACAATATCAAACGAATCCAGAAAAGGCAGCAGTATCGTTGACAATAGCATGTGATCAATAAAGGTGCCCCTCCCATGCCCCTTGAAAGTGGGAGTATCAAAACATTTAAATGGATGCCTGAGTGTCATGGCCAGGGAGAGGTCCAGGTTATCTAGGAGAGCATTGCATAATTCCCCAGCCATTGCGTGACCCAAGTGGAGTCCCTCCATACGCTCACATCTTAAATCATTTATGCATTTGTGTAGAGGGTCTCCACACAAGTGGACATTGAAATCCCCCATAATCATAAGGTTATGATTAAAATCCTTTAGAGAGGAAGTGAGAAAAGCATGCAGGACAGATACGGAGTTAGATACTGGGGTGACATTGACAGCATTATAAAAGTTCACTAGACATACTCGGCAATGTTCCCCATGTAAAACCAGGCCCATCATACCAGGATCATTTGCATCAATTCTACTGATTTTACAAGTAACAAGAATAGAAACAAAAATCACCAGTCCACCCTTAGGTCTGCCTCTTAATGATGGTGTGGCCGGGACATAGTAGGCCTTGTACCCTTCTAGAAAAAGATCACATTCGACCAGCCATGTCTCTTGTAGGCAGATAACCTTAAATTGCTTAATGTAGTTGACCCAATTTATGTCTGCCATTTTTGCAGCCAACCCCGCAATATTCCACGAGATAACATTGCTACCACAGTTTTTATCCTGTGAGTTTAAAATGGGTACCAATTCATCTGAGATTTGGATGCCCTGACCCACAGGGATCTCATGTCAGTCACACATATCCAGGCCAGATAAAAGGTCGTACCTGTTCTGTGTGTTGATGTTAAACCCAAGCTTAGGTTGGCACATGAAATTAAGACTATTCTGTGTGTTGGTTATGTTTCCACATCCCCTCGGGTTAGCAATATTATACTGAAAGCGGTTGTCCATGACCTGGGTCTGAGTTTCACCACTGGGCTAAACAGCCTTTGTTGGGGGGAGTTATGGCAGAGATGAGCATAGAAGTACCCCAAAGGTCGGACACAAATACTGCTCTCGTTATATATCAATGACGAAGCTCTTAAGAGAGCGGTGGCCACATGTTGGGGATGTTTAAAGTTCACAACAATGCAGTCACCGCTTCCCATTTTTTTCTATGGGCCCACCCAATTCACCCTCCTTGTGGAAAAGTAAATTTTGCCATGTTGTATGTGCCTACGTGTTCCCCATCTTATGTTATATGTGCATGATCGATATGCATGTATTCCCTTCTGATCGATTAAAGACGCAATTACAGTTGTGTCCATCTCTAGTATGTCAGTTTCCAGTCCTCGTGAATACAACGAATATCAGGCCTATGTAATCCTACGTTGCCACGTTTTTCAGTGTGCACGTTAATTCATTGAATTGTCCCCGTTTCTAGGCCTCAAAAGGGCCCGGACTCAGATTCAGCTCCTGTCTCCTGAACCCTCTCCGAGGAGCGATACAGCCCCCACCTGTATCCCTGACCCTTAGCTTACTTTCATGCCTCGCAGTGCCCGGCTCGGCCTGGCTCTGCCTCCCAGTCTGCCAAGAGTATGTTATGTTTCTAGTTATCAGTCCAGCCCTCCTTCTCTGCATTCCTAAGCTACTGAATCGCATCAATAGTTTCCGTCATGGTCTAGCCTTTATGTCTCCATGTAAGAGAAATACTGTATTAATATTCATAGAATATTCCTCGCACACACACTACATGTAGAATTATGCATGCCCCAGTCTTAATGTCTGTTAGCCTTTGCCCTGATAACTTTTGGATTCTATCAACATGGTCTCTAAACACGAGATACTAGATAGGCTTTAGGTACATGTCGCTCTGACACTCCAGACTTTCGTCTCCTCTTCTAGCGCAGAAGTCATAGCCCCAGTTCTCCCTGGTAACACGTCATTGTCAGTTTGCGCGCACCACTAGGTTAGAGGTCCCAGCTGCTCAGGTAGCCCCCTCCATGTTTCCGCCCCATTTATGAAATATTCTGTTACGTTTGCATCACATGTCTATGTATACGCCCTGTACACACCTCTTGTTACACCCACTTTATGCCTTATCTTTCGCGACTGCTACAAACTCCGCCTACTGCTACACCTACTGTACTGGATACAATGTATTTGTTTAACTATATATATTGTGCACTGTTATTAAAGTTTGCTAGCCATTCCCAGATCCTGCCCCGGCAGCTGCCGGGCCCTGCCATCCTATTCCCGTACAGGCTGTCCTGTTCCTGTCCTTTTATGCTTAATTAAAGCCTGTATACTCCATCTACCTCGTATCTTGACTCTTATTTATTGAGCTATCTGTTTATATTGTATCCAGTCAAAAATAGAACCGGTAATTAATTATTTATTTACCACATAATGGCGCCCGAACAGGGACTTGCCCTTTCCCCACGCGCCGGAGAAGCCACGCAGGCCCCCTGATCCTCTGCAGCCGTGACGGAACCATACCGTGCACGTGCAGATATTTCTGCTTCAAGTATCCCTCAGGCCCACGGAGGAGACGGAGGTTGCGGTCCAGCATCCAGACGAGGCGGTGGAGGAACGCGGCGAGTCCCGACCAGAGCCCAAGCCGAGAGTCCAAGGTCCGAGGTATCCGGAGGCCCACCTGTAACTGAAGTCCGAAGTTCGTCCGTCCGTCGTCGTAGCAGTCCAGTCCAGTCCGAGGCCTTCCGTTCTTGCTGCCCGGTGAGTACCGTTGCTGGGGTAGTATCTAGACAGGGTCAATTAATTTGTCTCTGGTCCGTGGGTTTGGGTACACAGATCCAACACGAAGTGTCCACCTAGGTGGATGCGGGTCCTGACGTGTCTCTTTATGAGACCGGTAAGTTTCGTACTGTTTTAGCAGTGCATCTAGTCTGTTCTAGTAAGTTCTGTTCTCGAGAAATCCATGTGTTCTGTTTTCAGTATTTCAGGTAGTATTCTGTCCGAATTGTTATTTTTAAATGTTGTTCCATGTGTTTTCAATGTCGTGGTATGAATGATTTGTTTTTAATTATTGTGTTTATTGTGTATTGTATTGTTTCTAGACTCCAGTCTAGTCATGCCTCTGTTCTCTAAGTTACGTCAGTTAAAAACTAGAAAAGGTCTGCTCGAGGAAGCAGTTCCTGTCCCGCCTAGGGACAGTCCAGGTCATTTTATGTATCATAAACATGGCATAAGTGCCATATTATATCTAGACTTATGGGTGGATTACACCAAGGAATTAGAAGAGAAATATAGATGGCCTGTATCAGGCACATGGGATGCCGAGTGCATCATGCGAGTAGAAGAAGCATTATGGAAAAAGAAAGCCAGACAGTCCCAGAAAGATGCCATCGAGTTATGGCGCAAAGAATCTCATAAAAGAACCGAAAAAGAAATCAGAAAGTCAGAATTAAGTAGAGAATCCTCAGAAAGAGCCCAAGAAAGGGAATTAATCGAAATAGGTGAACGCGTTAAAGCCAAACAGTCAGACAGACAGAGAAATGCCCTGATTAAGGGTATGTATCCTCTTCTTGCCGAGGGCTTGCCAAAAGCAACCCCGGAAGCACCATGTAATTTTCCGCCGCCATTAGTTCCGATTAAGCTACGTCACAAACCGACCGCAGCTGACATTTTTCTCTCGTCCTATTTGGACGACACAGTCCCAGAATATGCAAATCCTGTTCCGCCAGCTCCTGTAAATAATGTAATTCCTGTTCCTCCAGCCACCGGGGCACCTGTTACAGCACCTGTTACGGTACCCCCGGTCCAGCCTACAGTACAAGTACCCGCTACATCAGTCACTCTGCCAGCACGAAGAGTATCAGTCGACGATTCCAGTTTAGGAGCCGCGGGGGGAGGTCCTCCTGGTACCCCGCCGCCACACAAACGTGTAACATTAGTCGAGTTACATGAACGTGCGTTACAGCGTACGCCCAAATATCAGTCCGTTGCAGATATCAAGCGAGCTCTTACCGAATGCCGTTATGATCCAGTCCCAGGCGATGATAATATGGTTATATATTCATTGCGTGTAAGACGGGTGACCGAGTATTTGGACACCCTACCGAATATGAAAGAAGATCTAGACAGAATGTATCGTTTCATCCGTACAGGAGACGATCCAGAAAGTATTGGCGAAATCATGTCTCTAAGGAAAGCTGAGACCCAGCTCATGCTATTAAAGTTTTTAATTAATTGTTTAATAAGGGAACAAGATTGTCCGACTAAAGATCCGACCGAAATGAAAGTCCTGACAAGGTGGAGTGATAATATAGCCGAGGGTAGACACAAGACACTCAGTAGTATAGAAAGTATGTACAAGAAAATTCGTAAGGAAATAATAAGGTTTCACGACAAACGCAAAGCAGCACAAGTAAGCGAGAAAGAAAACGACTCTTCTACTGAAGAGGTAGACGACGAGAATCCTTCCAGAATAGCGTATGTAGGTAAAATTAGACTTTCCGACCGACATTCACGTCTAGACTACAAGAAAGCTTTTCCTTCTCCAGTACCACAACAGTGTTCCCTCGAACAAGTATTTCAAGCTACCGATCACATTCTGAAATCACGAATCGGTTATAGTGAACTTAGTACTATGCATGAACAAGAACTAGCCCGATCAGCAGTCCGATGGATTACTGATTCTACCACTTTTCCAGACGAAATAGTGGCACAAATGTTTCTGAAACTGCCCCCAGCCGAGCAGCGACTGGCGGGTATGTATATGATCCAGCATCTCATTACACTGTATGAGGGTCAGCATTCTGATCCAGGTCCGTTACATGATGTTCTGAACGAGTTACTCCAGTATGAATGGAAAGGTTTAGGTACAGATTTAATTAGTGTCATTCTAGAACAGCGCCACAAATACCGAACGTTTCTGAATCCGCATTTTGTTCATGTCTCACCTCCAGAAAGTAAACCATTCTATATAGACAGACAGCATCCGTTACGAGAAGTCCACCCAGTTAGAGGAACGGGTGGCGATCTAGAACGAGTATTTGTTTACACCCCGATTACCAAGATGGAACTCTTAGAGATGAAGAAATTAATTCCCTATCACGACAAAGATCCAGCAGGGTTCCATCGAGAATTAAAAGACATGCTCCGTATGGGAGAATACACGTATCCAGATATCATTAAAATGTTAAAGGTCCTGTTGCCCGCAGGGGTATATGAAAAACTCAAGGAAAAAGAATGGGAGGTGGGAGAGAAAAAGATAGATTGGACAGCTCTAGAAGCTGAAGATAATGCACGTGTACCAGGTACCGGTCTTGGGGACAAATGTAAAGAATTACCTGAGTTATTGATTCAGGTTTTGCCAAGATTATTAGCCACGAAAAAGGAAGATTGGGATGCAATCTCAGCATGCAAACAGAAACAGGATGAAGATACTAGTGATTTTTATTCTAGATTCGAAAAATGTTTTATAATTAACAGTGGTTTGAAGACAGGTAGTGAGTCATACCCTCATCTTTTTGTTACTAAACTAGTCGAGAATTCAAGTCCACAAGTTAAAAATCGAGTTTTGAAAGTCGAAAGTACCTGGCAAGCTAATACCCCGTCACAAATGCTCCAGATGCTCCAGTATCACCAGAATAGAATCAGAGAAGAGCAAGAACACGAAAGGAAACGTATGAAAGATACGAAAATGAAAGTATTAGTTGCACAATCTGTTCCACAGGACAGTCAGAAGAGGGGTCCGAATCAAGCCAGTCATCCTGCAGCTCCCGTTAAAGGGACATGCAATTATTGTAAACAGCCAGGTCATTTTATAAACGAGTGTGCAGTTCTGAAACACAATATAGCCACTGGTAAAACTAAAGAAAGACCACGTCCGCCTAGACAAGAACAAGTTTCACAGACTTCACCGTCATCACAGAATGCACAACAGACAGTTCCAGCACCGCAGCCCATCGCTGCAACACAGCATGTTACACAGCAAATGTACCAGTATGCTCAGACAGAGTATCCAGAGTATCAACAGTATTCATGAAACAGCCTAGAGAGGGAGGTAGGCTTGCCTCTCATCGAGATACCTGTAGATCAAGAGGGTCCCTATGTACACAGTCAAGTATTAGGGAAAGACAGAAAGTTTTTGATTGATACAGGGGCAAGTAGGACTACTATCAGTCATGACGAGGTTCCAGGGGCTCCGCTCTCAGGCTCTAGAAATGTTTCCCTTGGATTTTCAGGAAAGCCTATTGTAAACGAGATTTCAAAACCAGTTTCTCTAGAAGTAGGTCCATTGTCCCGAACTACTGATTTGTTACTTACGAAATCGTGTCCAGAAAATTTGTTAGGCATCAAGACATTAAAAGAATTAGGTGCAGTTATTTGCTGTTCCCCAGAGGGAGTTCGTTTGTTTTTAAGGGACTATAAAGGTCATTATGTATTACGTGATTTTGATCCAAGATTACTGAATGTCCCCCAGCATCTATGGGCACAAGGTCCAACTGATGTTGGTTTTATGCAAATCACACCCCATCGTGTGACTCTCAAGCAAGGTATTGTCCTGCCACGAATCAGACAGTACAGATTGCCACCTGAGGCTGTAACAGCCTTATCCAAAATTATTGACGAGCTCATTGCTCAAGGAGTGGTCGTAGAAACTGACTCCAATGTATGTAATTCTCTTATCATTCCAGTCATGAAACGTACTGATCCAAATGCACCTCCAGTATATCGCTTAGTGATTGACCTTCGAGAACTTAATAAATGTATCATACCCCAGTATCCAGTAGTCCCAGATATTTCATCCTTATTGACAGCTATTGATCCCGAAGCTACATTTTTTACTGTAATCGACCTCAAGAATGCATTTTTCAGTGTCCCGATTCATCCAGACAGCCAGTACCTTTTCGGTTTTTGTTTAAATGGAAGGAGCTATAAATTCACACGAGCTCCTCAAGGTTTCACAGAAAGTCCTAGCATTTACAGTCAAGCACTTAAACGACAACTAGACAACATCCACATGCCGGCTGACACTGCCCTGCTCCAGTATGTCGATGATCTACTGATCACAGCCCGTTCTGAACGTGACTGCGAGCGAGCGTCACTTACAGTTCTGTGTTTCCTAGCCGAGATGGGGCACAAGGTGTCCCCTTCAAAGCTCCAGTTCTGTGTCCAGCAAGTGATCTACTTAGGCCACTTACTGTCCAAGTGGGGTAGGCAGTTGACACCAGATCGTATCCAGTTAATAGCGAGTCTTCCACAGCCCAAGACACAGAAGGAGGTACGTGCTTTTATCGGCCTTACTTCTTACTGCAGACAATGGATTCCTCAGTATGCATTTCTAGCAAAGCCACTGA
The DNA here is from genome assembly GCF_964261635.1 of Lissotriton helveticus. Lineage (NCBI taxonomy): Eukaryota > Metazoa > Chordata > Amphibia > Caudata > Salamandridae > Lissotriton > Lissotriton helveticus. Next base: position 407,194,581 of record NC_136071.1, read on the forward strand.
TACAGTTAACGACACAGGAGGCAGCCGTATCGACTGTCCTCCCTTGGACATCTGAACATACACTTAGTTTTAATGAATTAAAGAAAGCCTTATGCCAAGCACCTGTTCTAGCTACACCGAACTACAGTAAGCCTTTTACACTTTTTGTCACAGAACGTGATGGTACTGCATTATCTGTTCTCACACAAGAGCAAGCAGGACAGTACAAGCCTTGTGCTTATTTTTCGAGCACATTAGATCCAGTAGCCCAGGCTTTGCCTGCATGCCTCAAGTCAGTTGCAGCCACAGCCCTAGCTATCAGACAAAGTGATTCCATAGTGTTAGGACACTCCCTGACAGTACAAGTTCCACACTCCGTGGAAGTTCTTTTAAACCGAACACAGACTCAGCATTTGACAATTGCACGTTTAACAGGTTATGAACTGACACTGTTCCAGCCACACATAGAAATCAGACGCTGCAACGTTCTAAATCCTGCTACACTGTTACCATCAGTTACTTCAAATCCTGCCACACATGACTGTGTGGAAGTCATTATTATTATTATTATTATTATTTATTTTTATAAAGCGCATAGTCACCCGGAGGTATCCCAGCGCTAGAGAACCCTAGAACAGTAAAACTGAGGACCGAGGCTGAGTTCACGGGGAGGGCATAAGAACTAGGGAAAGAGATATGTCTTTAACACCTTCCTAAAACGCAGATATTGAGGTTCAAGACGTAGGTCACGAGGAAGAGAGAGGTAGGGCTGGGGGTGCGCTCTACTCGCGCCGCCCTCCCGCCCTCCCAGGCTATTTAGAGCTGGTACTGGACTTCCTCGCTGCCCGTTTTTGAGCTCTCCCTAGCGAGAGGCACTAGGGCTGCGAGCGCTTTTATCTGGACTCAATTGCTGGCATATTTAACTGTCTAAAGTGTGTTTTTAAGCTGATAATACCGCGTTTTTACGAATTGCACTTGGGGGTTCTAAATACAAGTTTTAATTGGGGAATTTTACAGGCACACTGACACCTCTTTCCCACGCTGAATTTTCCTATCCCTGCCTCGCTCAGCCGTCTTTTGTAAATTGCTGTTGGCGGCGGCGGGCGCCATCTTAGGTAGGGCTGGGGGTGCGCTCTACTCGCGCCACCCTCCCGCCCTCCCAGGCTATTTAGAGCTGGTACTGGACTTCCTCGCTGCCCGTTTTTGAGCTCTCCCTAGCGAGAGGCACTAGGGCTGCGAGCGCTTTTATCTGGACTCAATTGCTGGCATATTTAACTGTCTAAAGTGTGTTTTTAAGCTGATAATACCGCGTTTTTACGAATTGCACTTGGGGGTTCTAAATACAAGTTTTAATTGGGGAATTTTACAGGCACACTGACACCTCTTTCCCACGCTGAATTTTCCTATCCCTGCCTCGCTCAGCCGTCTTTTGTAAATTGCTGTTGGCGGCGGCGGGCGCCATCTTAGGTAGGGCTGGGGGTGCGCTCTACTCGCGCCGCCCTCCCACCCTCCTCACACACTATATAATGTGCATCCCGGCCAGACGGCGCAGCGGGCTGGCGCAGCGGGCGCGCCGGATGCGCGCCGAAGCCGCGCCTAAGCCAAGCCCGTCTGCGCCCGTCCGCGACCGGACACGGCCCAGGGCCCCTACCCCTGGTCCGGCCGGTAGACTCACCTGGAGCAGGAATATACTACTAGGCTGTGCTACAAATATTTGCACCCCTGGGCTCCATAGTGTTAGAGTAGGGGAGAATGAAGGGTGTCGTCACTGCCAATTTCGCCTCAGCACAGCGATAGTAGACAACAAGATCTGCAACCTTTCACTGTCTTGTGGCCTCATCAATGTTAGATCGTTGAGCTGTCATAAACATGATGTATACGATCTTCTCATTGATAAACACCCCGATCTGCTGTTCATCACAGAAACCTGGCTCGACACCAACTCCGAGCCAGATATTGTACAGGCCTTACCAGAGGATTACCAGATGGTGCGCCTGGACAGACCGATAGGCAGAGGAGGCGGAATTGCGATCGCCTTTAAACGACATTGGGCGTGCAAACTAGAGCCAATTAGTTTGGCAAACTGTGAGGCGGGCTTTTTTACCATAACTATTGACGGAAGCACGACTATAAAAGGTCTGCTTGTCTATCGCCAACCTGGACCCATGGTTAGATTTAAAGGTAACCTTCTAGAGTGTGTCACTGAAACAGCAATAAGAAGAGACAAGTTTCTGCTGCTGGGTGACTTAAACACACATCTGGAAGATCCGCAAGATAAAGGAGCGATGGAGTTCAGGGAAGAACTTCACACCCTACAGCTAGAGCTCAAGGGGCAGCTCCCAACACATAACCGTGGGCATCTGTTAGATCCTATATTTGCCAATTGGGAGGATGTCCTGGTTGCCTCCCCAGAACCCCTACCCTGGACAGATCACTTTTATGTCCCATTTGTTATACACGTGCCTAAGCATAAAGTAACCGATCCTGCCCCTCTCAATTACCCCCGTCGCAGGTGGGCGAATTTCTCCTTGCCAGAGTTCAACAAAGCTCTCATCGAGGGTGGGCCCCCAGGAGGCAATGATGTGGCAACAGCTAGCAAATTACTCAATGACCGCATCACTGCTGCTCTGGACTGCGAAGCCCCATTAGGCCGGCCAACAAAAAATGCCCACAGACATAGAACTGCTCCCTGGTTTAGCGATGCGTTGCGCTGCGCCAAAAGGGAATGTAAAAGAGCAGAGAGACAATGGAGAGTGGCTTACGACGACCGGTCGAAAGAGGCCTATCTCATTAAGAGGCGCACCTATCATAATAAAATCCGGATAGAGAAAGCCACATATTATGCAGACAGAATTCAGGGGGCAGAGAACTCTGCCAGGGAACTGTTCAGTATATATAAATCTTTGGCCACTCCTAAAACCTCTACTCAAGAGGATGATTACTCAGTAGCAGCTTGCAACCGCATTGCTAGCTACTTTGGAGATAAAGTGTCCAAAATTTATTCTGCTTTTCCCGAAATTCCTCCTGCAGTGGAAGAGCCTGCAGACCTAGCAGAGATGGAAGACGATCAAAATCTGCTTCTCAACTTCACCACCCCCTCACAGGCAGAGCTAGTCAAAATCTGCAGATCTGTTAAATCCGGTTCCCCCCGTGACCCTGCATCCCCAAAAAGGTTGAGTGACAGTCTGGAGACCCTTGAACCCTATATCAGGCACGTGCTGGATGTCTCTTTCCGATCCAGTTCTATACCTGAGGACTGGAAACAGGCTGTGGTGCTTCCCCTCCGCAAGAAGCCTAATATTAGCTTTGAGAAGCTGGACAACCTACGCCCCATCTCTCTGCTGCCTTATTTTTCTAAGGTAGCGGAGAAGGTGGTAAACAAACAGCTTATGAAGTATGTGGAGGAAGGCAACATTCTTCACCCTACCCAATTCGGGTTCCGGCCCCGTCATTCTACGGAATCTGCCCTTCTTAGGGCCACCGAATCCCTCAGACAGGGTGCAGACGAGGGACAAACCATGGCTCTAATTCTATTAGATCTCAGTGCTGCATTCGACACTGTAGCACATTCCATCTTGCTACAGTGTCTGAACAAAGGAGGGGTGAGAGGAGCAGCATTGAAATGGATTTATTCATTTCTCACTGGCCGAGGCTTCCAAGTGAGGCAGGGCGACCACTACTCTGAGCGAATTTCTTTGGACCAGGGGGTGCCGCAGGGCTCGTCCCTGAGTCCAACACTTTTCAATCTTTATGTCGCTCCTATCGCCACCTTAGTAGAGAGTCACGGCCTCCGCTTGGTGTCTTATGCCGACGACACGCAGTTGGTGATCTCCCTGTCGCGTGCACCCAGTCTCTCGGCGGACATCTTCAGAGCTTGCATGCAAGATCTAGCTGCCTGGATGTCCGCCAACTGCCTCAAGCTCAACGGAGGCAAGACTGAGGTGCTGGTCGTGGGGGGCTGCCAATCAGCGTGGACGTCGGCATGGTGGCCATCCTGCCTAGGTCCAACACCCTCTCCGTGCCAGAAAGCAAAGAATCTGGGCATCTGGTTTGACACTGACCTCTCCTTTGGCCCCCAGATTAATCAGGTGGTTGGATCATGTTTTGGGACCCTTAAAAGTCTCAGGAAGACTTTGAAGTTTTTACCTGTGAGAGCCCGACAAACCCTGGTGCATGCACTAGTCACATCAAAGATGGACTATGGCAATCTTCTCTATTTAGGGACTTTGGAGAAGAACCTCAACCGCCTACAGGTCCTACAGAATGCCGCTGCCCGCTTAGTGCTTAAACTACCCAGACGAGCTGCATCGGCCGCGGCCCTCCGATCTCTGCATTGGCTTCCGGTCAGAAGCAGGGTAGAATTTAAAGTTCTATGTACGTGCCATCGGATCATCAACGGGAGATCCCCTCTTCCCCTGCAGGGACTTCTGACTACTTATGAGCCGTCCCGCTCGTTGAGATCATCTGGCTCTGGACTCCTGGTCGTTCCCAAGGTGTCTAGAGCTCGAATGGGCGGAAGATCTTTCAGGTACCTTGCAGCCTCAAGATGGAACAAACTACCCATGGCACTGAGATTAGAGCCATCAGAATCAATTTTCAGAGTCAAACTTAAAACTGCACTATTTGCCCAGTAAGGTACGCCGCTCTATAGGTTCCAGTAAGAGTTGCTCCTCAGCGCGGGGACACGCCGTTGTGCGTCACCAAGCGCTTTACAAAACCCCCTAAATAGAAAATAGAAATACAAAGACGGGCCGCTTGTACCGAGAAACGTCTTCCTCCTGAACGGACTTTCCTAAATCTTGGGGTGTTGATGAGATTTTCTGCGTTGGAACGGAGGGATCTAGTGGCTATATAAGGGGTGATAAAATTGCGAAGGACTGGGGGGCCTTGGTTGTTCAAAGTTTTGTGCACAAGACACAAGGCTTTAAATTTGATTCTCTCCCTTATGGGGAGCCAGTGAAGGAGTTTGAGAGCGGGTTTGGCCGATGATCTGGCCGGGGTGTTGGTAATAATCCGGGCAGCAGTGTTCTGAATTCTCTGCAGTTTATTCAGAGTCGCTTCCGGTGCGCCCAAATAAATCGCGTTACTATAGTCTAGTCTAGATATAATGAGACCTTGGACTAGTAGTTTTTGCGATTTAGGAGGAAGAAGGGGCAGGACTTTCCTCAAGGACTTTAGAAGACCAAAGCAAGTCCCTACGACCTTCTTTGCTTGCGGGGCGAATGAGAGTTCAGAATCTATCCATACACCCAGACTTTTCACCTCTGTCTTTGGGTCTGGGGGGGGGCCTAGACAGGTTGGCCACATGTCCAGGGGAAGTGAGGTTCCTTTTGGGCCGAGTAAAAGGACCTCAGTTTTTGTCCCGTTTAGTTTTAGGGCTGACCTGTTCATCCAGTGATGGACCTGCGTGAGGCAGTTGAAGAGATCGGCTTTCTGTTGTTTAGGATGGGACAGAGACACCACTAATTGTGTGTCGTCAGCATAGCTGACGACACTCACTCCGAAAGGGGTGATAACCTCCTCCAATGTGGACATATAGATATTGAATAATGTGGGGCTCAGGGAGGAGCCCTGAGGCACACCACATTGGAGGGGCATTTCGGAAGAGCGGGCGTTCTTCTCCCAGATCTGATAAGATCGTTGTGCCAAGAAGGATGAAAGCCAGGATAAGGCTGTACCTTCCAGTCCAACTCTTGCCAGTCTTTCGATGAGGAGTTGGTGGTCAACGGTATCGAACGCTGCGCTAAGGTCGAGGAGGATCACTGCCACTGATCCTCCCCCGTCCAATAGCGTTCTGGCTTCCTCTACCGCCGCCAGGAGGGCGATGTCCGTGCCCTGTCCTGGCCGGAAGCCTGTCTGGGAATTTTTCAGTTTGTTATTGGCCTCTAGGAACTGCGAGAGTTTCCTGTTGACAAGTTTTTCCGCGATCTTACTAACTCCTGGGAGTAAGGAAATGGGCCTGTAGTTCGCCAGGTTCTCAGGGTCAAGAGTGGGTTTCTTCAGTAAGGCTTTTACCACAGCCTTCTTCCAGCTCGAGGGCACAACTCCCTGTTGGAGTGAAGTATTAATCAAATGAGTGAGGGGGGGGATAATAGAAGGGGCTACCTCTTTGAGGATCCGAAGAGGAGCAGGATCTCTGGGAGAACCGCTCTTCATGGAGTTGAGCGTCGTCCGTACTTCGTCTATCGTGACCTGGCCCCACGTGGACAGACCAGTAGAAGATGTCGGACATGGGAGAGCAATTTCTCCCCTCGGGCTCGAGGGAGGAATTGAATCCAGGATTAGTCGGATTTTGTCCTGGAAGAAGTTAGCCAGTTGTTGGCATTTCTCCTGGTCGGTTTTGGGGTCGGAAGGAGGTCCCCGTCCTTGTTCTGGAGGTTTTGAGAGCTCTTTAAGGATAGCATATGCTTCCTTCCCGGAGCATCCCGCTTTCTCTATTCTCTCCTGAAAAAATACGCTTTTGGTTTTGCGAATCGCGGTTTTATAAGTTAGGAGAGAAATAGAGTAGATGTTTTTATTGGTTCCTGATTTATCGCGTCTCCATGAGCGTTCGGTTTTTTTACACTCTTGCCGTAGGGCTTTAAGCTCTGGAGTGTACCATGAAGCGGGGGATATCCTTTTAGGCTGTTTAAAGGTAGTGATTTTTGGAAGTATAGTGTCGAGAGACAACGTGATCCAATCACTGAATTGTTTGTCGGCCGTATAAGGGTCAGAGGAGAGCTCGGGAGTGGAATCTGCAAGAGAAAGGGCCCATTTCTCAGATGACAGTTTGTGCCATTGGCGGTCGGTAACCTGGGTTTTAGGGGTTAGGTGAATAGGTATGGGAGTTTCCCACGAAAAAGGGACCAGGAAATGGTCTGTCCATGGAAGGGTCACAGGTGGATAGGTGGTCATCGTTGCTATATTGGTGAAGATAGGATCCAATAGGTGGCCCTTCTCATGGGTGGGCTCGTTGTTCACTAGATGTACCTTTAGAGATGTAAGGTCGTGTCTGATGTCCGAGGCTACTCGATCCATCGGGTCTAGGAAGTGGAAATTCAGGTCACCTAATATAAGGAAGTTGGAGGTGGAAGAGGCTAGTTGGGAAATAGATTCGAATATGGAATTGCTAAAATTGCCTGGAGCCCCAGGGGGACGATAGGTCAGAAGCCCTGCCAGGGTGAGGGCTGGAGAGATTTGGATGGAGAACTGGCCGCACTCACAGTCCTCAATATCAGCGTTAGTCATCCTACAGCTGAATTGTTCCCTGTGAATTATGGCTACCCCGCCTCCTCTCCCTTTAGGTCTATTCAAAGCTTGACAGAGATAACCTGTGGGGAGGGCTGTGACGACGTCCGGGTCGGTGTAGTCAGATAGCCATGTCTCCGTTAAGAACAACAGGTCAAGATCCTGAATCTGAATTAAGAGATTTACTTCGGTGGCGTGTTTAGGGAGGGAGCGGCAGTTGAGGAGTCCTGATTTCAGAGCAGGTATGGTAGATTTAAGGGGGGGAGTCGGATTGCAGTGTGGGCAAGTCGAGAAGGCCTTACCTGCAGTGACCGTGTGGTAGCAGGGCAGGATGGTTTTAGGACGTAGGGCGCATAATGTATCAGATGTATACATCACTCGATCCTGAGGGTCACCTGGCAGAGTAACGGGGCCAAGGGCCGTCCGGGTCCGGACGGGCCCAGACGGGCTTGCCTTTGGCGCGCCTTCGGCGCGCTGACGGCGCGCCCGCTGCGCCCGTCCGCTGCGCGTCCGGTGATTACACATTTTTATGGGGCTGAGGAGGGGCGGGTGGGCGTGGCCTCAGGTAGGCATTAACACTATGACTAAGCCAAGACAAGACCTGACAGACATTGCACTACCTAATCCCGACCTGACACTTTATGTGGACGGTTCATGTATGAGAACTAGTACAGGAGAACTAGTAGCCGCGTATGCAGTGACTACTGACACCAAAGTTATTGAAACACACCGTATTGACACCCTGTCTGCTCAAGCAGCAGAGCTAGTTGCTCTGACCCAAGCCTGCATACGTGCCAAGAACCTGAAAGTAAACATATATACAGATTCACGTTACGCATTCGGAGTTGTACACGACTTCGGAGTGCTCTGGCAGGAGAGAGGTTTCATGACTTCTCATGGAACCAAGATTCAGCATGGTCTCCTCATTCAAGCTCTGTTAGATGCAATACATTTACCGACAGCTATCGCTATCATGAAGTGCAAAGCACATACGAAAGTTACTGATATCATTTCCCAAGGTAACGATCTAGCAGATCGAACAGCCAAGCTTACAGCTCAGACACCAGACATTCCAGTTAACAAGACACAGACATCCACTCCAGATCCGACTACTTGTATGACAGTTAAGGACCCTACACAAGATGTCATAGACATACAGTTACATGCTACTCCTGAAGAAATCAAGAAATGGTCCGAACAAGGAGGGGTCCAGACAGATCAGGGATGGGTGACGAAGGGAAAAGCCACATGGTTTCTCCCCGACTCTATGGTTCAAGTAATTATTAACACCGCACATAGTCCAGCACATCTAGGAGAAAAAGCTATGTTAGACAGTATACAGAACGTTTGGTTCAACAAGCACTTACGAGCTGCAGCCAAGCAGAAAGTCCGTACTTGTATGATATGTTGTCAGTTCAATCCAGGTAAAAGTGTCCCGGTGGAACAAGGTGGATTCCAGCCTCCTGACCACCCTTTTGAAGTCCTCCAGATGGATTATATTCAGATGGAGCGATGTCGAGGTTTCAAGTATGTTCTTGTAGTTGTATGCGCTTTGTCCAGGTGCAAAAAACAACAAGTGATGGACTGAATGTGGATCAATGTCACACACTCCCCCAGTCAAAAGATCTGGGCCCAAATCCATTGTTTTTTTGCACTCCACACCACCCTGGGTCAGATAATGGCTTTATGCAAATCAGCTCTGACCCTGTTGCCCCATGGGAACAGTCCAGTCCGAACTACAACAGCCATATCTTTCCCAGACCGGAATCAAGCATCCGAGGACCGGACCGGTTTCGAGGTAACACCTCTCTTCAGCCCGGCTAGCTTGACTCCAAGTGGTGTGGAGTGCCTGGGACCCACGTCTGGGCATCCCCAGCGCACTTAGGGCGGCAATTGCAAAAAACAACAAGTGATGGACTGAATGTGGATCAATGTCACACACTCCCCCAGTCAAAAGATCTGGGCCCAAATCCATCGTTTTTTTGCACTCCACACCACCCTGGGTTAGATAATGGCTTTATGCAAATCAGCTCTGACCCTGTTGCCCCATGGGAACAGTCCAGTCCGAACTACAACAGCCATATCTTTCCCAGACCGGAATCAAGCATCCGAGGACCGGACCGGTTTCGAGGTAACACCTCTCTTCAGCCCGGCTAGCTTGACTCCAAGTGGTGTGGAGTGCCTGGGACCCACGTCTGGGCATCCCCAGCGCACTTAGGGCGGCAATTGCAAAAAACAACAAGTGATGGACTGAATGTGGATCAATGTCACACACTCCCCCAGTCAAAAGATCTGGGCCCAAATCCATCGTTTTTTTGCACTCCACACCACCCTGGGTCAGATAATGGCTTTATGCAAATCAGCTCTGACCCTGTTGCCCCATGGGAACAGTCCAGTCCGAACTACAACAGCCATATCTTTCCCAGACCGGAATCAAGCATCCGAGGACCGGACCGGTTTCGAGGTAACACCTCTCTTCAGCCCGGCTAGCTTGACTCCAAGTGGTGTGGAGTGCCATGGAGGACATGGCTTTTGTAGTTCGGACTGGACTGTTCCCATGGGGCAACAGGGTCAGAGCTGATTTGCATATCGCCATTGTCTAACCCAGGGTGGTGTGGAGTGCAAAAAAACGATGGATTTGGGCCCAGATCTTTTGACTGGGGGAGTGTGTGACATTGATCCACATTCAGTCCATCACTTGTTGTTTTTGCAATTGCCGCCCTAAGTGCGCTGGGGATGCCCAGTCGTGGGTCCCAGGCACTCCACACCACTTGGAGTCAAGCTAGCCGGGCTGAAGAGAGGTGTTACCTCGAAACCGGTCCGGTCCTCGGATGCTTGATTCCGTTCTGGGAAGGACATGGCTTTTGTAGTTCGGACTGGACTGTTCCCATGGGGCAACAGGGTCAGAGCTGATTTGCATATCGCCATTGTCTAACCCAGGGTGGTGTGGAGTGCAAAAAAACGATGGATTTGGGCCCAGATCTTTTGACTGGGGGAGTGTGTGACATTGATCCACATTCAGTCCATCACTTGTTGTTTTTGCAATTGCCGCCCTAAGTGCGCTGGGGATGCCCAGACGTGGGTCCCAGGCACTCCACACCACTTGGAGTCAAGCTAGCCGGGCTGAAGAGAGGTGTTACCTCGAAACCGGTCCGGTCCTCGGATGCTTGATTCCGTTCTGGGAAGGACATGGCTTTTGTAGTTCGGACTGGACTGTTCCCATGGGGCAACAGGGTCAGAGCTGATTTGCATATCGCCATTGTCTAACCCAGGGTGGTGTGGAGTGCAAAAAAACGATGGATTTGGGCCCAGATCTTTTGACTGGGGGAGTGTGTGACATTGATCCACATTCAGTCCATCACTTGTTGTTTTTGCAATTGCCGCCCTAAGTGCGCTGGGGATGCCCAGACGTGGGTCCCAGGCACTCCACACCACTTGGAGTCAAGCTAGCCGGGCTGAAGAGAGGTGTTACCTCGAAACCGGTCCGGTCCTCGGATGCTTGATTCCGTTCTGGGAAGGACATGGCTTTTGTAGTTCGGACTGGACTGTTCCCATGGGGCAACAGGGTCAGAGCTGATTTGCATATCGCCATTGTCTAACCCAGGGTGGTGTGGAGTGCAAAAAAGCGATGGATTTGGGCCCAGATCTTTTGACTGGGGGAGTGTGTGACATTGATCCACATTCAGTCCATCACTTGTTGTTTTTGCAATTGCCGCCCTAAGTGCGCTGGGGATGCCCAGACGTGGGTCCCAGGCACTCCACACCACTTGGAGTCAAGCTAGCCGGGCTGAAGAGAGGTGTTACCTCGAAACCGGTCCGGTCCTCGGATGCTTGATTCCGTTCTGGGAAGGACATGGCTTTTGTAGTTCGGACTGCACTGTTCCCATGGGGCAACAGGGTCAGAGCTGATTTGCATATCGCCATTGTCTAACCCAGGGTGGTGTGGAGTGCAAAAAAACGATGGATTTGGGCCCAGATCTTTTGACTGGGGGAGTGTGTGACATTGATCCACATTCAGTCCATCACTTGTTGTTTTTGCAATTGTCCAGGTGGACAGAAGCATATCCAGTTCCAGATTACACAGCAGCGACCACTGCCAAGCAGTTGGTTCGTGAATTCTTCCCCCGTTATGGACTCCCTAGGGTCGTGTATTCTGATAACGGCCAGCCATTCTCATCTGAGCTCATGAAACATGTTTCACTTTTGTTAGGGTACCAGTGGAAGTTCCATTGTGTGCGCCATCCTGAAGCAGCCGGTCTCGTAGAGAGACATAATCAGACCCTGAAAATCCGTATTGCTAAGACATGTAAAGAGAAAGGTGTAGACTGGCTAGTTGCCCTGCCAGTTGCTTTATTCTTTATGCGAATGGTTGCACATTCCAGATCAGGTCTGTCCCCTTATGATGTCGTATTCGGCCGCCCCCCAAACATGTGGGGTACACCTAGACCCCGCAGTATTACAGATGTTTCCAGTAATATGCTGACAGATTACCTAGCTTCCTTGATGTCTGCCCTACACTCTTGTCGTTCACAGGTTGCCGCTGCATTTCCAGACAATACCGAGGTGAAACCGCATGAAATCGTTCCAGGAAGCCTCGTATTGGTCAGGAACTTTGATCGTTCAAGTCCGCTGGAGCCCCGCTGGAAGGAGCCGAAACTAGTCCTTCTGACCACCCGTACGGCCGTGAAGTTGGAAGGCCGTAAGGGTTGGGTCCACCTGTCTCATGTCAAGAAATTTCACGGACTCCGAAACAAGACTTTTAATGACATTTCTACAGACATTTCCATTTCCAAAGACTGCCTGAAACCAGACTCTAATCCTGACATTAAGTCAAATCCAGAACTGAATGTTCCTCTGTTAGAGAAAACTCCGCAGCAGGAGTATAAATTAAAGCTCCGGTCTAGTAAAATAAGTCAGCCAGTTTAATTGTCTAAGTCCCTCTCGGGTGAAACGGTTAGACAGGTATCTGACATGTATGAGATAGACCCCCATAGTGAGAGAGTTAGTCAAAACTCTATCAAATGTATCATTGTTCTAAGTTTTCTTCTATTTTTGAGTTTAATGGTTACCTGCACAAGTTATGCATTGCATTTATGTTTTCCAATTTCTCATGTAAATAAGTTTGCTAATGCTACAGTAGAGCACACATTTAGTGATCTGCCTCCTCACGAGTTATCCTATCGTCTTGCTATGAGAAATAACACATTCATCAGAATGTTACACTATTCACACCAGACCAGCAATGCCACTAATTGTTGGGTGTGTGGTCGACTCCCCCCTTTCCAGACACCGAAGGGAGTTCTGCCACTCTTTCCTTATCCGTTTTCACATAATGGTTCGTGTGGAGCATGGTCCATGTTAACGTCATCTTCAAATGATATGTCCCTTCTGAATAGAACATGTTTTCCAGACAAGCAAGGTCTCCCCCATAGAACAGGGTTAGATCTAGAAAATGAAGTATATGATTTAGGTAATTATTCTTCGAATTTTATGGTATTGAATGTTCAGTCTGATACTACTCCAGACTTACCTGCTATTTCAGTACTACCAGTCAAAGGCGAATTATGTGTCAGAAAGAATGGTTCCGCACATGTAGGACATAGTGATTGTACTACTACTGTCGAGTATAGTGACAGTGGGAAATCTATTTTCAAAGCATCACGTCATTCTTATTTTGTTTGTGGTCAGACCGCATATATTCGTCTGCCCCTCGATTGGGATGGAACCTGTTACATTGCCTTCCTACTGCCACCAGTTTTTCTAGCCCCATCTGATTATCATAGAAACACACATCTAGTACACGTCAGACATAGAAGGGAGATTGAGTCCCCAATTGTCGATCAAACTGAAACTACTCTAGAACAGTATCAAGATTTCAATAAAGGTTTCTTCTTCTTTATAGGACCTATCCAGAATAGTAAGTTAATCCGTAGACTAACCAGAACCCTTGAAGCAGTAGTGAATGAGACTACTTCTGCTCTAGGTAATTTAACCGAAGAGCAATCTGCTATGAGATTTGTCGTGCTCCAAAATCGTCTTGTTCTTGACGTCATACTGGCCGATAGAGGAGGAGCATGTAGAGTCATCGGATCTAGTTGCTGCATTTTCATTCCTAATAACGCGCCGTCTGTTTATTCAGCTATAACCAGACTTCATAAAATTGCCCATCAGTTACACCAGAATCCGGGCACCTGGACATGGTCCGGTTGGCTCTGGGATATCATATCTGCCTGGGGATGGAAAGTATTGTCATTTCTAGGTATTGCAGTAATGATCATATTCAGTTGCTGCCTCTGTATACAATGTGGCCCTGCGATTTGCGGCATTTGTGCTACCTCTTGTATTCCTAGTCCTAAGTCCCGTTCCAAGACAATTCGAGACGAGCAAATGATGCTGTATGAAATGATAGATGGTATCATGAATATAGATGTTTCCTGATGGAAACGTAGGGCACAAGGAGGGAATGTGGAAAAGTAAATTTTGCCATGTTGTATGTGCCTACGTGTTCCCCATCTTATGTTATATGTGCATGATCGATATGCATGTATTCCCTTCTGATCGATTAAAGACGCAATTACAGTTGTGTCCATCTCTAGTATGTCAGTTTCCAGTCCTCGTGAATACAACGAATATCAGGCCTATGTAATCCTACGTTGCCACGTTTTTCAGTGTGCACGTTAATTCATTGAATTGTCCCCGTTTCTAGGCCTCAAAAGGGCCCGGACTCAGATTCAGCTCCTGTCTCCTGAACCCTCTCCGAGGAGCGATACAGCCCCCACCTGTATCCCTGACCCTTAGCTTACTTTCATGCCTCGCAGTGCCCGGCTCGGCCTGGCTCTGCCTCCCAGTCTGCCAAGAGTATGTTATGTTTCTAGTTATCAGTCCAGCCCTCCTTCTCTGCATTCCTAAGCTACTGAATCGCATCAATAGTTTCCGTCATGGTCTAGCCTTTATGTCTCCATGTAAGAGAAATACTGTATTAATATTCATAGAATATTCCTCGCACACACACTACATGTAGAATTATGCATGCCCCAGTCTTAATGTCTGTTAGCCTTTGCCCTGATAACTTTTGGATTCTATCAACATGTTCTCTAAACACGAGATACTAGATAGGCTTTAGGTACATGTCGCTCTGACACTCCAGACTTTCGTCTCCTCTTCTAGCGCAGAAGTCATAGCCCCAGTTCTCCCTGGTAACACGTCATTGTCAGTTTGCGCGCACCACTAGGTTAGAGGTCCCAGCTGCTCAGGTAGCCCCCTCCATGTTTCCGCCCCATTTATGACATATTCTGTTACGTTTGCATCACATGTCTATGTATACGCCCTGTACACACCTCTTGTTACACCCACTTTATGCCTTATCTTTCGCGACTGCTACAAACTCCGCCTACTGCTACACCTACTGTACTGGATACAATGTATTTGTTTAACTATATATATTGTGCACTGTTATTAAAGTTTGCTAGCCATTCCCAGATCCTGCCCCGGCAGCTGCCGGGCCCTGCCATCCTATTCCCGTACAGGCTGTCCTGTTCCTGTCCTTTTATGCTTAATTAAAGCCTGTATACTCCAGCTACCTCGTATCTTGACTCTTATTTATTGAGCTATCTGTTTATATTGTATCCAGTCAAAAATAGAACCGGTAATTAATTTTTTATTTACCACATCCTGACTGCCACTATCTGATCAGAATATGCAATTGGGAAGCCACAGTTTTTATTAAGCCATGACACTGTTTTGTTTTTAAGTGAGGCATGGGATTCGTCATTGGGTGAGGCAGGATGAGTACCGCAGGGTGGGACATTTGTTAAGACTAGCACAAATGGCGCACAGTCAGGCAGTAGGTTGAGATAGCGTTTACTCCTGTGCGTCCTACTATCAGTTCCCTGTCTTAAAACAGGGTTAGACTGAACCTGTGGAACCACTGTTACTTGGGTGGCTGGTGTGGTTGCTTTTGTTGGTGCCCTACTCACAGTGGTAGGTACAGCAGTTGTATTAGTAAAATTCGACTGAGTTTTTCCCCGGGCCTTCCCTGCCTGTCTGTCTTCCCCAGAGTTATCCCTTAATCCAGTAGCTGCAGCCTGGAACAAAGATACCAGACCTCCAAGCCTGGACACCTCAGCTGTTAGAGTGTCTATCTTGGAGGTTAAAGGTCTGATAGCCTCCTCTACCTTGGATTCCAATGTAGACTCAAGGTTTTTTATCAGGGCAACCAATTGTGCAATATTAGCATTTATATTATTCTCCTTGTTTCCAGTAAACACAAAGGGGTTATTAAGTGGGACATTAATAATAGCAGAATCTGCAACAATAGTTTTTTTGTTCTTTTTCCCACCCCCCTTTATCTGTGTTCTCCTACAGTTGCGTACCGGCCTTATAACTGGCAGAACTTCCTCCAAATCCTCACTAGATGTATCTTGGTGATCTAAATGGACCTCAGCCCTTACCACGGTCGGTGTAACCGGGTTTTCACTAACTGCACTGACAGCACCATTGACGCTGGCCTCTCCCTCAGCGACCATCGCTATCAGAGGCGGCGTCTCAACCAGTGGTGTTGCCGGGGGCCCTTTCTCTAGAGATGCCCGACGTTCACTGTTGATCTGACTAACTTTTTTTACCATGTAGTTATCAATAGTACTATGGCCAGTAACTGTTTTATCATTTTTGGCTTTAGACATCCTAAATGAAAACAATACGTGATTAAATTGCAATGCGACTATGTACAGATGTTAAAAATGAATTGAAGTCTCACTTGTTACATTAAAATAAGGGGTCAGGTCACGTAAACCAGGGACTCTGGCCCAGCCCAGTCTCTTCTGGCCTCTGAGGGCCACAGAGGGCCCGCCCTTTGCCCAGGCTTAGCCCGGCACGTCCCGCGTGCGTCCCGCGGCGCGGGAGACGCTCACTGCTCTTGTTGCGCATCCAGGCGCGTTGTCAGCGTCACGGGCGGCGACCTCCCTCTTGCCGCTGGGTAATGCAGTCCGTTGGTGTGGACTGCAGCCGTTTCCCTCACGGCGCTTGCTGGATGCCCGGCAAAGTAGCGGTCGTGCCGTTTCCCTCACGGCGTCCTCGAGCTCCGCTGATGTGACCCCCAAGAGCGCTTGGCGCTCACTGCTCTTGTTGCGCCTCCAGGCGCGTGGTCAGCGTCACGGGCGGCGACCTCCCTCTTGCCGCTGGGTAATGCAGTCCGTTGGTGTGGACTGCAGCCGTTTCCCTCACGGCAGTTGCTGGATGCCCGGCAAGTAGCGGTCGTGCCGTTTCCCTCACGGCGTCCTCGAGTTCCGCTGATGTGACCCCCAAGAGCACTTGGAGCTCACTGCTCTTGTTGCTCCTCCAGGCGCGTGGTCAGCGTCACGGGCGGCGACCTCCCTCTTGCCGCTGGGTAATGCAGTCCGTTGGTGTGGACTGCAGCCGTTTCCCTCACGGCGCTTGCTGGATGCCCGGCAAAGTAGCGGTCGTGCCGTTTCCCTCACGGCGTCCTCGAGCTCCGCTGATGTGACCCACCGAAGCTCACTTTTCCACACTCCTCGAGTGCTGCGTGGGGCCCTTTTGTATTTTCCTGCTTGATGCGTTGGTCCGGTCGCATACCCGTTGGCTAGCGGCCCCAGTACCGAAGAACCTTTGAAGATGCTCTGCTAGTCTGGTTGCTCCAGACTGGCCCTCGCTCCCCTGAAAAGGAGCACCCGATCTGATCTTCCTGGTCCGATCAAGAAGCGATCTTTGAATCCTGGGTGGGTTGCCTTTACCAAGGCTTGTTGACTCCGATCAGGAAGCCGACACCGCCGACAGCGAGAACCTTTGTGGGACAGCTTGTGATCCACTCCAGGACATCCTCGGTGCCCCAGAGTCCACGTGGCAGTGGAGACAAGCTTCACAACAAGCACCTGATTGCGCCCAACATTGCCTGGTTCCTTCCTGGTCACTGGCTAGTGACCCAGACTCTGTCCCCTCTGCTTTCAGGTACTCTACATCTTCGATCCACCCTTGGATCACACCGGACACTTCTCTTCTGGACGCCTGCAGCATCTTCATCTCCAGGCACCATAGTACTGAGTGACGAAACCCGACACATCTTTGCACCTGTGCACCCGCTTCCTGTGGGTGAGGTAACTCTTGAACGCCAGTGCTACTGTAGTGGTTTACACCTCTAGTGTCTAAGTCTAAAGTTTTGTCCTTCTAGTCCAGTCGGAAGACTCTTAAAACTGTAACTCGATAACTTTTACACACCATTGACTTTGCATTGGTGCATGCGTGTGCTTTAGGCACTGCACCCGAATCCTGCGGGCTACTCCCGTCCTAACTATTGTTAGACCCTCGTAGTCCAAGCGATTCCCAAGGCCCTAGGCCTTACCACTGATCGAATAGTGATTGCTATACCACTTTTTTGATATATGGTTTGAGTGGCCACCGGCCTCATCCATAATTGTGCAACTTTCATATGTTATATTGTGCTTTTGTTTAAACGCTTGTGCTTCATTGCTCATAAAGAGTAGTGAGGATTATTCTAAGAAGAAATACATATATTTTTATAATATATAACTTGTGTGGTGTCCTTTCATTTGGTATTACAGGATTGCATATGGTAAAACAGCTGGCTTCACATGCCCTCTTGAGTTAAGCCTTTAAGGCTGCTTAGTCCATGCTACCCCTAGGATAGCTTGTCTATAAGGTTGACTTACTACCACCACCATAAGGGATTGTTTGGACTGATACAAGGTGCCCACAGAACTGTGGACATCATATACCAGGCCAACTTCTCACATTGGTGGGCAGCGGTGCGGATTTGAGCTTGCTGTTGTTTTACCATTGCAATCTTTTTATCAAATTGAAAGATCACATTAAGTACCATAGGTACATATAAACAAAGCTTAGCATATTTAAGTTCTACTGAACTTAGTAGTTGTAGATAAAAGGGCTTAGCACACCCTGACTACAACTAGCAAGGTACAGTAGGAAAACACTTAGTGTAGGTAAGTGCATCACTTACACCTCACTAGTCATGTCTGGCACAGGTGAAGCTGCAAGCTCTCTACCTGTGGTGGTTGACCCTCCACAGGCAACCTCCAGCTATGACAAATTCAGCCACAAGGGCTTGGGTGCTTTATGCACTGCAAGGGGGCTGAGAAAGGTTCACAACCCTACCATTCCCATCCTGATAGCCATCCTGTGGAAAAGTAAATTTTGCCATGTTCTGTGTCCCTACGTGTTCCCCATGTTATGTTGTATGTGCATGATTAATATGCATATGTATTCCCCATGATCGATTAAAGACGCAATTACAGTTGTGTCCAACTCTAGTATGCCAGTTTCTAGTTCTCGTGAAAGCTACGAGTATTAGGCCTATGTAAAGTTATGTTGCCACGTTTCACAGTGTGCACGTTATTTCATTGTAAAGTCCCCGTTTCTAGGCCTCAAAAGGGCCCGGACACCAGATTCAGCTCCTGTCTCCTGAACCCTCGGTGAGGAGCGATACAGCCCCCACCTGTATCCCTGACCCTTCACTTACTTCATGCCTCACAGTGCCCGGCTCGGCCTGGCTCTGCCTGCCAGTCTGCCAAGAGTATGTTATGATTCTAGTTATCAGTCCAGCTCTCCTTCTCTGCATTCCTAAGCTACTGAATCGCATCAATAGTTTCCGTCATGGTCTAGCCTTTACGTCTCCATGTAAGAGAAATACTGTATTAATGGTCATTTAATATTCCTCAACACGCACTACATGTAGAATTATGCATGCACCAGTCTTAGAGTCTGTTAGCCTTTACCCTGATAACTTTTGGATTCTATCGACATGTCCTCTAAACATCAGATACTAGATAGTGTTTAGGTACATGTCGCTTTGACTCTCCAGACTTTAGTCTCTCCTTCTAGCGCAGAAGTCATAGCCCCCAGCTTCTCCCTAGTAACACGTCATTGCCAGCTTGCGCGCACCACTAGGTTAGAGGTCCCGGCTCCTTAGGTAGCCCCCTCCATGTTTCCGCCTCATTTATGACATATTCTGTTACGTTTACATCACATGTCTATGTATACGCCCTGTATACGCCTCTTGTTACACCTACTTTATGCCTTATCTTTCGCGACTGCTATAAACCCCGCCCACTGCTACGCCTACTGTACTGAATGCTATGTATTTTGTTTAACTATATATATTTGTGCACTGTTATTAAAAGTTAGCGCGCTCATCCCAGATCCTGCCCCGGCAGCTGCCGGGCCCTGCCATCCTATTCCCGTGCAGGTTGTCCTGTTCCTGTCCTTTATGCTGTATTAAACCTGCAAACTCCAGCTACCTCGAATCTTGACTCTTATTTATTGAGCTATCTGTTATTGTATATCTAGTCAAAAATAGAGGTATTATTTATTTATTTACCACATAATGGCGCCCGAATAGGGACTTGCCCTTTCCCCACGCGCCGGTGAAGCCACGCAAGCCCCTGATCCTCTGCAGCCGTGACGGAACCATACCGTGCACGTGCAGATATTTCTGCTTCAAGTATCCCTCAGGCCCACGGAGGAGACGGAGGTTGCGGTCCAGCATCCAGACGAGGCGGTGGAGGAACGCGGCGAGTCCCGACCAGAGCCCAAGCCGAGAGTCCAAGGTCCGAGGTATCCGGAGGCCCACCCGTAACAGAAGTCCGAAGTTCGTCCGTCCGTCGTCGTAACAGTCCAGTCCAGTCCGAGGCCTTCCGTTCTTGCTGCCCGGTGAGTACCGTTGCTGGGGTAGTATCTAGACAGGGTCAATTGCATTGTCTCTGGTCCGTGGGTTTGGGTACACAGATCCAACACGAAGTGTCCACTTAGGTGGATGCGGGTCCTGACGTGTCCCTTTATGAGACCGGTAAGTTTCGTACTGTTTTAGCAGTGCATCTAGTTTCTGTTCTAGTCTGTTCTGTTCTCGAGAAATTCATGTATTCTGTTTTCAGTATTCCAGGTAGTATTTTGTCCGAACAGTTATCTTAAATGTCATTCATGTATTTCAATGTCGTGGTATGAAAGTGGTGTTCTTCAGTAATTATCGTGTTCATTGTGTATTGTATTGTGTCTAGACTCCAGTTCAGTCATGCCTCTGTTCTCAAAGTTACGTCAGTTAAGAACTAGAAAAGGTCTGTTAGAAGAAGCAGTTCCTGTCCCGCCTAGGGACAGTCCAGGTCATTTTATGTATCAAAAGCATGGCATAAGGGCCATATTGTATCTAGATTTATGGGTGGAGTACACCAAACAGTTAGAAGAAAAGTATAGATGGCCCGTATCGGGTACATGGGATGCCGAGTGCATCATGCGAGTAGAAGAAGTATTATGGAAAAAGAAAGCCAGACAGTCACAAAAAGATGCCATCGAGTTATGGCGCAAAGAATCTCATAAAAGAACCGAAAAAGAAATCAGGAAGTCAGAATTAAGTAGAGAATCCTTAGAAAGAGCCCAAGAAAGGGAATTGATCGAAATAGGTGAACGAGTTAAAACCGAACAGCCAGACAGACAGAGAAATGCCCTCATTAAGGGTATGTATCCTCTTCTTGCTGAGGGCTTGCCAAAAGCAACCCCGGAGGCATCCAGTAATTTCCCGTCGCCATTAGTTCCGACCAAGCTACGTCACAAACCGACCGCAGCTGATATTTTTCTCTCGTCCTATTTGGACGACACAGTCCCAGAATATGCAAATCCTGTTCCACCAGCTCCTGTAAATAATGTAATTCATGGTCCTCCAGCCACCGGGGCACCTGTTGCAGCACCTGTTACGGTACCCCCGGTCCAGCCTACATTACAAGTACCCGCTACACTGGTCACTCTGCCAGCACGAAGAGTATCAGTCGACGATTCCAGTTTAGGGGCCGCGGGAGGAGGTCCTCCGGGAACCCCGCCGCCACACAAACGTGTAACGTCAGTCGAGTTACATGAACGTGCGTTACAGCGCACGCCCAAACATCAGTCTGTTGCAGATATCAGACGAGCTCTTACCGAATGTCGTTATGATCCGGTCCCAGGTGATGAAAGTATGGTTATATATTCATTACGTGTAAGACGGGTGACCGAGTATTTGGACACCCTACCAAATATGAAAGAAGATCTAGACAGAATGTATCGTTTCATTCGTACAGGACAAGATCCAGAAAGTATTGCTGAAGTCATGTCTCTCAGGAAAGCTGAAATCCAGTTCATGTTATTAAAGTTTCTGATCAATTGTTTAATTAGGGAACAAGATTCCCTGACTAAAGATCCGAACGAAATGAAAATTCTGACAAGGTGGAGTGATAATATAGCCGAGGGTAAGCACAAGACACTCAATAGTATAGAGAGTATGTACAAGAAAATACGTAAAGAAATAATAAGGTTACACGAACAACGCAAAGAAGCTCTAGGAAGCGAGAAAGAAAATGACTCTTCTACTGAAGAGGTAGACGACGAGAATCCCGCCAGAATAGCGTATGTAGGTAAATCTAGATTTCCAGACCGACATTTACGCCTAGAACACAAGAAAGCTTTTCATCTTCCAGCACCAGAACAAGGCTCTCTAGAACAAGTATTTCAAGCTACCGATCAAATTCTGAAATCACAAATCGGTTATAGTGAATTAGGTACCATGCATGAACAAGAACTAGCCCGATCAGCAGTCCGATGGATTACTGATTCTACCACTTTTCCAGACGAAATAGTGGCACAAATGTTTCTGAAACTGCCCCCAGCCGAGCAGCGACTGGTGGGTATGTATATGATCCAGCACCTCATTACACTGTATGAGGGTCAACATTCTGATCCAGGTCCGTTACATGATGTTCTGAACGAGTTACTCCAGTATAAATGGAAAGGTTTAGGTACCGATTTAATTAGTGTCATTCTAGAACAGCGCCACAAATATAGAACGTTTTTGAATCCGCATTTTGTTCATGTCTCACCTCCAGAAAGTAAACCGTTTTACATAGATAGACAGCATCCACTACGAGAAGTACACCCGGTTAGGACAGCGGGTGGTGAAATGCAACGAGTATTTGTTTACACCCCAGTTACCAAGATGGAACTCTTAGAAATGAAGAAGTTAATTCCCTGTCACGACAAAGATCCAGCAGGGTTCCACTGAGAATTAAAAGACATGCTCCGTATGGGAGAATACACGTATCCAGATATTATTAAAATGCTAAAAGTCCTGTTGCCTGCGGGCATATATGAAAAACTCAAGGAAAAAGATTGGGAGGTGGGAGAGAAAAAGATCGATTGGACAGCTCTAGAAGCTGAAGATAAGATACGAGTACCAGGTACCGGTCTTGGAGACAAATGTAAAGAATTACCAGAATTATTGATACAGGTTTTGCCTAGGTTATTAGCCACTAAAAAGGAAGACTGGGATGCAATCTCAGCCTGTAAACAGAAACAAGACGAAGACACTAGTGATTTTTATTCCAGATTTGAGAAATGTTTTATCATAAACAGTGGTTTGAAGACGAGTAGTGAGTCATACCCTCATCTTTTTGTTACTAAATTAGTCGAGAATTCAAGTCCACAAGTTAAGAATCGAGTTTTGAAAGTCGAAAGTACATGGCAAGCTAGTACTCCGTCCCAGATGTTACAGATGCTCCAGTATCACCAGAATAGAATCAGAGAAGAACAAGAACACGAGAGAAGACGTATGAAAGACACGAAAATGAAAGTACTAGTTGCACAATCTGTTCCACAAGACAGTCAGAAGAGGAGTCCGAATCAAGCCAGTCATCCCGCAGTTCCTGTTAAAGGGACATGCAATTATTGTAAACAGCCAGGCCATTTCATAAACGAGTGTGGAGTTCTGAAACACAATATAGCCACTGGTAAAACTAAAGAAAGACCACGTCCGCCTAGACAAGAACAAGTTTCACAGACTTCTCAGCCACAGAATGCACAACAGACAGTTACAGTACCGCAGCCTATTGCTGCAACACAGCATGTTACACAGCAGATGTACCAGTATGCACAGTCCGAGTATCCAGAGTATCAAGCGTATTCATGAAACAGCCTAGAGAGGGAGGTAGGCTTGCCTCTCATCGAGATTCCTGTAGATCAAGAAGGTCCCTATGTACATAGTCAAGTATTGGGGAAAGACAGAACGTTTCTGATTGATACAGGGGCAAGTAGGACTACTATCAGTCATGACGAGGTTCCAGGGGCTCCGCTCTCAGGCTCTAGAAATGTTTCCCTTGGATTTTCAGGAAAGCCTATTGTAAACGAGATATCAAAGCCAGTTACTCTAGAAGTTGGTCCATTGTCCCGAACTACTGATCTATTGCTTACGAAGTCATGTCCAGAAAATTTGTTAGGTATTAAGACATTGAAAGAATTAGGTGCAGTCATATGTTGTTCCCCAGAGGGAATACGTTTGTTTTTGCGTGACTTCAAGGGTCACTATGTATTACGAGATTTTGATCCAAGATTGTCTAATGTTCCGCAGCACCTATGGGCACAAGGTCCAACTGATGTTGGTTTTATGCAAATCACACCCCATCGTGTGACTCTCAAACAAGGTATAGTCCTACCACGAATTAGACAGTACAGATTGCCACCTGAGGCTGTAGCAGCCTTATCCAAAATTATTGACGAGCTCATGGCTCAAGGAGTAGTTGTAGAAACTGACTCCAATGTATGTAATTCTCCTATCATTCCAGTCATGAAACGTACTGATCCAAATGCACCTCCAGTATATCGATTAGTGATTGACCTTCGAGAACTCAATAAATGTATCATTCCCCAGTATCCAGTAGTCCCAGATATCTCATCTCTATTGACAGCCATTGATTCTGAAGCTACATTTTTCACTGTCATAGACCTCAAGAACGCATTTTTCAGTGTTCCAATTCATCCAGACAGCCAGTACCTTTTCGGTTTTTGTTTAAATGGGAGGAGCTATAAATTCACACGAGCTCCTCAAGGTTTTACAGAAAGTCCTAGTATTTACAGTCAAGCACTCAAGAGACAACTAGACAATATTCACATGCCAGCTGACACTGCCCTGCTCCAGTATGTCGATGATCTACTGATCACAGCCCGTTCTGAACGTGCTTGCGAGCGAGCATCACTTACAGTCCTGTATTTCTTAGCCGAGATGGGGCACAAGGTGTCCCCTTCGAAGCTTCAATTCTGTGTCCAGCAAGTGATCTACTTAGGCCACTTACTGTCCAAGTGGGGTAGGCAGTTGACACCAGACCGTATCCAGTTAATAGCGAGTCTTCCACAGCCCAAGACACAGAAGGAGGTACGTGCTTTTATCGGCCTTACTTCTTATTGTAGACAATGGATTCCTCAGTATGCATTTCTAGCAAAGCCACTGATACAGCTAACGACACAGGAGGCAGCCGTATCGACTGTTCTCCCCTGGACATCTGAACATACACTTAGTTTTAATGAGTTGAAGAAAGCTTTATGCCAAGCTCCTGTTCTAGCTACACCGAACTACAGTAAGCCTTTTACACTTTTTGTCACAGAACGTGATGGTACAGCATTATCTGTTCTTACACAAGATCAAGCAGGACAATACAAGCCCTGTGCTTATTTTTCGAGCACATTAGATCCAGTAGCCCAGGCGTTGCCTGCGTGCCTCAAGTCAGTTGCAGCCACAGCACTAGCTATCAGACAAAGTGATTCCATAGTGTTAGGACATTCCCTGACAGTACAAGTTCCACACTCCGTGGAAGTTCTTTTAAACCGAACACAGACTCAGCACTTGACAATTGCACGTTTAACAGGTTATGAACTGACACTGTTCCAGCCACACATAGAAATCAGACGCTGCAACGTTCTAAATCCTGCTACACTTTTACCGTCAGTTACTTCAAATCCTGCCACACATGACTGTGTGGAAGTAGTCAACACTATGACAAAGCCAAGACAAGATCTGACAGACATTGCCTTACCAGATCCCGACCTGACACTTTATGTGGATGGTTCATGTATGAGAACAAGTACAGGAGAACTAGTAGCCGCGTATGCAGTGACTACTGACACTGAAGTTATTGAAACACACCGTATTGACACCCTGTCTGCTCAAGCAGCAGAGCTAATCGCTCTGACACAAGCCTGCATACATGCCAAGAACCTGAAAGTTAATATTTACACAGATTCACGCTACGCATTCGGAGTCGTACACGACTTTGGAGTGCTCTGGCAAGAGAGAGGTTTCATGACTTCTCATGGAACCAAGATTCAGCATGGTTTCCTTATTCAAGCTCTGTTAGATGCAATACATTTACCGACAGCTATCGCTATCATGAAGTGCAAAGCACACACGAAAGTTACTGATATTATTTCCCTAGGTAATGATCTAGCAGATCGAACAGCCAAGCTTACAGCTCAGACACCAGACATACCAGTTAACAAGACACCGACATCCACTCTAGAACAGACTACTTGTATGACAGTTAAGGACCCTACTCAAGATGTCATAGATATCCAGTTACATGCTACTCCTGAAGAAATCAAGAAATGGTCCAAACAAGGAGGGGTCCAGACAGATCAGGGATGGTTGACAAAGGGAAAAGCCACATGGTTTCTCCCCGACTCAATGGTTCAAGTCATTATCAATACCGCACATAGTCCAGCACACTTAGGAGAAAAAGCCATGTTAGACAGTATCCAGAACATTTGGTTTAACAAGCATTTACGAGCTGCAGCCAAGCAGAAAGTCCGTACCTGTATGATATGTTGCCAGTTCAACCCAGGTAAAAGTGTCCCGGTGGAACAAGGTGGGTTCCAGCCCCCTGACCACCCTTTTGAAGTCCTCCAGATGGATTATATTCAGATGGAGCGATGTCGAGGTTTCAAGTATGTCCTTGTAGTTGTATGCGCTTTGTCCAGGTGGACAGAGGCATATCCAGTTCCAGATTACACAGCCGCGACCACTGCCAAGCAGTTGGTTCGTGAATTTTTCCCCCGCTATGGACTCCCAAGGGTCGTGTATTCTGATAACGGCCAGCCATTCTCATCTGAACTAATGAAGCACGTTTCCCTTCTGTTAGGGTACCAGTGGAAGTTTCATTTTGTACGCCATCCTGAAGCAGCAGGTCTCGTAGAGAGACATAACCAGACATTAAAAATCCGTCTTGCCAAAGTCTGTAAAGAGAAAGGTGTAGACTGGCTAGTAGCTCTGCCAGTCGCCCTATTCTATATGCGCATGGTCGCACATTCCAGATCAGGTCTGTCCCCTTATGAGGTCGTATTCGGCCGCCCCCCGAACATGTGGGGTACACCCAGACCCCGAAGTATTACAGATGTTTCCAGTAATATGCTGACAGATTACCTAGCTTCCTTGATGTCTGCCCTACACTCTTGTCGTTCACAGGTTGCCGCTGCATTTCCCGACAATACTGAAGTCAAGCCACACGAGGTCCTTCCCGGCACCCTGGTTTTAATCCGGAATTTCGATCGTTCAAGTCCGCTGGAGCCTCGCTGGAAGGAGCCGAAGTTAGTCCTTCTGACCACCCGCACGGCCGTGAAGTTGGAAGGCAGAAAAGGCTGGGTGCATCTGTCTCATGTCAAGAAATTTCACGGACTAAGAACTAAAACGTTTATTGACACTTCTACAGACACTTCCGAGTCTAAAAATTGCCCTATTCTCAAGGACTGTCCCGCTATTGACTTTGACTCAAAGCCTCCCCTGTTAGAGAAAACTCCGCAGCAGGAGTATAAACAGAAGCTTCGGTCTAGTAAAATAAGTCAGCCAGTTTAATTGTCTAAGTCCCCCTCGGGTGAAACGGTTAGACAGGTATCTGACATGTATGAGATAGACCCCCATAGTGAGAGAGTTAGTCAAAACTCAATCCGATGTATCGTTTTTCTAAGTTTTATATTGTTTTTGAGTTTGATGGTTACCTGTACAAGTTATGCATTTCATTTATGTTTCCCAATTTCTCATGTAAATAAGTTTTCTAATGCTACAGTAGAGCACACGTTTAGTGATCTGCCTCCTCACGAACTATCCTATCGTCTTGCTATGCGCAACAATACATTTATCCGTATGTTACATTATTCACACCAGACCAGCAATGCCACTAATTGTTGGGTGTGTGGTCGACTCCCCCCTTTCCAGACACAGAAGGGAGTTCTGCCACTGTTTCCTTATCCGTTTTCACATAATGGTTCATGTGGAGCATGGTCCATGTTAACGTCATCTTCAAATGATATGTCCCTTCTGAACAGTACATGTTTTCCAGACAAGCAAGGTCTTCCCCACAGAACAGGGTTAGATCTAGAAAATGAAGTTTATAATTTGGGTAATTATTCTTCGAATTTTATGGTCCTGAATGTTCAGTCTGATCCTACTCCAGACTTACCTGCTATTTCAGTACTACCAGTCAAAGGCGAATTATGTGTCAGAAAGAATGGTTCCGCACATGTAGGACATAGTGATTGTACTACTATTGTCAAGTATAGTGACAGTGGGAAATCTATTTTTAAAGCTTCACGTCATTCTTATTTTGTTTGTGGTCAGACCGCATATGTTCGTCTGCCCCTCGATTGGGATGGAACATGTTACATTGCCTTCCTACTGCCACCAGTTTTCCTAGCCCCATCCGATTATCATAGAAACACACATCTAGTACACATTAGACATAGAAGGGAGATCGAGTCCCCGATTGTCGATCAAACTGAAACTGCTCTAGAACAGTATACAGATTTCAATAAAGGTTTCTTCTTCTTTATAGGCCCTATCCAGAATAGTAAGTTAATACGTAGATTGACTAGAACCCTTGAAGCAGTAGTGAATGAGACTGCCTCTGCCCTAGGTAACTTAACGGAAGAGCAATCTGCTATGAGATTTGTCGTGCTCCAAAATCGTCTCGTTCTTGACGTCATACTGGCCGATAGAGGAGGAGCATGTAGAGTCATCGGATCTAGTTGCTGCATTTTCATTCCTAATAACGCGCCGTCTGTTTATTCAGCTATAACCAGACTTCATAAAATTGCCCATCAGTTACACCAGAATCCAGGCACCTGGACATGGTCCGGTTGGTTTTGGAGTATAATTTCTGCCTGGGGATGGAAAGTATTGTCCTTTCTAGGTATTGCAGTAGCGATCATATTCAGTTGCTGCCTCTGTATACAATGTGGCCCTGCAATTTGAGGCATTTGTGCTACCTCTTGTATTCCTAGTCCCAAGTTCCGTCCTAAATCCCGTTCCAAGACAATTCGAGACGAGCAAATGATACTGTATGAAATGATAGATGGTATCATGAATATTGATGTTTCCTGATGGAAACGTAGTGACAAGGAGGGAATGTGGAAAAGTAAATTTTGCCATGTTCTGTGTCCCTACGTGTTCCCCATGTTATGTTGTATGTGCATGATTAATATGCATATGTATTCCCCATGATCGATTAAAGACGCAATTACAGTTGTGTCCAACTCTAGTATGCCAGTTTCTAGTTCTCGTGAAAGCTACGAGTATTAGGCCTATGTAAAGTTATGTTGCCACGTTTCACAGTGTGCACGTTATTTCATTGTAAAGTCCCCGTTTCTAGGCCTCAAAAGGGCCCGGACACCAGATTCAGCTCCTGTCTCCTGAACCCTCGGTGAGGAGCGATACAGCCCCCACCTGTATCCCTGACCCTTCACTTACTTCATGCCTCACAGTGCCCGGCTCGGCCTGGCTCTGCCTGCCAGTCTGCCAAGAGTATGTTATGATTCTAGTTATCAGTCCAGCTCTCCTTCTCTGCATTCCTAAGCTACTGAATCGCATCAATAGTTTCCGTCATGGTCTAGCCTTTACGTCTCCATGTAAGAGAAATACTGTATTAATGGTCATTTAATATTCCTCAACACGCACTACATGTAGAATTATGCATGCACCAGTCTTAGAGTCTGTTAGCCTTTACCCGGATAACTTTTGGATTCTATCGACATGTTCTCTAAACATCAGATACTAGATAGTGTTTAGGTACATGTCGCTTTGACTCTCCAGACTTTAGTCTCTCCTTCTAGCGCAGAAGTCATAGCCCCCAGCTTCTCCCTAGTAACACGTCATTGCCAGCTTGCGCGCACCACTAGGTTAGAGGTCCCGGCTCCTTAGGTAGCCCACTCCATGTTTCCGCCTCATTTATGACATATTCTGTTACGTTTACATCACATGTCTATGTATACGCCCTGTATACGCCTCTTGTTACACCTACTTTATGCCTTATCTTTCTCGACTGCTACAAACCCCGCCCACTGCTACGCCTACTGTACTGAATGCTATGTATTTTGTTTAACTATATATATTTGTGCACTGTTATTAAAAGTTAGCGCGCTCATCCCAGATCCTGCCCCGGCAGCTGCCGGGCCCTGCCATCCTATTCCCGTGCAGGTTGTCCTGTTCCTGTCCTTTATGCTGTATTAAACCTGCAAACTCCAGCTACCTGGAATCTTGACTCTTATTTATTGAGCTATCTGTTATTGTATATCTAGTCAAAAATAGAGGTATTATTTATTTATTTACCACAATCCTGCAGAAGGATGATCTTGAGAAAGCTAGAGTAGTTCCCTCAGGGTCAGGAGAAGGAGTGAACCCCCCAGATGCTGAGAACACCACCACAGAAGTAGAAGATTAGGAGGTGAACCCAGATTCAAATGGTGATGATTCAAGGTACTCTCACCTTTCTAATGCCTCCAGAGAATCTCAAAGGGGAATGACTTCTCCCCAGAGAAGAGAGCATAAGGCCAGGATGAGAGCTGTTAATCTCCAAATAGAGAGGGAAGAAGTAGCCCCGGCCCAAGCTAGACTTGCTTTTGCAAGAGAACAGAAGTTAAGTGGTGAGATACCCACTGGTGGCAGCACTATCCCTAAGGATAAAGACAGGTCCTATGAACATAGAAACCTGAGTAAGATTGTGCCCCCCTACAGAGATGGGGTTGATATCCACAAATGGATAACTGCTCTGGAGAGGGCATGCATGGTACAGTAGGTCCCCCAAGATCAGTGGGCAGCAATCTTGTGGCTCTCCTTTTTTGAGAAAGGGAGAGATAAGCTCCTCACAGTTAGACCTGAGGATGCTAAAAACTACTCTGTCTTGAAGAGTGCTCTTATTGAAGGGTTTGGCCTAACCACTGAGCAATACAGGTTGTTGTTCAGAGACACCCAAAAAGCACAGACTCAAGACTGGACTGATTTTGTTGATTGTGCCACTAAGGCTCTGGAGGGTTGGTTGCAGGGAAGTAAAGTCTCAGACTATACAGGATTGTACAATCTTGTAATGGGAGAGCAGATCCTTAATAACTGTCAGAACCAGCAATTGCATCAACACCTTATTGACTCAGATCTGACCTCTCAAGAATTGGGAAAGAAGGCAGGCAAATGGGTCAGAACAAGAGTTAAGCAGAAACCCCAGAACCAAGGAGGTGATCAGAAGAAAACAGACCAGAAGGGTGGAGATAAGAAGGAAAAAGACCAGAAGTCTTCTACAGGCCCCCAAAATAGTAATAAGGAGGGTGATTCCCAAAATGGTAACAAGAAAAAGAAGAATGATGGCCCAAAGAAACCTTGGTGCAATACTTGTAAGTCCACTTCCCACTGGGGGAGTGAATGCACCAAGAAAAATCCAGTCCCTACCACTGCAGCCCCTAAGGCAACTGCTCCCCCTAGTACAGTCAGCAGTGGTGGTACACAACCCAAGGCTATAGTGGGGTTAACCCTGGGTACTGAGATAGATGGAGTCTGGCTTAGTCAGAATCCCTACTCAGGCAGTTCCGCTATATGATGTGGACATATCTGTGTCCACACCTATGAGTCCCAATACTTTGGGCAAATATAGACAGACGCCTTTAATTAATGAGAAACTGGCTCAGGCCTACAGGGACACTTGTGCCAGTGTCACTATGGTGACACCAAACTTTGTGGACCCTGGACAAATCATACTAGGTGAGAACTACCTAGTGGCTGTTGTTAAATTCTCCTGGGGAGGGGTAACTGGCCTCAAGAAAGTTGTTGTTAGTGCAGACCTCCCAGTAGACTGTCTTTTGGGCAATGATCTAGAGGAATCATTATGGTCAGAAGTGGAGTACAGGACTCATGCAGAAATGCTAGGGATTTCAGCCCATGTCCTTGCTGTAACCAGGTCCCAGGCCAAGAAGTGCCTACCTGAACCTTTGGTGGATCTTCAAACAATAGACCATCCACAACCCAAGAGAAGGAGCAAGAGGGGTAAGGCAGAGCCTTCCCACTTGCCTCAGGTTGAGGATCAGACCTCACAGGAGGGTGATTCTGTGATCCAAGAGGAGACAGTCCTGGAAGAGCTTGAACCTGATCAGGTTGAGTTTCTGTGGACAGGGGGACCCTCAAGGGCAGACCTGGGGCAGGCTCAGTTGACTTGCCCTTCACTTGAACCCCTCAGACAGCAAGCTGCTGCTGAGGCTGCTGGGAATGCTCAAGGTACCCATAAAGTATATTGGGATGATGGGCTCCTTTATTCAGAGGCTAGAGACCCCAAGCCTGGTGCAACCAGGAGGTTGGTTATACCTCTGCAATTTAGGGGCTTCCTTCTAACCTTGGCCCATGATATTCCCCTTGCAGGACACTTAGGCCAGAACAAGACTTGGGACAGGCGTGTCCTTCACTTTCACTGGCCTCATATGTCAGAAGATACCAAGGAGTTTTGTCGCTCCTGTGTCACCTGCCAAGCCAGTGGCAAATCAGGTGGCACCACAACAGCCCCCCTTATACCTCTACCTGTGGTGGGGGTGCCCTTTGAGAGAGTTGGGATTGACATTGTTGGACCAATGGATCCCCAAAAAGCATCTGGGCACAGATTTATCCTGGTGGTAGTGGATCATGCCACCAGGTACCCAGAGGCAATTCCCCTGAGGACCACAACAGCTCCTGTTGTGGCAAGGGCCCTACTTGGAGTTTTCTCCAGAGTGGGCTTTCCAAAGGAGGTACTTTCAGACAGAGGTACAAACTTTATGTCTTGATACTTAAAGGCAATGTGGAAGGAGTGTGGAGTGAACTACACGTTCACCACACCCTATCACCCACAGTGCAATGGGCTTGTGGAGAGATTCAAAAAGACTCTAAAGGGAATGATAAAAGGGTTACCAGAAAAGCTTAGGCGAAGATGGGACATCCTTTTACCCTGCTTGCTCTTTGCTTACAGAGAGGTCCCACAGAAGGGGGTTGGCTACAGCCCTTTTGAACTTTTGTTTGGCCACCCTGTGAGGGGTCCATTGTGTCTTGTGAAGGAAGGATGGCAGTTACCTCTCAAAAAGCCTAAGCTTGATATTGTGGACTATGTACTTGGTCTCCGCTCCAGGATGGCTGAATACATGGAGAGAGCATCCAAAAACCTGGAGGCCAGCCAAGAATTACAGAAAGCTTGGCATGACCAAAAGGCTGTTCTGACTGAGTACCAGCCAGGGCAGAAGGTGTGGGTGTTGGAGCCAGTGGCCCCAGCAGCTCTCCAAGACAAATGGTCTGGACCCCACACCATACTGGAAAATAAGGGAGAGGTCACCTACTTGGTGGACCTTGGCACCCCTAGGAGCCCCCACAGGGTGCTCCATGTAAACAGGTTGAAAGCATTTGTTGACAGGGAAGACATGGGCTTGCTCATGGCTACAGATGGGGACCAGGAGGAAGAGAGTGACCCTCTCCCAGACCTGCTTTCCCAAAACCCTGATGATGGCTCAGTGGATGGAGTAGCCTTGGCAGGCAGCCTCACTGACCAGCAACAGATGGACTGCAGACAGGTTTTGCAAGCCCATAGACACATGTTTTCACTTACACCAAGTCAAACTAACTGGTGCACCCATGAGGTGGAAACTGGTGACAGTCTGCCTGTTAAGAATAAAATCTACAGGCAACCTGACCATGTCAGGGATTGTATAAAGGCTGAGGTGCAGAAAATGTTAGAACTTGGAGTGATTAAGCCATCAGAGAGCCCCTGGGCCAGCCCAGTTTTCCTTGTGCCAAAACCTCATACCAAAGATGGAAAGAGAGAAACGAGATTTTGTATGGACTATAGAGGTCTCAATGCTGTCACTAGGACAGATGCTCATCCCATTCCAAGGGCAGATGAGCTCATTGATAAGTTGGCTTCTGCCAAATTTCTGAGCACATTTGATTTGACAGCTGGCTATTGGCAAATCAGGTTAGCTGAAGAGTCTAAAGCCAAAACAGCATTCTCTACCCCCAGTGGACATTATCAGTTTGTGGTGATGCCCTTTCGTTTGAAGAATGCACCTGCCACCTTCCAAAGGTTGGTGAATCAAGTCCTTTCTGGGTTGGATGACTTTTGTGCAGCATATCTAGATGATATTGCTGTCTTTAGCTCTACCTGGGAGGATCACCTGATCCACCTGAAGAAGGTTCTGGAGGACCTGCAAAAGGCAGGCCTGACTATCAAGGCTACCAAGTGCCAGATAGGGCAGAGCAAGGTTGTGTACCTGGGCCACCTAGTAGGTGGGGGTCAGGTTCAAACATTGGAGAGCAAGATCCAGGCCATACAGACTGGGCTCCTACAACTACCCAGACACAAGTCAGAGCCTTCTTGGGCCTGACTGGGTATTACAGGAAGTTTGTAAAGAACTATGGGTCCATTGTGACACCATTAAATGATTTGACATCCAATAAGATGCCCAGAAAGGTTCAGTGGACAGTTAGCTGTCAAAAGGCATTTGATGACCTGAAGAAGGGAAGGCCATGTGCTCTGCACCTATCCTGAAGAGTCCTGACTACTCCAAAGAGTTCATTATCCAAACAGATGCTTCTGAGTTGGGACTGGGAGCTGTGCTTTCACAACTTAATGTAGATGGTCAAGACCAGCCCATTGCTTTCATTAGCAGAAGGCTGACCCCTAGAGAGAAACTTTGGTCAGCCATTGAGAGGGAGGCCTTTGCTGTGGTTTGGGCCCTGAAGAAGTTGAGACCATACTTGTTTGGCACTCACTTCCTAATTCAGACAGACCATAAGCCCCTCTTGTGGCTTAATCAGATGAAGGGTGAAAATCCCAAACTGCTCAGGTGGTCCATTTCCCTACAGGGGATGGATTTTACAGTGGAGCACAGACAAGGGACCGACTATGGCAATGCAAATGGTCTCTCCAGGTATTTCCACTTAGAACATGAAGACTTATCTGGTCAAGGTTAAGTTTAATGTCCCTGCGTTTGGGGGGGGGGGGTTGTGTAGGAGAGTAGGGTCTGCTATCCTATGGTCACCCCAATGTATGCTTTTTGCTTCACTGGTTTTCGACTTAATGTGGCTGTGGGCCTGCTAATCAGACCCACAGCCTGCTGATCTCTCTCTAAATTCACAGACATGTACTTTAGGTACACCACCAATTTGGTACTGGACACCTTGTCAGCCCCTGTACAGTGCACTATTGGTGCCCAGGGCATAGGTGCATCCAAGGCCACCCCTGGCTGGTACTTAAATCGACACAACTGGCTGATCACTCAGCTGGGGCAAGGTGGTGTAATCACCCCTTGCTTAGATATAGTAT
This sequence comes from Lissotriton helveticus, assembly GCF_964261635.1. Classification (NCBI taxonomy): domain Eukaryota; kingdom Metazoa; phylum Chordata; class Amphibia; order Caudata; family Salamandridae; genus Lissotriton; species Lissotriton helveticus. The sequence goes on from NC_136071.1 coordinate 407,229,209, forward strand.
ACCTATATCTAAACCTATATCTGGACACATATATACCTATAAGTCACTCCTATGGCAGGCCTTAACAATCCTGGAGGCAGAGTGCTTGGTTTTATGTGAGATGGTGCTCTAGCATGAGCTTAGCCTGTCTGCAGCTTTCGGAACCATTTCCTTATAGCAGTTCTAGTGATACTGCCATACCATATACTCTTAAGTGCATTATAATCCTCGCGGTTAATGCTAACTTTGGTTTGGCTTTATCAAAACATGTCGTGTTTGGTGTCATACACTTTGGAATACTACCCCCTCGCCAGTCCTGGTGACGGGGGTAGCATTCCACCCTTCTAGAGGGAGAAGACATGTTACTTTACTGAAAACGCAGTTAATTCTAACCAGAGCCCCAGCATCACAAAATGGATGATGCTGCCAAAGACACGAGTCAAAGCGATACAAAAGGGGATGATGGACAGAGCGTTTGAACAAATCAAACACTCACCCCCAGTCAACTGATCTGGGTTTAATCCATCACCATTCTTTAGTTCACTCAGCCACCCCAGTTCAGAAAACGAGTCTGGCCTCCTGCTGCTGACCGAATTTGGCAGAGGACGCCTGGACAAAGGGTTTCCTGTCACAGGGAGGTGTCACACCACCCAGACAGGAGATAGTGGATTGTAGCAGGGAGGGTTGAAAGAAACTAGACACTGCCTGGGGCACACAAGGTGTCCCGGGGCAGATTCCAGTCATCCAGCCCCAGTCCTGGCACGAAACTGGACAAAGGGAAAGGGGTGTAACCACCCCTTTCCTGGGTCCCACCCATAGGAGGGACCTAGCAGGTAATCCAGCCCCTTTATTTGGAATAAAGGTAGGAGCTGTGCAGATGCACATCAGATTATCCTGACTGAAACGTATGAAATGAAACTCTGGACCCTTTGACATCCCACTCGACGTAGAAGACTGAAGAATCTCCCTTGTGGTCAAGGAGTGACCACCCTGTGCAAACAGGCACCATCTAGCACCTCAACATTTGCTTTGTTGCAGTTCCCGCCGGAACTCGAGCAACAGAGATCAACAAGAGCCAGCGTTCCTGCTTTCCAACAGCCTGATCCACAGTCTGTGCAGAGTTGAGACCCGTGGAGGGGACCTGAAGCGTGGGGCCGGCCATCTTGGAAAAACTACAAAGCGCTGATGGTGCAGCATACGAGGCTTCCTCCAAGCTTTGCATTGGAGTTTCAGAAGCGCCCGCGCCGAGCAGCTTTTGCACTGAAGCTCACCCCTCCACACTCCTCGAGTGCTGCGTGGGGCTCTTTTGCATTTTCCTGCTTGATGCGTTGGTCCGGTCGCTTGCCCGTTGGCTAGCGGCCCCAGTACCGACGAACCTTTAAATTTGCTCTGCTAGTCTGGTTGTCCAGACTGGCCCTCGCTCCCCTGAAAAGGAGCACCCGATCTGACCTTCCTGGTCCGATCAAGAAGCAATCTTCGAATCCTGCGTGGATTGCCTTTGCCAAGGCTTGTTGACTCCATTCCAAAAGCCGACACCGCCGACAGTGAGAGCCTTTGTGGGACAGCTCGTGATCCACTCCAGGACATCCTCAGTGCCCCAGAGTCCACGTGGCAGCGGAGACAAGCTTCACAACAAGCACCTGATTGCGCCCGACATTGCCTGGTTCCTTCCTGGTCACTGGCTAGTGACCCAGACTCTGTCCCCTCTGCTTACATGTACTCTACATCTTCGATCCACCCTGGGATCACACCAGACACTTCTCTTCTGGACGCCTGCAGCATCTTCATCTCCAGGTACCATAGAACTGCGTGCCGAAACCCGACACATATTTGCACCTGTGCACCCTCTTCCTGTGGATGAGGTAACTCTTGAACACCGGTGCTCCTGTAGTGGTTCACACCTCTAGTGTCTAAGTCTAAAGGTTTGTCCTTCTAGTCCAGTCGGAAGACTCTTAAAACTGTAACTCGATAACTTTTACGCACCATTGACTTTGCATTGGTGAATGCGTGTGCCTTAGGCACTGCACCCGAATCCCGCGGGCTACTCCCGTCCTAACTATTGTTAGACCCTCGTAGTCCAAGCGATTCCCAAGGCCCTAGGCCTTACCACTGATCAAATAGTGATTGTTATACCACTTTTTTGATATATGGTTTGAGTGGCCACCAGCCTCATCCATAATTGTGCAACTTTCATATGTTATATTGTGCTTTTGTTTAAACGCTTGTGCTTCATTGCTCATGAAGAGTAGTGGGGATTATTCTAAGAATAAATACATATATTTTTATAATATATAACTTGTGTAGTGTCCTTTCATTTGGTATTACAGGATGCATATGGTAAAACAGCTGGCTTGACATGCCCCCTTGAGTTAAGCCTTTAAGGCTGCTTAGTCCATGCTACCCCTAGGATAGCTTGTCTATAAGGTTGACTTACAACCACAACCATAAGGGATTGTTTGGACTGATACAAGGTGCCCACAGAACTGTGGACATCATATACCAGGCCAACTTCTCACACCAGACGTGGGTCCCGTGCTCACTAGGCCACTGGAGTAAAGTTATCCTGGCTGAAGACGGCTGATAGCCAGAAACCGGTCCTAGGATGCTTGATACCGGTCCTAGGATGCTTTATTCCGGTCCAGGAAAGACATGGCTTTTGCAGTTCAGGCAGGCTGGACTGTTCCCATGAGGCACAGGGTCAAGACTGATTTGCATATGGCCATGTCTGAACTGGGGTTCCTTGGTGAGCAAAATAACGATGGATTAAACCCAGATCTGTGACTGGGGGTGAATGTTTTGCCATTGTGCAACATTCCGTCCATCATCTTGTGTGTTTTGCTGTTCACCCTATGTGGGATGGGTATGCCCAGACGTGGGTCCCGTGCTCACTAGGCCACTGGAATCAAGATATCCTGGCTGAAGACGGCTAATAGCCAGAAACCGCTCCTAGGATGCTTGATTCCGGTCCAGGAAAGACATGGCTTGGCAGTTCCGGCTGGACTGTTCCCATGAGGCACAGGGTCAAGACTGATTTGCATATGGCCATGTCTGAACTGGGGTGGCTTGGTAAGCAAAATAATGATGGATTAAACCCAGATCCGTGACTGGGGGTGAATCTTTTGCCATTGTGCAACATTCAGTCCATCATCTTGTGTGTTTTGCTGTTCACCCTATGTGGGAAGGGTATGCCCAGACGTGGGTCCCGTGCTCACTAGGCCACTGGAGTCAAGCTATCCTGGTTGAAAATGGCTGATAGCCAGAAACCGGTCCGAGGTTTCTTGATTCCGGTCCTGGAAAGACATGGTTTGGCACTTCAGGCTGGACTGTTCCCATGAGGTACAGGGTCAAGACTGATTTGTATATGGCCATGTCTGAACTGGGGTTCATTAGTGAGCAAAATAATGATGGATTAAACCCAGATCTGTGACTGGGGGTGAATGTTTTGCCATTGTGCAACATTCCGTCCATCATCTTGTGTGTTTTGCTGTTCACCCTATGTGGGAAGTGTATGCCCAGACGTGGGTCCTGTGCTCACTAGGCCACTGGAGTCAAGCTATCCTGGCCGAAGATGGCTGATAGCCAGAAACCGGTCCTAGGATTCTTGATTCCGGTCCAGGAAAGGCATGGCTTGGCACTTCAGGCTGGATTGTTCCCATGAGGTACAGTGTCAAGACTGATTTGCATATGGCCATGTCTGAACTGGGTTGGCTTGGTGGGCAAAATAACCATGGATTATACCCAGATCTGTGACTGGGGGTGAATGTTTTGCCATTGTGCAACATTCTGTCCATCATCTTGTGTGTTTTGCTGTTCACCCTATGTTGTAAGGGTATGCCCAGACGTGGGACCCGTGCTCACTAGGAGACTGGTTTCAAGCAATCCTGGCTGAAGACGGCTGATAGCCAGAAACCGGACCTGGGATGGTTTATTCCGGTGCAGGAAAGAAATGGCTTGGCAGTTCAGGCTGGACTGTTACCATGAGGCACAGGGTCAAGACTTATTTGCATATGGCCATGTCTGAACTGTGGTGGTTTGGTGAGCAAAGTAACGATGGATTAAACTCAGATCTGTGACTGGGGGTGAATGTTTTGCCATTTTGCAACATTTCGTCCATCATCTTGTGTGTTTTGCTGTTCACCCTATGTGGGAAGGGTTTGCCCAGACGTGGGTCCCGTGCTCACTAATCCACTGGAGTAAAGCTATCCTGGCTGAAGACGGCTGATAGCCAAAAACTGGTCCTAGGAAGCTTGATACCGGTCCTAGTATGCTTGATTCCGGTCCAGGAAAGACATGGCTTTGCAGTTCAGGCAGGCTAGGCTTTTCCCATGAAGCACAGGGTCAAGACTGATTTGCATATGGCCATGTCTGAACTGGGGTTCCTTGGTGAGCAAAATAACGATGGATTAAACCCAGATCTGTGACTGGGGGTGAATGTTTTGCCATTGTGCAACATTCCGTCCCTCATTTTGTGTGTTTTGCTGTTCACCCTATGTGGGAAGGGTGTGCCCAGACGTGGGTCCCGTGCTCACTGGGGCACTGGAGTCAAGCTATCCTGGCTGAAGATAGCTGATAGCCAGAAACCGGTCCTGGGATGCTTGATTCTGGTCCAGGAAAGACATGGCTTGGCAGTTCAGGCTGGACAGTTCCCATGAGGCACAGGGTAAAGACTGATTTGCATATGGCCATGTCTGAACTGGGGTGGCTTGGTGAGCAAAATAACGATGGATTAAACTCAGATCTGTGACTGGGAGTGAATGTTTTGCCATTGTGCAACATTCCGTCCATCATTCTGTGTGTTTTGCTATTCACCCTATGTGGGAAGGGTATGCCCAGACATGGGTCTCATGCTCACTAGGCCACTGGAGTAACGCTATCCTGGCTGAAGACGGGTGATAGCCAGAAACCGGTCCTAGGATGCTTGATTCCGGTCCAGGAAAGACATGGCTTGGCAGTTCAGGCTGGACTGTTCCCATGAGGCACAGGGTCAAGACTGATTTGCATATGGCCATGTCTGAACTGGGGTTCCTTGGTGAGCAAAATAACGATGGATTAAACCAAGATCTGTGACTGGGGGTGAATGTTTTGCCATTGTGCAACATTCCGTCCATCATCTTGTGTGTTTTGCTGTTCACCCTATGTGGGAAGGGTATGCCCAGATGTGGGTCCCGTGCTCACTAGTCCACTGGAGTCAAGCTATCCTGGCTGAAGACGGCTGATAGCCAGTAACTGGTCCTAGGGTGCTTGATTCCGGTCCAGGAAAGCTATGGCTTGGCAGTTCAGGCTGAAATGTTCCCATGAGGCACAGGGTCAAGACTGATTTGCATATGGCCATGTCTGAACTGGGGTTCCTTGGTGAGCAAAATAACGATGGATTAAACCCAGATCTGTGACTGGGGGTGAATGTTTTGCCATTGTGCAACATTCCGTCCATCATCTTGTGTGTTTTTCTGTTCACCCTATGTGGGAAGGGTATACCCAGACGTGGGTCCCGTGCTCACTAGGCCACTGGAGTCAATCTATCCTGGCTGAAGATGGCTGATAGCCAGAAACCGGTCCTAGGATTCTTGATTCTGGTCCAGGAAAGACATGGCTTGCCAGTTCAGGCTGGACTGTTCCCATGAGGCACAGGGTCAAGACTGATTTGCATATGGCCTTGTCTGAACTGGGGTGGCTTGGTGAGCAAAATAACGATGGATTAAACTCAGATCTGTGACTGGGGGTGAATGTTTTGCCATTGTGCAACATTCCGTCCATCATCTTGTGTATTTTGCTGTTCACCCTATGTGGGAAGCTTAGGAGGAGCTTATGCAGGACACTTAGGCTAGAACAAGACTTGGGACAGGCTTGTCCCTCACTTTCACTGGCCTCACATGTCAGAGGATACTAAGGAGTTTTGGCCCTCCTGTGACACCTTCCAAGCCAGTGGCAAGTCATGTGGTACCACAAAGGCCCCCCTTATTCCACTACCTGTGGTGGGGGCGCCCTTTGAAAGAGTTGGGATAGACATTGTTGGTCCAATGGATCCCCCAACAGCATCTGGGCACAGGTTTATCCTGGTGGTAGTGGATCATGCCACCAGGTACCCAGAAGCAATACCGCTAAGGATCACAACAGCTCCTGTTGTGGCAAGGGCCCTACTTGGAGTATTCTCCAGAGTGGGCTTTCCAAAGGAGGTCCTTTATGACAGAGGTACTAACTTTATGTCTGGATACTTAAAGGCAATGTGGAAAGAGTGTGGAGTAAACTATAAGTTTACCACACCCTACCATCCACAGTGCAATGAGCTTGTTGAAAGGTTCAACAAGACCCTAAAGGGAATGATAAAAGGGTTACCTGAAAAGCTTAGGTGAAGATGGAACATCCTTTTATACTGCTTGCTCTTTGCTTACAGAGAAGTCCCACAGAAGGGGGTTGGCTACAGCCTTTTGAACTTTTGTTTGGCCACCCTGTGAGGAGTCCATTGTGTCTTGTGAAGGAAGGATGGGAGTTACCTCTCAAAAAGCCTAAACTTGACATTTTGGACTATGTACTTGGTCTCTGCTCCAGGATGGCTGAGTACATGGAGAGAGCATCCAAAAACCTGGAGGCCAGCCAAGAATTACAGAAAGCTTGGCATGACCAAAAGGCTGTTCTGACTGAGTACCAGCCAAGGCAGAAGGTGTGGGTGTTGGAGCCAGTGGCCCCAGCAGCTCTCCAAGACAAATGGTCTTGACCCCACATCATACTTGAGAAAAAGGGAGAGGTCACCTACTTGGTGGACCTTGACACCCCTAGGAGCCCCCACAGGGTGCTCCATGTAAACAGATTGAAACCATATGTGGACAGGGCAGACATGGGTTTACTCATGGCTACATATGGGGAACAGGAGGAAGAGAGTGACCCTCTCCCAGACCTGCTTTCCCAAAACCCTGATGATGGTTCAGTGGATGGAGTAGCCTTGGCAGGCACCCTCACTGACCAGCAACAATGGGACTGCAGACAAGTGTTGCAGGCTCATAGACATATGTTTTCTCCTACACCAAGTCAAACTAACTGGTGCACCCATGAGGTGGACACTGGTGACAGTCTGCCTGTGAAGAATAAAATCTACAGGCAACCTGACCATGTCAGGGATTGTATAAAGGCTGAGGTGCAGAAAATGCTTGAACTTGGAGTGATTGAGCCATCAGAGAGCCCATGGGCCAGCCCAGTAGTCCTTGTGCCAAAACCTCATACCAAAGATGGAAAGAGAGAAATGAGATTTTGCGTGGACTATAGAGGTCTTAATGCTGTCACTAGGACAGATGCTCATCCCATTTCAAGGGCAGATGAGCTCATAGATAAGTTGGCTTCTGCCAAATTTCTGAGCACATTTGACTTGACAGATGGCTATTGGCAAATCAAGTTAGCTGAGGAGTCTAAAGCCAAAACAGCATTCTCTACCCCCAGTGGACATTATCAGTTTGTGGTGATGCCCTTTGGTTTGAAGAATGCACCTGCCAACTTCCAAAGGTTGGTGAATCAAGTCCTTGCTGGGTTGGATGACTTTTGTGCAGCATATCTAGATGATATTGCTGTCTTCAGCTCCACCTGGGAAGGATCAACTGATCCACCTGAATAAGGTTCTGGAGGCCCTGCAAAAGGCAGGCCTGACTATCAAGGCTACCAAGTGCCAGATAGGGCAGAGCGAGGTTGTGTACCTGGGCCACCTAGTAGGTGGGGGTCAGGTTCACCCATTGGAGAGTAAAATCCAGGCCATACAGGACTGGGCTCCTCCAACTACCCAGACACAAGTCAGAACCTTCTTGGGCTTGACTGGGTATTACAGGAAATTTGTGAAGAATTATGGATCCATTGTGACTCCATTAAATGATCTGACATATAAGAAGATGCCCAAAAAGGTCCAGTGGACAGTTAGCTGTCAAAAGGCATTTGATGACCTGAAGAAGGCCATATGCTCTGCACCTATCCTGAAAAGTCCTGACTACTCCAAAGAGTTCATTGTCCAAACAGATGCTTCTGAGTTGGGGTGGGAGCTGAGCTTTCACAACTTAATGTAGATGGTCAAGACCAGCCCATTGCTTTTATTAGCAGAAGGCTGACCCCTAGAGAGAAACGTGGGTCAGCCATTGAGAGGGAGGCCTTTGCTGTGGTTTGGGCCCTGAAGAAGTTGAGACCATACTTGTTTGGCACTCACTTCCTAATTCAGACAGACCATAAACCCCTCTTGTGGCTTAATCAGATGAAGGGTGAAAATCCCAAACTGCTCAGGTGGTCCATTTCCCTACAGTGGATGGACTTTCCAGTGGAGCACAGACCAGGGACTGACCATGGCAATGCAGATGGTCTCTCCAGGTATTTCCACTTAGAACATGAAGACTTATCTAGTCAAGTTTATGTTTAATGTCCCTGCGTTTGGGTGGGGGGGAGGTTGTGTAGGAGAGTAGGTTCTGCTTTCCTATGGTCACCCCAATTTTTGCTTTTTGCTTCACTGGTTTTCAACTTAATATGGCTGTGGGCCTGCTAATCAGACCCACAGCCTGCTGTTCTCTCTCTAAATTCACAGACATGTACTTTAGATACATCACCAATTTGGTACTGGACACCTTATCAGCCCCTGTACAGAGTACTATAGGTACCCAGGGCATAGGTGCATCCAAGGCCTACCAGGGGCTGCAGCATATCTTTTGCCACACCTGGCTGGCCACTTAAAATGACACAACTGTCTGATCCCTCAGCTGGGGCAAGGTGGTGTAATCACCCCTTGCTTAGATATAGTATACCTGTATCTAAACCTATCTGGACACATATATACCTATAAGTCACTCCTATGGCAGGCCTTAACAATCCTGGAGGCAGAGTGCTTGGTTTTATGTGAGATGGTGCTCTAGCATGAGCTGAGCCTGTCTGCAGCTTTCGGAACCATTTCCTTATAGCTGTTCCAGGATATTGCCATACCATATACTCTTAAGTGCATTATAATCCTCGCGGTTATTGCTAACTTTGGTTTGGCTTTATCTAAACATGTCGTGTTTGGTGTCATACACTTTGTAATACTACCCCCTCGCCAGTTCTGGCGACGCGGGTAGCATTCCACCCTTCTAGAGGGAGAAGACATGTTACTTTACTTAAAACGTGGTTAATCCTAACCAGAGCCTCAGCATCACAAAATGGATGCTGCTGCCCCGACACAAGTCTGACCTCCTGCTGCTGACCGAAACTTTTCAAAAAGGGGGGTGGTGATGGACAGAGTATCTGAATTAAGCAGAACACTCCTACCCAGTCAAAAGATCAGGGCTTGATCCATCACCGTTTTTTAGCTCACTGCACCATCCCAGTTCAGAACCTGGCTATATGCAAATTAGTCTGACCCTGGCCCAGTGCATCATGGGAACAGGGCAGACCAAACTACCAAGCCAATTCTTTACTGGAAAGGAAACAAGCTTCCGGGGACCGGTTTCTGGCATTACAGCCGTCTTCGGCCCGGCTTGCTTGAATCTTGATGGTGCAGTGAGCAAGGGACTCACATCTGAGCATACCCTTCCACTCTTGTGGTGGCCAAAACGATTCAAAAAGGGGGGTGGTGATGGACAGAGTATCTGAATTAAGCAGAACACTCCTACCCAGTCAAAAGATCAGGGCTTGATCCATCACCGTTTTTTAGCTCACTGCACCATCCCAGTTCAGAACCTGGCTATATGCAAATTAGTCTGACCCTGGCCCAGTGCATCATGGGAACAGGGCAGACCAAACTACCAAGCCAATTCTTTACTGGAAAGGAAACAAGCTTCCGGGGACCGGTTTCTGGCATTACAGCCGTCTTCGGCCCGGCTTGCTTGAATCCTGATGGTGCAGTGAGCAAGGGACTCACATCTGAGCATACCCTTCCACTCTTGTGGTGGCCAAAACGATTCAAAAAGGGGGGTGGTGATGGACAGAGTATCTGAATTAAGCAGAACACTCCTACCCAGTCAAAAGATCAGGGCTTGATCCATCACCGTTTTTTAGCTCACTGCACCATCCCAGTTCAGAACCTGGCTATATGCAAATTAGTCTGACCCTGGCCCAGTGCATCATGGGAACAGGGCAGACCAAACTACCAAGCCAATTCTTTACTGGAAAGGAAACAAGCTTCCGGGGACCGGTTTCTGGCATTACAGCCGTCTTCGGCCCGGCTTGCTTGAATCCTGATGGTGCAGTGAGTAAGAATTGGCTTTTGTAGTTTGGTTTGCCCTGTTCCCATCATGCACTGGGACAGGAACAGACTAATTTGCATACAGCCAGGTTCTGAAACTGGGATGGTGCAGTGAGCTAAAAAACGGTGTTGGATCTAGCCCTGATCTCTTGACTGGGTGAGAGTATTCTGCTTTATTCAGAGACTCTGTCCCTCACCACCCCTTGTTGTAAATATTTTTGTCCACCCTAAGCGTGGAAGGGTATACTCAGACATGAGTCCCTTGCTCATTGCACCATCAGGATTCAAGCAAGCCGGCCCGAAGACGGCTGTAATGCCAGAAACCGGTCCCCGGAAGCTTGTTTCCTTCCCAGTGTAAGAATTGGCTTTTGTAGTTTGGTTTGCCCTGTTCCCATCATGCACTGGGACAGGAACAGACTAATTTGCATACAGCCAGGTTCTGAAACTGGGATGGTGCAGTGAGCTAAAAAACGGTGTTGGATCTAGCCCTGATCTCTTGACTGGGTGAGAGTATTCTGCTTTATTCAGAGACTCTGTCCCTCACCACCCCTTGTTGTAAATATTTTTGTCCACCCTAAGCGTGGAAGGGTATACTCAGACATGAGTCCCTTGCTCATTGCACCATCAGGATTCAAGCAAGCCGGGCCGAAGATGGCTGTAATGCCAGAAACCGGTCCCCGGAAGCTTGTTTCCTTCCCAGTGTAAGAATTGGCTTTTGTAGTTTGGTTTGCCCTGTTCCCATCATGCACTGGGACAGGAACAGACTAATTTGCATACAGCCAGGTTCTGAAACTGGGATGGTGCAGTGAGCTAAAAAAACTGTGTTGGGTCTAGCCCTGATCTCTTGACTGGGTGAGAGTATTCTGCTTTATTCAGAGACTCTGTCCCTCACCACCCCTTGTTGTAAATATTTTTGTCCACCCTAAGCGTGGAAGGGTATACTCAGACATGAGTCCCTTGCTCATTGCACCATCAGGATTCAAGCAAGCCGGGCCGAAGACGGCTGTAATGCCAGAAACCGGTCCCCGGAAGCTTGTTTCCTTCCCAGTGTAAGAATTGGCTTTTGTAGTTTGGTTTGCCCTGTTCCCATCATGCACTGGGACAGGAACAGACTAATTTGCATACAGCCAGGTTCTGAAACTGGGATGGTGCAGTGAGCTAAAAAACGGTGTTGGATCTAGCCCTGATCTCTTGACTGGGTGAGAGTATTCTGCTTTATTCAGAGACTCTGTCCCTCACCACCCCTTGTTGTAAATATTGCTGACCGAAACTTGGCAGGGGAGGCCTGGACAAAGCGTTTCCTGTCACAGGGAGGTGCTACACCACCCCAGACAGGAGATAGTGGATTGGAGCAGGGAGGGCTGAATGAAACTAGACACTGCCTGGGGCACACAAGGTGTCCCAGGCAAATTCCAATCAAACCGGTTCTGGGGCACTCCAGCCCCAGCTCTGGCGCGAAACTGGACAAAGGGAACAGGGTGTAACCACCCCCTTCCTGGTTCCCACCCATAGGAGGGACCTAGCCGGTAATCCAGCCCCTTGATTTGGAATAAAGGTAGGAGCTGTGCTGATGCACATCAGATTATCCTGAGTGAAACTTTGATACATAACTCTGGACCCTTCGACATCCCACTCGACGTGGAAGACTGAAGAATATCCCTTGTGGTCAAGGAGTGACAACCCTGTGCAAACAGGTACCATCCAGCACGTCACCGTTTGCTTTGTTGCAGTTCCTGCTGGAACTCGAGCAACAGAGATCAACAAGACCCAGCGTTCCTGCCTTCCAACAGCCCAATCCACAGTCCCTTTGAATCTGAGACCAGTGAAGGCGACGTGAAGCGTGGGGCCGGCCATCTTGGAAAAACTACAAAGTGCTGACCGTGCAGCTCCCGAGGCTCCCTCGAAGTTGTGCATTAGGTTTTTAGAAGCCCTAGCCCCGAGCACCTTTTGCACTGAAGCTCACCCCTCCACACTCATCGAGTGCTGCGTGGGGTCCTTTTGCATTTTCCTGCTTGACGCGTTGGTACGGTTGCTTGCCCGTTGGCTAGTGGCCCCAGTACTGATGAACCAAAGAATGTACACTACTAGTCTGGTTGCTCTAGACTGGCCCTCGCTCCCCTGAAAAGGAGCACCTGCTCTGACCTTGCTGATCCGAGTAAGAAGCGATCTTTGAATCCTGCATGGGTTGCATTTGCCAAGGCCTGTTAACTCGGACCCGGAAGCCGACACCGCCAACATCGAGAACCTTTATGGGACAGCTCGTGATCCACTCCTGGACATCCTCGATGTCCCAGAGTCCACGTGGCACCGGAGACAAGCTTCATGACAACCACCTGATTGCGCCCAACATTGCCTGGTTCCTTCCTGGTCACTGCTGCGTGACCCAGACTCTGTCCCCTCTGCTTTCAGGTACTCTACATCTTCGATCCACCCTTGGATCCAACCAGACTCTTCTCTCCTGGCCGCCTGCAGCATCTTCATCTCCAGGCTCCATAGAACTACACGACGAAACCCGACACACTTTGGCACCTATGCACCCGCTTCCTGTGGGTGAGGTAACGATCGAACACCAGTGCTCCTGTAGTGGTTTACACCACTAGTGTCTAAGTTTCTTTGACTCTCCCTGCTGCAAGGACCCAAGTCATCCCTGTGACCAAATCTCCCCCATTATCCGCTTCAGTGCACCTTGTCCTCCTCCATGCATCATAGTGTATTGCCATACCCACGACATCCTAGCATACGTCTGTCTCCCACCTGTATCCTCAGATCGGGGCAACTCCTTATTTCTCAGAACACATTGTCAACCTTCCAGGCCACAAATCCCCACACATATCCCGGAGATTCCCTCATCATTGCACAGCCCTTGAGCAAACTGGCCAGTTCGTCTCTTCCGTCGGTCCATGCCCAGGAAAAGGGGCCACCCCCGCCAGGCAACCGCCTGGGGTCCTGTTCCACTCCCAACTCCTATAGTAGAAAATAATAATTAGTCCTTCATGAAGTGTATCCCTCTTCCCTTAGCCCCTGTTCGGCAAGTGTTCAGTCGCCACCTCATGACAGAAACACCTAGTCGTACACCCGTAGCCCTGAAACCTGCAACCGCTCCCCCCTCCCACCTCCCCCCTAGGGCCCCGTCTGCCACCACTGCGACAGCCCACACAATGCAAAAACAGTGCGCCACCATAGGCATCCCCACCCAAACAGCCCAGCCTCCGCATGAAGCCCAGAACGACCTGCAGAACTGAAATCCCACCTTCCACCTTCGGGAAAAAAAACACCCCCAGCCCTACACCTTCGATCTCAAGTCAATCTCGGTGCCCTGGACGACCGCCCCAACCGTAACCACTAAAACCCAGCCACACCATCCTCACAAAGCACCTCAAAGCACCAAAGTCACCCTGTTTGAGAATCAGGTGCCCCATTATGTACCCCAAGCACGCCAGGCGCTATATCGCCGGTCACCCTAGGCATCGCCCATTCATCCGCTGCTCCACGGCAACCCGCCTCCAGTGGGAACTAACGAACTCCCAGGTCCCCTTTAACTCTAGAGAGTAGCATAGTGCCAGAGTATTTTTGCCGCTGCCCCGCGCACCATCTCCCCACACCACACATCCCCAAAAAACATCCCTACCCTGTACGCTCCTTCTGCTGCACCATTCAGCCTCGCAATCTGCGCACCCATGAAAGATTACCCCGCCAGACACCTTGCCTAGACACCCCCCTCCCATGTATAGCACTCCCAGACCCGACATACTGTAAAGCCGCCTTCCCCCCTGGACCCCCACGCTCTTCACACCCCCGGCCACCCTTGTTCGTTGCAGCATGTGTGTAGAGCGCTCCAATACCCACGGGTTCAGCCACCACTATATAAAACTGTACTTAAAATAAATAAAGGGGAACAGCGTATCAGTCAAAACCCTGTCTCACACTATAGCACAAACCTCAAGCCGTACCACTCTTACCGCCAGTCTTAAGCACCTGCTGCATTTATGTCAGCCATCCATGTCCCCGCCCCCCGGGGTGGGGCCCCATCGCAGCAGCCTAATCCCGCTCCGGCGTGCTTGGAACCGGGAAAACCCTCCCCCAGAGCACCACCAGTCAGAACAATTCCTGCACCTGCGCCAGAGTCCCGGCTGTCTTACATACGACATCGGGCACCACGGACCCATGGCCTCAAACAACAGAGATGGACTTCCTAACCCCGTCAATCCCCTGCACGTCAGTGGATCATCCAAATCTCTACTTTGTAAGTCAACCCAGCCTAATATCACCCAATTTGTCAGCATGCCTTAGGTGTGCCAAGGCCCATACAGTGCGTGTACGCCCCCAGCTGTCTATTCTACCCATAACTGCTTGCGTGGCAGCCGGCACCTCAGGCCCCCAAGTGCTCTTCTCACTCTGAGAATGTCCCGTCTCCATAGAAATCAATGGTGATCCGCGGCTGTGTTTAGACACTGTACGTGTCCCCCGTGGGCCTCCTGCAGCCTTGAATTGGTAACTCCGGATAATTGCGGGGGATTAATTCTTTGCTTTAAAATACGTGAGGACTTACATTACTGTCCTTGGTGTCAGGCAATTTGGCTGTATTCTCTTAGTCCCCATTTTATGGCCTAAGCGTCAAATATATGTTGGTGAATTTGGAAACATCCATATAGATTTAATTTAATTTTCAAGGGGTGGTCCAGTCACGACATCTGGACATGTCACAAACGGGAAATTCCTACATAGATTGAAGTTAATTTTCAAGGTGTGGTCCAATCATGATACTAGGACCTGTCTCATACGGGAAGGCCTGAACTAGTGAGGAGTAACTTAAACCGGATTAATTTTGTAGATTTGTGTGAACTCTTAATCATTACCGGCATTGTTATTTTCCTTGACTATGAAGCCAGTGCGCAGAAGCGAGGGAGCAGTGTGCACGGCTAATACGCATGCGCCGCTGCTGTGTTGTTTCGCACATGCGCAGTTTAACACTTCCTTGTGAGGCTTCACCGTAATGAGTTACCGCCTCTCTTTTTTCCACCCCCCACCCGATCCATTTATTTAAACTCTGCATTTCACCGCCTTTATTTCATTCTCAGCGAGCGTTTGGACAGGGGTAGGTGTACTAGAGGCTACACCCGCATTACTTAGTAAGTGCCATTTCAATAAATTCCATCTTACTTCACCGGTACTTTTTCCGTTGTGCTTATGTACCTGGTTTGTGTCTATTGCTTCCACAGCCCGACTTTTCGCGGGCGTCCATTCCCTTGACCACTGGAGGAGAGCTTTAATTATTATTTGGTAAGCACTGTGATGTGAACTACCCACCTCACGGTATGGTACTTTTCACCATGTTTCAACATTGGCAGATTTCTGCCCTTTAGTTGTTATACGTTTAATCAACCTTATACAGCCAAGGTTAGTTGCCCTTTAACACCATTATATGCGTTATTTTGAGCCTAAGGGCTCATTGAACTAGCAGCCCCCGATCTACTGTGGACCAGTCTTGTGTGCCCGCGTAATCTTTCTATTTGAAGCGCTGTGTACACATAAGTGACACTTTGTGATGCATCAAGTTGTTACTGACGCTCACATGTGGCTTACTTTGCTTTTTCTCTTTCTAGGTATCATCCAGGAGCAGCTTCTATGTAACAGCTACAACCACATAGTGGGGACACAGGTCTCCTGATCCGCCCTGGATGAGATAAGAGGGTTCTCATTTTAACTTTTATGTATTTTACTCACGTGCCCTTCACTTTGTTTTTGGTCCTGACGAAGCGCCAATGACCTACGGGTGATAGAGGCGCGAAACATGTTGACCTTGACTATTGACACCCAGGCATAGTGGGCCTTGTGGGGTCAGTCATTTTTAAGCAGTACTTTTAACTGCCAAGGGTTACCTAGACAATCTTGTCGCTGCTTCCATACCCTTGATTTTATCACACTATCATGTTTGCACGTAATTGATTTACCCTCCCTTACCCTTCCCCACACACCTGCATGCAACATCCGGCTAATCCTCTAAAAGATCTCCGATAAAGTGACCCTTTGGGGACCCGTAGGGAATTGCAGCGCCGGCCCTACGAGGAGCAAAATTGCCCGATGATGAAGCATGACATCCTCCGGGGTGTTTGAGGGCAGCAGAGGATGTAGTATGTCTTTCCCTCTCCCATCAGGGTATTTTTTACCTAGGATTACTTTTCCCCATTCTTCCCTGTTTTTAATGTATGGGTGACTATTTGCACTCAGATACGTGGGTGACTTTTGAACCCTGGTATAGGAACTTTGTCCTCTTTTTGTGAACAGACCTCCTGCATCCTAACCTTTGATGGTTCCAGGTAGCCCCAGCGGTTCTACAGGCCCTAGGCCTGCTTTATAACTCTCACGTGGTTCTTATACCACTATTTTAGTATATGGTTTGTGAGGCCCCTAGAGCATAATGTATACTGTGCAACTTATCGTATGCTAATTAAGTTCCTTGTATTGTACTTTTACCTCTGACCTGATAAAGAGACCAGAGGGGTTGTGTTTAGATTAAATACACATATATTTGATATATACCTTGTGTGGTGTGCTTTCATTTGGTCATTAAAGAGATTATAATTGGTAAAACAACTTGCTTAACTCACCTCTAAGTCTTAGTCTGAAGGCTGCTCTCCACAGCTACCACTAGGATAGCTTTCTATAAGGTTGGCTTTACAATCTACCATCAATAAGGGTTGTTTGGACTGGTGCAAGGTGCCCACTAGAATAGTGGACATCATATGCCATGCCAATTTCTCACATTGGTGTGCAGCGTGTGGGATTACAGCTTGCATTGTTGTACCAAATAATCTTGAGAATATCATTTGAAAAATCACATTAAGGTACCAGTAGGTACATATAAATCAAGCTTATAATACATAAGTTCTACTGAACTTAGAAGTTGTAGGTGTTAAACGGCTTAACACACCCTGACTACAATTCCAAGAGAGGTTCTAGTAGGAAACCAAGTAGTGTAGGTAGGTGCACACACCACACCTCACTAGTCATGGCTTTAAAAGCAGGGCGTAGTGGGCCTCTGCTAGATGACAGCCCAGTGCTGCCATCTAAATATGACTCATTCTCCTTTCAAGAGTTAAGGAAATAGTGTGCCATAAGAAAAATAAAGCAAGGACAAAGTCCCACCACCCAACACCTGATAGATATCTTAGTGGCAGATGACTTGGAAAAAGCATCAGATCCAGACACTCCTGAGGCACAGCCGGGAGTCTAGTTTAAAGGCGCAAAAGCCGAAATTTTAAGAATTTTAAAAATTGTGTGATAAATTGTACTTTTTAACTCAGCCCACTCCTACCTTGATTCTGGGGCTTCTGCTTGCATCCCTGACCCCCGCGCAGCCGAGGTAAGCGCTGCCGCGGGACAGGCTTCTTTCTCCCACTTGCCGCCATTAGCGAGCCTGACCTCAGGCCACGCCCATCTTACGAGGCCACGCCCCCCGACTACTTAACAGAGCTGACTACGAGCTCGTCCAGATCCAGACATTCCTGAGGCACAGCCGGGAGTCTAGTTTAAACGCGCAAAAGCCGAAATTTTAAGAATTTTAAAAATTGTGTGATAAATTGTACTTTTTAACTCAGCACACTCCTACCTTGATTCTGGGGCTTCTGCTTGCATCCCTGACCCCCGCGCAGCCGAGGTAAGCGCTGCCGCGGGACAGGCTTCTTTCTCCCACTTGACGCCATTAGCGAGCCTGACCTCAGGCCACGCCCATCTTACGAGGCCACGCCCCCGACTACTTAACAGAGCTGACTACGAGCTCGCCCAGATCCAGACACTCCTGAGGCACAGCCGGGAGTCTAGTTTAAACGCGCAAAAGCCGAAATTTTAAGAATTTTAAAAATTGTGTGATAAATTGTACTTTTTAACTCAGCCCACTCCTACCTTGATTCTGGGGCTTCTGCTGGCATCCCTGACCCCCGCGCAGCCGAAGTAAGCGCTGCCGCGGGACAGGCTTCTTTCTCCCACTTGCCGCCATTAGCGAGCCTGACCTCAGGCCACGGCAATCTTACGAGGCCACGCCCCTATACCCCCATAAAAACATGTGCTTCCCACGTACGTGCAGCGGACGGGCGCAGCAGGCGCGCCGTCTGCGCGCCAAAGGCGCGCCTAAGGCAAGCCCGTCTGGGCCCGTCAGGGCCCAGCCGGCCTCAGGCCCAGTCACTATGCCCAATTCTCCTGCTGGTCGCTTCTCCTACCCCAGAGACAGGCTCCTTGCACTTAACCCATTGAAAAACCCTAAGTGTAACTACACCCATACAGGAGAAAAACCCTTTATCAATTGTGACCTCTGCAATCCGGCGACTACCGTCGACGAACATCAGGGCCTACAGCTCGGCCTCCTCAACTGTAGGTCCCTCCCTAAGCACTCTCACGAAATCAACCTTTTGATATATGACCATGCCATCGACATACTGTTCCTTACGGAAACGTGGCTCACCCCCTGCTCTGACTCTGACATTGTCAACGCTCTTCCACCTGGCAACCAAATACACACTCAGAGTAGACCCCTAGGCAGAGGAGGGGGCCTGGCGATAATCTATAAAGATCAATTCTCTTGCAGAACCAACGACGGTAATATAGATAACTGCGAAAGCTGCCACTTTACCTTACAGATATCCCCTGTATCCTCCCTCTCTGGTTTACTGATATACCGTCCGCCGGGACCCCTAGCCAAATTCCCCAGCGCTCTTGCCGACACAGTCATCCAGATGGCAACCACTACTCCCAATTTTTTAATCCTGGGGGACCTGAACCTCCACCTACTTGACCCCAAGTATATAATTGCCTCTGATCTTCTCTTCGACCTCATGTCCTATAACATCCGACTAGTGAACTCAGAGCCCACCCATGAAAAAGGACATCTCCTGGACCCCATCTTCACCAACATCCTCGACCTCAAAACCCACACTCCCCTTCCCCTACCATGGACAGACCATTTCTTTATACCTATTCATTGGTATGTCCCTGTCCCACCCGTCCTTCCGCCGAAAACCCGGGTCACCGATCGGCGTTGGCACAAACTTTCCCAGAAGAATGGACCACTACTCTCAGGGTCGCTCTTCCCCCCCCGGCCTCCGACCCAGTTACTGCGGATAGTCAGTTCAACACCTGGCTCACTCACTCACTGGACGATCTCCTCCCTAAAACCACCAGCTTAAAACGAGTCAAAAGAGTGAACCCGGTCCCCTGGTACACTCCCGATCTCAACCTTTTACGTAAGGAGTGCAAAAGAACAGAACGCTTATGGAGAAGGGATAAATCCACAAGTAAAAAAGCTACTTTTCGCACCTCCTTACAACATTACAAACTCGCCCTTCGCAATGCCAAAAGCACTTTCTATGATGAAAGGATAAAAAACTCCTCCTGTTCCGCCAGGGAAACCTTCATCATTTTAAAGGAATTACTCAAAGCCCCAGAGCCGCGACATGAGAAACTTACAGACCCACAAACCTCGGAAGAGAAATGCCTCAACTTAGCCAAATTCTTTGATGAGAAAATTCAAAAAATTCTCACCTCCCTACCTCCTGTCGACCTCAGTCTCAACAATGAGAGCTACGCCAACCGGGACCCAGTCACCCCCCATCTAAATTCCCTTGGCCCAGTAACTATCGAAGAGGTTACAACGACGCTAGCTACAATCAAAAGCGGCTCCCCCAGTGACCCGGTGACCCTACGTATTCTAAAAAAAGTTGCCCCTACGATCGACCCTCCCCTCACGGACCTTATCAATTCATCACTGCTCCAGCGAATAGTCCCCCCCAGCTGGAAAGCGGCTGTTGTCAAGGCGCTCCTCAAAAAACCTTCACTTGACCCCCTTGACCTGGCCAACTATAGGCCAATCTCCCTCCTCCCTGGAATCAGTAAAATTACTGAAAAGCTAGTCAACAAAAAGCTATCGCAGTTCCTCGAGTCCAACAACTTGCTCAGGAACTCGCAAACTGGATTCCGCCCAGGTCAGGGCACAGACATTGCCCTGCTCGCGGCAGTGGAGGAGGCCAGAATCATCCTGGACGCAGGAGGATCAGTGGCAGTGATCCTCCTGGACCTCAGTGCGGCCTTCAACACTGTTAACCACCGGTTCTTAATCCAGCGACTTAAAAACATTGGTGTGGATGGTACTGCCCTGGCTTGGTTTGCATCATTTCTAGACCACCGCTCCTTCCAGGTTTGGGAGAACGACTCCCGCTCCCCCGCAACCCCCCTCCAGTGTGGAGTGCCCCAGGGCTCGTCGCTAAGCCCGACATTGTTTAATGTCTACATGTCCACACTGGAGGAGGTGGTCATCCCGTTCGGAGTTAAAATCATCAGCTACGCGGATGACACGCAATTAGTGGTGTCTCTGTCACATCCCAACCAGGAACCATCTAACCTCCATAGCTGTCTTTCAGAAATCCAGGGATGGATGAATTGTTCGTCATTGAAACTCAACGGATCAAAAACAGATATCCTAATCCTTGGCCAAAAGGGGACCTCCCTTCCCCCCAACATCTGGCCCCCCTGTCTGGGTGAACCTCCAGCCCCCAAAGCTGAGATCAAAAGCCTGGGAATCTGGTTAGAAAAAGATCTGTCCTTTAAGACCCAGGCCAAAAAAAACACTGGGATTTGCTTCGGGCTGCTTAAATCTATCAGGAAAATCTTGCCCCTGCTCCCTCCCGTCTCCCAGAAACTGCTCATCCATGGCCTCATCCTCTTAAGGCTGGACTATAACAATGCCATATATCTGGGGGCCCCCGAAGCAACCTTCAATAAATTGCAAAGGATCCAGAACGCCGCGGCACGGATCCTCACCAACATTCCGGCCAGATCATCGGCCAGACCAGCTCTGAAGTATCTCCACTGGCTCCCAGTGAGAGAGCGAGTCAAATTCAAGGCTCTCTGCCTGTCCCATAACCTCCTGCAGGACAAAGGTCCCCCCATCCTCAAGAAATTCATCAGGCCCTACAAAGCCGCAAGATCCCTTCGCTCTGACCACATACACCGTATTACAATTTTCAGATTGAAGAGGTCACGCACTGGCGGACGGCGTTTTTCGGTGAACGCGGCCCGCTTGTGGAATGCCCTCCCCCCCAAACTTAGGATGGAGCCAGATTACCTCCGGTTCAGAAAATCTCTGAAAACTCACCTTTTCCCCTGATCTCCTCCCTTACATTATCCTCTTCAGTGTCCTGATCTTAGCACTGGGATGCTTACGGGTTACTACGCGCTTTACAAAACCTTAAATAATAATAATAAGATAGACATGGGGATGGGGTGCAACCATCAACAGAAGAGGAATCTAATGGAAGTCACCCCCAGAACTCTGATGATGATGAGGATGCAGACCAGGCTGGTGTCAATGGACCCAACCTGGGAGACACAGGGCTACCTGGAGATGAAGTGGGCCAAAATGGGCCTCCCTCCATCCCCCCACGTACACCTGGTGGTCTACCTAGAAGGAAAAGATCACCTTCAGAGGGATCTAACCATTCTGATTCATCAATAGGGTCCTCTGCCTCTTCTCATAGGAGGAGAACTTCTCCTGAGAAGAGGGAACATGAAGCTAGAATGAAGGAAGTCAAGCTCAGGAACAGGAGGCAAGAGATTGCCTTAGAAAAGGAGACCCTAGCTCTTGAGAGAGAGAGAAAAAGGATGGGGATAGAATCCCCTGGTGGCAGCAATATCCCTAGTGGTAGGGATAGGTCTTATGACCATAGAAACCTAAACAATATTGTCCCTCCCTATCAGACTGGGGATGACATCCACAAATGGATCACTGCACTGGAAAGGGCCTGCAAAGTACAGAAGGTACCCCAGCAGCAGTGGGCAGCAATCTTGTGGCTCTCCTTTGCAGACAAATGTAGAGACAGGCTCCTCAATGTCGGAGAATGGGATGCTGATGATTACAAAGTCCTGAAGAGTGCTCTAATAGATGGGTTTGGCCTAACCACTGAACAGTATAGGTTGCAGTTCAGAGACACCCAGAAGACACAGACTCAGGATTGGACTGACTTTGTAGATGGTGCTACTAAGGCTCTGGAGGGCTGGTTACTGGGCAGTAAAGTGTGTGACTATACAGGATTGTATAATCTGATCTTAATAACTGTCAGAACCAGTTTTTGCATCAGCACTTGGTTGACTCTGATCTGACCTCTCCCCAAGAATTGGGTAGCAAGGCAGACAAATGGGTCAGAACCAGGGTGAAGCAGAAGGTACAAAACCAAGGTGGTGACCAGAAGAAGCAAAACCAAAAGAGTGGAGAGAAAGGTAAAGACCAGAAGTATTCACAAAGTCCCACCAAATCTTCTAATGGTGGGGGTCCCCAACAATCAAAAAAGAAAGAAGGTCCAAAGAAACCATGGTGCAAGTTTTGTAAAGTTAATACTCACTGGACCAGTGATTTCACCAAGAAGGAGACAGCTTCGGCCACCATTGCCACTAAGGCAACTGTTCCCTTTAGTTTAGCTCCAAGTGGTAGTTCTCAACAGAAGGGTGTAGTAGGGTTAACCATGGGAACTGAGATGGATTCTAGCCAGTCAGAATACCAATGCAAGCTGTTTTGATCTGTGATGGAGGCATGGATATGTCCTCCTCTGTGAGTCCAAGTAACCCGGGCAAGTACAGACAAACTCCTTTAGTCAATGAGAAAAGGTTCAGGCCTACAGGGACACAGGTGCCAGTGTCACAATGGTGATATCTGACTTTTTGGACCCTGGACAGATCAATATTGGTGAAACTTACCAAGTGACCAATGCTAGCAATGTCACTAGCACACATACTATGGCAGTTGTTAATTTCTCCTGGGAGGGGTAACTGGCCTTAAGAAAGTTGTTGTTAGTTCAGACCTCCCTGTAGAATGTTTGCTTTGCAATGACCTAGAGACTTCAGCCTGGTCTGAAGTGGAGTTTAGGACGAATGCAGAAATGTTAGGAATCTCAGCACATGTCCTTGCAGTGACTACATCACAGGTCAAAATGTCTAACACTGAACAGTCACTGGAATCTGGAATAATGGACCAGTTGCCTCCCAGGAAAAGGAGCAGTAGGGTTAAGGCAGTGCCTTCCCACCTGCCTCAGAGTGAGGATCAGCCTTCTGAGGAAGCTGATTGTGACCCTGAAGAAGGAACTGTCCTAGAAGAACTTGAACCTGATCAGGTTGAGTCAGGCGCAGTTGGACTGCCCTTTTCTTGAACCCCTCAGACAGCAAGCTGCTGCTGAGGCTGCAGTGAATGCTAGTGGCACCCATAAAGTATACTGGGATGAAGGGCTCCTGTATCCTGAGTGAAGACCCCAAACATGGTGCTTCCAGGAGGTTGTTCCAAGTTCTGCAGCAGTACAGACATATGTTTTCACTGACTCCAAGTCAGACTACCTGGTGCACTCATGAAGTGGACACTGGGGACAGTCTACCTGTTAAAAATAAGATTTACTGGTAACCTGATCATGTCAGGGACTGTATCAGGACTGAAGTCCAGAAAATGTTGGAATTGGGAGTGATTGAACCTTCAGATAGCCCTTGGGCTAGTCCAGTAGTCCTAGTACCCAAACCTCACACCCAATGGTGGTAAGATAGAGACGAGGTTTTGTGTAGACTACAGAGTTCTCAATGCTGTCACTAAGACAGATGCCTATCCAATACCCAGAGCAGATGAGCTCATAGATACTTTGGCCCTCAGCCAAGTTCCTGAGTACATTTGATCTAACAGCTGGCTACTGGCAGATCAGTCTAGCTGATGATGCCAAGCCAAAAACAGCATGTGCAACCCCTAGTGGACATTATCAGTTATTGGTAATGCCCTTTGGTCTGAAAAATGCACCTACCACATTTCAAAGGTTGGTAAATAAAGTCCTCACAGGTCTGGAAGACTACTGTGAAGCTTATCTTGATGATATTGCTGTCTTTAGCTCCACCTGGGAATATCACCTGATCCACCTGAAAAATGTGTTGGAGGCCCTGCAAAGAGCAGGCCTAACTATCAAGGCTACTAAGTGCCAGATAGGGCAGAGTCAGGTTGTGTACCTGGTCCACCTTGTAGGTGGAGGCGAGGTTCAACCACTGCAGAGCAAAATCCAGACCATAATGGACTGGGTTGCTCCAACCACCCAGACTCAGGTCAGAGCTTTCTTGGGCTTGAGTGGGTACTATAGGAGGTTTGTCAAGATGTATGGTTCCATTGTGACACCCCTGAATGACTTAACTTAAAAAAAATGCCTAAGAAAGTTCAGTGGACAGTCAGCTGTCAAAATGCATTTGATGACCTGAAGCAGGCCATGTGCTCTGCACCAATTCTGCAAAGTCCTAACTACTCCAAAGAATTAATTGTTCAAACAGATGCTTCTAAGTTGGGGGTAGGGGCTGTGCTATCACAATTGAATGAAGAAGGTCAGGAACAGCCAATAGCTTTTATTAGCAGAAGGCTGACCCCTAGAGAGAAACGTTGGTCAGCTATTGAGAGGGAGGCCTTTGCTGTGGTTTGGGCTCTGAAGAAGCTGAGGCCACACTGGTTTGGTGCTCACTTCACAGTTCAGACAGACCATAAGCCCCTCTTATGGCTAAAACAGATGAAGGGTGAAAATCCCAAACTACTCAGGGGGTCCATTTCCCTACAGGGGATGGACTATACAGTGGAGCATAGACCAGGGAGTAACCATGCCAATGCAGATGGACTCTCCAGATATTTCCACTTTGAACATGAAGACTCAACTAGTCAAGGTTAGTTTAATGTCCCTGCATTTGGGGGGAGGGGGTTGTGTAGGAGAGTAGGGTCTGCTTCCTATGGTTACTCCCACTTTTTGCTGTGCTTCACTGGTTTTTCGACTTTAGTATGGCCGTGGCCCTGCTAATCAGGCCCACAGCCTAGCCGTTCTCTCTCTAAATTGATACCATGTACTTTAGGTACATACCAGATTGGTTGCTGGGTCACCCTTGTGAGCCTCTGTGTATGGTGCCCAGGGCATAGGTGCACCCAAGGCCTACCAGGGGCTGCAGCATGTATTGTGACACCCCTGGTTAGCCTTCCAAACTGACACCACAGGTCTGGACCCGCAGCCTGGGTAAGGTGGTGTAATCACCCCTTACTTAGATATAGTATACATATATATATATATATATATATATATATATATATATATATATATATATATATATTCACTGAAAAAACCATAGGTTTCACACCAGTTATAGTTAGGAATTAGCATTTAAAAAACCTAGTAAATTCACTGAAAAAACCATAGGTTTCACACCAGTTATAGTTAGCTGAAAGTTTTACTCGCATAAAACCATTGAAATTCCCACGTTATAGTTAGTTAGACTCACTATAACTTGCGCGTGCAATGCACTGCTGATGACGTCACATATTACATCACTCATGACATGGTCAGTGACATCACTCATGACATCACTGATGACACCATCCAGTGAATGTGTGTCTTTCTGAAAAATAAATATTAGTGAGTAATGTTTAAATATTTAAATATATGTATTAATGTTTCACTTTGTGTATAAGTGGCTGCATGGGTTGGTGAGTAGCTACATGTGTATGTATATGGGTTATTAGATGTTTTTCTTAGTATCAGTATGAGTGTTGTATGGTTTGGTGGGGGTATTACTTAGCACATAGATGCATGAATGACTGACTCTCTCTTTCTATGTGTTTTGAAGACAGCATATGTGCAGGACTGCATGGGTGGATGAGTGTGTATATGTGTGTGTTAGTGAGTGAATGACTGTGTCGCTAGTGTGATTATCAGTAACTACATATGTTTTAATCTAGTATATGTGAATATTAATGTACATAAGTGAGTATATGTGAGAGTTAGAGATTGTAAGACTTGCTGTTTAAATAAGTATGTTTTTCTATAAGTGATTGTTTAAGAGAGTAAGTATGTGTAAGTTTCCTTAGAAGTAAGGTGGTAGTGTGTGTATAGCTATAAATGCAAATAAGTGGATGTTCAATAGTTTACTTGCATGTGTGAGTATGTGTGAGAGTAACTTTTGTATGACTGTCGGTGTGTAACAGGATGTATAAGTGTATCACTACATATGATGAGTGAGTATATGTATGAGTGACTATTTAGAACTGTTGGTGAATGAGTGGATGTGTATATAGATGGTGGAATTACTGAATTGGTTGTTGTAACTGGTATGGGTATTTCGATTTTTTTGAACATTTTTGTTTCTTTTTTGAATATGTATTTCAAGGGTTACATTACAGTGAAAGGAGGTCTGTCACTCTGTCACAAGGATGGTGTCATCAGTGATGTCATGAGTGATGTCACTGACCATGTCATGAGTGATGTAATATGTGACGTCATCAGCAGTGCATTGCACGCGCAAGTTATAGTGAGTCCAACTAACTATAACGTGGGAATTTCAATGGTTTTATGCGAGTAAAACTTTCAGCTAACTATAACTGGTGTGAAACCTATGGTTTTTTCAGTGAATTTCAATGGTTTTTTATTAGCAAATCTTTATAGGTATAGAAAGTAAAAAAATTTAAAACGAATTTTATATTGTATAATTATGTAAAATGTTTTTCTTTTTTTTTTTTCTTTTTTACCCCGGGGCGCTCCCGGGGCGCGTACCGGTGAACGCACGGGTAAGCGCAATGTTACGGCACGCCCCAGGGCGCGTACCGGTGAGCTTCCCGGGAGCGCTATTCCCGCGAACGAAAACAACATTGTGACGTATCGCTTAGACGCGTGATGTGTCATATGACGCACAACGTAAGCGCACCCGGAAGCACGTGAGCGCATACGATCGTGCAACGTCTTGACACGCTTACGCTACGCGCCCGCGGGCGCGCCCGCGGGCGCGCCCAGGAGCGCGACTACGGGCGCGCCCCGGGGCGCGTAGCGTAAGCGCGTCAAGTCATGTGACCTGAAAATAACACTTTCTATTGGTGCAGAACAGTTTTGGTTTCCAAATGAGTAAAGCCCGGGTCATGTGACCTGAAAATAACACTTCTCATTGGTTCAGGACAGTTTTTTTTCCAAATGATGAAAAACCCCACCTTTCTTCCTTATTCTGACTTCGTCCTTTGACTGAGGAAGACCTGTTTCAGCTATACAGATAATTCTTTTGTACTTTCAAATGGCTACTGTAGCAGCAACAGCTGGAGCATCTGCACCACCACCAAGAGGACCACCACAACAATACATTGGTGGTGAAGAAGAGGAGGAGGAGGAAGAGGAGGAGGAGGAGGGAAGAAGATGGCTGCCTGAAGAAAATACCCCATACAAGCCAAGGCCACACATTGTATGGGAGTTTTTTTCACTTGCAGAGGGCAAGAAAAAAGTTAATGTGGCCAAGGTAACTTGTCGAATCTGTGGCATGGAACTCTCAAGGGGCAACCCAAACAAAAAATATTCCTTTGGTAACAATACCATGATTCGACATATGACCCGTAAGCACCTAACAACTACTCTGCTGCAGAGATCAGAGAACTGGCCAGTAACCTCCCCCAGTATTCAAGGACCACCTCCAAAAGAAACGAACCCACTCCATCGGGACCAGAAACATCAGAGATGATGCCTTGTATTCAGCCACGATTTGCTGATTTTAAAATCACATGTATTGGATGTGGCAAGCTCATCGCCTATGGTGAAAAGAGCGTAAAGCTCGTCGTCCTTGCTGGTGACAATCACAATTGCCCCAAAAAAAAGTACTTTTTTCCGTTTTTGTTTTTTGCTCCAGTTGAGCCATTTTCAATTCCTTTTTTTTGTTTCTCCCCATAAAAAAATACAAAAAAATATATAAAACTGTTTTGAAAGGCCAAAAAAAGTACAAAATGTTCAAAAAAACATTAAAAAAATATAAAACAACAAAAAGAAGAAAAAAAACAGTTATTTTTAGAACTACCTTTCATTTATAAAAAGAAACCTATATTTTTAAAGAATCTCTGTCAATTTTTTTTCCTTAGGGTACGCGTACCAGGGCGCGCACCCAGAAAAATAGAAAAAAAAATTTTATGAAGGAGTTAGCATGAAAGAAGAACACAAAGAGAGTAATGTAACGAGAAAGAGAGCTACAGGATGAACACATAGAGATTGTTTAGTACATAGTAAAAAACAGAGAAGAAGTAATAGGGTGAAAGTGAGAAAAGTCAAATGACTAAAGGAGCGAAAGAAGGGAAGAGAGGGGAAGATGATTAAAGTAGAGATAGTGGGAGAATGTGAGTGGGTGTTGAAAGAAAAAGAAAGGACAGTAAAAAATGGAGAATGAAGGGTAGTGGCGGAACCGGGATAAATGAAGAACGGTGAGGGAGGGTAAGAAAAAACAGTTAGTATAAGTAAAGAATGGTTAAAGAGGGTGAAAAATTGAATTAGGATAAGACATGGGGAGTGACAAAAAGAAAGGACAAAGAGAGTAAAAGAAACAGTACCTGAATGGGTTTGAGTGAAACAGCAAAGAAACATAAGTAATGCAGTGTGTGTGACTTATAGAGAGTCAGTGGGTGTAGGTCGGGGTGTGGGTGTGTAAGGTGTGTCTGTGGGTGTGGTTGTGTGGGGTGTTTCGGTGTGGGTGGAGATGAGGGTGTGTGAAATATGTGTGAGAAGTGTATGGGTGTGGGGTGTATATGTGTGCGATGTATGTGTGTGTATGGAATGTGTGTGTGTGGGAAGAGTGTGTGGGGGTATTGTTTTGTGTGTATGAGGTGTGTGTGTGGTGTGTGTGTGGGGTGTATGTTAGAGGTGTGTGTATGTGTTGGGAGGGGGATGAGGTGTGTGTGTAGGAGTAAGGTAAATAATTAAGAAAAACAGAATGAGTGAAGAAGCAAAGGAAGGGAACAGAGGGTAAGTGAAGTAAAGAAAAGAGATTGAAAGAAGTTGAATATGAGAGGGGAAATAGGGAAATTGGAGTAAACATGGAGAATAAGAGTAAGTGAGGGAAGCAGAGTAAAGACACAGGAGTGAGGTTGGTTGAGAAAATATTAGTGAGCTTAAAGCAAATGGTGATGACAAAATACATTTTTTTAGTCATACTTACCATATAATAAATGTAACTTTAATTAAAAGATTTTACTACACTTTGTATCTGTGAAAGAGAGAAGAAAAATAAGTTATAATCAGTAAAATATGTATTTTAAATTAAAAGATACAAATGAAGAGATCAAAAATCATAACAGTGTATTTAGAAATAAAGTAAGAGTGAAGGACACAGAATGGGAAATAAAGTAAGGTAGAAGGATAAAAAGAGAAAAAAGAAATAGAAGGAGAGCAAATTACTAAGAGTAAGGCATATAGATTCGCGGACAGAGAGGAAGAGAAGAACAGAGAAATGAACTGAAGGTAAGAAAGATACTAAAAGAATGTGAGTTAGCAAAACTAAGTCAGGAAACAGTATTAAGTAAAAAGATAATAACAGAGACGGAAAAGAGTCTAATTAAGGATGCATTTAGAAGAATGAGGAATAGAAGATAACTGAGAGTAAGTGAACAACAGTCATAGAGTGAAGGGATGAAGGGATAGAGGATAATATACAATGATTGAGGAAAATGGAGTGAGGAAGTTAGTAGACAGACATACTAAGAGAAAAACTGAGTGAGGTGTAGTACAATAAGTGAGCAAAGGAAATGAGTAAGGGAGCAAAAAAAGGAAAGAGAGGAGAAGACGACTAAAACAGTGGTACTGAGACAAAATTATTTGGTGATGAAAGTAAAGAGAAAGACATTGAAAGAAAGGAAATGAGGGTTAGTAATGGAACCAGAGTAAAAGAAATGGGATGAAGAACGATGACAGAGGAGCAGTGAAGTTGTTGCAAAAGAAATGATAGAAGGTAGATAAACACAAGTGAACATAACACAAAGAGAGTGAGGCAATGAGGACATAGAGGTAGTGAACGAAAAATAGAGAGAAGAGGTCAAAAGAAAGGAACAAACAAAGATAAGCGAGGGAGAGTGGGTGATTTATAGTGATAGAGTACGACAATACTGCTGATTGAGTAAAGAGTAATTACTAAAAGAGCAAAGGAGGAAATATGGAAAAGGGAAGTAAAGCAGAGAGACTGAAAGCTGAAAAGTTATGCAAGGGAGAGAGGGGATGCAGACAGTTGAAATGAGAATGAGGGGTTGTGAAAGAAGTGGAGTAAAGGAACGCGGTTGAAAGAGACTGAAAGAAAGACGTTATAAGTGAGTGAAAAAAGCTGGAAGAGGGTGGAAAAAGAAAAGTGAATGTGAGACAATGGGAATATAATTTAAATTACAGAATACAAACTATGGATTAACTTGTACAACATATTACACAGTTTATTTTTGCTGTTCTCAGAATATATTGAATTTCACTTAAAAAAGTGAGTTCAAACTACTCATCATATTACAGCGGGGGAAAAAAACACATTCACAAAGATTATGCTTTAAAAAAAAACATCCAAAGTTAAAAATAACAAATATACACTAATCTTTGATTCACTTACTTTTCCTTTAGGCCAAATAGTATATCATGAAGATCCGTTTCTCGTTGGAAAGTACTCTGCTGTTCACTAAAAATTCCATTTCATCAACTTTCTAGAAGAAAAGCTCCAAGAACATCTGAAATATTTTCATTATTTTCATATACTCCTTTTTTTCACTCATGACTCTTTGCTCATTCCTTAACTTTTCCTTTAGGCCAAATAGTGTTAGATGTATGAGCATACTTTCAAATTAATTAAAAGAAACTCTGAAATTACCGTTTTTAAATAGCAAACTAACCTTTATTAACTGCTCCCGTCTTCATAGGCCAATTACCTTTACTTAAATTTCGGTTCTAAAAACACTAGATATGAATTTTTTAAGTCAAAAGGCAAACGTTGTTTAAAAGTCAAATGAGTATCGTTACAAAGGGTCCAACCTTCGCAACTTTTTAAATAGCATGTGTAATGCCCTGATGTTGTTGAAGGACCGTCATGATAAATAATAGCTACAGTTCCAAACGTTCTTCCTGAAATTGATAACTGAGAAGCCACACAATTTTAATAGAAGTTGTCAATTTCGTTCCATCAGGTCTACATCGTTGGAACATTAAAATGACATAGTGACCATAACTTTGTAGAAATAATGTGGACAGCATTGCAGACTTACATTGGGTACACACCATATTGTGATCAGCTGCTTTAACTAGATTATTGAAAGACACTGATTTGCAGTCTGGTAAAGTCAAATATATAAATCTTTCAGTGTCTATTCTAGTAGTACTTGATGAAGTACAGTTATCACAGTCATGTTGCCATTGATAAGAAAGGGTAAAAAGATTTTTTATATCTACTCCTTCATCTTCCAATACATCAAACATATACATTAAAAATTCCTGACAATCCTGCTGAATTATCTGTGAAAATTGATTTTGACCAGAACATATGTCTAGAAGATTTCTAATTTCTGAAACACTTTCTATTTTTCCTCTATCACTGCTACATTTCTCTAACACAGAATTCAATAAACAGCACAATGTTTGATCCCGATTTTCAACAATCTGTTTTTGTAAATTTTGAAGAAAAAAACCAACATTAACTACTACATTAGCATAGCAGTTGACACCAGAACTGTTTTCAAACTGAAATCCAACAACATCTTCAACAGAATCCTTTTTCTTTCTGCTTACAATTACAGTTTTATCTACTTTTTGCCTTTTTTGCTAGTACCTCACTGCAATTAATCTCATGTCTTCTTTTTCGGCCTACCACACGTTTTTCAAACAAAGGATATTGAGGCAAATGTGGAGCATACTCTCTTCTTAACCTATTGTATTCTTTAACACAATCTAGATCAGCACAAATCTTTGTTTCATCACATTCAATCAAGTACAATCCTGGTAAAGTTCTGACTCGTGATAATGCCACATATGCCATACCCTCTTTAAACACAGAACTTCCAATGTTCACCAAAGCACTATCTACACTTAAACCTTGAAATTTATGAATTGTCACTGCATATGCCAAACAAACAGGAAACTGTTTTCGGCGAACATATAAGTCTTTCACAAGCAAAAATCTAGTTGAACAACGACAAATTTGTTCTATTTCGTCAATGCCATCAAATTTAATTTTTAAAATTTCAATTCCATTCCTATTTTTGTAATTCACAAAACCAACAACATGACCCATTGCTCCATTTACCAGACCTCTTTCAACATTTAAATTCCTTCTCAAAATGATACGACAATTTAAACACACATTCAGAGTCTTTTCAAAACCAGCAGTTTTAGATATAGTCTTCTCCAATGAATCCAATTTTGATTTCAAATTTTCTGACAAAATATTTGTTGCTCCCATATGCTCTATTTTATCTATAGCTTCCAGTTTCACCATCTCTTCATTTTCTAACTTCAACATTTTGTTGTTGAACATGGAACATTCTTTCAGAGTAGGCATCAAACATATGCCAGATTTCTTCTCGTTAATTTTCTTAAAAATATTCTCTGGAAGAATGTTTTCATTTGGGTACAAATTAGAAATTAATCGTCCATGTAAAGCTTCTTTCCCATGCTGACTTATTTTTCCGATTCTTACATATTGTAAAATATTTTTATAATCTTCATCCTTTGCCTGCCGCATATTTTGGAGTAGTTCTGCATATTTGAAATTTAACCATATATTAACGTTTCCAATGCTTCCTAGGCACTTCCTGGTATCTTCATGCGTGACCATTTTAAAACACTGGTTGACCTTTCACTGGAGTCAACTGCAGTAGATCTCCAAAAACGATAATGTGTTTTCCTCCCAATAAGACATCATAGTCTGTTCTAAGAATTTCTTGCATTCTCAAATGCACAACAGCAAGCATTACATTTGAGACCATGCTTACTTCATCAATGATAAGAAGTTTCATTTTCTTCAGGATTCTTGAAACTTCACAACACGCATCTCCAGATAGCTTGTGGTATTGCAATTTGTTATCATGCTCCACTGGCAGCATCAGTAAACGATGAAAAGTAATCCCTTTAATATTATGTGCTGCCAGCCCAGTTGGAGCGGTAACAACACAAGACAGCGGTGATTCAGTCCTTTTCTGCAGAGAAGTTGCAATTGCTTTAATCAGAAAACTTTTTCCAGTTCCCGCTTCTCCACTCACGTACAGTCGGACAGGCTTAAATGATGTACATGAGTACTCTTTCTTCTCATGACTGAATCCATGTTCAACCTCTTCTGTGACTTCGTCATATATATGTTTCTGTTCAAGGTTTAATTGTTTCACCAAGTCTTCTAAATTAATTACATCCTCTTGAGCTTGCTCCATAGCTCTTTCCACCTCATCCATGGCAGTGGCAGCTTCATTTTGGATAATTGGTCCTCCTAGTGGATCCTGACTCAATGAAGCAGAACTCTGACTGTCTTGAGAACTGTCTCTCTCAATCTCTGCAGCAATTGTTGCTTCTTGCTCTATTTCTTCATTCAACATTTGCAGATAATTTGGAAAAACAGGACATTCTATGGTATCCTTGGTTGCATTAAAAGAGTCTTCATAACAGAGAAAATCTCCAAGTAGTTCCTCTTCTTTACGCCATGGTTTAAAGAGTTGCAAAAGAGCCAAATAGTAAAATTCTCTTTTATCTGGATTTTCACAACTCAATTTTCGATGATTAATCAAATGACCTTTTCTCTATTCTATTCTATTCTATTCGGATTTGGTAGAGCGCGACAGCTGCCCCAGCAATGAGGCGTCCCGGCGCTAAGAACCCAGGGTCCTGGTCTGAAAAGAGGAGCCAGGTAGGAGGGGGGTTTTACGGGCAAGGGAATAGGAACGTTTTAACTGCCTTCCGGAAAACCGGTAGGCTGTCAATGGAGCGAATGTGTTGTGGCAGGTCGTTCCACAGCTTGGCTCCGAGGAACTTAAAGGAGCGGCCGCCCATGCGGCTGAGTTTTATGCGTGGGACGTGTAGGAGGTTTTGGTTTGAGGATCTTAGGTTCCGTGACGGCGCATAGGGGGTGAGAAGGGGTCGAAGCAATGGAGGACTGTTGAGTTTGAAGATTTTGAAGGCCAGAATGAGGGTCTTAAACTTGATTCTGGAATCAACGGGGAGCCAGTGTAGTTTTTTGATGGTCGATCTGGCTGAGCATCTGCGGGGGAGGCCGACCAGAGTTCTAGCCGCAGAGTTCTGCACGCGTTGGAGCCGCGCTATCTCGCATTTGTTGGCACCCAAAAGGAGCACATTGGCGTAGTCCAGACGTGAGAGGATTGTGGCTTGTATAATGAGTTGGCGGGTTTTAGCGTTGAAAAAGCCTAGTATGTGGCTGAGGCTTCTCAGCAAGCCAATACAGGTGCCGGCAACTTTTTTGGTATGTGACCGAAAGTTGAGTGAGGCGTCCATCCAAACACCTAGATTTTTTACTAGGGTTTTGGGGGGAGGGATGGTGCCTAAGGAGGACGGCCACCAGTGCTCATTCCAGAGGCTGGTGTCTTTGCCAAGGAATAGCACCTCTGTCTTTCCGCCATTGAGTTGAAGACAGTTCATTGTCATCCATTGTGCGACCGCAGAGAGTCCGTTTTTAAAGTTAGAGGATGATCTGTTGGGGCCTTCTGAGAGAGCGATGGCCAGTTGTGTGTCGTCAGCGTACGACACTAATGTCAAGCCCCATTCTTTGGCCACTGCCGCCAATGGCTGGACATAAAGATTAAAAAGAGATGGGCTCAACGCAGAGCCCTGCGGAACTCCCTGCGGGATGGGGTGGGGTTTAGACAGGAAGGGGGGGGCGGAGACTCGAAAAGACCTGTTTTCGAGGAAAGATCTGAACCACTCCAAGGCATGTTCAGCTACTCCAAAGGTCTCCAAACGATTAAGAAGGATGTTATGAGACACCGTGTCAAAGGCCGCGCTGAGATCCAAAAGGATTAGCGCAGCACTTTGACCGGCATCTAGGATCGTTCGGAGGTGCTCTGTGGTGGCTAAAAGAGCAGACTCGGTGCTATGGCCTGGTCTAAACCCATTTTGTGATGGGTCTAGAATGTTGTTATCGACCATATGTTGGGATAGAGCACTGTTGACATGCGCTTCAGCGAGTTTGGACAGCCATGGAAGCAAGGAGATTGGACGAAAATTCTCCGATTTGGATGGATCAAGGGTGGGTTTCTTGATGATAGGCGAAACCCACGCTTGCTTCCAGGTAGATGGTACACGCGCTGAAGTAAATGAGAGGTTCAGGATGGTGATGATTGTCGGTAGGAAGAAGTTGAGAGATTCTAGAAATTGAGCCGGGCGCATAGGGTCCGCAGGGGAGCCAGATTTGACTTTTTTGCAAAGTCTGGTGAGGATATCGTCAGAGATTTCCGGGATGTGAGTCAAGATCGAATAGTTATGGGTAGGGGAAGGATTGCTGGGTGGGCTGGGTGAGTGCTGAGGAAAGGAGGTGTAAATTTTTTGTACTTTATCAACAAAGAACCTAGCGAGGTCTTCGCATTGTTGTTCGGAGGAGATACTCGGGAGGGGGGCTTTGCTGCTCTGAAGTTCTTGTACTAGCTTGAAAATTTCTTTAGCAGGGGTGGGGCTAGATTCGATCTTATTGGAGTAGAAGGTGGTCCGTGCAGCACGGATGGCTTTGTGGTATGCCTTTTGCAGAAGTAGATATTTTGTTTTATCTTCTACGTTGTACTCCCTACGCCAAAGGCGTTCTGCCTTTTTGCACTCTTTGCGCAGGTTTTTGAGAGTGTCGTTGTACCAAGGGTTGGAAGGGGAGTTACGGCCTTTTGCCCATTTGGCAGGAATGAGATTGTCTAGTCCGTCCGTGATCCATTTATGAAACGCGCTGTAGTTGTCGTTGATGTCGGAGTTGTTGTCAAGGTGGAAGTCCCCTAAGGTCGAGTGGAGGGCGTCTCGAGATAGTTTATGCCATTGTCTTTTTAGACGGCGGGTCGGTGCCATGTTGTGCTTGCTTTTATTGACCAGAATGGTCAATTTAATGAGGGAGTGGTCCGTCCATCCCATAGGGAGGGGGGCCTCTGAGGTGAGTTTCTCTAAGTTTGAGAAAACTGGGTCCAGGATGTGACCAGCAAGGTGAGTTGGAGTGGAAATGAAGGAGTCAAGCTGCAGTGCGGAGAGATCTGCAAGGAGCGTTTTGATCATAGGGTCGTTTAATAGATCAAAGTGAAGATTGAGGTCTCCCAAGATCGTAAAGTTAGAGCTTTTAGTTATTAGGGAGGTACTTGTCTCGAGAAGAGCCTCAATGAATTTTGAAGTGGGGCCAGGTGGGCGGTAGATATAGAGACCAGATACAGCGAAGTTAGGATTTATGATAATTTTGAACTGGGCGCTTTCACAGTCTGGAAGGTCCTCTTTAACAAAAGAGCAAGAAAACGTTTTCCTGTAAATTATAGCGATACCGCCACCTCTTCCATCTCTGTTAATTGTCGACATGAGATAGTCGTCTGGCAGCGTAAGGTTGGGAATGGTGGAGGTGCCGTCCCGTAGCCAGGTTTCGCAGAGGAAGAGGATGTCTGGATTGTCGTCCAGAATAAGGGTATTGACCTCAAGGTGGTGTTTGACTAGCGATCTTACGTTGAGGTGATAGATCGTGATGGAGGTAGTTTTCTCCGGTGCTTGGAGCTGCTGAATGGGGTGGGGTGTGGCGGTAGAAAAGCTACAGCTTTGACATTGTAGGCACGTGAGGCCGGGCTTACCTGTGGTATTAGCGCAAGACCGCCCGGGGTTCAGGCTGTGTAGTAGCTCGCTTTCGTAGGAGAGGGTTAGTGACGGAGTTAGGCCAGGGGGACTGGCGAGAGGCGATGACTTGGCGAGGACGGGCGAAGACGGGCTTGCCTTAGGCGCGCCTTCGGCGCGCAAACGGCGCGCCCGCTGCGCCCGTCCGCTGCGCGTACGGTATTGACACATCCCTTATGGGAGGGAGAGGGGGGAGGAAGGGGGGCGTGGCCTCCAAGGGGGCGTGGCCTGTCAGCACGCCGGCAATGGTGCCGTGGACGATTTTCGTGAGCCCGCTGACAGCGTGAGGCAGCTG
The DNA here is from genome assembly GCF_964261635.1 of Lissotriton helveticus. Taxonomy (NCBI): domain Eukaryota; kingdom Metazoa; phylum Chordata; class Amphibia; order Caudata; family Salamandridae; genus Lissotriton; species Lissotriton helveticus. Next base: position 407,266,281 of record NC_136071.1, read on the forward strand.
TGCGGTGTGCTTTTTAGGACCGAGTCCCGTGAAGCCAGGTGAGTAGTGCTTAAAAACAACAAGTTATTCAGTGACACAAAATTTTTAAAATCAATTAGCGTCTAGCTCCCGGCTTTTCGCCTCAGGAGGTTCCAAGGTTCTGGCAGGTGTGCGCTATAGGTCAGCGTTTTATACCTGCTCGGAAGGGGGCGTGGCCTCCAAGGGGGCGTGGCCTGTCAGCACGCCGGCAATGGCGCCGTGGACGATTTTCGTGAGCCCGCTGACAGCGTGAGGCAGCTGTGCGGTGTGCTTTTTAGGACCGAGTCCCGTGAAGCCAGGTGAGTAGTGCTTAAAAACAACAAGTTATTCAGTGACACAAAATTTTTAAAATCAATTAGCGTCTAGCTCCCGGCTTTTCGCCTCAGGAGGTTCCAAGGTTCTGGCAGGTGTGCGCTATAGGTCAGCGTTTTATACCTGCTCGGAAGGGGGCGTGGCCTCCAAGGGGGCGTGGCCTGTCAGCACGCCGGCAATGGCGCCGTGGACGATTTTCGTGAGCCCGCTGACAGCGTGAGGCAGCTGTGCGGTGTGCTTTTTAGGACCGAGTCCCGTGAAGCCAGGTGAGTAGTGCTTAAAAACAACAAGTTATTCAGTGACACAAAATTTTTAAAATCAATTAGCGTCTAGCTCCCGGCTTTTCGCCTCAGGAGGTTCCAAGGTTCTGGCAGGTGTGCGCTATAGGTCAGCGTTTTATACCTGCTCGGAAGGGGGCGTGGCCTCCAAGGGGGCGTGGCCTGTCAGCACGCCGGCAATGGCGCCGTGGACGATTTTCGTGAGCCCGCTGACAGCGTGAGGCAGCTGTGCGGTGTGCTTTTTAGGACCGAGTCCCGTGAAGCCAGGTGAGTAGTGCTTAAAAACAACAAGTTATTCAGTGACACAAAATTTTTAAAATCAATTAGCGTCTAGCTCCCGGCTTTTCGCCTCAGGAGGTTCCAAGGTTTCACTAAACATCCTTCACATCCAATGACAGCACATATTCCATTATTGATATCTTCTCTGATGTTCCTCTTATAAATATATCTTTGCAGAACTTCATAGAGACAAGCGTTCTCAAGGTGAGGACTTTTATATTTGGATAGTATGTATCCAACATGTTTGTCTTCAAAATATCTGTGCTTTTTGGTTCTTTCTCAGCCAAATACTCTATCTCTTGTACAGATTTCAAAACTCGGTTTCGTGTTGCAGCAAGACCTAGACTTATCCAAATGATGGTTCTAGATTTCGCATAGAGACTTGCTGATGACAATCGATCAGAACATTCATATGCTCCAATTTCTCGATGCGACAACATCTTCAGACTGTAACTATATAATTTCTTGCTTAGACTCTTTTCATGTGAAATGTCCTCCCACATTTCCTTCAGTTCTGTCTTTTCTTTTTTTGTGATGTAAGACGTCTCATATCGAGCCACAGCAATAGAGTTGTCAGAAACAAATTGAATATCCATGTTAGCATTCCACATGGACAAAATCACTGGGTTGTAGTGGTTGATGTACTTGGACTCTTCATTTCTTTTTAAATTGTATGTATTTTTGGGTGATTTCCTCGTCACAGTATGTCGCAGAGAAGACAACAAATTATTTACTCTTCCTTTAGAAATCACTGGTCGTGGAAAGCCGAAATTACATTTTGTGTGGAACTTGTCCTTCTTTCTGAATTTTCGACGACAGTACTTTCCACAACGATGGGATTGAAAGCGTAAAACTTGTTGCCTTAAACTGTTTTCTGTTTTATTGAACCCAATGATGACTTAGAATTCATGGATGAATCACGGGACTATCAATTAATTCAATGTGTAGAATCAGTAGATTCGCTGATTCAAAATGAGGATATTTCCGACAATCTGTTATTAGAAGTTCTGTTAAATTTGGAAAAAGAATCTTAAAAATAAATGTATATTTAATAATTCTAAAATTGTTTGAGACATTATTCATTTTTATATGTAATTCATAAACTAGTACCAAATTGATTATAATGTAAAGTCAGACTTATAGTATACTGTGCAACTTTTTTATGTTACATCGTAATTTTGCTCATAGATACTTCCTTTCTCCCACTATATTATCTCCAATGTGTATTTGACATCTCGTTTTCATCTCCTGCCTCCATGTTCTTTCTGCTTTCCTGACAGACTATGATATGGATTCCATATAGCACAATAACTTCTGTAACAACATGCAAGATATCTACAGAGGAAACGGTGTACATTAAATTTAAGACTCAGCATTGGTACCTACATGTTGGTATTTAAAACACCCAAACAACACAACAACTCTATGCAGAGCTACCCTACCTCTAATCACTTTAAATTATTATTTTCCAGTTTCACTGGGTTTTCCCCGTGGTACGCTCCCCGGTACGCTCCCCGGTGCGCGTACCGGACGCTCCCCACGCAAAAATCGAAAAAAAAAAAAATAATAATAATTTTGTCCCGCGGGACCCTTTTATGGCCCCCACATCAAACCTAGGGGGTCAGGGGGGTGTACCCTGCCCCCTTTTGGTCATTTCCCCCTTTGTTTTTTGCCACCTCTTGTGTCTCGATCCTACCGAGACACGAGATGGCGGCCGCTGCGGACTGTTTCGAATGTTTACAGACACCTGAGAGCCAATCAGCTTTCCGTGCACAAGTCGCGTAGCGCGCCCGGTGCGCTCCCCGGTGCGCGTACCGGGGCGCGGCTATAGATATATATATATTTTTAAACCCAAATTACTCAAAATCCTCTGGAGCACATATCTTGAGATAGCAAAGGCACATCGGGCTACCAGTCCCTACAATTTTACCAAGTTTGGTGAAAATCCATTCAGCCGTTCGAGCTAAAAGTGAGTTCGACCGCCCTATGGAAATTAACATGGGGAAAACACGTTTTGGGACCCCCCTTTTATCTCAGCCCCCGATTGACAAATCCCCCCCAAACTTTCAAGGAAGGAGCGGAAAGCCGCGAGGCAAATTTGAGGAAAATTTCAGGCAGATTCCTCAACCGGCGCCAAAGTTATTCCCAATAGAATGTTGCGATTTCCCTATGGAAAACAATCCTAACTATAACTACCTACTGGCGACCGCCAGTAGGTAATATATATATATATATATATATATATATATATTCACTGAAAAAACCAAAGGTTATAGACCATATATAGTTAGGAATTAGCATTTACAAGACCTTGAAAATTCACTGAAAAAACCATAGGTTATACACCATATATAGTTAGGAATTAGCATTTAAAAAACCTTATTTTACTCACACAAAACCAATGAAATTCCATATATAGTTAGTTGTACTAACTATATATCGCGCACCCGCAATCCACTGCTGATCATGTCACATATTACATCATTCATGACATGGTCAGTGACATCACTGATGACATCACTGATGACATCTCAAATGACATCACTGATGACATCACTGATGACATCTCAAATGACATCACTGATGACATCACTGATGACAACATCCAGTGACTGTATTTTTCTGTAAAGTTAAAATATGTCTTACATATTTAAGAATGAGTGGATGTATAAGTGTCTGGATGAAGGATTTAGTAGGTGCATGACTGACTGTATGAGTGAGTGGTTAAATGTGTCTCACTGAGTGCATGGGTTAGTGACTAAACTGTCTTAATTTGTGCATCATTATGTCTGTTCTTCTGTAAACTGCTGCATGTGTTGATCAGTAGCTATATGAGTAACTATATGGGTTATTGATTGGTTGCCAGCATTTGTATGGGACACTGAGTGTGTGTGTGGGTGGCTGGGAGGTGTATGACTCTGTGCATAGATGTATGGGTTCAAAAGTGCATGTGGAAACAGCTGTATGGGCGGTTGACTGTGTGCATGACTGTATTGGTGAGTGAATAGATATCTCAGTGCTACATGTCAAAGTAAGTACATATGTAAAATACAGTACATGTGAGAGTTGACATATATAAATAACTGTGCATAAGAGCCAGTGAATGTGTGAGTGGCTGTATGGATCATTGTGAACTTGTATCCAGGATTGTATAAGTGAGTAAATATGTTTTAGTATATGTTTGAATAAGTAAGGTGTGTATAACTGTATAGTTGTGAAAATGGAGGTGTGATTGATTCTTTGCATGACTGACTAGGTGTGTAAGTAACTCCATGGATGAGTGACAGTCTGTGAGTGTCTGTTTACACTGAGTGTATCTAAGGTTATATTAGAGTCTGAAGAGGTTCATCGTATTATCACATGAATGATGTCATCAGTGATGTGATCAGTAATGTCAAATGAGATGTCATCAGTGATGTCATCAGTGATGTCATTTGAGATGTCATCAGTGATGTCATCAGTGATGTCATTTGAGATGTCATCAGTGATGTCATCAGTGATGTCACTGACCATGTCATGAATGATGTAATATGTGACATGATCAGCAGTGGATTGCGGGTGCGCGATATATAGTTAGTACAACTAACTATATATGGAATTTCATTGGTTTTGTGTGAGTAAAATAAGGTTTTTTAAATGCTAATTCCTAACTATATATGGTGTATAACCTATGGTTTTTTCAGTGAATTTTCAAGGTTTTGTAAATGCTAATTCCTAACTATATATGGTCTATAACCTATGGTTTTTTCAGTGAATTTCATTGGTTTTTTAAAAGCTAATATCTATAGCTGTAAAATGTATTCTTCTTTAAATCCAAAAATATATTTTATATGTTTATTAATAATTTTTTTAAATATTTTTTTTGTTTCGCTCCCGGTCCGCGAACCGGAAAGCTTTCCGTTAGCTCAAATTGATGCCGCGACCCGGTCCGCGAACCGGTAAGAAATCAACATCGTGACGGTATCGCGTTGCCGCGTAATGCGTCTTATGACGTACCGCGTTAGCGCACCCGGAAGTGCTCCGGGGCGCGGACCGAGGCGCGAAACGAAGCTCCCCGGAAGCGATCCGCGACGCGTCGCGAAAGCGCGACGTATCGCGTTGCCGCGTAATGCGTCTTGTGACGTACCGCGTTAGCGCACCCGGAAGTGCCCCGGGGCGCGGACCGAGGCGCGAAGCGCAGCGACCCGGAAGCTAACCGGGGCGCGTTCCGCAGCGCGTAACATGAGCGTGAGAGGTCATGTGACTTGTTAATAAAACTTTTCATTGGTTCATTTCACTTTTGGTTTGATAATGATGTAAGGCTAGGTCAGGTGACCTAAAAATAACACTTTTCATTGGTTGAGAACTATTGTTTTTCCCAAATGATGAAAACCCCTCCTTCTTTCCTCACTCTGACTTTCATCATTGTGAGAGGAAGACCTTTATTACTACTTCAGAAATGGCTTCAGTAGTTGCTTCAGCTGGTGCACCCCCACCACCACCTCCACCTCCTCATGGGAAGAGAGGACCACCTCCCCAGGTCATGACCAACATAGAAGAGGAAGAGGAAGAAATGGAGGAAGAGGAGGGAGAAGAACCACAGTTCTTGGAAGAGGTGCCCCGGGTTTCCCATAAGAAAGCCAGTTTCATCTGGCAGTTTTATTCAATCCCTCCTGGCCAAAAAAAAGTGAATGCGAGGTATGTCACCTGCCTCATCTGCAAGGAAAAATTATCCAGAGGGACGGATAAGAAATATAGTTATGGGAACTATACTATGCATAGGCATATGACCAGGAAGCATCCACTCAATTACAGCCGGGCGGAAATACGGGATTTGCAGGAAAATCCAACATCAACTCCTGTGGCCAGATCAAGATCAACAATTTCATTGACACCAGCAGAGGCCCGGGAAACTGTGCCAAACATACAAGAGAATTTTGGCCACATGAAACACACTTGTATGCACTGTGGTGCGTTGATAGCATGTGGCAATATGAGTATAAATGCTATCAACCTGGCTTATGAACATCATAATTGCCCTAACCGCCCCCAGTAATTTTTTTTTTGCTCCTGTTGAGCCCTTTTCAATGCCTGTTTTTTGTTGTTCCCCCCCCCAAAAAAACAAAAAAAATATAAAATCGTTCAAAAAATACAAAAAAAACAAAAAATGTTCAAAAAATCAAAAAAAATATAAAACAACAAAAATATTTTTAAAAAAAGTTCTTTTCAGAACTACCTTCCCTTTCAAAAAAAATTGCTGGAATGTTTAGCACTCTGGCAAGCTCTATTTCTTTTGGTTCGCTTCCCGGTTAGCTTCCCGGTACGCGGACCGGGAGCTAACCCAAAAAATTAAAAAAAAAAAAAAAGTGTAAGTATAAGGAAAGTAAACAGAGAGTGATGTTAAAAGAAAGACAGCTATAGGGAGTAAAGAAGAGATACTGTTTAATAGATCTATTTACCGAAGAAAAGACAGAAGAGGGTATAATTGTGAAAAACAAAATAGATAACGAAGTGAAAGAAAAAAAAAGAGAGTATAACATTAACAAAGAAGAGTTTCTTGGAGAATGTGAGTGAATGTTCAAAATAAGATTAAAACATGAGGAATAACAGAGAGAAAAAATAGAAAACAGAAAACAAAAAAAAACAGAAAAAGATTAATTGAAACAGCAAAGAAATGTAAGTAACATAGAGCCATATCATCAACATAGGCAATAAAAGTTTTGCAGCTTTTATTGGCAGAAATGTGTCGCTAAAGCTGCTTTTGCGGCAGAAAACTGCCGCTAAAACCACTTTTGCACCAGTTTTCTGCCAATAAAAAGAGCAATAATTTTATTGGCTGTGTTCATAATATGCCCCTTAGTGTGCTTCAACTACACAGAGAAAGCATTATGAACAAATAGTGATACAGTGATCAGTCAAAGACACTAAGAGTAATAGAGACGGAGTGAGTGAACAAGAGTGAGGAACTATGAGAAGAGAGGGACTGAGAAAAAGAGTGGAAGGAGTTGAGTAAGTAGGTAATAGAGAAAGGAATGAGGGAAGTAGCAAAGGCAGGAAACTGAGGGTTAAAGAAATGAAGCAGTGGAACTAATAGAAGTTAAATGTGATAGAAATGTAACGAAAAGAGTACAAAACATTTACCTTATAATTGTCGTTAAATTACTCACTTTTTGTTTTTATACTTTCAATCTGTGAAAGAGAGAACAAACATTTGAAAAATATTAAAACATGTATTTAAAAATTACAAAAGACAAGAGAAAAAATTGAAGGACAAACAGTTTTTCAACAACTTTGACACTTACAGAAGCTTCTGCTTCTCCAGGCCCCCTACACAGTCCTAAAGATATACATTTTAAACTAACAGTATCTTGATGCAGATGAAGTGAGGCCTATCTTAAAACATGGTGCATCTTTTGCATTGCTGTTGTCTCAGAAAAGTGTCGCAAGACACTAAAATTTTAAATGATTGCTTCAGGATGCCAATAAGATGTGTCCTATCCAGAGGTTTGTTTGAGGTGAGGCCTACTCAGGGTTGCAGATGAAATTTCGAGTTGTTGAAGAGAATAGAGGACATAATACATGTGAAGGTCTACCAATGAAGTGAGTCATGTCCACTGCACTCTTGAACAAAGTCCAAACCTCCTATGTTTCCCTTGTCAGACCTAAACTTGATCTGCACAATGTGATTCGTAATGATAAGAAACACAGGTGATGTAAATGAAATACGTGCAATTTATTTTGCTCATTTCACAATCACATCACTTGTGTTTCCTTTGCTTAGGTATCTCATTGTGCAGATGTAGTCCAGCATATGAAAGAATACGCAGAAGTGCAGCACTGCATGCAACAACTTTGACACTTACAGAAGCCTCACCTTCTACATGCCTCCTACACAGTTCTACATATACATCATAAATGCAAACAGTACAGAATTAATTATACATGTTAAATGGTTTATTTTTGCTGTTCTCAGAATGTATCAAAATTCACTAAAAACAGTGACTTGAAGGTATTCATCATATAACAGCGGGGAAAAAAAAACACAATCAAAATGATTGTGTTTAAAAAACCCATACAACATAACAAATCAGAATTCAGAACTCCTTAAAGTTAACTTACTTTCCATGACGTCAAAGGATGTCCTATGAACAGCTTACACTCTGTTGTGCTGTTATTACTTTCAGCCCGCCACTTTCTGAAAGAAAATCTCCATCGTTTTTAAAAACATGTTACATGCAATAAATGACTTCTTGCTCTCTACCACAAGTTTCCACAAGGCCAAATCTTGTCAGAGCCATTTATAACTCTTGGATTTCTTGTAAGCCAATCCCGTCATTTGACATTTCTGCAACTTTCAGAATTAAAATGTTGAAGATCATTTTCACAATCCTGGAATAGTAATATCTTCCCCTTCTTGCTCAGTCATGTTCTACATTTCCTATGACACTGATACTGCTTACTATGAAGCAGACTTACACTACCTCTATGAGTACTACAATTATTTAATTCTCTACATCACTTTTAATCACAAAGCAATGTAAAACAGTAGACAGCATTGCAGACTTACATTCCCTCTACTCTATGTTTTGATTGGCTGCTTCAATTAGCTTATAAAAAGAAAAAGTTTTTCTGAACTCATTCAAAGTGCACTTATTTCTCCATGACGTCCAGTCTTATGGTTAGAAGTTATGTCTCTGAACTACACTTATCCTCAAGGCCAAATTGTGTAGGAGCCATTAGAACTTCTTGAAATTCCACAGAGCACATCCCGAGATTATTTCCCTAAAATTTTGGTTTTAAAAACACCAGGTAAGAGTTTTTAAGGTCATACGGCAATTTTTTTTGAAAATTAAAACAGAATCATTGCAGAATGACCAGCCATTTCTAGACTTTAAATAAGCTGTGTAATGTCCTGATGTTATTGAAGGGCCGTCATGATATATAATTGCTGCAGTTACAAAAGTCCTTCCTGATATTGACAACTGCGAAGCTACAAAATTTTTAATTAAAGTTGTCAATTTTGTTCCATCAGGCCTACATCGTTGGAACATTAAAATGACATACTGGCCATATGTTCGTATAAATAATATGGAAATCATTTCAGATTTACATTGGCTACACTCCATGTTGTGATCAGCTGCTTTTACTAGCTTATTAAAGGAGACTGATTTACTGTCTGGCAAAGTTAAATATATAAATCTTTCTGAGTCTACACTAGTAGTACTTGATACCATACAGTTCTCGCAGTCATGCTGCCATTGATAAGAAAGCCCAAACAGCTGATCTACATCTACACCTTCAGCATGCAATACATCAAGCATATACATTAAAAACTCCTGACAATCTTGCTGAATATTTTGAGAGAATTGTGTTTGGCCTGAACATCTGTCTAACAGATTTCGAATTTCAGACACACTTTCTATGTTTGTTCTATCAGTGCTACATTTCTCTAACACAGAATTTAACAAACTGCAAAATCTTTGATCAGAATTGACCACAATCTCTTCTTTTACATTTTCTAGAGAAAACAAAACATTAACCACTACATTAGCATAGCAGTTGACACCAGAACTGTTTTCAAATTGAAAACCAACAACATCTTCAACAGAATCCTTTTTGTTTCTGCTTGTAATTTTAGGTTCATCGACTTTTCGTCTTTTTGCTACAAGCTCCCCAGTATTGGTCACATTTCTTCATTTCCGGCCTACCACACGTTTCTCAAACAAAGGATACTGAGGCAAATGTGGCGCATACTCTCTTCTTAACCTATTGTATTCCTTAACACAATCTAGATCCGCACAAATGTTTGTGACATCACACTCAATCAAGTACAATCCAGATAAAGTTCTAACTCGTGACAATGCCACATATGCCATACCCTCCTTGAACACAGAACTGCCAATATTCACCAATGCACAGTCTACACTTAAACCTTGCGATTTATGGATTGTCACCGCATATGCCAAGCAAACAGGAAACTGCTTACGGCGAACATATAAGTCTTTTACAAGCAAAAATCTAGCAGAGCAACGACCAATTAGCTGTACTTCCTCAATGCCATCAAATTTAATTTTTAAAAATTCAATTCCATCTCTATTTCTGTATTTTACAAAATCAACAACATTACCCATTGATCCATTTACCAGACCTCTTTCAACATGTAAATTCCTTCTTAAAATTATACGGCAGTTCAAGCACACATTCAGAGTCTTTTCAAAACCTGCAGTTTTAGATATACTCTTCTCTAATGAATCCAATTTTGTTTTCAGATTCTCAGACAAAATAATTGTTGATCCCATATGCTCTACTCTGTCAATAGCTTCCAGTTTCACAATCTCTTGCTTTTCTAAATGCAACATTTTGTTGTTGAATTTGGCACATTCTGCAAGAGTTGGCATCAAACATATTCCAGATTTCTTATCAGTAATTTTCTGAAAAATATTCTCAGGCACAACATCTTGTTCTGGATATAAATTTGACAGTAATCGTGCATGTAAAGCTTCTTTCCCATGCTCGGTCACTTTTCCAATTCTAACATCTTGTAGAATAGTCTTGTAAACTTCATCCTTCGCCTGACGCATATTTTCATGCAGTTCAGCATAATTGAAGTTTAACCATATATTGACGTTGCCAATGCTGCCTAGGCACTTCCTGGTATCTTCATGCGTGAGCATTTTGAACACAGGTTGCCCTTTCACTGGTGTCAGCTGCAAAAGATCTCCGAAAACAATGATGTGTTTGCCACCAAATAACACATCATACTCTGTTTTGAGAACTTCTTGCATTCTCAAATGCACAAAGGCAAGCATGACATTGGAAACCATGCTTACTTCGTCAATGATAAGAAGTTTCATTTTCCTCAAGATTCTTGAAACTTCAAAACAAGCATCTCCAGATAGCTTGTGATATTGTAATTTGTTGTCATGCTCCACTGGCAGCATCAGTAAACGATGTAAAGTAATCCCTTTAATGTTATGTGCTACCAGTCCAGTTGGAGCGGTGACAACACAAGACAGCGATGACTCTGTCCTTTCCTGCAAATAGCATGAAATTGCTTTAATGAGGAAACTTTTTCCAGTTCCCGCTTCTCCACTCACGTACAGTCGGACAGGCTTCAACGACGTACATGAGCACTCTTTCTTGTCATGACTTAATCCATGATCAATTTGCATGGTAACTTCGTCATATATTTTCCTCTTCTCAACGTTGAGTTGCCTTTCCAACTCTTCTAAGTTAACCGCATCCTCCTGAGCATGTGCCATGGCTCTTTCCACTTCATTCATAGCAGTGGCAGCTTCATTTTCGATAACAGGTCCTCCTAGTGGATCCTGACTCAATGAAGCAGAACTCTGACTGTCCTGAGAACTGTCTCTGGCAATCTCGGCTGCAATCGTTGCTTCCTGCTCAATTTCCGCATTCAACATTTCTACATATTTGGGAAAAGCAAGACATTCTATGGTCTCCTTGGCAGCATTGAAAGAGTCTTCGTAACAGAGGAAATCTCCAAGCAGTTCCTCTTCTGCACGCCAAGGCTTGAAAAGTTGCAAAAGTGCTAAATAGAAAAACTCCTTTTTTTCAGGAGATTCGCCACTCAATTTTCGATGGTTTACCAAGTGGCATTTTCTTTGCTTGACCAGACATCCCTCACTTCCTATTACAGCATACACTCCTTTCTCAGTATCTTCTTTGATGTTCCTCTTGAATATGTAATTTTGAAGAACCTCATACAGACAAACATTGTCGAGGTGACTGCTTCTATTTGGATAATATGTATCCAACATGTTGGTCTTCAAAATGTCGGTACTGTTTGGCTCCTTTTCCGCCAAATACTCAATTTCCCGCACAGGTTTCAGAACTCGATTACGCGTTGCAGCAAGACCAAGACTCGCCCAAACGATACTCCTGGACTTGGCATAGAGACTTGCTGAAGACAACCGGTCAGAGCATTCGTAAGCTCCAATTTCTCGATGCGACAACATCTTCAGACTGAAACTGTACAACTTCTTGCTGAGGCTCTTTTCATGGGAAATGTCCTCCCACATATCCTTCAATTCTGTCTTCTCTTTTTTGGTGATGTAAGATGTCACATACCGAGCCACAGCCATACAGTTATCAGCCACAAACTGTATATCCATGTTAGCATTCCACATGGACAAAATCACCGGGTTGTAGTCGTTGATGTACTTGGACTCTTCGTTCCTCTTCAAATTGTATGTGTTTTTAGGTGATTTCTTCATCACATTATGTCGCAGCGAAGACATCAAACTGTTTACTCTTCCTTTAGAAATCACCGGTCGTGGAAAGCCGAAACGACATTTGGTGTAGAACTTGTCCTTGTTTCGGAATTTACGACGGCAGTACTTTCCACATCGATGGGTTTGGAAACGCAGAACTTTTTCTCTTAGGCTTTTCTTCTCCTTTGCGTTTGGAACAGCACACGTAGAATACTGTTGGATGAAACTCATCACTGAGTCTTCTGGATCCGTTCCAAATTTAGGTGCATCCTTGATCCACAGCAACATATGTATATGAGGATCACCTCTTGCTTGGTACTCCTTTCTCCAGAAGAAATCCAACACCTCTCCAAGAGGTGGATTCTTCTTATTCATGATGAAAGACATCATAGCTTCAAATCTATGATTGAAGTACCTACATACATTGACTGGATCCAAAGAGCACAGTTCTCCGGGTGTCTTGAATTTGATGTTATCTACGTTAGCATTTGCCTCTCGTAGAAATTCAAGTAAGTCTTCCCAGCCATACTCGGCACAGCTCAGAGTGAGGAACCATGTGGGAGTACCTAAGTTCCTCAGCATACATTTTAAATCACCATGACGACGGTACCAGTACTCATTAGTACCACGCTGACACGCCATGAGATTAATCAGGTGAGAATCCAAAATACTGTCTTGGACATTGACTTTATCCATAAAGTCACTTGCCGAGATGTTTTGCATGTGTATACCACTTTTCAAGATGTGGTTCACTGCATATGACAGTCCAGACAGATCGCTTTCCAACAGGAGATGAAACAAATAAGGAATGCATTGTCGAAACCTAGCATCTCCTGCATACAATCGCAAAGTCCGGTATTCAGAAGCAGGAATTTGATGAGGTCGCTCATCATATCTTCCTCCCTGACCTGTTGGAAAAAGCTGTGGGAAACACCGAGCTTCCAAACTTTCCTCCCAAACACTAATGGGACTCCCTTTGGCTTGTTTCATTTGAAACAACTCAATAGCATTCCCCATGACTTCCTTGGAATGCAAAGGATGAACACTATAATGTTCATATATTTCTTCACTAGTAGAGGGTTCTACTTTCTCAATTTGACCAGCACACAAATCGCTATCCTCTTCCTCACTTACTTCCTCTTCTGCAACATATACATTCTTATAGTATTTATTATTTTTTTTCAAATACAATGTTGCCTTTTTAACTTTCCTAACATCTACTAAATCTTGCCATATTTTCTTATTCTTTGTCGGAACCCCATTAACTAAGATAACCAGAGGTTCCTCTTCCACTTTTTCTACTCCAATTGTGTTAATGTTTTTCTTCAAATCTAGAGGCAAATAAACAACTCTTCCCTTTAATCCTCTCTGTAAATCTGATGGAGGCAATTTCCCTGTCTTTGGCTCCATTCTTACAATAGCCTGAAAGGGATGGATACTTTGAATCAAAATAGATTCATAAGTATTTAAATCCTTCAATTCAGAAGGAATCTCAACCAATTCCAGATTATTATGAACTGCTCTAGCAGGCATCTGGTTTTGATTTAATTTGCAACAACAATAAGTACACACACGTTGATCCAATCCCAAATCAAAACAATTTTCTACCATCAAGTATATTGCGAAATCCTTCCATTCACTATTATTTTCCCTTTCACTTTTTGCATATAAATCCACTAACTTAGTCTGATTCTTATAATAAGTGCGTCGACAACACACACAAGTGAAATTAGGCCTCTCACTTGATTTCACGTCAAACGTCGCAATTTCCCTCTGGAAATTATCTGTACTGGAAACCTGTACACTATCTTCCACATGACCCTCTACTTCTTGCTCAATTTCAACATTCTCCTCTTTACTTCCAAAGTAACAAAACTCAATTTCTTCACATATATTCTTCACATCTATTTCAGAACCATGCAAAAGAGCAGCGCATAATTGTTTCAGCATAATTGCTGGACTCTTAGCATAATACAACATTCTAACTAATTTCCTCACTTTGTTATGATGCACTGCTAGCATCCTGAAATGATGAAAAACACTCTGGCATACTCTCCTGGAAAGACAAGCCAGTGAATGACCATGCAAACCTGTCACTTCTCTTACTCTGCAAGGATCTAATTCTTGCAACAACATCATTTTCTGCTTCAAACTTTTTTTGTTAAATGACCGTACAAAATCACAAAGCAAATTGATGGAATCCTGTCGCACACTGCAAATACTACTACACTTCCAGGTGTACACAAGACCCTTAGCACGTCTTCCTAAAACCTCATTACCTAACACCTCTTCTGCCTCTGTTGTCACAAGTTTTTCTTTTTCAACTGGACAACCATCTTTCACTTCATAAGCACGACCACTAGTGTCAACTGCATGCACCAAATCATTATCCTGGAAATAACTCTCCTCATTAAAAAATGCCTCACAGCTTGAACTATGCATCCATTCTCCAGAAAAAACTTCACAAAAATTACTACGATTAACTATTCTCTTCCATCTACTATTTCTTTTGAAATCAAAAATTGCCTTGTTTAGCTTCCTAATTCTATTGATTATCAAAATAAATAACTTACGTTTAATTTCAAATGCCTGATCAATAACTTTCTCAACTTTTTTTTTTCTCTTATAAAAAACTAGTTTCTGTTGACCTTTCTTAATATTTTTTAACAAATTGCCAATTATCCTGTTGCGGAACATTCGTTTACGAATCTCCCTAAACTGTTGTTTCCTTCTACTATCATGCACAGATTTATCTATTGCTCTAGCAGTAAAATTTTTCATTGTCCTTTTCTTTCCATTTGATTTCCTTCTCGTTTTATGGACTGAAACATTTTCTGTAGTAATATTTTTTTTAATACAAATATTTCTTATGAAATATTTAGAGCTCTTACCCGGTGCTTTCTTCGTGGCTTGAGAAATCTTTTTGTTAGAGGACTGCTGCGTTTTTTTTTTCACCTGCTGTCTTTGACGTTTTGCAGCCTTTATCTGTCTTTGTATTGTAGGCATGGTGAAATCTTGAAATGATCTGCAGTTGAATCTGTGGAAAAATATAATAAAAAATGTTATTAAACATTATTACCAAACAGTAAATCAGTAACAGTGATCAAAAACTTAACACACTACTTGACATTTTAATTTGAAGATTTTTTAGTCATTGGCAATTTTACAATACAGAAATACCAGAAAAGAAATGACATTTATATTTATGTTACCTATGCTATTTTATATGTGAATCTGATCTAATTTTATGAGCATATTTTAATATTTTATTGAAGACACTACACATAACCTGTTTTTGAAGGTGTCTTTATTTTTAAATTAAACGGTTTACCTTTTTACTTTTTATTGATTATAAATTTTAAAAATAAATGTTTATATTTCCAAAGGCTCAAGCAGGTCAGCTTCCCATCCTATATCATATAATTCGGACAAATCTGCATCCTCATCACGCTCTTCTTCATCCTCAGGATTTAAATCATCCAAAGGATCAACATCCACTGATGTTTCAATTACAAGTTCAATGATGAGGTCAAAATCAACTGATTGCAGATTGTCGCTCATGTTGAGGTTGTCTTTATCTTTAAAGAAAGATAACAACAATGAGATGTTGCAGAGTAAGAAACAAATCTCAGAGATTATAATAGTAAAATTGTTTAACAAGATTAACATTTTGCAGCTATTATTTAGCCATGTCCAGCAATGCTGAGCAGGTGAAGCCTATGTCTAATTTTTCACTGAACAGGACTCATCTCTTCTTAACCTTGGATAAGCCTCACCGACTCTGTGTCCCCTGCACATACTTAAATGTTAAAGGGCAGATTTATATTAAATGGCACATCCCCAGGCATGCACCAGTTAATGTGCACCACTGCTCTACCACCCATGGTGTGCCGCATTTACAATCAGATAGGAGAAAGCTGCGTCAAAACCCTGCGCCTGCTTGAAGCTGGCATAGGTCTTGACGCAGCATTGTGGAGATGGGGCACCCCTGAGCCTTGCTGGAGCTGCATCGCACTTGCGATACAACTCCAGCAATGCGCCACCTTTACGGCACAGATGCGTCACGCATCTGTGCCGTTTTTGCCCCATGCTGCGCCGCATTGTAAATGCAGCACACCATGGGTGGCGGAACAGCGGCGCAGGATGACTGTCACATCCCTGGTGATGCGCCAGTCATCATAAATCTATCCCTAAGCTTCTTATCTTGTTACAGATGAACTGCCATATGTATCATCAAAATATTTTACATTTTCTAAATAGCGAATTTTAAGGAATAAATAGCGATTCTTTACCATTCCTAATTTGCGATGAGCAAATTGCTAATTGCAAGTTACCCATTCATTTCCATGGGCTAGGAGGCTCATATGAATGAAGGTTTAATTTGCGATTAGCAATTTGCTCATCACAAATTAGGAATTTTTCCAAGGGTGCAGGGGTGTCTCAAGAACACCCTGCTGCACCCCTGAAAAACAAATTTGGGGGCATATGGTACACATACATGCCCTAAGGGCATGTGTTGGCGTCATATGGCACCTTTTGTTTTTTTGAAAAAAAGCTTTTTGAAAAGAATTCACAAATTACCACCAATTTACCACAATAGTTTCCAAATCCTTAATGTCATTTTTTACATAGTTTTTGTTTGATACATTGCATTTAAGTAGTCACAAAATTTGCAAATCCTTCAGTGCAATTGCAAAATAAGGAATAGCAAATTTTGCTACTCCTTATTTTGCATCAAACTTGTTTGATACATACCATTTGTCTAATTAACATTCGCAAAGGCCGAAATTCGTAGAATTTTGATCTTTGCAAATGCTAATTAGCTTGATACATATGGCCCCAAGTGAGGCCTGTCTTGCGACATGGTGCATCTTTTGCATCACTGCTGCTTGGGTTTTATGTGGTACGTTTTTTTTACACCATGACATATCTGCCTAAATGCATCAATTTGTAATGTTGTCGCCTCATAGCAAATCTTTTGCACCACCGCTGCATCATAAAAGTGACGCACAGTGGCACAAAAGAGGCATACACCTATCATAAATCTGTCCCTAGCATTTTAAATGATTAATCCAGGATGACAATAAAGTGTGTCCTATCCAGAGGTTTGTTTTAGGTGAGGCCTACTCAGGATTGCAGATTAAAGTTACGCTTGATGAAGAATACAGAGGAGATAATACATATAAAGGCCTACCAATGAAGTAAGTAATGTGCACTTTATTGCGCCAGTCATCATAAATGTATCCCTAAGCTTCTTATCTTGTTACAGATGAACCACCATATGTACCATCAAACTATTTTGCATTTCCTAAATAGCAAATTTTAAGGAATAAATAGCAATTCTTTACTATTCCTAATTTGCAATGAGCAAATTCCTAATTGCAAATTACCCATTCATTTCCATGGGCTAGGAGGCTCATAGGAATGAAGGTTGCAATTTGTGATTAGCAATTAGCTCATCACAAAATAGGATTTTTTTCAAGCGTGCAGGGGTATCTCAAGAACACCCTGCTGCACCCCTGAAAAAGAAATTTGGGAGCATATGGCACACCTACATGCCCTAAGGGCATGTATGGGCGTCATATGGGACCTTTTTTTTTTTTGAAAAAAATGCTTTTTGAAAAGAATTCGCAAATTACCACAAACTAGAAGTTGGTGGTAGTTTCCAAATCCTTAATATCATTTTTTACATATTTTTTGTTTGATACATTGCATTTAAGGAATCGCAAATTTTGAATTATTGACATTTTAAGTCATTTCCACATGTGCAGTGTTTTCAAAATATGATTTGAAAATCGTTTTTGGGGAAAAGTAATGGTTTGCAAATTTATGACAAGGACATAATGGTGTATGCTTCTCTATAAGGCATTTCAGTGTCTCTGATGTCATTTTTCCCATATTACATTATAAGACCTTTCCCCATGGAGCACATTCCTTGTAAATATGCTCCCACCTGTGCATTGCGAATTTAGATTTTGACTGTTTCAGTCACATAGCCATGTTAAAAGTGACCCAAAAAAATTGCAAACGTTTTAAAATAACACATTCATGTGTCTTAAGGACATTTTAAGTCATTTCCCCATGGACAATGTTTTCTAAGTGGCGCAAAAGAGGCATACACCTATCATAAATCTGTCCCTAGCATTTTAAATGATTAATACAGGATAACAATAAGATGTAGCCTATCCAGAGGTTTGTTTAAAGTGAGGCCTACTCAGGATTGCAGATTAAAGTTACGCTTGATGAAGAATACAGAGGAGATAATACATGTAAAGCTCTACCAATGAAGTAAGTGATGTCTACTTCATTGCACCAGTCACCATAAATGAATCCATAAGCTTCTTATCTTGTTAGACATCAACCGCCATATGTATCATATAACTATTTTGCATTTCCAAAAAAGCGAATTTTAAGGAATAATTAGCGATTCTTTACCATTCCTAATTTGCGATGAGAAAATTGCTAATTGCTATTTTACCCATTCATTTCCATGGGCTAGGAGGCTCATATAAATGAAGGTGCAATTTGCGATTAACAATTTGCTCATCACAAATTAGGAATTTATTCCAAAGGTGCAGGGGTGTCTCAAGAACACCCTGCTGCACCCCTAAAAAAGAAATTTGGGGGCATATGGCGCACATAAATTTTAACAACATTCCTTTACCTCAACAACGATTTTCAAATCATAACTTCAAAACACTACACATGGGAAAATTACTTAAATTGTCCTTAAGACACATAAAAGCGTTTTTTGATTGGCTTTCCTGCATGGTAGGGTCACTTTTAACATGGCTATGTAACACAAACATTCAAAATCTAAATTTTCCATGCACATGTGGGAGCATATTTACAAGCAATTTGCGCCACAGAGAAATGTCTTACACTAAAATGAGAAAAATAACATCAGGGACAGTCAATTGCCTTATAAAGAACCATACACCATTATGTCCTTGTCATGAATTTAAAAACAATTCCTTTTCCCCAAAAACGATTTTCAAATCATAATTTCAAAACACTGCACATGAGAAAATGACTTAAAATGTCATTAAAACACATGAAAGCGTTTTTTGATTGCCTTTCGAGCATGGTTGGGTCACTTTTAACATGGCTATGTAACACAAACATTCAAAATCAAAATTTTCCATGCACATGTGGAAGCATATTTACAAGCAATTTGCGCCACAGAGAAAGGTCTTACACTAAAATGAGAAAAATAACATCAGGGACAGTCAATTGCCTTATAAAGAAGCATACACCATTATGTCCTTGTCATGAATTTAAAAACAATTCCTTTTCCCCAAAAACGATTTTCAAATCATAATTTCTAAACACTGCACATGGGAAAATGACTTAAAATGTCATTAAAACACATGAAAGCATTTTTTGATTGCCTTTCCAGCATGGTTGGGTCACTTTTAACATGGCTATGTAACACAAACATTCAAAATCAAAATTTTCCATACACATGTGAGAGCATATTTACAAGCAATTTGCGCCACATAAATCATAATTTTCTCCTTAAAGCACACTATTCTCTATCTAAATTAAAGAAATATTTTCTCACCTTAGCAAATACTTTGAGTTTGAAAACAGTCTCAGAAACACACCAATTTGTCTTCAGCAGAGCAAAAGGTATGCACTCCAGAGTCTGCAGCTATCAAAAGCACAGAAATGCTGTAATTCTTCACACATATTTCTCATGTCACCCAATCAAAACTCTTCCCTCACTTTTTTTCAAATGAAAACCCTTCCCCCTCTGCCCTTTCTGCCTATTTTCCATAGCAACCACCTCTTGGAAGAACTCTGGTGTTTGCAAGTTCACACAACAATGTTGCAATTGAACTCTGAACTCTCAGTGCACCTGCATATCCAGTGCATTCTTTCATTTAATGATTTTTTATTGACCACTCAAAATACATCTTTCAAAGAACACATCTGTGCACCCTAACTTTCTGTTTTCATCAATCAAAATCCACCAATCACTGTTACTGCTTCATGAACACAGAAACTCCACAGTTTTTTTTTCATTTTACACTCTCATTTTTTCAACTGCCATTTCATTGCCACACTTCATCTGACTGCAGGAGAACCTTCTCTCACCATGTTTTCTGTCTGGATTGTTGGTCATAGTTATATTCACTGGGCTCAAAGGTACGTTGAAAGCAGGAATTTACCTAACCTCAATTTACAAGATGTGGAAATTAAGTGGTTTGGCCACAGAGGATTAAAATGTCACCAATTGATACCATTGGTGAAAACCTTTATGCATTTGCCAAAACCTGACCTGTTAATTGTGCACTGTGGAGGTAATGACTTGGGCACTTTGACTGGTGTAGGTCTGGAAATGCTTTTAAAGGACACCTTTGAGCAATTAATGGCACTTTTTCCTCAGACTGCCTTGGTATATTCAAATATATGCCAAAGACAGAAATGGAGGTGGTCAAACCAATTTTGTCCACAAATTGAGAAGTCGAGGAAGCAAGTAAACAAATCTGTTTCAGCTTACATGAGAGACCATGGAATGGGCTCCCTGTACAACAATAACTTGCGTTACTACATGCAAGATATCTACAGAGGAGATGGAGTTCACTTCTCAGATGAGGGCAACAGAATTTTCACTCTGAATTTAAAAATGTGCATTGGTACCTACTTATAAGTACCTAAATGTACCATAAACCCAAAAGCTCTTCTCAGAGCTACCCTACATCTAATCACTCACAATTATTATTTTACTCTAACTTTTTTCACTAATTTTCAACAAAGTACGCTCCCTGGGGCGCTACCCGGTACGCGTACCGGGAGCTAACCTCGCGAATTTTTTTAAAAAAAATGTTTTTTTTTCGCACATATAAACCTCCTCAGCCACCCTCAGAAAACCTAGGGGGTCAAGATAACTCTACCGTGCCCCCTTCTACCCATTCCGAACATTATTTGCCCTCCATCTTGTATCTTAATTCGACCGAAACACAAAATGGTGGACTCCCGGAACGCTTAAGGTCCGCGAACCGAGGCGCTCAACGGTTCGCGTACCGGGTCGCTCCCTGGGAAGATAAAGGAAATAAAAAATAATCAAAAAATCCAACAATCAATTAACATACAGCATTTGAAAAGACTATCATTCATTTTTCATTGTAGTACGCTCCCCAGAACGCTTCCCGGTTCGCGGACCGGGCGCTAACCACGAAAAAAAACAAATTTTTTTTTTATTTTTTTTTGCCCCGCGGGGCCCTTTTAAAACCTCCACATTAAACCTAGGGGGTCAGCGAGGATCTACTATGCCCCCTTATGGTTATTTCCCCCTTTGTTTTGGCCTCCTCTTGTCTCTCGATCCTACCGAGAGACAAGATGGCGGCCGCTCCGGACTGTTTAGAATGTTGACAGACACCGGAGAGCCAATCAGCTTCGCTACGCGAAGTTCCGATACGCGTAAGGTCCGCGAACCGGGGCGCTGCCTGGTCCGCGCTTACAGATATATATCTTTTTTTGAACGTTAATTTCTCAAAATCCACTGCAGCACATATATTGAGACCTACAAAAGGCACATCGGGCTACCAGTCCCTACAATTTTTCCAAGTTTCGTGCAAATCCATTCAGCCGTTCGGGCTAAAAGTGAGGCTAACCTCAATGTTAAAAACACGTTTTGGGACCCCCCTTTTTTCTCGGCCCCCCCTGGACGAACCCCCCCCAAATTTCCAGGGGCTGCTCAGAAACAAAATGTTCCATTTTCCTGAAAATTTCAGCCAATTCCGTCCACAAACGCCAAAGTTATTAGACATAGAATTTTCAAAAATCCCATAGGGAAAAAATCCTAACTATATATACCTACTGGCGACCGCCAGTAGGTAATATATATATATATATATTACCTACTGGCGGTCGCCAGTAGGTATATATAGTTAGGATTTTTTCTCTATGGGTTTTTTGAAAATTCTATGTCTAATAACTTTGGCGTTTGTGGACGGAATCGGCTGAAATTTTCAGGAAAATGGCACATTTTGTTTCTGAGCAGCCCTTGAAAATTTGGGGGGGGTTCGTCCAGTGGGGGCCGAGAAAAAAGGGGGGTCCCAAAACGTGTTTTTAACATTGAGTTTTCCATAGGGCGGTTGGCCTCACTTTTAGCCCGAACGGCTGAATGGATTTGCACGAAACTTGGCAAAATTGTAGGGACTGGTAGCCCGATGTGCCTTTTGTAGGTCTCAATATATGTGCTCCAGTGGATTTTGAGAAATTAACGTTTAAAAAAAGATATATATCTGTAACAGCGGACCGGTTAGCGCTCTGGTTCGCGGACTTTTCGCGCAACGGAGCTTTGTGAAGCGAAGCTGATTGGTTCTCCGGCGTCTGTCAACATTCCAAACAGTCCGTAGCGGCCGCCATCTTGTCTCTCGGTAGGATCGAGAGACAAGAGGAGGTCAAAACAAAGGGGGAAATAACTATAAGGGGGCATAGTAGATCCTCGCTGACCCCCTAGGTTTGATGTGGAGGTTTTAAAAGGGCCCCGCGGGGCAAAAAAAAATAATAAAAATAATAATTGAACGGCTGAATGGATTTGCACGAAACTTGGCAAAATATTAGGGACTGGTAGCCCGATGTGCCTTTGCTAGGTCTCAATATATGTGCTCCAGTGGATTTTGAGAAATTAACGTTCAAAAAAAGATATATATCTGTAACAGCGCTCCGCTTCGCGTAACGGAGGTTTGCGAAGCTGATTGGTCATTCTGTCACTGGGCTATAGTTGGGCTACATCTGGCTGATATTTGGGCTACATTTGTTTTTTTGTGTGTCTGGCGGCCATCTTTGGGCTACATTGGGCTACATTGGGCTTCATTGGGCTACATTCGGCTAATTAGCAAATAGCTCATCGCAAACTAGGAATGGTAAAGAATCGCTATTTATTCCTTAAAGTTCGCTATTTAGGAAATGCAAATAACTTTGATGATACATATGGCGGTTCATCTCTAACAAGATAAGAAGCATAGGGATAGATTTATGATGACTGGCGCATCACCAGGGATGTGTTAGTCATTCTGTGCCGCTGTTCCGTCACCTATGGTGTGCTGCATTTACAATGCGGCGCATCACGGGGCAAAAACAGCACAGATGCGTGATGTATCTGTGCCGTAAAGGTGGCGCATTGCTGGAGTTGTATCGCAAGTGTGATGAAGGTCCAGCAAGGGTCGGGGGTGCCCCTGTCGCAGGGTTTCTGTTCTCACACAGAACTGTGGACAGAGGATTGGAACCTCGGCGAATTAGGGTGTCCCAAAACTCACGTTAGTAATCAAAAACTATTTAGCAAGCTAGGTACAGTGTCACATTGGATATAACAAACTCTCAATGTTTAGACAATCCAGAATATGAACTTATAGTACCTCAGGATACGTGGAACTCATGAACAGTCGGTCGTTATATATTTCTTAGAAACCAGAACATGGAGTTAAGAAGAACACATGTGTATTTGAAATGTTTATTTACTAATGCCGTCTTCTCAGGCGTAGTACCTTAGATAATAAAAGTACACATATTATCAGTAGCAAAATTACCAGCATAGTTACTAGTACATAAAAAGTGAATGGTGATAGTATGTTAACATGCTGTAAATGAATAAGAGTTAGCAACACTTATAAGCAGCCGCGGGCCGTGGAGGGAGTTACGGTGAGGCAGGGAGGCGGGGAGGGGGAGAAGCAGGGTGGAGAATACAAGTACACATATTATCAGTAGCAAAATTACCAGCATAGTTACTAGTACATAAAAAGCGAATGGTGACAGTATGTTAACATGCTGTAAATGAATAAGAGTTAGCAACACTTATAAGCAGCCGCGGGCCGTGGAGGGAGTTACGGTGGGGCAGGGAGGCGGGGAGGGGGAGGGGCAAGGTAGAGAGGGCTCCACCCTGCTTCTCCCCCTCCCCGCCTCCCTGCCTCACCGTAACTCCCTCCACGGCCCGCGGCTGCTTATATCTCACCCTCCCTAATACACATATTATATTATTTGCTAAGAAGGTCTCTTTGTGTTGGTTTAGGGCGTGCCCATACTTTAGTGTCTTAGATTTGAAGGAATCACATCAGCATACACCAGCTCTCTCTTCATGTGAACCGCATCAACTGTTGTGTATGTGTGTTCGGCAAAGCAATATAAAACCCGCCTCATGCCCAGAATTGGCAGAAGTTGCACTTATGTTATGAGTATGAAGTCGTGGAGATCAGACCTCATAACAATTCTGTACCGTGTTGTTCTTGAAACTTTAGCACTCGCTGTACAGATATAGTTTAACAAGTAAAGCAGATAGTAGACCAATAACATATTATTCTCATGTAAACCACGATGAACTACTAGGTGGAAAGCTAAAGCAACAACTAAATGTCGTGTGCAGAAGTTGCAAAAAAGGAAAAATGGCGTTTAAACCGGTAATGAGCCCATGCTAACTTAACACGGTGTAAAGATATCCAGGACCTAGATGACACCTCCTCATGATCCGGAAACGAACTGAATAAGATAATAGAAGTGCCATCTCATGAGAGCAGATTGCAAGTTTATATGTGGACGGTCCGCAAGGTAAAGCATTAAAAACTAGGAAAATTCAATGCTAAAGAAAAATAAAACAGCCAAGTACTTTATCGAGTCTTAAGCCAATAGGCAAGGTAAATAATAAAAACTTGACAATTAAGTCAATGAATTGTCAATGAAATGCTAGTACTCAGCATATGAAACATGAAAAAGGTCTATGACATAACTGTGTATGCAAAATAAGCTGCAACAGCCTCCAACAGGAAGTCACCGTCTTCATCCGAAAACAGTTCAGCCATCCAATTTAAAAGCGGAAAAGAACATACGTGCTCTCCCAGCACCGGATCCTCTATCACCATCAGAGGACAGCTCGGTGGGTTTTCAAGAAAGCTGTGTTCCAAGAAAGACTGTGCTGCCGCCAGTAAATTCCAGGGACCAAGTAGTCCATGCATCAATGCCACAGCCATAATCCTTTCGCCAGGACAAATCAACTCGTGAGTAATGATAGGAGTCATCAGCTGATTAAAGTCGACGTCAGGAGAAACCGGTCCGCAGAGACACAAATCAATGGCCCAATCGAAATCACAGGTCAGGCAGTGAAATACAGGCTGGACACAGGTGAAGTAGGAGAACCGAAAAGATAATCCATATGCCGTGCTTAATATCGCCAACGGCATTGTGCCATAATATTCTAGCATGCGATTGCGGAACAGTGTCAGCAGCTGCAGGGTCGGAGGTTGCATAGGAGGGACATCCATATTTAAAAATGTAAAAAAGTACAAGAGCGTCCGCTGGTAATGCAAGTAAAAATGCAATCCACGAACCAGAGTGGAGAAAATGGAATGAAAGGGAGCAGGGATGACTCCAAAGATTTTCTCAAATGAAGTCACGAGACCACTGGTAACAACTTTAAAAAAGTGTGCCAGGGATTTTGTGGAGGATGCGTTAAAGATAGTCGGAAACATGTTGCTGAAATTGAAAGGCAAACCTGTGTACGGGTGTTCGCTATGTGAAGTACGAAAGTTTCACGGGCCGAACTCAAGGCCACCTCTCTCTGAGACAAAAGAGCTCTTATTCTTGTCATGCCGTTGAAACGTGTCCCAAGGTTGGTATTTGTGGCCAGATTGAAAACTCCCTATGTTCATGTGTGGGAGGAAATAGAACATTTCTGCAGCAAATAACCCGTTCACTTACTGTTACGATAAAAGGAATACTTTTAATTAACTCAGAACAATCTTCATTATTGAGCATCAAATAACTACCATTTTCCAACAACTTGAACGTGGGGATGATAGCAGGAACTGGCGTGCCTTGCATCACGCAAGCCATATTTGGTCGCTGTTTGTTGCATGAATCGTGTAACTGTATGTGCCTACACATTAGTGAATGATCTGGCGTCTCAGTGCATTCCTCTCCATTCAGATAAACTTCTTGATCATCTTTGAAACATCTGTATGTGTATGGAAGCGACCAGACCTCATGAACAAAAGCACTACCTAAAGGTTCATAAAGACCTATTGGTATATATTTCATACAATTTGAAAACTTATATAAAGCAAAAGGCAGCGTTATTAAACCGTCGATAAGGCATGTTGCCAAAAAACCCGCAATCCTCTGCTGATGATGTCACTGAGCATGTCATGAATGATGTAATATGTGACATCATCAGTAGTGGATTATGGGTAATAGTATCTCTAGTTTACTCCCCTATAGCTGTCTTTCTTTTAACATAAGTGTGTGTTTCCTTCCCTTATACTTACTGTTTTTGGTTCGCTTCCAGTTCGCGTACCAGCGAGCGAACTAGGAAGCGAACTAAGAGAAATAGAGGTTGGCACAGTTCCAAATATTGTACCAATTTTTTAATAACGGGGAGGTAGTTCTGAAAAGAACTTTTTTTTTTATTTTTCTGAACATTTTTTTACTGTAAGGTTCCCGATTCGCGAAGCGGGAACGAAGAAAAAAAAATATTTAAAAAAATAATTATTCATAAACATATAAAATATATTTTTGGATTTAAAGAAGAATAAATTTTACAGCTACAGATATTAGCTGTTAAAAAACCAATGAAATTCACTGAAAAAACCATAGGTTATAGACCATATATAGTTAGGAATTAGCATTTACAAAACCTTGAAAATTCACTGAAAAAACCATAGGTTATAGACCATATATAGTTAGGAATTAGCATTTACTAAACCTTATTTTACTCACACAAAACCATTGAAATTCCATATATAGTTAGTTGCACTAACTATATATCGCGCACCCGCAATCCACTGCTGATCATGTCACATATTACATCATTCATGACATGGTCAGTGACATCACTGATGACATCACTGATGACATCTCAAATGACATCACTGATGACATCTCACTTGATATCAATGATCACATCACTGATGATATCATTCATGTGATAATACAATGCATCTCCTCACACTCTAATATAACCTCCGTTACACCCAGTGTTAAATAGAGAGTATCATTTTTGAAACCATTGACACACCAATACTAGTTACTACATACGCACTCACTGATTCCTATGTCTACACACACATTCACTCATACAATCATTCATACATACAATCACTCATCTTTACAACACTATCATATGCACTCATACACCTATACAGACACTCACACTCTGCCACTCATCCATGGAGTTACTCACACACCTAGTCAGTCCTGAAAAGAATCAATCACACTTCCATTTTCTCATCTATACAGTTAAACACAGAACACCTTACATTTTTGAAACATATACTAACACATAGTTACTCTCTTATAGAATCACTGATACAAGTACACATTGATCTGCACAGAGTCACACACCTCCCAGCCAGCCATACACACACTCAGTCTCCCATACAAATACTTGTGCAACCAATCAATAACCCATATAGCTACTTATATAGCTACTGATCAACACGTGCAGCAGCTTGCACAACAACAGACATACTGATGCACACTTTTAGACAGTTTAGTCACTAACCCGTGCATTCAGTAAGACGCATTTAATCACTCACTCATACAGTCAATCACGCACCTACTAAAACCTTCATTCAGACACTTATACATCCACTCATTCTTCAATATGTAAAACATATTTAAACTTTACAGAAACACATAATCACTGGATGTTGTCATCAGTGATGTCATCAGTGATGTCACTGACCATGTCATGAATGATGTAATATGTGACATGATCAGCAGTGGATTGCGGGTGCGCGATATATAGTTAGTGCAACTAACTATATATGGAATTTCAATGGTTTTGTGTGAGTAAAATAAGGTTTAGTAAATGCTAATTCCTAACTATATATGGTCTATAACCTATGGTTTTTTCAGTGAATTTTCAAGGTTTTGTAAATGCTAATTCCTAACTATATATGGTCTATAACCTATGGTTTTTTCAGTGAATATATATATTCACTGAAAAAACCAAAGGTTATAGACCATATATAGTTAGGAATTAGCATTTACAAGACCTTGAAAATTCACTGAAAAAACCATAGGTTATACACCATATATAGTTAGGAATTAGCATTTAAAAAACCTTATTTTACTCACACAAAACCAATGAAATTCCATATATAGTTAGTTGTACTAACTATATATCGCGCACCCGCAATCCACTGCTGATCATGTCACATATTACATCATTCATGACATGGTCAGTGACATCACTGATGACATCACTGATGACATCTCAAATGACATCACTGATGACATCACTGATGACATCTCAAATGAGCGCGGCGCGTAACATGAGCGTGAGAGGTCATGTGACTTGTTAATAAAACTTTTCATTGGTTCATTTCACTTTTGGTTTGATAATGATGTAAGGCTAGGTCAGGTGACCTAAAAATAACACTTTTCATTGGTTGAGAACTATTGTTTTTCCCAAATGATGAAAACCCCTCCTTCTTTCCTCACTCTGACTTTCATCATTGTGAGAGGAAGACCTTTATTACTACTTCAGAAATGGCTTCAGTAGTTGCTTCAGCTGGTGCACCCCCACCACCACCTCCACCTCCTCATGGGAAGAGAGGACCACCTCCCCAGGTCATGACCAACACAGAAGAGGAAGAGGAAGAAATGGAGGAAGAGGAGGGAGAAGAACCACAGTTCTTGGAAGAGGTGCCCCGGGTTTCCCATAAGAAAGCCAGTTTCATCTGGCAGTTTTATTCAATCCCTCCTGGCCAAAAAAAAGTGAATGCGAGGTATGTCACCTGCCTCATCTGCAAGGAAAAATTATCCAGAGGGACGGATAAGAAATATAGTTATGGGAACTATACTATGCATAGGCATATGACCAGGAAGCATCCACTCAATTACAGCCGGGCGGAAATACGGGATTTGCAGGAAAATCCAACATCAACTCCTGTGGCCAGATCAAGATCAACAATTTCATTGACACCAGCAGAGGCACGGGAAACTGTGCCAAACATACAAGAGAATTTTGGCCACATGAAACACACTTGTATGCACTGTGGTGCGTTGATAGCATGTGGCAATATGAGTATAAATGCTATCAACCTGGCTTATGAACATCATAATTGCCCTAACCGCCCCCAGTAATTTTTTTTTTGCTCCTGTTGAGCCCTTTTCAATGCCTGTTTTTTGTTGTTCCCCCCCCAAAAAAACCAAAAAAAATATAAAATCGTTCAAAAAATACAAAAAAAACAAAAAATGTTCAAAAAATCAAAAAAAAATATAAAACAACAAAAATATTTTTTAAAAAAGTTCTTTTCAGAACTACCTTCCCTTTCAAAAAAAATTGCTAGAATGTTTAGCACTCTGGCAAGCTCTATTTCTTTTGGTTCGCTTCCCGGTTAGCTTCCCGGTACGCGGACCGGGAGCTAACCAAAAAAAAAAAAAAAAGAGTAAGTATAAGGAAAGTAAACAGACAGTGATGTTAAAAGAAAGACAGCTATAGGGAGTAAAGAAGAGATACTGTTTAATAGATCTATTTACCGAAGAAAAGACGGAAGAGGGTATAATTGTGAAAAACAAAATAGATAACGAAGTGAAAGAAAAAAAAAGAGAGTATAACATTAACAAAGAAGAGTTTCTTGGAGAATGTGAGTGAATGTTCAAAATAAGATTAAAACATGAGGAATAACAGAGAGAAAAAATAGAAAACAGAAAACAAAAAATAACAGAAAAAGATTAATTGAAACAGCAAAGAAATGTAAGTAACATAGAGCCATATCATCAACATAGGCAATAAAAGTTTTGCAGCTTTTATTGGCAGAAATGTGTCGCTAAAGCTGCTTTTGCGGCAGAAAACTGCCGCTAAAACCACTTTTGCACCAGTTTTCTGCCAATAAAAAGAGCAATAATTTTATTGGCTGTGTTCATAATATGCCCCTTAGTGTGCTTCAACTACACAGAGAAAGCATTATGAACAAATAGTGATACAGTGATCAGTCAAAGACACTAAGAGTAATAGAGACGGAGTGAGTGAACAAGAGTGAGGAACTATGAGAAGAGAGGGACTGAGAAAAAGAGTGGAAGGAGTTGAGTAAGTAGGTAATAGAGAAAGGAATGAGGGAAGTAGCAAAGGCAGGAAACTGAGGGTTAAAGAAATGAAGCAGTGGAACTAATAGAAGTTAAATGTGATAGAAATGTAACGAAAAGAGTACAAAACATTTACCTTATAATTGTCGTTAAATTACTCACTTTTTGTTTTTATACTTTCAATCTGTGAAAGAGAGAACAAACATTTGAAAAATATTAAAACATGTATTTAAAAATTACAAAAGACAAGAGAAAAAATTGAAGGACAAACAGTTTTTCAACAACTTTGACACTTACAGAAGCTTCTGCTTCTCCAGGCCCCCTACACAGTCCTAAAGATATACATTTTAAACTAACAGTATCTTGATGCAGATGAAGTGAGGCCTATCTTAAAACATGGTGCATCTTTTGCATTGCTGTTGTCTCAGAAAAGTGTCGCAAGACACTAAAATTTTAAATGATTGCTTCAGGATGCCAATAAGATGTGTCCTATCCAGAGGTTTGTTTGAGGTGAGGCCTACTCAGGGTTGCAGATGAAATTTCGAGTTGTTGAAGAGAATAGAGGACATAATACATGTGAAGGTCTACCAATGAAGTGAGTCATGTCCACTGCACTCTTGAACAAAGTCCAAACCTCCTATGTTTCCCTTGTCAGACCTAAACTTGATCTGCACAATGTGATTCGTAATGATAAGAAACACAGGTGATGTAAATGAAATACGTGCAATTTATTTTGCTCATTTCACAATCACATCACTTGTGTTTCCTTTGCTTAGGTATCTCATTGTGCAGATGTAGTCCAGCATATGAAAGAATACGCAGAAGTGCAGCACTGCATGCAACAACTTTGACACTTACAGAAGCCTCACCTTCTCCATGCCTCCTACACAGTTCTACATATACATCATAAATGCAAACAGTACAGAATTAATTATACATGTTAAATGGTTTATTTTTGCTGTTCTCAGAATGTATCAAAATTCACTAAAAACAGTGACTTGAAGGTATTCATCATATAACAGCGGGGAAAAAAAAACACAATCAAAATGATTGTGTTTAAAAAACCCATACAACATAACAAATCAGAATTCAGAACTCCTTAAAGTTAACTTACTTTCCATGACGTCAAAGGATGTCCTATGAACAGCTTACACTCTGTTGTGCTGTTATTACTTTCAGCCCGCCACTTTCTGAAAGAAAATCTCCATCGTTTTTAAAAACATGTTACATGCAATAAATGACTTCTTGCTCTCTACCACAAGTTTCCACAAGGCTAAATCTTGTCAGAGCCATTTATAACTCTTGGATTTCTTGTAAGCCAATCCCGTCATTTGACATTTCTGCAACTTTCAGAATTAAAATGTTGAAGATCATTTTCACAATCCTGGAATAGTAATATCTTCCCCTTCTTGCTCAGTCATGTTCTACATTTCCTATGACACTGATACTGCTTACTATGAAGCAGACTTACACTACCTCTATGAGTACTACAATTATTTAATTCTCTACATCACTTTTAATCACAAAGCAATGTAAAACAGTAGACAGCATTGCAGACTTACATTCCCTCTACTCTATGTTTTGATTGGCTGCTTCAATTAGCTTATAAAAAGAAATAGTTTTTCTGAACTCATTCAAAGTGCACTTATTTCTCCATGACGTCCAGTCTTATGGTTAGAAGTTATGTCTCTGAACTACACTTATCCTCAAGGCCAAATTGTGTAGGAGCCATTAGAACTTCTTGAAATTCCACAGAGCACATCCCGAGATTATTTCCCTAAAATTTTGGTTTTAAAAACACCAGGTAAGAGTTTTTAAGGTCATACGGCAATTTTTTTTTGAAAATTAAAACAGAATCATTGCAGAATGACCAGCCATTTCTAGACTTTAAATAAGCTGTGTAATGTCCTGATGTTATTGAAGGGCCATCATGATATATAATTGCTGCAGTTACAAAAGTCCTTCCTGATATTGACAACTGCGAAGCTACAAAATTTTTAATTAAAGTTGTCAATTTTGTTCCATCAGGCCTACATCGTTGGAACATTAAAATGACATACTGGCCATATGTTCGTATAAATAATATGGAAATCATTTCAGATTTACATTGGCTACACTCCATGTTGTGATCAGCTGCTTTTACTAGCTTATTAAAGGAGACTGATTTACTGTCTGGCAAAGTTAAATATATAAATCTTTCTGAGTCTACACTAGTAGTACTTGATACCATACAGTTCTCGCAGTCATGCTGCCATTGATAAGAAAGCCCAAACAGCTGATCTACATCTACACCTTCAGCATGCAATACATCAAGCATATACATTAAAAACTCCTGACAATCTTGCTGAATATTTTGAGAGAATTGTGTTTGGCCTGAACATCTGTCTAACAGATTTCGAATTTCAGACACACTTTCTATGTTTGTTCTATCAGTGCTACATTTCTCTAACACAGAATTTAACAAACTGCAAAATCTTTGATCAGAATTGACCACAATCTCTTCTTTTACATTTTCTAGAGAAAACAAAACATTAACCACTACATTAGCATAGCAGTTGACACCAGAACTGTTTTCAAATTGAAAACCAACAACATCTTCAACAGAATCCTTTTTGTTTCTGCTTGTAATTTTAGGTTCATCGACTTTTCGTCTTTTTGCTACAACCTCCCCAGTATTGGTCACATTTCTTCATTTCCGGCCTACCACACGTTTCTCAAACAAAGGATACTGAGGCAAATGTGGCGCATACTCTCTTCTTAACCTATTGTATTCCTTAACACAATCTAGATCCGCACAAATGTTTGTGACATCACACTCAATCAAGTACAATCCCGATAAAGTTCTAACTCGTGACAATGCCACATATGCCATACCCTCCTTGAACACAGAACTGCCAATATTCACCAATGCACAGTCTACACTTAAACCTTGCGATTTATGGATTGTCACCGCATATGCCAAGCAAACAGGAAACTGCTTACGGCGAACATATAAGTCTTTTACAAGCAAAAATCTAGCAGAGCAACGACCAATTAGCTGTACTTCCTCAATGCCATCAAATTTAATTTTTAAAAATTCAATTCCATCTCTATTTCTGTATTTTACAAAATCAACAACATTACCCATTGATCCATTTACCAGACCTCTTTCAACATGTAAATTCCTTCTTAAAATTATACGGCAGTTCAAGCACACATTCAGAGTCTTTTCAAAACCTGCAGTTTTAGATATACTCTTCTCTAATGAATCCAATTTTGTTTTCAGATTCTCAGACAAAATAATTGTTGATCCCATATGCTCTACTCTGTCAATAGCTTCCAGTTTCACAATCTCTTGCTTTTCTAAATGCAACATTTTGTTGTTGAATTTGGCACATTCTGCAAGAG
This sequence comes from Lissotriton helveticus, assembly GCF_964261635.1. Lineage (NCBI taxonomy): Eukaryota > Metazoa > Chordata > Amphibia > Caudata > Salamandridae > Lissotriton > Lissotriton helveticus. Next base: position 407,299,798 of record NC_136071.1, read on the forward strand.
TTGGCATCAAACATATTCCAGATTTCTTATCAGTAATTTTCTGAAAAATATTCTCAGGCACAACATCTTGTTCTGGATATAAATTTGACAGTAATCGTGCATGTAAAGCTTCTTTCCCATGCTCGGTCACTTTTCCAATTCTAACATCTTGTAGAATAGTCTTGTAAACTTCATCCTTCGCCTGACGCATATTTTCATGCAGTTCAGCATAATTGAAGTTTAACCATATATTGACGTTGCCAATGCTGCCTAGGCACTTCCTGGTATCTTCATGCGTGAGCATTTTGAACACAGGTTGCCCTTTCACTGGTGTCAGCTGCAAAAGATCTCCGAAAACAATGATGTGTTTGCCACCAAATAACACATCATACTCTGTTTTGAGAACTTCTTGCATTCTCAAATGCACAAAGGCAAGCATGACATTGGAAACCATGCTTACTTCGTCAATGATAAGAAGTTTCATTTTCCTCAAGATTCTTGAAACTTCAAAACAAGCATCTCCAGATAGCTTGTGATATTGTAATTTGTTGTCATGCTCCACTGGCAGCATCAGTAAACGATGTAAAGTAATCCCTTTAATGTTATGTGCTACCAGTCCAGTTGGAGCGGTGACAACACAAGACAGCGATGACTCTGTCCTTTCCTGCAAATAGCATGAAATTGCTTTAATGAGGAAACTTTTTCCAGTTCCCGCTTCTCCACTCACGTACAGTCGGACAGGCTTCAACGACGTACATGAGCACTCTTTCTTGTCATGACTTAATCCATGATCAATTTGCATGGTAACTTCGTCATATATTTTCCTCTGCTCAACGTTGAGTTGTCTTTCCAACTCTTCTAAGTTAACCGCATCCTCCTGAGCATGTGCCATGGCTCTTTCCACTTCATTCATAGCAGTGGCAGCTTCATTTTCGATAACAGGTCCTCCTAGTGGATCCTGACTCAATGAAGCAGAACTCTGACTGTCCTGAGAACTGTCTCTGGCAATCTCGGCTGCAATTGTTGCTTCCTGCTCAATTTCCGCATTCAACATTTCTACATATTTGGGAAAAGCAAGACATTCTATGGTCTCCTTGGCAGCATTGAAAGAGTCTTCGTAACAGAGGAAATCTCCAAGCAGTTCCTCTTCTGCACGCCAAGGCTTGAAAAGTTGCAAAAGTGCTAAATAGAAAAACTCCTTTTTTTCAGGAGATTCGCCACTCAATTTTCGATGGTTTACCAAGTGGCATTTTCTTTGCTTGACCAGACATCCCTCACTTCCTATTACAGCATACACTCCTTTCTCAGTATCTTCTTTGATGTTCCTCTTGAATATGTAATTTTGAAGAACCTCATACAGACAAACATTGTCGAGGTGACTGCTTCTATTTGGATAATATGTATCCAACATGTTGGTCTTCAAAATGTCGGTACTGTTTGGCTCCTTTTCCGCCAAATACTCAATTTCCCGCACAGGTTTCAGAACTCGATTACGCGTTGCAGCAAGACCAAGACTCGCCCAAACGATACTCCTGGACTTGGCATAGAGACTTGCTGAAGACAACCGGTCAGAGCATTCGTAAGCTCCAATTTCTCGATGCGACAACATCTTCAGACTGAAACTGTACAACTTCTTGCTGAGGCTCTTTTCATGGGAAATGTCCTCCCACATATCCTTCAATTCTGTCTTCTCTTTTTTGGTGATGTAAGATGTCACATACCGAGCCACAGCCATACAGTTATCAGCCACAAACTGTATATCCATGTTAGCATTCCACATGGACAAAATCACCGGGTTGTAGTCGTTGATGTACTTGGACTCTTCGTTCCTCTTCAAATTGTATGTGTTTTTAGGTGATTTCTTCATCACATTATGTCGCAGCGAAGACATCAAACTGTTTACTCTTCCTTTAGAAATCACCGGTCGTGGAAAGCCGAAACGACATTTGGTGTAGAACTTGTCCTTGTTTCGGAATTTACGACGGCAGTACTTTCCACATCGATGGGTTTGGAAACGCAGAACTTTTTCTCTTAGGCTTTTCTTCTCCTTTGCGTTTGGAACAGCACACGTAGAATACTGTTGGATGAAACTCATCACTGAGTCTTCTGGATCCGTTCCAAATTTAGGTGCATCCTTGATCCACAGCAACATATGTATATGAGGAGCACCTCTTGCTTGGTACTCCTTTCTCCAGAAGAAATCCAACACCTCTCCAAGAGGTGGATTCTTCTTATTCATGATGAAAGACATCATAGCTTCAAATCTATGATTGAAGTACCTACATACATTGACTGGATCCAAAGAGCACAGTTCTCCGGGTGTCTTGAATTCGATGTTATCTACGTTAGCATTTGCCTCTCGTAGAAATTCAAGTAAGTCTTCCCAGCCATACTCGGCACAGCTCAGAGTGAGGAACCATGTGGGAGTACCTAAGTTCCTCAGCATACATTTTAAATCACCATGACGACGGTACCAGTACTCATTAGTACCACGCTGACACGCCATGAGATTAATCAGGTGAGAATCCAAAATACTGTCTTGGACATTGACTTTATCCATAAAGTCACTTGCCGAGATGTTTTGCATGTGTATACCACTTTTCAAGATGTGGTTCACTGCATATGACAGTCCAGACAGATCACTTTCCAACAGGAGATGAAACAAATAAGGAATGCATTGTCGAAACCTAGCATCTCCTGCATACAATCGCAAAGTCCGGTATTCAGAAGCAGGAATTTGATGAGGTCGCTCATCATATCTTACTCCCTGACCTGTTGGAAAAAGCTGTGGGAAACACCGAGCTTCCAAACTTTCCTCCCAAACACTAATGGGACTCCCTTTGGCTTGTTTCATTTGAAACAACTCAATAGCATTCCTCATGACTTCCTTGGAATGCAAAGGATGAACACTATAATGTTCATATATTTCTTCACTAGTAGAGGGTTCTACTTTCTCAATTTGACCAGCACACAAATCGCTATCCTCTTCCTCACTTACTTCCTCTTCTGCAACATATACATTCTTATAGTATTTATTATTTTTTTTCAAATACAATGTTGCCTTTTTAACTTTCCTAACATCTACTAAATCTTGCCATATTTTCTTATTCTTTGTCGGAACCCCATTAACTAAGATAACCAGAGGTTCCTCTTCCACTTTTTCTACTCCAATTGTGTTAATGTTTTTCTTCAAATCTAGAGGCAAATAAACAACTCTTCCCTTTAATCCTCTCTGTAAATCTGATGGAGGCAATTTCCCTGTCTTTGGCTCCATTCTTACAATAGCCTGAAAGGGATGGATACTTTGAATCAAAATAGATTCATAAGTATTTAAATCCTTCAATTCAGAAGGAATCTCAACCAATTCCAGATTATTATGAACTGCTCTAGCAGGCATCTGGTTTTGATTTAATTTGCAACAACAATAAGTACACACACGTTGATCCAATCCCAAATCAAAACAATTTTCTACCATCAAGTATATTGCGAAATCCTTCCATTCACTATTATTTTCCCTTTCACTTTTTGCATATAAATCCACTAACTTAGTCTGATTCTTATAATAAGTGCGTCGACAACACACACAAGTGAAATTTGGCCTCTCACTTGATTTGACCTGAAATGTGACAATTTCCCTATGGAAATTATCTGTACTGGAAACCTGTACACTATCTTCCACATTACCCGCTTCTTCTTCGTCAATTTCAACATTCTCCTCTTTACTTCCAAAGTAAGAAAACTCAATTTCTTCACATATATTCTTCACATCTATTTCAGAACCATGCAAAAGAGCAGCACATAATTGTTTAAGCATAATTGCTGGACTCTTAGCATAATACAACATTCTAACTAATTTCCTCACTTTATTATGATGCACTGCTAGCATCCTGAAATGATGAAAAACACTCTGGCATACTCTCCTGGAAAGACAAGCCAGTGAATGACCATGCAAACCTGTCACTTCTCTCACTCTGCAAGGATCTAATTCTTGCAACAACCTTATTTTCTGCTTCAAACTTTTCTTATTAAATGACCGTACAAAATCACAAAGCAAATTGATGGAATCCTGTCGCACACTACAAATACTACTACACTTCCAGGTGTACACAGGACCCTTAGCACGTCTTCCTAAAACCTCATTACCTAACACCTCTTCTGCCTCTGTTGTCACAAGTTTTTCTTTTTCAACTGGACAACCATCTTTCACTTCATAAGCACGACCACTGGTGTCAACTGCATGCACCAAATCATTATCCTGGAAATAACTCTCCTCATTAAAAAATGCCTCACAGCTTGAACTATGCATCCATTCTCCAGAAAAAACTTCACAAAAATTACTACGATTAACTATTCTCTTCCATCTACTATTTCTTTTGAAATCATAAATTGCCTTGTTTAGCTTCCTAATTCTATTGATTATCAAAATAAATAACTTACGTTTAATTTCAAATGCCTGATCAATAACTTTCTCAACTTTTTTTTTCTCTTATAAAAAACCACTTTCTGTTGACCTTTCTTAATATTTTTTAACAAATTGCCAATTATCCTGTTGCGGAACATTCGTTTACGAATGTCCCTAAACTGTTGTTTCCTTCTACTATCATGCACAGAGTTATCTCTTGCTCTAGCAGTAACATTTTTGATTGGCCTTTCCTTTCCATTTGAATTGCTTCTCTTTTTATGGACTGAAACATTTTCTGTAGTAATATTTTTTTTACTACACATATTTCTTATGAATGTTTTTGTACTCTTACCCGGTGCTTTCTTCGTGACTTGACAAATCTTTTTGTTAGAGGACTGCTGCTTCATTTGATTGGCCTGCTGTCTTTGACGTTTTGCAGCCTTTCTCTCTCTTTCTTTCGTTGGCATGTTGAAATGTTGAAATGATCTGCAGTTGAATCTGTGGTAAAATATATTAAAAAATGTTATTAACCACTATTACCAAACAGTAAATCAATAACAGTGATCAAAAACTTAACACACTACTTGACATTTTAAATAGAAGATTTTTTAGTCCTTGGCAAATTTACAATACAGAAATAGCAGAAAAGAAATGGAATTTATATTCATGTTACCTGTGCTATTTTATATGTGAATCTGATCTAATTTTATGAGCATATTTTAATATTTTATTGAAGACACTACACATAACCTGTTTTTGAAGGTGTCTTTATTTTTAAATTAAACGGTTTACACTTTTACTTTTTATTTATTATACATTTTAAAAATAAATGTTTATAGTTCCATAGGCTCAAGCAGGTCAGCTTCCCACCCTATGTCATATAATTCGGACAAATCTGCATCCTCATCACGCTCTTCTTCATCCTCAGGATTTAAATCATCCAAGGGATCAACATCCACTGATGTTTCAATTACAAGTTCAATGATGAGGTCAAAATCAACTGATTGCAGATTGTCGCTCATGTTGATGTTGTCTTTATCTTTAAAGAAAGATAACAACAATGAGATGTTGCAGAGTAAGAGACAAATCTCAGAGATTATAATAGTAAAATTGTTTAACAAGAGTAACATTTTGCAGCTATTATTTAGCCATGTCCAGCGATGCTGAGCAGGTGAAGCCTATGTCTAATTTTTCAGTGAACAGGACTCATCTCTTCTTAACCTTGGATAAGCCTCACCAACTCTGTGTCCCCTGCACATACTTAAATGTAAAGGGGCAGATTTATGTTAAATGGCACATCCCCAGGCATGCACCAGTTAACGTGCACCGCTGCTCTGCCACCCATGGTGTGCCGTATTTACAATCAGATAGGAGAAAGCTGCGTCAAAACCCTGCGCCTGCTTTAAGCAGGCATAGGTCTTGACGCAACATTGTGGAGATGGGGCACCCCTGAGCCTTGCTTGAGCTGCATCGCACTTGCGATACAACTCCAGCAATGCGCCACCTTTACAGCACAGATACGTCACGCATCTGTGCCATTTTTGCCCCATGCTGCGCCGCATTGTAAATGCAGCACACCATGGGTGGCGGAACAGCGGCGCAGGATGACTGGCACATCCCTGGTGATGCGCCAGTCATCATAAATCTATCCCTAAGCTTCTTATCTTGTTACAGATGAACCGCCATATGTACCATCAAACTATTTTGCATTTCCTAAATAGCGAATTTTAAGGAATAAATAGCAATTCTTTACCATTCCTAATTTGCAATGAGCAAATTGCTAATTGCAAATTACCCATTCATTTCCATGGGCTAGGAGGCTCATAGGAATGAAGGTGCAATTTGCGATTAGCAATTAGCTCATCGCAAATTAGGAATTTTTCCAAGGGTGCATGGGTGTCTCAAGAACACCCTGCTGCACCCCTGAAAAAGAAATTTGGGGGCATATGGCGCACATACATGCCCTAAGGGCATGTATTGGCGTCATATGGCACCTTTTGTTTTTTAAAAAAAAATGCTTTTTGAAAAGAATTCGCAAATTACCACCAACTAGAAGTTGGTGGTAGTTTCCAAATCCTTAATGTCATTTTTTACATATTTTTAGTTTGATACATTGCATTTAAGGAATCGCAAAATTTGCAAATCCTTCAGTGCAATCGCAAAATAAGGAATAGCAAATTTTGCTATTCCTTATTTTGCATCAAACTTGTTTGATACATACCATTTGTCTAATTAGCATTCGCAAAGGCTGAAATTTGCAGAATTTTGATCTTTGCGAATGGTAATTAGCTTGATACATATGACCCCAAGTGAGGCCTGTCTTGCAACATGGTGCATCTTTTGCATCACTGCTGCATCGGTTTCATGTGGCACGTTTTTTTTACACCATGACACATCTGCCTAAATGCATCAATTTGTAATTTTCTCGCCTCATAGCAAATCTTTTGCACCGCCACTGCATCATAAAAGTGACGCACAGTGGCGCAAAAGAGACATACACCTATCATAAATCTGTCTCTACCATTTTAAATGATTAATCCAGGATGACGATAAGGTGTGGCCTATCCAGAGGTTTGTTTATGGTGAGGCCTACTCAGGATTGCAGATTAAAGTTACGCTTGATAAAGAATACAGAGGAGATAATACATGTAAAGGCCTACCACTGAAGTAAGTAATGTGCACTTTATTTCGCCAGTCATCATAAATGTATCCCTAGGCTTCTTATCTTGTTACAGATGAACCACCATATGTACCATCAAACTATTTTGCATTTCCTAAATAGCGAATTTTAAGGAATAAATAGCAATTCTTTACCATTCCTAATTTGCAATGAGCAAATTGCTAATTGCAAATTTACCCATTCATTTCCATGGGCCAGTAGGCCCATAGGAATGAAGGTGCAATTTGTGATTAGCAATTAGCTCATCGCAAATTAGGAATTTTTTCAAGGGTGCAGGGGTGTCTCAAGAACACCCTGCTGCACCCCTGAAAAATAAATTTGGGGGCATATGGTGCACATACATGCCCTAAGGGCATGTATTGGCGTCATGTGGCACCTTTTGTTTTTTGGAAAAAAAGCTTTTTGAAAAGAATTCGCAAATTACCACCAACTAGAAGTTGGTGGTAGTTTCCAAATCCTTAATGTCATTTTTTACATATTTTTTGTTTGATACATTGCATTTAAGTAATCGCAAAATTTGCAAATCCTTCAGTGCAATCGCAAAATAAGGAATAGCAAATTTTGAATTAAGGACATTTTAAGTCATTTCCACATGTGCAGTGTTTTCAAATTATGATTTGAAAATCGTTTTTGGGGAAAAGGAATGGTTTGCAAATTTATGACAAGGACATAATGGTGTATGCTTCTCTATAAGGCATTTCACTGTCTCTGATGTCATTTTTCCCATATTACATTATAAGACCTTTCCCCATGGAGCACATTCCTTGTAAATATGCTCCCACCTGTGCATGGTGAATTTAGATTTTGACTGTTTGAGTCACATAGCCATGTTAAAAGTGACCCAAAAAAATTGCAAACGCTTTAAAAAAACACATTCATGTGTCTTAAGCACATTTTAAATCATTTCCCCGTGGACAGTGTTTTGTAAGTGGCGCAAAAGAGGCATACACCTATCATAAATCTGTCCCTAGCATTTTAAATGATTAATTCATGATGACGATAAGGTGTGGCCTATCCAGAGGTTTGTTTAAGGTGAGGCCTACTCAGGATTGCAGATTAAAGTTACGCTTGATGAAGAATACAGAGGACATAATACATGTAAAGCTCTACCAATGAAGTAAGTAATGTCCACTTCATTGCGCCAGTCATCATAAATGTATCCCTAAGCTTCTTATCTTGTTAGACATCAACCGGCATATGTATCATATAACTATTTTGCATTTCCAAAATAGCAAATTTTAAGGAATAAATAGCGATTCTTTACCATTCCAAATTTGCGATGAGCAAATTGCTAATTGCAAATTACCCATTCATTTCCATGGGCCAGGATGCCCATATGAATGAAGGTGCAATTTGCGATTAGCAATTAGCTCATCGCAAATTAGGAATTTTTCCAAAGGTGCAGGGGTGTCTCAAGAACACCCTGCTGCACCCCTGAAAAAGAAATTTGGGGGCATATGGCGCACATAAATTTTAACAACATTCCATTACCTCAGAAACGATTTTCAATTCATAATTTGAAAACACTGCCCACAGGGAAATTACTTAAAATGTCCTTAAGACACATGAAAGTGTTTTTTGAAAGCCTTTGCAATTTTTTTGGGTCACTTTTAACATGGTTATGTAACTCAAACAGTAAAAACCAAAATTAACATGCACAAGTGTGACCATATTTACAATTAATGTGCCCCACGGAGAAAGGTCTTTTAATATAATATGGGAAAAATGACATCAGAGACACAGAAATGCCTTATAAAGAAGCATACACCATTATATCCTTGTCATAAATTTACAAACCATTCCTTTTCCCCAAAAACGATTTTCAAATCATAATTTGAAAACACTGCACATGAGGAAATGACTTAAAATGTCCTTAAGACACATGAAAGTGTTTTTTGATTGCCTTTCCAGCATGGTTGGGTCACTTTTAACATGGCTATTTAACACAAACATTCAAAATCTAAATTTGCCATGCACAGGTGGGAGCATATTTACAAGCAATTTGCGCCACAGAGAAAGGTCTTACATTAAAATGGGAAAAATAACATCAGAGACAGTCAATTGCCTTATAAAAAAGCATACACCATTATGTCCTTGTCATAAATTTAAAAACAATTCCTTTTCCCCAAAAACGATTTTCAAATCATAATTTCAAAACACTGCACATGGGAAAATTACTTAAAATATCCTTAAGACACATAAAAGCGTTTTTTGATTGCCTTTGCAGCATGTTTGTATCATTTTTAACATGGCTATGTAACACAAACATTCAAAATCTAAATTTACCATGCACAGGTGGGAGCATATTTACAAGCAATTTGCGCCACAGAGAAAGGTCTTACATTAAAATGGGAAAAATAACATCAGAGACATTCAATTGCATTATAAAGAAGCATACACCATTATGTCCTTGTCAGAAATATTATAACCATTCATTTTCCTCAAAAACGATTCTCAAGTCATAATTTGAAAAGACTCCACAGCTCCTATGCAGAAAAACACCCTGTCAGTACTAATACTTCACATTTTCTCCAATTACATTTTCTCAAAGAAACAAAATCTATTTGTAAAACACTTGAGACAAAGCAACATTTGAAAAACACAACTTTCTTCATAATTTTCTCCTTAAAGCACACTATTCTCTATCTAAATTAAAGAAATATTTTCTCACCTTAGCAAATACTTTGAGTTTGAAAACAGTCTCAGAAACACACCAATTGTCTTCAGCAGAGCAAAAGGTATGCACTCCAGAGTCTGCAGCTATCAAAAGCACAGAAATGCTGTAATTCTTCACACATATCTCTCATGTCACCCAATCAAAACTCTTCCCTCACTTTTTTTCAAATGAAAACCCTTCCCCCCTCTGCCATTTCATGCCTTTTCTGCATGGCAACCACCTCTTGGAAGACCTCTGGTGTTTGCAAGTTCACACAACAATGTTGCAATTGAACTCTGAACTCTCAGTGCACCTGCGTATCCACTGCAATCTTTCATTTAATGATTTTTTATTGACCATTCAAAATACATCTTTCAAAGAACTCATCCATGCACCCTAACTTTCTCTTTTCAGCAATCAAAATCCACCAATCACTGTTACTGCTTCATTAACACAGAAACTCCACAGTTTTTTTCATTTTAAACTCTCATTTTTTCAACTGCCATTTCATTGCCACACTTCATCTGACTGCAGCAGAACCTTCTCTCACCATGTTTTCTGTCTGGATTGTTGGACATAGTTATATCCACTGGGCTCACAGGTATGCTGAGAACAGAAAATTACCTAACCTCAATTTACAAGATGTGGAAATTAAGTGGTTTGGCCACAGAGGATTAAAATGTCACCAATTGATACCATTGGTGAAAACCTTTATGCATTTGCCCAAACCTGACCTGTTAATTGTGCACTGTGGAGGTAATGATTTGGGCACTTTGACTGGGGTAGGTCTGGAAATGCTTTTAAAGGATACCTTTGAGCAATTGATGGCACTTTTTCCTCAGACTGCCTTGGTATATTCAAATATATGCCAAAGACAGAAATGGAGGTGGTCAAACCAATTTTGTCCACAAACTGAGAAGTCGAGGAAGCATGTAAACAAATCTGTTTCAGCTTACATGAGTGACCATGGAATGGGCTCCATGTACAACAATAACTTGCGTTACTACATGCAAGATATCTACAGAGGAGATGGAGTTCACTTCTCAGATGAGGGCAACAGAATTTTCACTCTGAATTTAAGACTGTGCATTGGTACCTACTTATAAGTACCTAAATGTACCATAAACCCAAAAGCTCTTCTCAGAGCTACCCTACATCTGATCACTCACAATTATTATTTTACTCGAACTTTTTTCACTAATTTTCAACAAAGTACGCTCCCCGGGGCGCTACGCGAACCGGGAGCTAACCTCGCGAAATTTTTAAAAAAAATGTTTTTTTTCTCGCACATATAAGCCTCCTCAGCCACCCTCACAAAACCTAGGGGGTCAAGATAAGTCTACCGTGCCCCCTTCTACCCATTCTGAACATTATTTGCCCTCCATTTTGTATCTTAATTCGACCGAAACACAAAATGGTGGACTCCCGTAACGCTTAAGGTTCGCGAACCGGGGCGCTCAACAGTTCGCGTACCGGGTCGCTCCTTGGGAAGCGCACCATCAAAAAAGGTGGGAAAGTAGTTTACAGAAAAGCCACTGGAGACAATTTCACCAAATATAGATTAGCTCATACTACATACCAATCCCTACCATTTTCACAAATTTGATTGGAATTCCATTTAGCCATTTAGCCTGTAGACCTCTCTAAATACCCTGAGGTAAATTACTTCTCAAAACACATCTGAAGTGTTGGAATTGACAACCAATTAAAATGTTACTTTCATTTTCTACTTTTTTTACCTGACATTTGATTGGTTATGTACCTGAATATATATAAAAGAAGAGAATGAAACACAGCCATTTTGACTACTACTTCCTGGTGTACATTTCAATTGGATTTTCACTAATCACTTCAACTTCTTTCTAAAGGTAAGTTGTTATTTTAAAAACTGAACTATATTGTGCACTATCAGTTAATATGGTAAACTTTTTCTGATAGTTATATACTATCCCTCTGTAGTAGTTATAGATTTAGATAGACTTCTCTGTTATAGTTATGGATGGAGTTAGGCTTCTCTTTTATAATTATGAATTTACTTACGTTAAATCACATACACTTTTTTATATTCCTACTTCCACTCTGATACTATACACTGCCCAAAGATAAATTCACTGATAAAAAATGCCTATCTAAAATTAATCCCAACAGTGCCCTATCTCTACTAATATATATTTTTTTTATCCAAATTTCAGGCAACATGGAAGGCGAACAGAAAGTTTCATTTCAAATTGTCCTGCAAGAGAGCAGCCAAGAATTAATTGATCCAAATTATATAGAATTTATGGATGAAACTTGGGACCAAGAACTACTGCAATGTGTGCAAGCAGTGGATGACCTCCTTCAAAATGAGGACATTTTACACCCTCATAGATTACAAGCTATGTTCAATGAAAATGACGACATTTCAGACAGTGAAATGTTAGAAATGTTATTAAATTTTGAAACACAATCACAATAATAAATAATTGCTTAAAAAATTAAAAAATTAAAAAATAATCAACAAAACCAACAATCAATTAACATACAGTATTTGAAAAGTCTATCATTCATTTTTCATTGCAGTACGCTGCTGAGAACGCTTCCCGGTTCGCGGACCGGGCGCTACCCACGCAAAAAAACAAAAAAAAAATTATTATTTTTTTGCCCCGCGGGGCCCTTTTAAAACCTCCACATTAAACCTAGGGGGTCAGGGAGGATCTAGTATGCCCCCTTATGGTTATTTCCCCCTTTGTTTTGGCCTCCTCGTGTCTCTCAATCCTACCGAGAGACAAGATGGCGGCCTCTCCGGACTGTTTAGAATGTTGACAGACACCGGAGAACCAATCAGCTTCGCTACGCGAAGTTCCGGTACGCGTAAGGTCCGCGAACCGGGGCGCTGCCCGGTCCGCTGTTACAGATATATATCTTTTTTTAAACGTTAATTTCTCAAAATCCACTGGAGCACATATATTGAGACCTACAAAAGGCACATCGGGCTACCAGTCCCTACAATTTTGCCAAGTTTCGTGCAAATCCATTCAGCCGTTCGGGCTCAAATTGAGGCCAACCGCCCTATGGAAAACTCAATGTTAAAAACACGTTTTGGGACCCCCCTTTTTTCTCGACCCCCCCTGGACGAACTCCCCCCAAATTTCCAGGGGCTGCTCAGAAACAAAATGTTCCATTTTCCAGAAAATTTCAGCCAATTCCGTCCACAAACGCCAAAGTTATTAGACATAGAATTTTCAAATATCCCATAGAGAAAAAATCCTAACTATATATACCTACTGGCGACCGCCAGTAGGTAATATATATATATATATATATATATATATATATATATATATATATATATATATATATATATATATATATATATATATATATATATATATATATATATATATATATATATATATATTTTCACCCTGGAAAAAACCATAGGTTTTACACACGTTATAGTTAGGAATTAGCATTTAAAAAACCTAGCAAATTCATTGAGAAAACCATAGGTTTTATATCAGTTATAGTTAGCTGGACAATGTACTCATACAAAACCATTGAAATTCCCACGTTATAGTTAGTTGTACTCACTATAACTGGTGCGCCCGCAAAGCACTGCTAATGACGTCACATATTACATCACTCATGACATAGTCAGTGACATCACTCATGACATCACTGTTGACATCTCAAATGACATCACTGATGACCCCCTGAGAAGCTCTAGGGGTCAGGGGCTGTCTACCTTGCCTCCTTTTTACGTTTTGAAAATGTTAATGCAAATCGGGTAAAACGCCTTTTTAAACCGACGTGCGCGACCGGGTGCGCGCACCCCGCTATTTTTTCAACAAAAAAAATGATTTTTTGGCCCGTCAAGATTCTTCTGGGACCCCCTGAGAAACTCTAGGGGGTCAGGGAGTGTCTAGCTTGCCTTCTTTTCACGTTTTGAAACTTTTATGTAAATCGGGCAAAACGCCATTTTCAAGCGACGTGCGCACCCGAGCACGCACGTCAAGCCATGTGACTCGAAAACAACACTTTTGATTGGTTTATAGTAGTTTCTGTTCTAGAATCTTCAACAATCCCACCCACTTCCCTCACTATCTGTTTTACTCTCATGGGAGAAGGAGCCTTTTTCAAGTTTCCTTTGAATTTTCTGAAATGGCTGCAAGACAGGATTCATCTTCTGATTCTGGGTAAGATTATCGGTTACCTCAAAGAAAAGGGAAGGAATCTCTCATATGGAAATTTTTTACATTTCCTGAAGGACTAAAAAAAGTGAATGCCCTGAAAGTCACTTGTAATATATGTGGCACTGTTCTATCAAGAGGAAATCCTTCATAAAAGTACTCATTTGCAATACATACCATGATAAGGCATGTCAGACAAGTGCACCCTGTGCAATTTGCACAGGCATCAACAAGAGCTCTGGCCACACAAATACCACCAGCTGTGGCCAGCACATCATCTGGAGGACGACCTGCATCTCCATCCACTGCACAGATGGACTTAAGACCATTCTTGTCAAAAGTCCACATGAGATGCAACAAATGTTTTGAAATTGTTGTGTACGGGGAGCAGAGCCTCACTCTGATCGAGCGCAGAATTAATGAACATCAATGCTCCCAGAGAAGATAAATTTTTTCAAAGTTTGGATTTATTTTGTTCCTGTTGAACAGTGTTTTAGTTGAAGATTTCTGTTCCTGTTAGAAAAATAAAAAAAATATAAAACTTTCAAAAAAGAAAAAAAATATAAAACAACAAAACAAAAAAAAGTTCTTTTCAGAACTAACTTATTTTTCCAAAAAGAGCTCTATTTGTTACGCACTGTGTCATCTTTCTTTTGCATGAATGTGTAGTGTATAAATGACTAAATGAAATGAATGACAAAAATGGAGTAAGGGACTGAGCAAATGAGTGAGGTAAAGGAAGTATAGTGACTGAAAATAGTGAAGTAAAAGAGTGACTGAAACTAGGGGACAGATGTATGTTACATGGTGCATCTCTGCAAATCAGCAGGGATGCGCCAAGTAACCTACGACAAGCAAAACCACCCGTGCGCCACCACTGATGTGCCACATTTACAATGTGGCGCACCACGGGGCAAAAACGGCACACATGCGTGATGCATCTGTGCCGTAAAGGTATCGCATTGCTGGAGCTGCGTCGCATGCGCGATGCAGCTCCAGCAATGCTCCTGGGGGGGCCCATTCAACTAATGCTGCTTCAAGCCTTATGCCTGCTTCAAGTAGGCGCAGGGTTTTGACATAGCATTGGCCTAAAAGTGATTGAGTGAAATCTTGTAGATTTCACTTAGCCACTTTTAACAGGCATTCCTGCGCAGGAACGCCCCCCCTGCACCAGAACGCCTCTTTAAGGCGCAGGGCTTTACAACGTAACGCATGTCCCAGATGCGTCACGTTGTAAATAGCCCGCACCATAGCGCATCTTTTGCACCGCCGCTGCATCACAAAAGTGACGCAACGGCGGCGCAAAAGAGACGTAAAGGGCTCGTAAATCTGTCCCAAGATGTCTAAAGGTAGGGTAGTGAGTTAAGGGAAATTAAAAATTATGGGAAGAGCAGTATGGAAAAGAAAGTAAAGGTGGAGGAGTCACAGAAGGGAAGTGAGGATGGACATATGGACGGAGAGTAAGGGACAAAGAGAGATACATAGAGTAGGGTTAGGGGAGTGAAGGTAAAAGAAATGGAAAGATGATGAAGGAAGGGGATTTGAGGATGATAATAGGGACGTAAGTAAAAGTGAGAATTGGGAAATAAGTGATTAAAATATTGAGTAAGAGAATGAAGGGACTTAGGAAAGCACAGAGAGGGAATGGAACATAGGGACAGATTTATGTTACCCACACATCTCTGCAAAATAGCAGAGATGCGCCAGGAAAGATGCGATACACAAATTAATCCTTGCACCACTCATGATGCACCGCATTTGCAATGCGGTGCACCATGGCAAAGGAATAAACAGATGCATGTCACATCTAGGGCTGAAAGTTTGCACAGTACTGATATTCTGTTCCATGCAGGACGCAACTCCAGCACTTTTCCAACTTGCTTTAACTGTAACGTGCTACGTCAACCTTTACACCTGCTTCAACAGATGCAATGTTTTGACTCATCAGTGTTGGTGAAGTGACTCAGTGAAATCTTGTAGATTTCACTGAATCACTTTTTAAAGTGGTTCTTGTGACGGAACGCCTACCCCTGCGTGGAAATGCCCACATGAAAGCTGAGACTGGTTTCATGTGGTGCAGGGTTTTACAACATGATGCATCTCCCTGCACTATGGCGCTTCTTTTGCACTGCCTCTGCGTAAGAAAAGTGACGCACAGGCGGTATAAAAGAGGCGCAATGGGCTTCTAAATTTGCCCCATAGGAATTAAATGAGTGAAAGAGTGTGAGGGAGAGTAATGGAAAGAGTGAGGAAAAGAGAAAAGGGGTGAGATACAGACAGGAAGTGAAGTTAGACTGAGTAACACACAATAAAAGAGGGAGAAAAAAATATTCAAAAT
The DNA here is from genome assembly GCF_964261635.1 of Lissotriton helveticus. NCBI lineage: Eukaryota > Metazoa > Chordata > Amphibia > Caudata > Salamandridae > Lissotriton > Lissotriton helveticus. The sequence goes on from NC_136071.1 coordinate 407,316,025, forward strand.
ATGAGTGAGAGAGTAAATGAAAAGGAGGTAGCACAAGGGAATGAGAAAAAGAAATTAGGGAGCAAGATTGACAGACGAAGTGAGGAAAAGAAAATGAGGGGTACTGAATAAATTGGAGAAGAAGAAAAGGAATGGGAGTGATGCACAGAGAAGAGAACATGAAGTGGGAGAAGAGGAGTGAGATTCGGTAAAGGGCAGTGATAGTGAGGGAAGGGATATAAGAGTGAGGGGAATAGAGTAATGGAAAAAAAGCAAGATAAACGTAGTAATAGTAGAAGATAGGAAAGACAAGTAAAGGATAGAGAGAGAAAAAGGTAGTTAGACAAGGTGAGTGAGGCTGAAAAAACAGTATTAATAATGACAGAAAGACTGTAAAGAAGAAAGAAGGGAAATAATGGGAATAAGTAAAGGAAACTAAAGGAAAGTAAAAAGAGTTAAGGAAGGCGAATAAGAGATAGATTTAACAATGACCAAGAGACAAAGAGAAGTAAGATTGTGATTAAAAAGTATTTTTGTTTGTCATACTTACCTTAGAAATAGTAACAAACTAATATTACATTTCTTTTAAAAATATACTATCTGTGGAAGAAAAGAAAAAATAGAGTTATAATATACATTTCATAAAACAAAAGAAAGAAGGAGTGCAGGAAACAGAAAGTGAAACAAAGGAAGAGAAAGGGAGAGAGAGAGAGGGACAGAATGTGTAGTTATAAATCAATGACTAAGATGACTGAGTGTAAGAGAGGAAGGGACTGAGGGAATGACTGTGGAAAGGAAAGTATGGTGAGGGAGGAAAGGAGAGTGTGATGAGTAATGGAAGATGAGAGAAACAGTGTGTAAAAAAAGGACTAAGGGTAGAGGAGTGAGTTAAGGAGAGTGAAAGGGCACTAAGAGAAATAGAGCGAAGAAGAGTGAGTGAGAGAAGGTGAATGGGGTAGAGACAGGGAAGGAGTGTAAGGGATGGACAAAGGGAAATAGAGTAGGCTAAGGGGACTGAAGTATGGATTGAAGTATGGTGAATGAGGATAAGTGAAGGAAGCAGAGTCAGGGAACAGGGGTGAGGTAGGGTAAGAGAAGGGCATTGAGAATGAGGAAACAGGGGTGATAGAGGGTGGATAAAGGCGAGTGAGCATGAGACAAGGGGAGTGAGAAAGTGAAATGAGACAGAGGGAGTGAAGGAAACAGTGACAGAAGGGGACTCAGGGAAGGAGCAAAGAAAGGCAAATGACGAAATGTGGATGAGTTAAAGGGAGTGAGCGTGAGAGAAGGGGAATGACAAAGTGAGGGGATGAAGGGAGTGAGGGTAAGAGAGAGAGAGTGAGGGAAGGATAGGGAGAAACAGAAATAAAAAACTAATGAAAAAGTATTTTTTATTAGTCGTACTTACCTTATAAATGTAATATCTATGGAAGAGAATAAACAAATCAGTTATAATAAATATTTGTGAATACAAAATACAAAATAACTTGTACAATATGTTATATGGTTTATTTTTGCTGTTCTCAGAATATATTGATTTTCACTATAAACAGTGAGTTCAATACTACTCATCATATAACAGCGGGGAAAAAAACACAATGAAAAGGATTGTGTTTAAAAAACCCAGACAACATTTGATTACATAATGTAAATATTTGAAAAAAACATGTCTTAAATGTTTTTCTCTAAATTGCAATTTCTTGTGTAAGCATGCTACATCTTCAACAATCACAAAGTAATAAAATAATATGACTTATTTTTAAATACCTCTCAATAAACTTCCGTACAAGCATGTTTTAACAACATTTATCTGAAGTAGTAATTTTGTTCTCAGATACTATTCCTCACGGCCAAATAGTATGAGTAAAGTCCTTATTTTGCTACTCTTAACCATTCTTTTCCCGACCTTTAGAATAAAACGTTCCAATGTGTTCTGTACCATGAAACATTACTTAAACCTATACCTGATACTATCACTATGCCAAATACAAGTTTCATTTTTAAATTTGGTCATCCTCAATCGCACGATACTTCTCAACAACAGAGTATCTTTTCTTAATAGCAGTAATCTTCCTACGCCAAGTAATTTTACTGAAATTTGGGTTGCAAAAACACCAGATAAGAATTTGGTAAGTCAAAAGGCAAAGTTTTTTAAAAGTCAATTGACTATCATTACAGTGAGTCCAGCCTGTTGGAGATTTCAAATAAGCTGTGTAATGTCCTGATGTTGTTGAAGGACCATCATGGAAGATAATTGCTACAGTTACAAAAGTTCTTCCAGAAATTGATAGTTGAGAAGCCACAATTTTTTTTATTGAAGTTGTCAATTTTGTTCCATCAGGTCTGCATCGTTGGAACATTAAAATTACATACTGTCCATATCTTCGGATAAATAATGTTGATAACATTTCTGAGTTACATTGAGAACAGACCATGTTTTGATACGCATCTCTAACTAGATTATTGAAAGACACTGCTTTACAGTCTGGTAATGTTAAATATATAAATCTTTCAGTGTGTATGTCAGTAAAACTTGAAAATGAACAATTGTCGCAGTTCTGTTGCCATTTATAAGAAAGGCCAAAAAGACTATCAATATCTACACCTTCATCTTGTAAAACTAAAAGCATATACATAATAAATTCTTGACAATCTTGCTGAATATTCTGAGAAAATTGATTTAGTCCAGCACATATGTCTAAAACATTTCGAAGTTGAGAAACATTTGCTATTTGACTATTATCACTGTTACATTTCTGAAACACAGAATTTAATGAACAACAAAATGTTTGGTTCCTATTTTCAACAATCTGTTGCTGTAAACTTTAAATAAAAAAAAACAACATTAACCACTACATTTGCATAGCAGTTGACACCAGAACTGTTTTCAAATTAAAATCCAACAATCTCTTCAGTAGTAACTTTTTTCTTTTTGCTACCAATCACAGGTTCATTTATTTTTTTTCGTTCCTCTACGACTTCAGTAAATTTTTCCTCATATCTCCTTTTTCGATCTACCTCACACTTTTCAATTAAAGGATATTGAGGTAAACTTGGAGCATATTCTCTTCTTAACCTGTTATACTCCTTCACACAATTTATCTTTGTCTCATCAAAATCAATCAGATACAATCCAGATAAAGTTCTAACACGAGATAAAGCAACATAGGCCATACCCTCTTTGAACACAGTACTTCCAATATTTATCAAAGCACTATCTACACTTAAACCTTGAGATTTATGAATAGTCACCGCATATGCTAAACAAACAGGAAACTGTTTTCGTCGACAAATAAATCTTTTACAAGCAAAAATCGATTTGAACAACGACTGACTTGTTGTACCTCTTCAATTCCATAAAATTTGATTTTTAAAAATTCTATCTCATCTCTATTTGGGTAATTCACAAAACCAACAACATTACCCATTGCTCCATTCACCAAACCTCTTTCCACATGTAAATTTCTTCGTAAAATAATCCGACATTTTAAACATACATACAGATTCTTTTCTAAACCAGCAGTTTTAGATATTGATTTCTCTAAAGAATCCAATTTTAACTTCAACCTGTCTGACAAAATAATAGTACTTCCTTCATGCTCTATTCTATCTTTAGCTTCCAATTTCTTCATTTCTTGATTTTCTAACTTCAACATTTTTTCATTGAACATTGAACATTCTTGTAGATGTTGGCATCAAGCATATAACTGACTTATCTTCTGCCCCTTTACTATATATTTTCTCTGCCACATTATTTTCATTTGGAAACAAATTGGAAAGTAATCATGTTTGTAAAGTTTCTTTGGCATGTTCACTTAGTTTTCCAATTCTTATATCTTGAAGAATATTTCCATATTTAGCATCCTTTGCCTGTCGCATATTTTGAATGAGTTCAGTATATTTGAAATGTGACCATATATTAACATTTCCAATACTTCCCAGGCACTTTCTGGTGTCTTCATGTGTAACAGTTTTAAATACAGGTTGTCCTTTTACAGGAGTTACCTGCAGTAGATCTCCAAAAACTATGTGTTTGCCTCCAAATAACACATCATACTCTGTTTTAAGAATCTGTTGCATTCTTAAATGCACAAAGGCAAACATTAAATTTGATACCATGCTTACCTCATCAATAATGAGAAGTTTCATTTTTTTAAGGACTCTAGAAACTTCACAACAAGCTTCTCCAGATAGCTTGTGTTATTGTAATTTATTTTCATGTTCAACTGGCAGCATCAATAAACGATGTAAAGTAATTCCTTTAATGTTGGGTGCTGCCAACCCAGTTGGAGCAGTAACAACACAAGAGAGTGATGACTCAGTTCTTTGCTGTAGATATGTGGCAATTCCTTTAATTAAAAAACTTTTACCAGTTCCAGCTTCTCCACTCACATATAGTCGGACAGGTTGAAATGACATACATGAGCATTCTTTTTTCTCATGACGAAAACCATGCTCAATCTGCTCTGTCACTTCATCATATATTTGTTTTTGCTCAAAATTAAGTTGCTTTTCCAATTCTTCTAAGTTTATTACATCCTCTTGAACTTGTTCCATTGCTCTTTCCACCTCATCCATGGCAGTGGCTGCTTCATTTTGGATAATTGGTTGTCCTAGTGGATCTTGACTCAACGAAGCAGAACTTGGACTATCTTGAGAACTGTCTCTAGCAATCTCCACTGTTATTGTTGCTTCTTGCTCTATTTCGTCGTTCAACATTTGCAGATAATTACTAAAAACAGGACATTCTATACTATTTTTAGATGCGTTGAATGAATCTTCATAACTGTCAAAGTCACCAAGTAGTTCCTCTTCTTTACGCCATGGTTTAAAGAGTTGCAAAAGAGCTAAATAGTAAAATTCTCTTTAGTCAGGAGTTTCACCACTCAGTTTTCGGTGATTAATCAAATATCCTTTTCTTTGTTTCACCAGACATCCTTCACTTCCAATCACAGCATATACACCTTTATCAATATCCTCTGTAATATTCCTTTTAAAAGTGTAGTTTTGTAGTATTTCATGCAGACAAATGTTTTCAAGCAGATTACTTCTATTTGGATAGTATGTATCCAACATGTTTGTCTTCAGAATGTCTGTACTGTTTGGTTCTTTCTCTGCTAAATATTCAATTTCTTGAACAGGTTTCAAAACTCGGTTTCATGTTCTTGCAAGACCTAAACTCACCCAAATGATTGTTTGAGATTTTGCATAAAGACTTGCTGATGATAATCGATCACAACATTCATATGCTCCAATTTCTCGATGAGATAACATCTTCAAACTGTAGGTATACAATTTCTTACTTAGGCTCTTTTCATGAGAAATGTCTTCCCACATATCCTTTAGTTCCGTCTTTTCAGATTTGGTGATGTAAGACGTTACATATCGAGCCACAGCAATAGAGTTGTCTGAAACATATTGAATATCCATATTAGCATTCCACATGGACAAAATGACTGGGTTGTAGTCATGTATGTATTTTGACTCTTCATTTCTTCTTAAATTGTACGTATTTTTTGGTGATCTTCTAGTGACAGTATGACGCAAAGACGACATAAAATAGTTCACTCTTCCTTTTGCAATTACTGGTCGTGGAAATCCAAAACGACATTTGGTATAGAATTTATCCTTTGATTTGAATTTTCGTCGACAATATTTGCCACAACGATGGCTTTGAAATCGTAACACTTTCCCTCTTAAGTCCTTATCAATTGTACTTTTGGGTATATCACATGTTGCATATTCTTCAATGAAGACAGTACAGTGTCATCTGAGTCTTTTCCAAATTGGGGAGCATCTTTGATCCATAATAGCATATGAATATGAGGAGCACCTCTCGCTTGGTACTCTTTTCTCCAAAAGAAATCCAGAACTTCACCAAGAGGAGGTTTTTTGTTTGTTTGTAATAAAAGGCATCATAGCTTCAAATCTATGATTAAAATATCTGCAAACATTAACTGGATCCAAAGAGCACAGTTCTCCAGGTGTCTTGTACTCTATATTTTCGATGTTTGCAAAACCCCATGACGACGGTACCAATACTCATTAGTACCACGCTGACATGCCATTAGATTAATTAGGTGAGAATACAAAACAGTGTCTTTCTGTTGGACTTTATCCATAAACTCCCTTGCTGAAACATTTTGCAGATGTACTCCACTTTTTAGTATATGGTTTACTGCAAAAGAAAGTCCAGATAAGTCACTCTCAAACAGAAGATGAAACAAATATGGAATACATTGACGAAATCTCGGATCTTCTGCATATAATCTTGTTGTCCGGTATTCAGATGCAGGAATCTGCATAGGTCGGTCATCATATCGTGCACCTTGACCTGTTGGAAATAACTGAGGAAAACAACGAACTTCCAAGCTTTCTTCCCATACACTAATGGGAGTTCCTTCTGCTTTTTTCATCTGAAATAATTCAATAGCATTCCCCATTGCTTCTTTGGAATGCAGGGGATGAACACTGCAATGTTTATAAATTTCTTCACTTCTGAACACATCCACTTTTTCAATTTGTCCAGCAGACAAATCATTATCCTCTTCTTCATTTATTTCTTCTTCTCCTACGTATACATTTTTATAGTATTTATTGTTTTTGACCAAATACAACGTTGCCTTTTTGACTTTTCTAACATCCACTAAATCTTGTCAGATTTTCTTACTCTTTGTAGGCACACCATTAACTAGAATAACTAAAGGCTCTCTTCTACATTTTCAACACCAATTGTCTCAATGTTTTTCTTTAAATCAAGAGGCAAATATACAACTCTTCCCTTTAATCCTCTTTGTAAATCTGAAGGATTTAAATTCCCTGTCTTAGGCTCCATACGAACAATAGCCTGAAATGGATGCACACATTGAATCAGAATAGTCTCATAGGTGAGAAGTGTGGAGAAGTGGGGCTCACTGGTTAGAGGAGGCAGACCCTGACGCTGAGATCAGACCCGGGACCAGGGTTCAATTCCCGACGCGGCAGGGTCTTGAGCCAAAAATGTCCACGGACTCGGTAATTCTCGCTTCGGTGCCTACTCGAATCACAGGTTCACACTCTGCAACTCTGGGCAATAGCTTGCTTAATCTCCACTACGGCCCCCCACGGCGGGATGCCTGGCTTTCACCTTGGGGATACCCAGTAGGGGCTATCTCACAGGGAAAAACCAGGACGGGTTCCCAATGCAAAGCACTTTGAGACCTGGCGGTGATAGTGCGCTATATAAAAACCCATCCATCCATAGGTATTTAAATCCTTCAGTTCAGATGGAATACTCACCAACTCAAGATTATTATGTACAGCTCTAGCAGGCATTCTATTATCACTTAATTTATTATAACAATATTTACAAATACGTTGATCAGAACCCAAATCAAAACAATTTTGAACCAACAAATAAGTTGCAAAATTTTTCCACTCACTATTATTTTCCTCTTCACTTTTTAAATACAAATCAACTAACCTGGTTTGATTTTTGTAATGAGTGCGTCGACAACACACACAAGGAAAATTAGGTTTTTCACCTGCAATAACCTTAAACTTTGTTATTTCCCTTTCAAAATTTTCAGTATTAAAATTCCGGACATTTTCTACCACATTTCCTTCTATTACTGTATCAGTTTCTGCACTGTCTTCTTCTGGACCAAAGTAACTAACCTCAATTTCTTCACAGATCTTCTTAGCATCTAATTCAAATCCATGCAAAAGAGCACTATTTAACTGTTTGAGCTTAAGTGCTGGACTTTTTGCATAATACAACCTTCTCACTAATTTCCTCACTTTGGCATGATGCACTGCTAACATCCTGAAATGGTAAAAAACACTCTGGCATACTTTTTTAGAAAGACAAGCCAGAGAATGCCCTTGCAGACCTGTTTTTTCTCTCACTCTGCAAGGGTCTAATTCTTGCAACATTTTAACTTTTTGTTTAAGACTTTTCTTAGCATACTTACGTAAGAAATTGCGAAATAAATCAATTGAATCCTGTTGTACACTGCAAATACTACTACAATTCCAAGTGTACACAGGAGCCTTAGGACGTTTCCCTAAAACTTCATCAGCTATCACCTCTTCTGTATTTCTAGGCACAATTTTCTCTTTTTCAATAGGACAACCGTCCTTCACCTCATATGCTCGACCACTGGTGTCAACTGCATGCAACAAATCATTACTGTGAAAGTAACTCTCTTCATTAAAAAATGGCTCACAACTTGAACTATGCATCCATTTTCCAGAAAAAACTTTACAAAAATGACTTCTATTTATTTGTCTTTTCCATTTACTCTTAGCTTTTAAAACTTTGATTGGCGTATTCAGTGTATTTATTCTATTAATTACTAAAACAAATAACTTTTTTTTGTCTCAAACACGCGTTCAACAATATTCTCAATATACTTTTTTTTCTTATAAAAAGCTGATTTCCTTTTAGAAATGTTTACATTTTTTAATAAATTCGAAACTACTCTATTATAAAACATACGCTTCCTGATTTCCGCAAACTAATTAGTACGTCTATTAATTTGTTCACCACAGAGTTAGGAAACATTTTTCTTTTTTCTCTGATTTCTCCTTGTAGATACTGCCAAGTGTTTTTCCTTTCCCGCATTATCCAATTTTTTTTTCCTTTGACATAATTTCTTTAGAAAATCCTTGGTTGTCTTACCAGGAGCACTCTTCTTTTTGTCCGTCCTTTGTTGATTGCGTAATTCTTCTAATTGTTTTCTCTTGGAATAGTATGTCTGTTTTTGTTTTTTTGTTTTTTTATTTTTGTTCGGCATGTTGATTTTTCTTTCTGTTCAAAATTATAATCTGTTGTGAATAAAGAAAAAAAATATTATAGACCTTTACTAACATATAACATAGAAATTATAACCACTAAATAATGTAAACACTGGTTCACTTTATAAGTAAAATTAAGGCATAGCAACAGTCTCTGAACAGAGTAGGAAATCATGTAGTGAGTGCTGTTTCTGAGTTTATCGTAGGAACAAAACTGGGTCTTGGCTCCTAAACAGCAAGGCTAAGCCTATTCAAACTAAAGCACCAACACAACTGCCAATACTGAGCTGACTTACATTATTTTTAGTGAAGAAGCTGTTATGAATAAAACATAACAGTCTATTTTCAATTTCATCACTAGTTTATTTTAGTAATTTTTTTCTAAGTTAGAGAACTTTTTCATTTTTTCAAAGAACATTTCTTGTGCATATACAAATATACAAAAACTATACAGATTTATACAAAATTTACAAAAACATCATGACTAAACAACACATCCATGTCAACCTTTCTCACTGCATGCATTCAAAAAACATTCACACTCAAACAAGAAAAATACCAATGAGGTATAAGTCAAATGTCAACAAAAAAATATTCTTTTTCAACAAGGTAGAATAGTTTGATGAATCCTCCATTTTTTATTTCCAAACAATCTAAACTATTACGGCCATGTTATGTCATGTCCTCATCCAGTCCTTTTAATATTTTAAATTGTTGACAATTAACCACTGAGGATCGACGCGTTTCGAACCCCCTATTGTGGGGTTCTCTTCAGGATCAACACGAATTCTAAAAAAGACAAAGAAACATATATGCAAAATTTGACTCCTTAATTTCTCAAAGTGAAATGTTTACTGATAAAGGGCAGCCACCAGCCGGACTGGATTAGGACATGACATAATATGG